>NC_090437.1:1244976365-1245602558 GCF_031143425.1 Pleurodeles waltl
AGTAAACAGGCTGCCACTTAAGGAGTGAAGGAGCAACCAGCACCTTCCAGCTAGATTCCAAAGGTGGGTTTCTAGTTCAAGAAAAGATTGCAATGAAGAAATAATTTGTACCATTATTTTGTGCACCTGTGCCAGTCCTTGGAATTCAATATACCAGAACTGTGATTTTGCCACAGCTTGCTGGTTGTAAAGACAAAAGCTTTGCCGCCATTGATCAAGTAAAATTGTATCATGTGGCCAATCCAACACAGAAGGTCATGCGGACTCATACCATACAGGAAATACCTCTTCAAGTATTGGATAACACCAACATTTTTCCCCATGTCGGAAAGGGGAGAGAATTAACTCTTGTGGATTCCTGTTAATGCTGCAAATGTAAGAAACACATGAGATGTAAGTCTGCAGTTTTCTACTGCTACTCAAAGAAACACAGTTGTTTATGATAAACCCCCTTGGAAGTGTCAAACAGTTCGCTATCACCCACTGAGGCTCCTTTCTTCAAACAGACTGCTTCTGCCTATTTTGTCGGCATTGACAATTTTTCTTCTGATTCTTCACAAACTTCACTTCATGGTGTACATGTTTTCCTTTACTAGCTGAAACACACTTATCTGATCCATCCATGGTCCTACTTGTGAATTACATTTGCATTACTATCTCTACTTCTGTGTATTTGATTTGTAACTATTTTCATCTTGCTTATAAATGAGCATTATTTCAAAGAACACTCTGCTGTCATACTGGTAGTTGAGGTGCTGAAGCCTCATTCATCTTCTCGCAAAGTGAAAAGCGACCTGTCCTTTGTGAACATTTCTGCTGTTTCTGCAGCATTTATTTTGCCACCCATAGGGACCTCAGACAAACTCTTACACCGGACTGCCATTGCAGCCTGCGTGAAATAATGCACACACTATTTCACAGCCATTTTCACTGCACTTAAGTAACTTATAAGTCACCTATATGTCAAACCTTCACTTGTTGAAGGTTAGGTGCAAAGTTACTAAGTGTGAGGGCACCCTTGCACTAGCAAAGGTGCCCCCACATAGTTCAGGGCCATTTCCCCAGACTTTGTGAGTGCGGGGACGCCTTTACATGCATGCACTACATATAGGTCAATACCTATATGTGGCTTTACAATGGTAGCTCCGAATATGGCCACGTAACATCACTAAGATCATGGAATTGTTCCCCCATTCCAATTATGGTATTGAGGAGCCAATTCCATGCATCCGTGGGGCTCCACCATGGACCCCCAGTACTACCAAACCAGCTCTCTGAGGCTTGCACTGCAGCTACAGCTGCTGCCACCTCACAGACAGGGTTCTGCCCTCCTGGGGTCTGGGCAGCCTAGTCTCAAGAAGGCGGAACAAAGCATTTCCTCTGAGAGCAGGGTGTTACACCCTCTCCCTTTGGAAATAGGTGGTACAGGTTGGGGAGAGGTAGCCTCCCTCAGCCTCTGGAAATGATTTGAAGAGCACAGATGGTGCCCTCCTTGCATAAACCAGTCTACACCAGTTCAGGGACCCCTTCTCCCTATGCAGTATGCTTTGTAAATGCAAGAAATAGATTGTTAATGTTTATAATATTGCATACATTTTATCTGTTGGAAATTGGGTTCCTGGTTGAGGTGTGTGAAACCTTTCTCAAGCAGCCACACCAATTCCAGTCAGGGTGAAGTCAGAAGTAAACCACAAATTATTCTGTTCTTAACCTTCTGGCATCTTTGCACAAGCAGTCATGCTTAGCTTAGAGGCAATGCGTAAAGTATGTATGCATTACATTAAACAGTAATAAAGTGAAAACACAACACAAGAAAAATCGTATATTAATTTAGAAACATGTATTAAAAATAATAAATTATGTGATATCCAAACAACAAAAATCCAATTAGTAGAAACTGAGATAAGTGGTTTCAAAGTTTTTAGTAAAAACAGTGCCTAGAAGCACAAAAGGACAACTGTAGTTATCCAGTCTGCCATGCGAGGTCCTGCGTTGTCGTTGAGGATCCGGTTGGTGCAGGCCTTGCAGTGTGAAGGTCTATGTTGAAGATGCATTGCCCAGCAGCAGTCTGAAGCAAAGCTGTGATTAGTTGCCTCATGTTGCACCAGTACTGACCACACTGGGCTGACAAAGCACCTCCAGGCTCACTTCCAAGGGCTAGGACTGGGGTGGGACTACTTGGGTGGCAGGGCACACAGTAGAAAGAGTCCAAGTGCTGGGTTCAAGATGGCTGGAGCCTTTTCTATTCCTGAGGCTCTGATCCTGAGGCCAGACAACTAGCCCTTGGAGTCACTCTGTAGGTCCTTGATTCAAGATGCAGGTCAAGTCCTTTTACTCAGGCAGCAGAGCAACAGAGTAGCAGTCCTTCTTGCAGAGCACCTCAGCAGTCCTTCTGAGTCTTTCACAGCTGTAATGAAGAGTTGGGGCTGAGAGTCCATTATTTAAAGCTGTTGCCCACTTTGAAGTGGGAGAAGGTTCTGGAGGTTTCCACCCTCAGAGTTGCATGGAATTTTCTGCCTTTCTGCCCTGGCCCCAGCTTGTCTGCGGTCACAAAAGACTAGAGTCAAACCCATTGTGAATGAGTTCAGGCAAAGCCTTTTGGATGTGCCAGTTTAGTAGGTGACAGCTCCTCTCCCTCATCAAGTTATAGCTGGCCCATCCTTCCAGCACCTATTCTCCTTTGTCTCACTGTCTGGAGCAATACACAGAGACAAACATCCCACTACACCTAGTCAAGTGATGTATGTATGAAGTATGTAGGCTGCAGGCACCAAATGGTGTTATATGGTTCCAACTAAGATAATAGGACTGTTACCATTGTGGAGCAGGACATAGGTAGTGACCTATGTCCAGTGCACGTGTGAAATGGAGTCCCCGCACTCACCAGGTCTGGGAAAATGGTCCTGGAGGTCATGGGGGTGCCTCTGCTAGTGCAGGGGTGCCCTCACACACAGGTACTCTGCACTCTGCCTCCAGGGCTGCAATGCCTGCAATAGGGGTGACTTATAAGTGACCTGGTGCAGTGTAAATGGCAGTGAATGGGTGCATGCACCTTTTCACACAGGCTGCATTGGCAGTCTTGTAGAAGCGTTTGCATGGGCTCCCCATGGGTGGCATAAGAAATGATGCAGCCCATAGGGATCCCCTGGAGCCCCAATGCCCTGGGTACCTAGGTACCATATACTAGGGACTTATAAGGGGGTCCAGTATGCCAATTGAAATTGGTAAATGAAGTCACTGGCCTACAGTGACAAATTTAAAAGCAGAGAGAGCATAAGCACTGAGTTTCTGGTTAGCAGACCCCCAGTGACACAGTTAGGCACTACACAGGCATGCACATTAGGCCACAAACTTTGAGCACTGGGGTCCTGGCTATCAGGATCCCAGTGAGACAGGGAAAACACACTGACATATAGGTTTTTTATTTGTAAGCACTGGGGTCCTGGCTAACAGGATCCCAGTGACACAGTAAAAACACACTGACACACACTCACAAACAGGCCAAAGTGGGGGTAACCGTGCTAAAAAGAGGCTACTTTCCTACAGGGACCCTGAAAGGAGAAGCTGGTAGCCTAAGAGGAAGAAATCCATGCACAGAATGCCATGCGGGGAAAAGATCAACGTAAATCAGACCTGTGGCTGAAAAATTGATGCACCGTCGGCTTCACAGCTGAAAATCAACCCTCGCCTGCAACGCGACCGGAAAATCGACGCATGGAGCTGGTGAAATGACGCACAGCATCACTGACGGAGGCTGGTGAGATCGCAACCCGCGCTGCGTGGTTTTCGGACGCAAACATCGTTGGGCGTGTAAAAACGGCACATAGCTCTCCTGCGGGGAGAAGAAACGATACGCCCCTACCCGACGAAAGGAGAAACAACGCAAGGCCTCGCTTGTGAGTGAAATAGACGCATTGCAAGCCCCTTTCGACGCACACTTGCCCGTGCTGGGTTATTTTTGACACACCCAAGGTACATTTTCACACTAACACTGTTAGTGTGTTTTTAAAACTACATGAGGACTCTTTTTGCTTTTTAATTTATAACTTGACTTGCGTATTGTGGATTTTTGTCATTTTGGTCTTGTTTTGTTTAGATAAATATTCACTATTTTTCTAAACCTGTGTTGTGTCATGTTGTAGTGTTTTCATTAAGTTACTGTGTGTGTTGGTAGAAATACTGTACACCTAGCACTCTGAAGTTAAGCCTATTGCTTGTGCCAAGCTACCAAGGGGGTAAGCAGGGGTTAGCTGAGGGTAATTCTCTTTTACCCTGACTAGAATGAGGGTCCTTGCTTGGACAGGGGGTAACCTGACTGCCAACCAAAGACCCCATTTCTAACACCAGATTATGCACAACTCATAAAACTACTGTATGATTTCATTTGCCCAGATTTTTCCAGCAAACATTGGACACAAGAACAAACACAAATTCTCAGATCCTTACAGACTGACATGCTTCATGCTTGTCATTTACATACATGTATTAAGAGAGCAAATTTAGTCTTCCATATAATGCCAGGAGCCATTCTTTTCACCTATGTAACATTAATAAATGTGACACTGTCACAATTGTATATAAACTACATTTATGCTCAAATGCAGAAATGTGTTTTGCATCCACTAAAAAAATACTGACTGCAGTTGAGATGGCTGTCATAAAGGAAAGACCACTGGCTCAAGGGAACACATAATTTGTGTTACTCCCATCCCAGCCTTGGAGGCTGTCACCAAGGTCAGCATCCAGAACACAAAAGCCTTACATCCTAGAGGGATAAAATGGGCTACTTCCTTGACTGCCACTGATGTAGATTATGTTTTTGGCCCTACATTACAAACTCAAGAATTGCTCCAGTATGAACAAGAATACCCCATATACCCCATGCCCACTAACATAATACCTCTTGATCAGTATAGATGCAAATGATATGCTGACGGTTCAGCTCAGCCTGCTATAGGCACAAAGCACCAATACCCTGCAGCTTGTGCAGCTGTAAATGGAGTAATGAGGGATGGAGGGCTCCATCCAACAAATGTTCACACAGTTCTTATGAGTTTGCACTGTACAACTGGCTGAACTCAGAGCTCTGATTCTGGCACTAGAACTTATGGATCCAGAATTCCACATTCTTATAGTGTGTGATTCATATTACTGTGTCTAGTCTTTCAATGAAAACCTTCTTTATTGCCACCTGAATGGATACAGAAACTCAAAAGGGAATACTATAAAGCATTAAGTGGTTTGGGGAAAGGTGGCAGAACTCAAGGTTTGTCTGTTACAGATCCATGTAATTCATACACTGAGTCACCAACATTTTGGAGTACAAGTTGTAGAGAATTCACTGGCTGATGAAGCAGCCAAATCTGCAGTTAATGCTACTACAGTAGCTGTGATCACTCGTTCGTTCCCATATGAGGGTTGATGATGAAAAAGTGACAGTCATTAATGCTTCGAGCAACGGAACCCCTTTACCAAAATAATATGCAGCAAAATATTCCTACCACTTAAGTTCCCAAAATATTCCTTTTGCAACCATC
Source organism: Pleurodeles waltl (assembly GCF_031143425.1). Taxonomy (NCBI): domain Eukaryota; kingdom Metazoa; phylum Chordata; class Amphibia; order Caudata; family Salamandridae; genus Pleurodeles; species Pleurodeles waltl. The sequence continues at coordinate 1,244,981,903 of NC_090437.1, forward strand.
CTGGAGTGTGGGTGCTCGAGTAATACCCAACCAAGACCACAGGCTAGAATTAATTAAAGCTGCACATGAGGTAGTACCATCTGCCTATGCTGGTTTGGCAGCCACAGTTTTCCTGTCACAAAATGGTGTTGGTAGCCTGGTCTCTACAAACAGACAAAGCAGTATGTCCTTAGTAGTGACATTTGCCAGCAAATTAAATGACCACCGCAGCCACCCCTCCAAGTTTCAAACACACCACTGCAGTGTATGTATCTAGACTATTGCGTCCCCCTAAATTCAGATGGTGCATTCAATTATATTCTACTTGCTGTATATTCTTGCCCCAGATTCCTTAGGGTGTGGCCACAGCAATCGGCTGACACTCACACCAGATTAAAGATTGGCAAGTCTTTATTGGGACATATGCAGTAGCTGCTTTCCACTCTGACCATGGCCCTGCTTTTGCCTCCCAGGCTTACAAAAACACCATGGGAACCCTGGGTGTAGCTGTGCATCATTTCACTCCATTTCCTAAGGGAAATTTGATTGTGGAAAGGAAGAAACAAAACTTAAAGCAATCCTTAACAGCTAGAGTTTTAGGTGCAGGTTGCAGTATCTACCACCTGTATTGAGTTCTGAGAGCATGAAATAATCTCCCTAGATAATCTTTGGGTGGTCGAACCCCATATGAAGTCCTGTTTGACATCCAGATGTATGTCCAAGATATTGATGGTGCCAGCACAGTGGCAGTGGATACACCTTTTGACATAAATGAATGTTTTGCTGTCTTAGAGGAACTCGAAGGCTTCTGTGATGAGCATTTAAGTAAACAGGCTGCCACTTAAGGAGTGAAGGAGCAACCAGCACCTTCCAGCTAGATTCCAAAGGTGGGTTTCTAGTTCAAGAAAAGATTGCAATGAAGAAATAATTTGTACCATTATTTTGTGCACCTGTGCCAGTCCTTGGAATTCAATATACCAGAACTGTGATTTTGCCACAGCTTGCTGGTTGTAAAGACAAAAGCTTTGCCGCCATTGATCAAGTAAAATTGTATCATGTGGCCAATCCAACACAGAAGGTCATGCGGACTCATACCATACAGGAAATACCTCTTCAAGTATTGGATAACACCAACATTTTTCCCCATGTCGGAAAGGGGAGAGAATTAACTCTTGTGGATTCCTGTTAATGCTGCAAATGTAAGAAACACATGAGATGTAAGTCTGCAGTTTTCTACTGCTACTCAAAGAAACACAGTTGTTTATGATAAACCCCCTTGGAAGTGTCAAACAGTTCGCTATCACCCACTGAGGCTCCTTTCTTCAAACAGACTGCTTCTGCCTATTTTGTCGGCATTGACAATTTTTCTTCTGATTCTTCACAAACTTCACTTCATGGTGTACATGTTTTCCTTTACTAGCTGAAACACACTTATCTGATCCATCCATGGTCCTACTTGTGAATTACATTTGCATTACTATCTCTACTTCTGTGTATTTGATTTGTAACTATTTTCATCTTGCTTATAAATGAGCATTATTTCAAAGAACACTCTGCTGTCATACTGGTAGTTGAGGTGCTGAAGCCTCATTCATCTTCTCGCAAAGTGAAAAGCGACCTGTCCTTTGTGAACATTTCTGCTGTTTCTGCAGCATTTATTTTGCCACCCATAGGGACCTCAGACAAACTCTTACACCGGACTGCCATTGCAGCCTGCGTGAAATAATGCACACACTATTTCACAGCCATTTTCACTGCACTTAAGTAACTTATAAGTCACCTATATGTCAAACCTTCACTTGTTGAAGGTTAGGTGCAAAGTTACTAAGTGTGAGGGCACCCTTGCACTAGCAAAGGTGCCCCCACATAGTTCAGGGCCATTTCCCCAGACTTTGTGAGTGCGGGGACGCCTTTACATGCATGCACTACATATAGGTCAATACCTATATGTGGCTTTACAATGGTAGCTCCGAATATGGCCACGTAACATCACTAAGATCATGGAATTGTTCCCCCATTCCAATTATGGTATTGAGGAGCCAATTCCATGCATCCGTGGGGCTCCACCATGGACCCCCAGTACTACCAAACCAGCTCTCTGAGGCTTGCACTGCAGCTACAGCTGCTGCCACCTCACAGACAGGGTTCTGCCCTCCTGGGGTCTGGGCAGCCTAGTCTCAAGAAGGCGGAACAAAGCATTTCCTCTGAGAGCAGGGTGTTACACCCTCTCCCTTTGGAAATAGGTGGTACAGGTTGGGGAGAGGTAGCCTCCCTCAGCCTCTGGAAATGATTTGAAGAGCACAGATGGTGCCCTCCTTGCATAAACCAGTCTACACCAGTTCAGGGACCCCTTCTCCCTATGCAGTATGCTTTGTAAATGCAAGAAATAGATTGTTAATGTTTATAATATTGCATACATTTTATCTGTTGGAAATTGGGTTCCTGGTTGAGGTGTGTGAAACCTTTCTCAAGCAGCCACACCAATTCCAGTCAGGGTGAAGTCAGAAGTAAACCACAAATTATTCTGTTCTTAACCTTCTGGCATCTTTGCAGAAGCAGTCATGCTTAGCTTAGAGGCAATGCGTAAAGTATGTATGCATTACATTAAACAGTAATAAAGTGAAAACACAACACAAGAAAAATCGTATATTAATTTAGAAACATGTATTAAAAATAATAAATTATGTGATATCCAAACAACAAAAATCCAATTAGTAGAAACTGAGATAAGTGGTTTCAAAGTTTTTAGTAAAAACAGTGCCTAGAAGCACAAAAGGACAACTGTAGTTATCCAGTCTGCCATGCGAGGTCCTGCGTTGTCGTTGAGGATCCGGTTGGTGCAGGCCTTGCAGTGTGAAGGTCTATGTTGAAGATGCATTGCCCAGCAGCAGTCTGAAGCAAAGCTGTGATTAGTTGCCTCATGTTGCACCAGTACTGACCACACTGGGCTGACAAAGCACCTCCAGGCTCACTTCCAAGGGCTAGGACTGGGGTGGGACTACTTGGGTGGCAGGGCACACAGTAGAAAGAGTCCAAGTGCTGGGTTCAAGATGGCTGGAGCCTTTTCTATTCCTGAGGCTCTGATCCTGAGGCCAGACAACTAGCCCTTGGAGTCACTCTGTAGGTCCTTGATTCAAGATGCAGGTCAAGTCCTTTTACTCAGGCAGCAGAGCAACAGAGTAGCAGTCCTTCTTGCAGAGCACCTCAGCAGTCCTTCTGAGTCTTTCACAGCTGTAATGAAGAGTTGGGGCTGAGAGTCCATTATTTAAAGCTGTTGCCCACTTTGAAGTGGGAGAAGGTTCTGGAGGTTTCCACCCTCAGAGTTGCATGGAATTTTCTGCCTTTCTGCCCTGGCCCCAGCTTGTCTGCGGTCACAAAAGACTAGAGTCAAACCCATTGTGAATGAGTTCAGGCAAAGCCTTTTGGATGTGCCAGTTTAGTAGGTGACAGCTCCTCTCCCTCATCAAGTTATAGCTGGCCCATCCTTCCAGCACCTATTCTCCTTTGTCTCACTGTCTGGAGCAATACACAGAGACAAACATCCCACTACACCTAGTCAAGTGATGTATGTATGAAGTATGTAGGCTGCAGGCACCAAATGGTGTTATATGGTTCCAACTAAGATAATAGGACTGTTACCATTGTGGAGCAGGACATAGGTAGTGACCTATGTCCAGTGCACGTGTGAAATGGAGTCCCCGCACTCACCAGGTCTGGGAAAATGGTCCTGGAGGTCATGGGGGTGCCTCTGCTAGTGCAGGGGTGCCCTCACACACAGGTACTCTGCACTCTGCCTCCAGGGCTGCAATGCCTGCAATAGGGGTGACTTATAAGTGACCTGGTGCAGTGTAAATGGCAGTGAATGGGTGCATGCACCTTTTCACACAGGCTGCATTGGCAGTCTTGTAGAAGCGTTTGCATGGGCTCCCCATGGGTGGCATAAGAAATGATGCAGCCCATAGGGATCCCCTGGAGCCCCAATGCCCTGGGTACCTAGGTACCATATACTAGGGACTTATAAGGGGGTCCAGTATGCCAATTGAAATTGGTAAATGAAGTCACTGGCCTACAGTGACAAATTTAAAAGCAGAGAGAGCATAAGCACTGAGTTTCTGGTTAGCAGACCCCCAGTGACACAGTTAGGCACTACACAGGCATGCACATTAGGCCACAAACTTTGAGCACTGGGGTCCTGGCTATCAGGATCCCAGTGAGACAGGGAAAACACACTGACATATAGGTTTTTTATTTGTAAGCACTGGGGTCCTGGCTAACAGGATCCCAGTGACACAGTAAAAACACACTGACACACACTCACAAACAGGCCAAAGTGGGGGTAACCGTGCTAAAAAGAGGCTACTTTCCTACAGGGACCCTGAAAGGGGAAGCTGGTAGCCTAAGAGGAAGAAATCCATGCACAGAATGCCATGCGGGGAAAAGATCAACGTAAATCAGACCTGTGGCTGAAAAATTGATGCACCGTCGGCTTCACAGCTGAAAATCAACCCTCGCCTGCAACGCGACCGGAAAATCGACGCATGGAGCTGGTGAAATGACGCACAGCATCACTGACGGAGGCTGGTGAGATCGCAACCCGCGCTGCGTGGTTTTCGGACGCAAACATCGTTGGGCGTGTAAAAACGGCACATAGCTCTCCTGCGGGGAGAAGAAACGATACGCCCCTACCCGACGAAAGGAGAAACAACGCAAGGCCTCGCTTGTGAGTGAAATAGACGCATTGCAAGCCCCTTTCGACGCACACTTGCCCGTGCTGGGTTATTTTTGACACACCCAAGGTACATTTTCACACTAACACTGTTAGTGTGTTTTTAAAACTACATGAGGACTCTTTTTGCTTTTTCATTTATAACTTGACTTGCGTATTGTGGATTTTTGTCATTTTGGTCTTGTTTTGTTTAGATAAATATTCACTATTTTTCTAAACCTGTGTTGTGTCATGTTGTAGTGTTTTCATTAAGTTACTGTGTGTGTTGGTAGAAATACTGTACACCTAGCACTCTGAAGTTAAGCCTATTGCTTGTGCCAAGCTACCAAGGGGGTAAGCAGGGGTTAGCTGAGGGTAATTCTCTTTTACCCTGACTAGAATGAGGGTCCTTGCTTGGACAGGGGGTAACCTGACTGCCAACCAAAGACCCCATTTCTAACACCAGATTATGCACAACTCATAAAACTACTGTATGATTTCATTTGCCCAGATTTTTCCAGCAAACATTGGACACAAGAACAAACACAAATTCTCAGATCCTTACAGACTGACATGCTTCATGCTTGTCATTTACATACATGTATTAAGAGAGCAAATTTAGTCTTCCATATAATGCCAGGAGCCATTCTTTTCACCTATGTAACATTAATAAATGTGACACTGTCACAATTGTATATAAACTACATTTATGCTCAAATGCAGAAATGTGTTTTGCATCCACTAAAAAAATACTGACTGCAGTTGAGATGGCTGTCATAAAGGAAAGACCACTGGCTCAAGGGAACACATCATTTTTGTTACTCCCATCCCAGCCTTGGAGGCTGTCACCAAGGTCAGCATCCAGAACACAAAAGCCTTACATCCTAGAGGGATAAAATGGGCTACTTCCTTGACTGCCACTGATGTAGATTATGTTTTTGGCCCTACATTACAAACTCAAGAATTGCTCCAGTATGAACAAGAATACCCCATATACCCCATGCCCACTAACATAATACCTCTTGATCAGTATAGATGCAAATGATATGCTGATGGTTCAGCTCAGCCTGCTATAGGCACAAAGCACCAATACCCTGCAGCTTGTGCAGCTGTAAATGGAGTAATGAGGGATGGAGGGCTCCATCCAACAAATGTTCACACAGTTCCTATGAGTTTGCACTGTACAACTGGCTGAACTCAGAGCTCTGATTCTGGCACTAGAACTTATGGATCCAGAATTCCACATTCTTATAGTGTGTGATTCATATTACTGTGTCTAGTCTTTCAATGAAAACCTTCTTTATTGCCACCTGAATGGATACAGAAACTCAAAAGGGAATACTATAAAGCATTAAGTGGTTTGGGGAAAGGTGGCAGAACTCAAGGTTTGTCTGTTACAGATCCATGTAATTCATACACTGAGTCACCAACATTTTGGAGTACAAGTTGTAGAGAATTCACTGGCTGATGAAGCAGCCAAATCTGCAGTTAATGCTACTACAGTAGCTGTGATCACTCGTTCGTTCCCATATGAGGGTTGATGATGAAAAAGTGACAGTCATTAATGCTTCGAGCAACGGAACCCCTTTACCAAAATAATATGCAGCAAAATATTCCTACCACTTAAGTTCCCAAAATATTCCTTTTGCAACCATCCTGGAGTGTGGGTGCTCGAGTAATACCCAACCAAGACCACAGGCTAGAATTAATTAAAGCTGCACATGAGGTAGTACCATCTGCCTATGCTGGTTTGGCAGCCACAGTTTTCCTGTCACAAAACGGTGTTGGTAGCCTGGTCTCTACAAACAGACAAAGCAGTATGTCCTTAGTTGTGACATTTGCCAGCAAATTAAATGACCACCGCATTCACCCCTCCAAGTTTCAAACACACCACTGCAGTGTATGTATCTAGACTATTGCGTCCCCCTAAATTCAGATGGTGCATTCAATTATATTCTACTTGCTGTATATTCTTGCCCCAGATTCCTTAGGGTGTGGCCACAGCAATCGGCTGACACTCACACCAGATTAAAGATTGGCAAGTCTTTATTGGGACATATGCAGTAGCTGCTTTCCACTCTGACCATGGCCCTGCTTTTGCCTCCCAGGCTTACAAAAACACCATGGGAACCCTGGGTGTAGCTGTGCATCATTTCACTCCATTTCCTAAGGGAAATTTGATTGTGGAAAGGAAGAAACAAAACTTAAAGCAATCCTTAACAGCTAGAGTTTTAGGTGCAGGTTGCAGTATCTACCACCTGTATTGAGTTCTGAGAGCATGAAATAATCTCCCTAGATAATCTTTGGGTGGTCGAACCCCATATGAAGTCCTGTTTGACATCCAGATGTATGTCCAAGATATTGATGGTGCCAGCGCAGTGGCAGTGGATACACCTTTTGACATAAATGAATGTTTTGCTGTCTTAGAGGAACTCGAAGGCTTCTGTGATGAGCATTTAAGTAAACAGGCTGCCACTTAAGGAGTGAAGGAGCTACCAGCACCTTCCAGCTAGATTCAAGAAAAGATTGCAATGAATAAAGAATTTGTACCATTATTTTGTGCACCTGTGCCAGTCCTTGGAATTCAATATACCAGAACTGTGATTTTGCCACAGCTTGCTGGTTGTAAAGACAAAAGCTTTGCCGCCATTGATCAAGTAAAATTGTATCATGTGGCCAATCCAACACAGAAGGTCATGCGGACTCATACCATACAGGAAATACCTCTTCAAGTATTGGATAACACCAACATTTTTCCTCATGTCGGAAAGGGGAGAGAATTAACTCTTGTGGATTCCTGTTAATGCTGCAAATGTAAGAAACACATGAGATGTAAGTCTGCAGTTTTCTACTGCTACTCAAAGAAACACAGTTGTTTATGATAAACCCCCTTGGAAGTGTCAAACAGTTCGCTATCACCCACTGAGGCTCCTTTCTTCAAACAGACTGCTTCTGCCTATTTTGTCGGCATTGACAATTTTTCTTCTGATTCTTCACAAACTTCACTTCATGGTGTACATGTTTTCCTTTACTAGCTGAAACACACTTATCTGATCCATCCATGGTCCTACTTGTGAATTACATTTGCATTACTATCTCTACTTCTGTGTATTTGATTTGTAACTATTTTCATCTTGCTTATAAATGAGCATTATTTCAAAGAACACTCTGCTGTCATACTGGTAGTTGAGGTGCTGAAGCCTCATTCATCTTCTCGCAAAGTGAAAAGCGACCTGTCCTTTGTGAACATTTCTGCTGTTTCTGCAGCATTTATTTTGCCACCCATAGGGACCTCAGACAAACTCTTACACCGGACTGCCATTGCAGCCTGCGTGAAATAATGCACACACTATTTCACAGCCATTTTCACTGCACTTAAGTAACTTATAAGTCACCTATATGTCAAACCTTCACTTGTTGAAGGTTAGGTGCAAAGTTATTAAGTGTGAGGGCACCCTTGCACTAGCAAAGGTGCCCCCACATAGTTCAGGGCCATTTCCCCAGACTTTGTGAGGGCGGGGACGCCATTACATGCATGCACTACATATAGGTCAATACCTATATGTAGCTTCACAATGGTAGCTCCGAATATGGCCACGTAACATCACTAAGATCATGGAATTGTTCCCCCATTCCAAATATGGTATTGAGGAGCCAATTCCATGCATCCGTGGGGCTCCACCATGGACCCCCAGTACTACCAAACCAGCTCTCTGAGGCTTGCACTGCAGCTACAGCTGCTGCCACCTCACAGACAGGGTTCTGCCCTCCTGGGGTCTGGGCAGCCTAGTCTCAAGAAGGCGGAACAAAGCATTTCCTCTGAGAGCAGGGTGTTACACCCTCTCCCTTTGGAAATAGGTGGTACAGGCTGGGGAGAGGTAGCCTCCCTCAGCCTCTGGAAATGATTTGAAGACCACAGATGGAGCCCTCCTTGCATAAACCAGTCTACACCAGTTCAGGGACCCCTTCTCCCCTGCTCTGGCGGGAAACTGGACAAAGGAAAGGCTAGTGACCACTCCCCTGTCCATCACCACCCCAGGGGTGGTGCCCAGAGCTCCTCTAGTGTGTCCCAGACTTCAGCCATCTTGCTTTGCAAGGTGTGGGGGCACTCTGTAGGCCTCTGAGTGGCCAGTGCCAGCAGGTGACGTCAGAGAGCCCACCTGATAGGTCCATACCTAATAAGGCAGCCAATCACCCTCTCAGGGCTATTTAGGGTCTCTCCTCTCTGGGTTCTCTTCAGATTCTGCTTGCAAGTTTCCTTCAGGAATCCTCTGCAACAACTTCAGCATCCTCTGACCTCGGATCAACCGCATCCTGCTCCAAGAAACACTGTAACTGCAACAAAGTGTCTACAAGAGACACTTTTCTTCAGCAAGCTCAGCTCCAAGTCAGCAACTGCATCAGTTTCCATGGTGTGCATGCTCTGGGGACTCCCTGTCTTCATCCTGCACCAGAGGGACCAACGAAATCTCCAGTGGAGTGATGGAGTCACTCCCCTGTCCAAGCAGGCACCTTCTAAGGCGACAACCGGTACCCTGGGACTCCTCTCACGGCAATGAGCGTGCTCCTAAGGACACATAGGGTGGACATCATCAACATAGACTGTCCTGAGGTCCTGCTGACGCAATTTGGAGGAGGTAAGACCTTGCCTTCCCCGAGAACAATGGTACCCCTGTGTTTTGTGTCTTCTTTGCCTCCTGAGGCCTCTGTGCACTCTTTGCACAATTCCTTCATGCACACCCTGGCCCAGGTCCCCAGCACTCAACCCTGTGATGCTCAACTCACTGAGTTGTTCTCCGGTGGCATGGGACCTTCTTTTTTTGTGCTGCATCAACTGTGTTTTGCACCTCCTTTGAACCCAGATCCTGCAGCTTCTGGAGGTGCTGGCTGGCATACTGAGGGCTCTCTAAAGTGCTGAGAGTCCTTCTCACATGGAGTTGAGGCCCCCAGGTCCCTCCTGTGTCCATCCAGCAACATTTTGCTGGCCCCTTCCAACACAAAATCTCATCTGCAACGATCTTCACGCTGTGGGACATCTCTTGCATCATACAGAAACCTGCTGGCATCTTCCTAGGGTGCATTTCAGCAGTCTTCTACTAACCAGTGACTCTTCTTTTGCATTCTCTTCTGGGTTGGCAGGGGCTCCTGTCCTTCCTGGAACTTCTTTCGCCTTCTGGACTTGGTCCCCTTCCTTTGCAGGTCTTCAGGTCCAATAATCCAGCAGCTGTTCTTTGCAGACTTGGTTGGCTGCTGCAAAATCCCCAAAACGAGGTGTAGAGTGTCCTAAGGAAACTTGCAGTACTTTACTCCTGCTTTCCTGGTTTCTGGGGTGGGGTAATTTACTTACCTTTACTGTATTCTTACTCTCCCAGCGATTCTGCACACACTACTCTTGTCTAGGGGGGAACTTGTGATTCACATTCCACTTTTTTAGTATAAGGTTTGTGCTGCCCCTAGACCTATTTTCTCCAATTGCATTATATAGGATTTCCTATTGTTTGCATTGTTCTATGACTATTTACTTGTCTAATTTTGGTGTCTAGTGTATATATTGTGTATAATACTTACCTCCAGAAGGAGTATTGTCTCTAAGATATTTTTGGTTCTGTGTCACCCAAATAAATGCCTTTATTTTTGGTAACACTGAGTATTGTCTTTACTTGTGTATAAGTACTGTGTAATTATAAGTGGTATTGCATGAGCTTTGCATATCTCCTAGTTCAGCCTAAGCTGTTCTGCTATAGCTACCTCTATCAGCCTGAGCTGCTAGAACACTACTACATTCACTAACAAGGGATAACTGGACCTGGTGTAAGGTGTAAGTACCCAAGGTACCCACTACAAACCAGGCCAGCCTTCTACAGCCCCACTTTGCAGAGTAGGAGTCTCTCCAGAAACTCCAGGTGCTGACAGAGAGAAGTCTTTGCTGTCCCTGAGACTTCAACCAACAGGAGGCAAGCTCTAAATCAAGCCCTTGGAGATCCTCACAAGATGGAAGACACTCAAAGTCCAGTCCTTGCCCTCTTAGTCTGGCAGAAGCAGCAACTGCAGGATAGCTCCACTAAGGAGTCACAGGCAGGGCAGCTCTTCGGCTCTTCTCCAGGCAGAGGTCCTTTTGGTTTCTAGAAGTGTTCTAAAGTGTGTAGTTTTGGGTGCCCTTCTTATACCCAATTTCTCCTTTGAAGTAGGCCTACTTCAAAGCAAAGTCTCTCTTGAATGAGAAATCCTGCCTTGCCCAGGCTAGGCCCCAGACACTCACCAGTGGGTTGGAGACTGCACTATGTGAGGGCAGGCACAGCCCTTTCAGGTGTGGGTGACCACTCCTCCCCTCCCTCCTAGCACAGATGGCCCATCAGGAAATGCAGGCTACACCCCAGCTCCCTTTGTGTGACTGCCTTGTGTGAGGTGCAACCAGTCCAACTGTCAAACTGACCCAGACAGGAAAGCCACAAACAGGCAGTCACAGAAATGGTATACGCAAGAAAATGCTCACTTTCTAAAAGTGGCATTTTCAAACACACAATCTTAAAATCAACTTTACTAAAAAATGTATTTTTAAATTGTGAGTTCAGAGACCCCAAACTCCTCATGTCCATCCGCTCCCAAAGGGAATCTACACTTTAATCAGATTTAAAGGTAGCCCCCATGCTAACCTATGAGAGGGACAGGCCTTGCAACAGTGAAAAATAAATTTAGCAATATTTCACTGTCAGGACATATAAAACACATTACTATATGTCCTGCCTGCACCCTGCCCTTGGGGCTGCCTAGGGCCTACCTTAGGGGTGTCTGACATGTAGGAAAAGGGAAGGTTTAGGCCTGGCAAGTGGGTGCACTTACCAAGTCGAATTTACAGTTAAAACTGCATACACAGACACTGCAATGGCAGGTCTGAGACTTGATTACAGAGCTACTTATGTGGGTGGCACAACCAGTGCTGCAGGCCCACTAGTAGCATTTGATTTACAGGTCCTGTCACCCCTAGTGCACTGTACTAGGGACTTTTTAATAAATCAAATATGCCAATCATGAATATACCTGTTACATACACATTTTGTAAAGGAGCACTTGCACTTTAGCACTGGTTAGCAGTGGGAAAGTGCCCAGAGTAGCAAAATCAGAGTCCAGCACATCAACAACCTGGGAAACAGAGGCAAAAAGTTAAGGGAGACCACGCCAAGGATGAAAAGTCTAACATCTGTGATATATGTTCTGCCAAAATTAAAGAATCCTAACAAGAATTGCTGTTTTTAATGGTTTTCATTGGTGGTAATTGGTCACACCTCCAGGAAATGTGATGCCAGTCTATTTCCTTCATGTGATATCTCATACCCTAAAAACAGGACACTGAGAACAGCAATTTTAGTTGAGTTTGTAGCCATGCTGGACTTATATCCTTGATGGAGCCCACAAAAATAGTGGATGGGCTTTTTGCCCTTCAACAAGAGTCTTCATACTGATCTAGAGAGAAGGAGTGAACATGCCAAGAGCCAGACCTTGTTACAGAGGGCTCATCGCTGATCTGGAATATTGTAACTTACAGGTATAATACTGCACATGGTGATATTATTAGAAAGATGTTTGTATTCCCTGGTGAAGCACGTGTTGAAGGGCAAAATACATTGGTTGGGTTGAATGTTGAATATGTGAAGAAAAAAGGCCAAATTTAAGAAAAGTGGCGCTGCATTATATGCAGCGCCACTTTTCTTGCACCCCTTAGTGCCCCCCTAATGCCACCACGTGTGCACCGTATTAAACATACGACACACCATGGCGCAGGTTAGGGACAATAGCGTCATTTTTTATGCTATTGTAGTACATTGCAGGATTAGCGCAAAATTTGGGCGCTAATCCTTTAAGGTACATAGGGGCCTATTAAGAACAATGGTGTGCCCCCTTTTAATACCTGCTCTGTGCAGGCATTAAAAATGGTGGCTAAAAATGGTGCAGTGGAATGTAGAACAGTAGTGTCAAAAATGTTGATGCTATTGTTCCTAACCTGCGCCATTGTGCGCTGTATGTTTAATACGCTGAACGCATAGTGGCGCTAGGGGGGCATTAAGGGGCGCAAGAAAAGTGGTGCTGCATATAGTGCAGCACCACTTTTCTTACATTTGGGCCAAAGTGTTTTGAAGACTTACCTCTACGTTAGTTGTGTGTTAATAAACGACATGGAAGAACTTCTGTATCCATCTGGATAGATTTTAATTTGATTAAATCCTCTTTCTGTCCTTCATATGGATACTATTGCAATGCCCCAGTGATTATTTGGAGAGCGCTTCCTATTCTGTTCTTACTGTCTAAAATCTAAGACTATTCAATAAGAGTGATCCGGCTTAGCGACTGGAAGCAAGGGGTTATTCAAAAAAGAATTTCTCTCACCGGAGTTTTTGCTTCCTGTTTGATAGGGTATTGTGATAGCACTTGCGGACTGACCTTATGAGTATTACATGATAAGGCGCGTCCTTATCCTAGCCCATATGGTTGCAGCATAGTGCATGGGCTTGTGCAAGAGCACATTCTGCAGCATCTTACTTGCTCAGGATCAAGGACTGAGAAAGTTAGTGATATTACACCTTCCCCTTGTGGAACGGTTCTAACAAATTTATGTGGCTAATACTTTTCTGCCAAGAGAATGTCACAGCTAAGTGTTAATGTTCCCCAGAATATTATCTTAACTGTGCACATTATGGGGGTCATTCTGACCCTGGCGGTCTTTGACCGCCAGGGTCGCGAATGACGGAAGCACCGCCAACAGGCTGGCGGTGCTTCCAAGCCCATTCTGACAGAAAACCGGGGCCGGCGGTTTCCCGCCGTTTTTCCCCCGGCTGGGCGAATCCGCCAGGGCAGCGCTGCCCTGGGGATTCTGACCCCCTTCCCGCCAGCCTGTTTCTGGCGGTTTTCACCGCCAGGAAGAGGCTGGTGGGAACGGGTGTCTTGTGGCCCCTGGGGGCCCCTGCACTGCCCATGCCACTGGCATAGGCAGTGCAGGGGCCCCCTAACAGGGCCCCATGAAGCTTTTCACTGTCTGCTTAGCAGACAGTGAAAAGCGCGACGGATGCAACTGCACCCGTCGCACGCCCGCAACACCGCCGGCTCCATTCGGAGCCGGCTTCTGTGTTGCAGGCCTCCTTCCCGCTGGGCCTGCGGGCGCTAACATGGTTAGCGCCCGCCGGCCCAGCGGGAAGGTTGAAATGCCGGCAGCGGTCTTTTGACCGCGTAGCGGCCAAATGGCGGTTCCCGCCTGGCGGGCGGCAACTGCCGCCCGGCAGAGTCAGAATGACCGCCTATGAGGGGCAACTCGCTAATTTGGGGTTTTGACTTCTATGTAGTCGTTAGTTGCTTTCCCATCCAGAAACTCTTGAAGATTCTGGCGAACTATTGTGACCTCTGGTGCACTGTCTAGCAGAGTCACTGCCCACATCCTGTTCTGCAGTAACGTTCCCAATATGCATTTAGCTGAAATTCCTTCAGCCTTCTCATTTTTGGATTGGGGTTTTTGTTGTGGAATTTTCTCTTCCTTTTTTACGATGATGTCAGACAAAATCTGTGAGCTCTTTTTCGGTTTCACGTACTCTTCTTGTGTGTGTTCTGACTGCCCAGCTCTCTCAGACAATTTGTCAGTGAAGTCCTGAAAGGAACTAGAAGGGCTTGTCAGTGTACTGATACATCAGGTTGTTTTAATGTATCACTGTTACGTAAATTGTAAACTTTGTTTTTTCTTCATTATTCCTCTGTTTATCCCAGTGTTTCTTAGAGGACTCTGGTGCTTACTTGGTATTGTTGCATTGTTCTTTTCAGAACTACCTTTAAGCTGTGGCTTATTTTGCCTGCCCCCAAATTATTTTGACCTATTGATGTATAGGTTTTAGTAATAATTTTTTGTAATTCACACTCCTGGTCTATTAATATAACCTGTGCAAGGCATTGGCAAACTGCTGCTTCCTCTTTAATATAACCAAAAATAATTGAGACTACGATGGCAAAGTTGCCAATTAGTTTCATCCCCAAGTCCTGGACAGGGGCAGCCAATTTTAATTTTGAATTTGTTTTAGCACCTCTGGCAAAACAGCAAGAGATGATGTACTACAGGTTATGGTATAAATTGCAGCAACAATTGTACCCCATGTGGCATAGTTGTCTATGAAGGGTACCAGCCCAAGTAGCAAGCACATTGTGGGAATTTGATGTTCATCTTGGGGTCTCATATGGGGAAACACTGCTTCAAAGTGGTTTGTTTTTTGTAGAATTCCAGAACAGAATTTTCTCCCCTATGGCGGGTACTTTGCCCATGATAGCATTAATGGTCACTGGGGTAATCACAGTTATAGCCAATTATGGTTGGACAGCTTGAGCAGCCCTTGCTGGGACAGCTGTTAATGTACTCATAACAAACTGCAGTAAGTGCCTGTATAGTCTAACTCAATCATTATATAAATGACGCAAATCGCCTACTGGTAAATTCTGAGTGTTAGGCTAGAGTATGTAGCTAGCTAAAACTGGTCATGGGGTTGTGTCATTACTAGGGGGAACTGATCTAATGTTGTCTAGAACGTGTGGTAGGGCCCCTAGGAGGCAATTTTGTTGTTCCTGGAATGTTAGTGGTATTTCCTGAGTCATTATATGATCTGTATTGACCTGGTACATTGGCCGCCGTGTAGGTATGAAATTAATTTGAATTAGCATTGACTGGAGTTAAAGTGACCCATGACTCATTTTTTTACACATCATGATCTTCTACCCACATTAGGGAGCTCATGTTGCATTAAATGTTGTGTAACAGCATGCCTGCATTTAGCAGGAACATTAATTGCATTTGCTTTTTTGTGTATGGAATTCAGAGAGGGAAATACGAAAGAAGTGTATCCTTTTAAGGTTCAAGCATGAACAACCTACAGAAAAATTTAGGTGTTTCCTATAATGCTGAGGAGGATGTAATCCCTAACCCCACCGCCATCTCCATTTAAGGTGAATATGGCACATAAGAGAAAACTACTTAGGAGACCTGTTAAATAGTTACCTGGTTTTTATACATTGGTAACGCCATGTTATTAGATTCCTACTAAGATAATAGGACTGTGTATTTAGGACAATAGAACTTCAGAATGTGGGGGACTAAGTCCTTCTACACCTTCAGGGGCTGTTGGCCCAATTCCTGGCTAGCTCACAGTGCCGCACACAAACCCCTAAACCTACCGGGGTAGAAGGTGATTATGGCAACCTAAACATGACACTCTGACTCCAAAGGACATCATGGAAACAGATCTCGCACTTTTGTTGTATTACTCATGCATGCCCAGGCAAAACACAAGAGAGATACAAGATAAGTTTTCAATACATTTTTTGAAACCATCATAGTCTTGCATGGAGAAAATGAGCTGCTTGGGTGTTCATGACTCATTAAGGCTGGGTCCAGGTGCGGGTTGAAGATGGTTGGGGTATTTTCTGAGTCTCAGGCAGCGAAGCAGTTCTTCCAAGTGCAGCAAAGCAGTCTTGTAAAGGACACAGCAGGCCACAGGAGCAGACAATCCTCTGAGAGTCCTTTCGCAGGTGAAGAAAGTGAACTCAAGAGTGAGTCTGAGGGTCCTATTTTTATACATGGTGCCTTCTTTGAAGTAGGAGAAGTGTCTAGAGAATTCCCTTTGAAGAGCTTGAGGTTTCCTGACTCTCCTATCCTGGTTCTAAGCTGGCTGCTTGAACAATGCAGGGGTAACAAGTCTGTTGTTTGGAGAAAGAGAACAGCCTATTAAGGTGCAGCTGGGGCTGTGCCCAGCTCTGCCCCCATCCTGTCAGTTGGTGGCCCCTAAAGGCACATTTAATCCCTTAATTGTGTGGCTATCTGGGAGGAATAAACAAAGTCCAACTGGCAACTACACCTAGTCATGTGACCTAGGACAGGCTGCAGGCACCAAATAGCTTGTATAGGAAAATGTCAACTTTCTAAAAGTGGCATTATCAAAATTGTAACTTAAAATCCAACTTTACAATTAAATAAGATTTTTAATCACAATTACTCATACACCAAACATAAAATGTTTACCCGTTCGCTAAAGAAAGTTAGCACTTATGAAATATAATAAGGCAACCCAATGTTATCCTATAGAAGAGGTAGGCCTCACAGTAGTAAAATGAATTTAGGAGTTTTTCACCAACAGGACATGTAAAACTTATAAGTGCATGTCCCATCTTTTAAATACAAAGCAAGAGCAAAGTATCACCCCTAGTGGTCTCTGATTTCCTGGGTAGCAGTCATTGAGAAGGAGCAACATAGTAGGATGGCAAGACTCTTCATAGCCCCTCCGTGACAGAAAGGGACAACGGTTCCCCAGGAATTGAGTTTCCTGGATCAGCAGGACCTCAGAGAGGAATCGATAGGCATACCTCAGGACCACAGTGCGCTTTTATTGCAGTCCAGCAGCCCGCTAATGCTCTAGAACAGGACTTGGAATTTCATCCCTTGGGGGAGGAGGTTGTGTGAGCTGGGAGGGGCAGGGGGTGTCCTGCTCCACCAAGGGGGTCAGCCAAGTGTGTGTCTATGACACTTGTTAGGTGACGTATATATAAGCCAGACTGCTGAGGATATGATTTAAGTGTGTGCTTGAGTGCACTGGAAAACAAACCTATATGCAAACAATGGAAAACTAACAGTAAGAACAAAACAGTTCAAATTCCCTCCCCAACAAACTCCCCCATCCCATACTTCCACCCCAGAAGCATCTGTTGCCTGTAAATCAATAACTAAGACCCAATTCAATTTGAAATCAGAAACAGAGTTGTGGACCCCTCCATGTTCTAGGAACAAGCATGATTCCTCTTCCATTTAGGAGCCGCAACTGTTCAGGTCAGCTCAGAGGGACTATTACCCTGTTGGGGGGGATCCACTCGGTTGGGCAAGTGGGTGTTCCTCAGTGATCAATGTCCAGGCCAACTCTGAGGTCTCAAAAAAATTTGACTTATTGGCAAAGATAACCCAAACTTTAGCCGGGAACAGAAGTAGACCGCCCAGAGCTTCTGCTTGACTGCCAGTTAGGACTGGCACAGTTGTTGCACCTGCCTAGTATAGTTAGAAAAAACTATGACCTTTACGTCGCCCCATCGGATGTTCAAGTGGGATTTGGCCTCCCACAGAATTGCATCTCTGTCTTTAAAGTTGAGGATTCTGGCAACCACTATCCTCTGCAGTGCCCCTTTAAGGTGGCCTGGGATTCAAAGCCCTGTGTGCTTGTTCGATCGTGATCCAAGGGGAGAGTTGATCTGGTAGCATCCAGGATTTGATCCACGTTTCAAGAAGTATGCAACCTGTGGCGACTCGCTACCCTCTGGTATCTCAACGAGGCGGATATTATTGCAATGAGACTGGTTCACTGCATCCTCTGCATGGCGATGGAGCTCCACTGTGCACTTGAGGAGGCAAGAGACCTGGGATTTATGGGTAGTCACATCATCCTCCACGGTGGACTGGTGAGTCTTGGCCTTTGTGAACCTGGCACAAAAGGGCAACATCAGCTCTGACTTCACCAATATTAGCTTCCACTGCCATTTTGGAGGTCTGGATATCTTGAAGGATCATGGTCAGACTCCTTCCTCATCCCCCAGGGGGACAGTTTCTCTGTGCTGCCCCCGTTTGTCCTGAGTCTGGTGCTGTGGTGTATTGGTCCATGTGGGTCTGGGATGCCGCTGAGCAGAGAGATCTGTCCTTGCCCATTGCACCAAAGGGATCTGATGCCACATCACCCCCTCCAGAGGGAAGCCCAGCCCACTTGCCATTGAGATGGGGCAGCACTAGCAGCTGATTACCAGGGGAATGCTTATCCCTAGTGGCTCTAGTGGGGCAGTACTCTCGTTCAACAGGGGGGTCAATAGGCCATGCGCTTGATGCTTTGTGTGTGGGCATTGGAGGGGTGTATGCTGAGCAAGGTTGGGCCTCCCCTCGTAAAGCCTTGCTCTCAAGGGCTCATCCTCAGAACGTTGCATTTCCTAGGATCATGGGCCGGGTCCATGTCTGGCAGAGCGGGGCCATCAACATAGAGGATGCATCCAGTATATTATGTGAGGCAAGGCAAGGTCCACATCTCTTCCCAACAGAGGTTCAAGAGAAGGGAGCTGTTGTTCCTGCAATTTATCCAGTGAAGCCCAGATGGAGACTTTAGCAAAGGGGAAAGTTGGTTGTGTAGTGCAGTCCTGTAAGGGGGCCTTCGGTCTGGGCCTGGGTGCACTAGATCTGTCTCACAGGCTATCAAAGGCAGATATGGGTCACCAATCCACTATTTCTAGACCTGCGGACGATCTCAGTGGCGTCTTAGTGCAACAATCGGGGGGGAGGGGCAGCAAGAACTTGTTTCGGGATATTACAACGGCAGGGGGCCCCCTCACTTGTCTTTACCTCTAGACAGACAGTAGCATTAGGCAGAGGGGGGCTCACCAATAGCGTAACCAAAATTAAGGGAGCCCTGCTGCAAAGTACATCGAGGGTGTCCCCTTCAACCCAGTTAAGAGCTCTCAGGCAGGGGCTCTCAGAGTTTACTGCACTAAGAGGGGGTCCCCTGGAGCTCGGGGCTGCGGTGGCTATTGTTACACCAATGGGGCTCACCACACTGCCAGGCAAATCAGTGTCTAAGAAGGGGGCACCTCAGGACCCGAGGCCTCAGTCCAAGTCGTTGCATTCCTCAGAGTGGTGAGGCCCCCGGGGGCAGGTGTCGAGGGCTGGCAGCTTTAAAGTGGGATAGGGCTAGCCAGGGCCCAGGATCAGGGTGGGGTGTAGCCCTGGAGGCCTCCTGGCTGCAGGGTCAGTATTGGGCCTCCACTGCTCACCAGAAGGTCCTGAGGTTTTTGCCAGAGTTGGTGGGTCTACCAATGGGTCCTGAGGTCAGTTTTCAGCTTCCGGGCCCAGCCACATTGGACCCCTTTTGCGGCCGTCCAGGGTGCACCAACCCGGGGCGGGAGCAACAGAATGGTCAGACTATTGTCTGAGGCCATTGAAGTGTTGGTGAGCCGCTGCACCTCCAGTAGCAGGGCCACAAACACTGCACAGTTTTGCAGTGTGAGACTGTGAGGATCTGGGGCTCTAGGCACTGCATGGCCCGGATTCACCAGGGACCTAGCCATGGGGGCTTTGCCATGTTGGGAGGGATGCATAGGATCTTCGTGGTGTCTGAGGCCACGCTGCATGCCAAACTGGTCCAGAGGCAGCTGTAGACCAGACAGGATAGGGACAGGGTCCCTGATGGTGCGAGGATGGGAACGGATGGTGGAGAAGTCCCGAGCACTCTTAGAGTGTGACTGCCATCTTTATGCTCCAAGCCATGCCCCCCTTGTAGTTCACTCTTAAGTGTATGAAATGGTTGTGATATCAACATGATATGTTACATTAAGCACACAAATGCCCTGATTCGAAAAAGATAGTTGAACGTTTCTACTCCCAAGTTTGTGTCTACGTTTGGTGTAAATTTAAGTCTGTAAATTAATTGAATGACTCTGTAATAGTCAAATTCTACCAAGTTGTCAAATTTCTTTAAGCACTGTTTGTTGTTCTTGTATTCCTATTAACACAAGTATAAGTGTGCACAGTAACAGTGTACATACGTGCTTTTAAACAGTTTTTTTCTTTTACTCTTAAACATTTTTTCCACAAAGAAACGCCTTTCCATTTAGCCCCACCATTTTGGGAATGTTTCTGAAATATTAATTTACTCCCTTGACAGGGACAAATGTTTGCAAATGGAACTGCCTGCAAAGGTTTGTGAACTAATCTACTTTAGAAGGTTGACATCACCAATAAATGCCCATTAAGTACCTGTGTCAGGCTATTACTCACATGTAATAGGATATCATGCCTTTATGATATTTATCAATTTACAAGTGCACCTTCATATTTTGTAAATTCCAACCATTCCAAACATATTAATTCACAAATTAAGCCATGTGTCCACCTCAGTGAACTGGGTCCAGATCTAAGGGTCACATCATTACAGCATTATAGTACTTCTTCCAAACTTTCCTTCTCATTTTTAAGCTCATTAATTCAGTAGCCATCCATATTTATCATATGTTTAGGGAAAGAATTAGCAACTGTAACAGATGGACAGTTTCAGCACATTTAATGTGCACCTGAATTATCAAAGTGTGACTGTAGAAAGTCCCCTATGATGGAGATACCTTAATGCCTCTGTGAGAAAAAGGCAGGAGAACATATATGTGAAATTCCTGCAATGTCTTGCTCCCAGCCATTCATGCCAATGCATACAGGATGTCTATGTATGGTTTGATAAAAAAGCTTACTTCATGGGGATTCAGAGGATAGTTTATGAAGAGTAAGCTACAAGAAACAATAAGATGATGGACTGTATGCTTGAATTGATCTCAACCACTGGTGATCGCTCAGCATTGCATTCCAATCATTGTTTTTACCTTACCATTTTACTCTTAGACAGAGCCTTATGCAAATCAGTAGGGAAGCAACTCCTCATGGGAACAGCCCATACTGAGCTACCAGATATGATCCCCACCATAAGAGAACAGAAGAAATGCCAGACTTGTTTGGGTGTATTCTGGCCTTGCTGATAGGGTGCAGCTTGAGTCCTATGTCACAATGATCACAAGATTCAAGTCTGGGCCTCATTTAAATCAATTGTTTTCACCCACCATGCCACTGTAGAGAGGCCCGCTTTATGCAAATCAGTACTGGTTATGGTTTTGAGTGCTATTTTGACCAATTGCCTACAAATGTAATACAGATTAAACTATTTGTAAGCATTCTGTAATATCGTTGTGACAACCTGTATACTTTTGACATGTGTTCCAGATTGGAATGGGTTAAGAATAAGAGATGTCAAGATTCCAGGCGCGGCATTTAGTCCAGGTTGTTACTTCTGTTAGAGTGGACCTGTGTTCATAAAATATTATTAAATAATCACAGTGTGAAGGAGAATATTCTTTTGGAAATACGGCACTGGTGAGAGCGGGAACACAGAAGGTAAGCCTGGAGCTTGTCTGGAGGACATTTCGAGCAACAGCAGTCAGATCTAATGTATGCTGCCATTGAAGTCACTGCCATTGAAGTCTCTAACCGGAGTGAACCGCTGCCATCGGAGTTGCCGACTGGAGCCTGCAGTGAGATCAACTATTTATTTTCAGCCCCAGAGGTAAGAACCAAGTGGGACTGCATTTGCGAGCCAGTATTAGACTTGAGTTTGCCGTATGCGAGTCAAGATTAGGCTTGCAAGCATGATTGCTGAGTGCATGTCAAACCATGAGCTTGCAGACTGCTGGCAATTAACTGACTACAGGCCAAGTGCATGCTGGGATGTAGCGCAAGCGTATCAGCAATACTTTTGAGTCCTCATTGTGATTCCAGGCACGTGCAATTGAACAACTGCAATGCAAGGCGTGCGTGTGCTGGAGATTACACAATACTATTATGGATATATTCAACACTGATGGGTTACTAGCAGTGTCAAATACAAGATTCTGAACATCAGTGATTTGCACACAAACAACGGTCATTAATTATTTGTGAACATCAGTGATTCGTACATTAAATACTGTGGAAGGTGACTATTTAAATATCTGTATTCATCAGTACAGTCATGGCAGTCATCTATTCAACACATCAGTGATTCGTTCATTAAATTGAAGTGTTGTATGCAGACACATAGCTCATTTTGAGCAAATAGTAAGTCTCAAGAAGGAGTCAGAGATTCACAAACTGTGTATTAGAGTGAGTATCAAAGGATCCGTAATTCACACATTTATTCGACAAAACTTCATGCAGTTTATATGTATGGCTGATAAGCAAAGTTAATATTTTAAATAAAATATGGAGGAAATAAATGCTCCAGCACCTTTTTTATCCAGTCTAGTGGAGCTAACTCTCGAGTGGGAACAATGGAAAGAAGGACTTGAAGCCTACTTGGAAGCCTTTGAAGGTGACATATTTACAGAAAATTAGCAATTTTAAAACATTGTTTAGGCTTTGGAAGGAAGAAGGGTTTTACTCCATTTGCCAAAAGGGGTACATGGTGAAGAAGATGAAGATTAAATTGATGTGTATGAGGCAACAATGAGGCAGTTGGAGCTACATTAATAAAAAAAATGAATGTAGTTGTTGCGGGGCATAAATTGCTAGGAAGAAGTCAATTACTCAACAAATTGATAGATTCATTTGTCAGTGATCTGAGAGTATTTACTACCAAGTGTAATTATCGATCTTTTAGGGATCGAATGATACATGATCAATTATTGCACAAGTATGTGATGGTAAACTACAAGAGAAATTGCTGGTGGTGGAGGATTTAACACTGGGCAAAGCAATAGATATAGCTCACCAATATGAGGCGATGAAAATGGGCATGAAAAAGTTAACTCATAAAGCCACTGAAGAGTTTCATATGGTAAATAAGAATGAAGCAACTAAATGTAATAAAGTGTCACGCAGAAGCATGGATATCAAACCAAGACAATGGAACGTAGTAGTGCAGCAAGAGAGAAAAAGTGGAAAGGTATGTTTCAAATGTGGTCAAATGGGACATTATGCTAATGCTAGAGCATGTCCGGCAATTGGGCAAATTTGCAGATATTGTAATGTTAAAGGTAATTTTGCCAACGTATGTAAAAGCAGAAGTGGTTCTAGTTTTTACAATGAAGAATATGGCAAACAAGGTCAACTCAGAGAGGTCAAACAGAAAGGACAATACTGGGAAGATAACATACTTGGAGTATATGAGGCGATAGATAATAAGAAAGATGCACTCTTTTGTGTGTTAGAAATTGGATGGGTAGAATTAAAAGTCATTGTGGATTCTGGAGCGAGGCACACTTTAATTGGTGATGATCTGTTGCACTGTTTTCCCAACATAAAGATGTCACCACCGACATCAAATTGGTGGGCTATGGAAACAAACCTATAGTTGTGAATATATATTTTCCATCTTCATTGGCTGATAAAAATATGTTTCCTAAAGTGTTTTCAGCTTAGTTAGGTTTATTAAAACAATTTGTGCACAAAATTATTCTTAAAGAAAGTGCAGAAACAAAAGTCCATGAAGTTCATAATGTTCCTACATGAATGAAAAAGGGTATAATTGAAGAAATTGAATCGTCGGAATGGCTGTCTCCAGTTGTGGTCATACACAAATCCAACAGTAACATAAGAGTACGTGTGGATTTGAGAGAGTTAAACAACTGTGTGTGGGTGGATCGTCATCCTCTGCCTAATATTGGAGAAATGGTTGCTAAATTGAAAGGGGCCACAGTGTTCACCAAGTTAGATCTTTCAAATGCATATCATCAAATTCCATTACATGAGTATAGTAAACCTTATAAATCATTCATTACTCCAGAGGGGCGTATCACTTTAAGAGAATGCCATTTGGTTTAATTTCAACATCAGCTGAATTTCAGCAAATGATGCACAATTTGTTTAAGAATGTTAATAATGTGATGTATGTTCAGGAGGATGTTTTGGTGTGGGGTAAATCAAACCTTGAGCATGCAGAGACTTTGGTAAACATGTTTACTATTTTGGAAGATAGTGGGGTGACTTTGACTGAAGAGAAGTGAACATTTGAAAGAGATTCTGTTGATTATCTAGGTCACAACATTGCTAAACAGGGTATTGCACTGGAGTCTAATGACAGAGATCAGCATTGACCGCTTATAGATTTGGCAGAATACACTGGTACATATGAGAGAATTAGTGAAGATGAATCAGAAGTTTTATTAGAATGATGATTGCATATATATTGGTGAGGAGGCCATGTTCGGTATGACTTCTCCATTACTCGTTTGCTTTTTTGTATATTTGTTGTCACTCAGAATCCATGAGTGAAAAACATTTCCTCTACCCATCTACAAATGTATATATTAATTTTAGTTTGGGTGGAATCTTTAAATTACAACCTTTGGGTGATTCCTTACCAAGTTTCAACACATACCTGCCATTATTCCAATTGGGTGGGTGACTGCAACAGTTTGTACTTAGCATTAAAGTGTATTTATTTGCTAAATGCATCACATTCAGATCACAGTGGCTGGTTTTGTTTCTGGTGATATAAATGTAATTCCCTTTGCTCGGACAGGCAAGATTCCCCTGCTGCCAAGAATGTTTTAGATGAAAATGTATTGTCATACAGACACGTCGAGCACGAATTGTCTGAACAAAATGGTATTTTGTTATGTGATGAGTAATTAGTTGCCAAAGAGTTTGAAACACAATATTTCAGAAGTGACTCATGAAGGACAGCCAGGTATGAGCAGTATGAAGTGGAGAACAAGGTATGAATTTTGGTAGCCCAGTGTGGATAAAGATATTGAAGAGAAAGTGAGATTGTTTATAGAATGTGCAACAAGAGATAAATCGCAGAAAGTTATCAAGTATGATAAAGGACCTAAGTCAAGGCCTAGTAAATTGTGGGAGAGAGCATCTTTAAATATTGCAAGACCTATGTGTTTAGCTCAAAGTCAGGTATTTTGTTTAGTTTTGATTGACCACTTGTCCCAATGGCCGGAGGTGAAGTTTGTTAACCAAGTTACAACTAGAAATGTAATTCTATTGTTAAGGGATGTTTTTGAAAGAAAAGATGTCTCCAAAAGTATTGTGACAGATAATGGTGTACAATTGACATCTGAGGAACTGAAATCCTTTTTTTCAGGACATACAATTCAACATATTTGTACATCAGTATATTATCCACAAAGTAATGGCATTGTGGAACGATGGCTAAAGGTGTTAAAGTTAAAAGAAGGTTTACAATTGGCCATGGCTGTGGGAAAGATTATCATCAAACTGTTAGAAAACTGCTGTGGAGTTATCGAAATACCCCTAGAGATGTGGGTGAGAAGTCTCCATTTGAAAAGATGCAAGGAAGAACAGCAAGCTGTAATTTGAAATAGATGTGGCTGATGGATGTATTGGACAAGATTAAAAGGAAATATAAGAAGTGGAACAACAGTAACAGATGGTGTGATGAAGGAAGAATTAAGCCAGGAAGTCAGGAAAGGGATGTGGCTCTCAAAATAAGAAAGTATTGTACATATGTTTTACTAAATATCAAAGCAATTGTTATGTGGTGTTTGATATTGTATTGTTTGCTTACGGAAGGGAATGTGTAATATCCGGATGACATCCTGTAGAATCTTGACATGTGTTCCAGATTGGAATGGGTTAAGAATAAGAAATGTCAGGATTCCAGACACGGCAGTTAGTGCAGGTTTTCCCTTCTGTTAGGAGTGGACCAGTGTTAATAAAATATTATCAAATAATTATGGTGTGAAGGAGAATATTTTTTGGGGAATACGGCACATTCCTCCCATCATCATTTGTGTGTTTGAAGTTACATCCTAAATGGCCAAGGGTGTGCCTAGACACAGGTCCCTTGTTTGCTGTGCCACAGGATCCAATCGATATCTATCGGATGTGGCCTAACACACTAACTGAGGGTTACTTGTATTCCCTTAACATAGCATGTGTATTTGTAGAGCACATGTTCACCCAGAAGGGTATCTTGCCATTGAATAACAGATGTTTATTGTTACCCAACAGTACTCATGTATCCACCTTAGAGAGATGAAAAACTGATTGGACCCACAGGGATTTGAACTTGTGACCATGAGGTCAAACATAGGCCCCTACAGTGAATACATTAGCGCACTAAGCTAGGAGTTCCAGCCTTCTTGTGGGGGCCTTGCCTGGCAGTTTTGGATGCACTGTTGTCAAGGGGACCACGGTCAGAACTGTTATGCCTAAGGTGGGCCTCTGTCTAGAGTGGCACAGTGGGCAAAAATAAATGGGATGGGATGCTAGCCAGGATAACTGTGCATGGTTCAAATTACTTGCAAGCATTCCTCCAATCACCATTGTCATTTTGATATATGATGTGTAACATATACAAGCTTATGTTGAAAGTTTTTTTTTAATTAGACTAATCGCTGCAAAATGTAAATAAGCATAGGTATAACTGGTTGTTCTTTGTCATTTGCTGATTGGTTCACTAAAAACTTTACACATGGTTTTGTCTGTTATATTTAATAGGAAGCAGCAAATAGCAGTGGACATAATGCATCTACCAGCAATCAAAGGGAGAAATAATGAATCCAGTGTACATCATGTCTTTTTCCTATGTATAATATTAAAAAGAAAATGGTAAAGTCGTTTAAATCCTAAATTAAGCGTCTAATACTTTATACTTTGTTCTGCTTCTTCGAGCGAATCTTAAATCTTGTCTTTGATTACTTTTGCTGTTTATATTAAAGAAAACCATTATTCTTCATGGCACATTTATACTATTTGAAATTCATTTTTTCCCATTCGGCTTTAAAGTTACTCACTCTGTAGAGGAAGAAATAAATCTAGCATCACGTCCTGGTGCCAGCTCTTGCATGAAGATAAAATAAGTCTATTTTATTTCTCAGCTTGTCTTGTAAGAAAGACATCATAGATTACAGAAAAGATTGAGAGTGTCAGCAATCTGCTTTATATCATTCTAAAGCACTCAAAAAAGTAATTTTGAAATGTTCGGTTTGAACCCAGCCTTTTGAGAATTTATGATGAATCTCTCACTGAAAAAAAGAATGTTGAATCAGATGTTCAAGAGGCTGTAGAAAATAGAAATCCATTACATCAACGAAAGTGACAGAGCCCGTAATAAAAGTAATGTTCCTGGTAGAATTAGCACACTTAATTATTTGTATTAGCATGTTAATAGTGGCCCTGTACCCTCCTGCATCAGTTTCAGACGTGAGAGCTATCTATGTACACTTCCCGGGGGCATTTGTAGCATGCTTTGTACTTAGATTTGATATGCCAAGACTACACACCAGCCCAGACTTCTGTTTATCTTTTGATGCATCATTTAAAAGGAAAAAGGAATAGATAATTAAATAATTAAATAAATGAACAATGTAAGAAAATCAATACAGTTTATTACATTAACGAGCACATTGCTGAATCTGTTCTGTTTAAAAAATAATAAAGGTCATGCAATCCTTTATCCCTTTTCTGTGGTTTTACATGCAAGATACCCGCCTAACCTTGGGCTCTACAAGGTACTCAAGAATTTGTGTTGGCACCACATACTCTTGGCCTTTCTTAGCAAGGAATCTTCAAGCCACCTTTTAGGTCTTCATTGTTGAATGTATCTGTCGTTTGAATATGATGTGGAATTACAAAATCATGCCTTTTGGACTTGACAGAAGAATGTATCACCCTCCACAAATCACTTCGTGCTTGATATTGTAAATTTGTGCTATGTGCAGATGTACATAGCACATATGTAAAAAATACTGGCTGCAAAAATCAAGTACAGTGCCAACTTATAAAATACCAGTGGTATGTTCCAATGCCATGTCTTCCCATTACATCCTAATAGAGGCCTTAGATACACCCAACCTCCCTTACCATCAATACGTGAACGACATATTTATATAAGTATTATTAATGACACTGCGTAAACTACATTAGGAACTGCCTTTCCAAAATTCCGAACTGGGTGGCCAAATGGAAAGAAAAGCCGAATCAAAAGAAAACGGAATCCCTTATAATTAATTCTAACTCTCAATACACTACAGACCCAAAGCTGACTTACAAACCTGGAGGATGAATGGCTTTGTTTTTAATAGATACAGAATGCTAAATACTAAACCTATGGGTTTGATATTACACAATAAACTCTAGCTGCTCATATAAATTCGTTCGTTAAAGTTGCACAACATCAGCTGTGGCTACCTTGCACAGGTAATCTATAGATAGAAAGATGGCATCTCAATCCTTCCTGGCTGCCCTGTTATCGGGCCAACCCATTTACAGGCAGTCATTCATAGAGCTTCAAGACTGATCACAACCCACAAGCAACATAACATTAGAGCATGCAATGCAAGCACTATTTAAACTCACATGGCTCCCTCTGTAAACATGTTGTACGCTTAGATCGTCTTGCTTGCTTTTAAACTGAGCTCTCTCCACCATCAGAATAAAAAAAAAAATCATTTTAACATATATGGCTATACCTACGTAGCCTAACAGTGTCTATTTGAAATCCTTCATTTCCACAAATCTTCCATATAAAACTTCTCCTATACGGGTTTTGCTCCAAGACCTGGGACAATATAGCTTCATGTATCAGTAAAGACCCATCTTTCACACCTTTAAATAAAACATCTGCAAAATCACTTACTCTTGAAACTGATAGCTCTGCGTGTCTCATGACATTCCCTCTACCTTGATTTCATGCTTTCAGCTCCCCCAAAGGCCCATGTGATTCCTAGCAGCACCGATCTCTGTAAATACAAGAATGCAAATACACTTATCACTTTCAACTGTACATAGCCTTTAGAAGTATTCTTTGCGTGTATTTGTTATTATTGTGTAACCATGGCAAATAGTGACTCTGTAAACAAAACATTAATATATACTCCAGGGATGTCCAAATGACGTCTAGATTAGCTGGATAGTTCCATTGAGTTTCCCTAGAGTTTAATTATATGGAAATCGATCTTAAATACATATGTCAAAAATATGACATTGATAAAACCCTCTTGTACTACTTTGACCTTTCTTATAAAGTCAGTACAAATCGGTTTATTTTCCTCTTGGAATATGTCCGCGACGATAATTACAGGAAATATTTAAGTATATAAAAATATTGCTATCAGCACACACAGTCGACAGATGGCACTACTTTTTACCCTACGTCATTTAGTGAAATTTTGTTTATTTCCACCTTTCAGTGCTTGGTCATTCAGATACAAATACACAAACATTCATCATGTGTTTTACATGAAACACATGAAAAGTTAAGTTTTTACATTTCTCACTGTCGAAGATAACTTAATGTGTACTATTAGCTCTCCTGGGCTAGGCGAGAAAAGCCATTCCAAAGTAGCACATGGGCCTGCTGATGCTTGATAACTACAGGCAGGTCTGTGGCTTAGATGGAGGAATGTAAGTAAGGATGTGAGGTGACGCTGTTAGGCATTATCTTCCTCTGCCGGAAATGTATGAATGATGCCCCTTTTCAGAAATCTTTTCGATTGAAGTGACGTTCTCAGACTTGCAGAAGGCCAGTCTGTTGTTTAGTTGGTGAGAAATGTCGCTGTTGGCACGGTGGGTTTCTGTAAGTGGAGTCAGAGCCTTGGGACACATCCGGTTCCTTTGGGGGACACATTCTTACATTTGTATATGTCACTGAGGTCATCTGTTGGAGGTTTTCAGCAGGAAAGCAAATATAAGATTTATGAGACCTCATAGCATAGTAAAATGTGTGAGATGTGGTAACTGCTATACGAAAGAAGGAATACAGTCTACCTATTTCAGACTACAATTGTTTAAAGGAGTCACAAAATGTATTTTATTTCATCAGATGTGGGGAGCGAGCTTTTCAGTTGTAGCCAGATGTGGAACTTTTTATCCTTTAGTTAATCATCTGTGGGTACCCATACTAGCATATGATTTAGAGGATATTTTACAAAATGTCTTCTTTGTACACAATGACTTAACATCAAAGGAACATATGCAGTGTAATGCAATAGGTGGTAACAAATGTTATACTACTTTAAGCTCCAATATGTCTTTCGATAAAATTTTAACCTGATTTTGTGTGTATGTATAGTGCCCGTGACAGGAAACGGGCCAATATACAACATGGACGCACCACAATTTTCTATTGAAGACTGAACCTTTTTTCCCATTGTGGGTAGCTGTGGATTTTGGACTCTAGCTCAGCCGGCACCTAGAGAAATCTAGCAAACGTGTATATTTTTGAAAACTAGATACCTAGGGAATACAGCGTGGGTTGACTTGCGTGGCTCTCACCAGTATTTTTTCACCCAAAATCCTTTGCAAACCTCAAACTTTAACTAAAAAATACATTTTCCTTACATTTCTATGATGCAATCTGTGGGGAGTGTTGGAAAGGGGATTATTGGTAAGGGCAGGTAAGTATCTACAGTTAGCAATAGGCCACAACCCCCTTATAGGTTCAGTCAAGGTCTCAATAAATTAATCCTAGCTCAACCCTTGGTAGCTTGGCAACAAGCAGTTAGGCTTAACGTAAGAGACAGGTGTGTAAAGCATTTAAAAATCACAAAACAGTAAATATGTAAAACAATAAAAGTCCAATTTATGAAAATACATTATATTTTTATCTTTAAAATAACACTAAAATGACAGAACTCCAATAAAGGGATCTGGATATATGCATTTTTAAAGATTAAATATTTTTGAGCTCATAGAATCTAAAAGTGCCAATCAGGACATCTGGTCGCACTCGAGTCAAAATCTGAGGCTACCGCGATGGAGCCCTGCTCGGCTACAGTGAGAGGGAGTCCTTGGTCAAAGTCTTACCTTCGGACTTAGTCTTTTTCTTGAAGATCTTCTTCACCAGGATGAAGTCAAAAGTCGGATCCTACCTCCCTGATGCCCGCTTCTGAAAGGTGTTGCAGTTGACCTTGGTGAAGGATTCCACATTTGGACTTAGATGATTTTAGATGATTTTTATGAGGGAAATCTTCGTCCAGGATGGACTTCAAATTGCAGCTGACCTCCCTGGAGCACTCTTCAGATATGCTGCACAGGAAGCCTCGTCAAATTTGTATGTTTGGACTTAGAAACTTTTTTGGAGCTTTTTCTCTCTAACGTCAGACAACCCTCCACAGCAAGCTGATTTGAAGTCAACGTCATGGGATTGCCTTTCCACAAGCTCCCGATGAAATCCTGGAAGTCTGGGGCTCTCAAGCTTATCAGTGGGTCAAACCTGCGACTCAGGCTGGGTCGACATAAGCCGGCTTGACTTACTTCATCGAGTTGGTCCACTTGTGGATTTTGTTTTCCAAATTTGCTCCAAACTTCTGGATCTTCTTCCAGAAGGTCTTTGAAGGTCCTTTAGGAGTCCACATCTCTTTCTAAGGCTCCAGAAGCACTGAACTGCTCCTTGAGGGTTGGACTCTAACTTCCAGAATGCACCAAATCCAAAAATGACTACTGGTCACTGGTGAGCTGGTCAGTTTCTTCAGGGGACTCTTGTCTGCTATTTTCTACCTGTACCAAACAGGGAGTCCTTTCTTGAAGCAGTTGAAGACAGGCAAACTCTTTTTAGTGGTGAAGCCAAAGTGTGTCGCTGGTGCTGTCCTTCAGAGTTCAGTGTCCAGATGCAGGTCAGGGGTCCAGCAGGGCAGTCCTTATTCTTCTTTGTTTTGTTCCTTGAAGGAATTTGAAGCAGAGTGCAGTTTTGCCAGTTTTATCTGGGGAAACATCCGGTAGCACGACTCTGGAACAATGAAGTTGTGAACAACACAAGCAGAATCACACTTGCGTGAACAACGACTTGCGTGGTTAAGGCACAGAAAAAGGGAGTCAGCATTGGGAGAGGATGCATTCAGGTAAGTAGGGCTGGGGCAGGGTTGAGGGGTAGTTTTTAGGGGTGGGGTAGTTTGGTTTTAAGGGCTCGGGTGGGGGGTGGGGTATTTATGGTTTTTAATGGTCGAGTGGGGGGATGGGGTAGTTCTGGTTTTTAGGGGTTGGGGTGGGGGATGGGGTAGGTTTGTTTTGAGGGGCTGGGGTGGGGTGTTGGGGTAGTTTTAGGGGCAGTGTGGGGGGTCAGGAAGTTTTAGTTTTAGGGGGCTAGTGGGTCGGGGTAGTTTTCGTTTTAGGCGAAAGGGTGTGGGCTGAGGTTGTTTTAGTTTTAGGGGCAGGGTGGGAAGTCAGGGTTGTTTTAGTTTTTAGGGGTGGGGTGGGGGTAGAGGTAGTTTTAGTTTTAGGGGCTTAGTTTAGTTTTAGGGGTAGGGGTCGGGGTTGTTTTAGTATTAGGGGGTGGGGGTTATTTTAGTTTTAGGGGCAGGGGTGGGGGTTGGGTAGTTTTAGTATTAGGGGCAGGGGTTGGGAGTCGGGTAGTTTAAGTACTAGGGACGGAGTAGTTTTGTTTTTAGTGGCGGGGTGGGGGGTCAAGGTAGTTTTGTTTTTAGGGGTGAGGTTGGGGTCTGGGTAGTTTTGTTTTTAGGGGTGAGGGGGTCGGGGTTGTTTTAATTTTTAGGGGTGGGCTGGGAGGTTGGGTGTTATGTTTAGGGGTGGGGTGGGGGTCGGGTTGCTTTAGATTTTAGGGGTGTGGTTTGGGGTAGGGGTAGTTTTAGTTTTAGGGTACGGTTGTTTTAGTTTTTAGGGGTGGTGTGGGAGGGTCAGAGTAATTTTTGCTTTGGGGCGGGGTGGCAGTTCGGGGTTGTTTTAGTATTGGGGGTCGGGGTAGTTTTAGTTTTAGGGGTGGGGTGGGGGGTCGGGTAGATTTAGTATTAGGGGCAGGGGTGAGGGGTCAGGGTAGTTTAGTTTTTACGGGTGGGGTTCAGGGTTGTTTTAGTTTTTAGGGGCAGGGTGGGGGTTGGGGTAGTTTTACTTTTTAGGGGCAGAGTGGGGGTGTCAGAGTAGTTTTAGTTTTAGGGGTGGGGTGGGGGGTCGGGTGGCTTTTATCTTTAGGGATAGAGGTGGGGATAGTTTTAGTTTTAAGGGCAGGGGATGGGGGTAGTTTTAGGGGCGGGTGGGGGTTGGGGTAGTTTTAGTTTTAGGGGTGGGGTACTTCTGTGCGTTAGGGCAGGTGGGGGTTGCATGCTGGAACCACGCATGCTGTCCCACACATGCTTTCATTAGGTATGCTTTTACAACCAAAAATCATTGCAGGCCACCACCCTATTGATTGACCACTTCCTGGTAAGTTTGGCAAAAATCAATCCAAGGGAGCAACATTCTCCAAAAATCCAAATTGGCAAAAATTCTGTCTCAGAGTTTAGGTCTGGCTGAGCTCACCCACTGGTGTGGCTAAATTCCCTTGACACTCCTTTCCAGCTCTGGCTGTCTGGGTTTTCAGGAAATGGGTAAGGTACAGTTGCTGTACCAAATGTCCTCCCCTCCTTTGAAGCGCAGTTTGGTTGCTTTCCCCCCATCCTGGTTCACCATCTGCTAAGGTAAATATCCTCCCACCATATGCTTCCTTTGTGTCAGCCCAGGCCACTTCACACTTCCTAAAGGGAGGCTGCCAAAGGCTTGCCAATCAGAGAAGAGCACTACAGAGCTGAAACTAGTAACATTTAGAAAGAGTTTTAAAGCTCTTTCTAGGTGCAAGTTATATTAAATTCCAGAGTGGCAAATTGTTGGATTTATTACAAATTTTAATTTGCCACTGAACAAGACACATTTTGCTCCTTTCCGTGGAAAATAAAACTTTATCATTTTAAAATAAAGTCTCCCCATGTTAGCCTATAAAGCTCATTCACTAGAATGGGGAAAACTAGTGTGGCTATTTTTTCCTCACCAAGGCCTATAAAACGTATTTTATAAAGTTCCTGTTTATAGTTACACTGCACCCAACCATGGGGGTACCGAGGGCACACCTTAGAGGTGATTTATATGTCAAAATAAGGTAGCTGAGGACTTTGGAAGTACTTTTAATTCCAAAGTCAAATTTGGGAATAACTTAACTTAAAAGTAGCCAGTAAGGCAGGCTTGCCTTTGAATGAGACTCGGCACCACAGCAGTGCACCTATGGGTGCAACACCTATGCTGGGGTCCTTAAACCTACATGCCTTGCCATATACTAGGGACTTATATGTAGGTTGATACAGCAAAATATAATTATCCTAATTTGCATAATCCATTTTCCACAGAGCTCTGGCCCTGGGACTGGTTAGCAATACCCAAGGCACAGTCAAGAGTGAGTAGCCACCAGTATCTGTCCAAGGGGACCAGGGCAAAAAGGAGGACTTTTCTACACGGAGTCACAAACTTCCTTCCACTCATCATTTCGCCTAGTCTCCTGATAAAAATGGTACCACACTTGTATAGATAGGTCTAGTGAGCGCGACACAAAAAGGCCCGAAATACAACATGGATTCAATTAATTTTTCCACCCAGGAGTGACCCTTTTTTTGCAAAGTGAGAAGCTGTGGATTTTGGGCCCTTAGCTGGCTGGCTTCTAGGGAAACCTAGCAAACGTTTGCATTTTTTGAAAACTAGACACCTTGGGTAATTCAGAGTGGTGTGACTTGTGCGGCTTCCAACAGGTTTTTATCCAGAATTCCTTTCAAACCCCAAGCTTTTACGAAACAAACTCATTTTCCTCTCATTTCTGTGATGGAAAGTTCTGGAATCTGTGGGTAGCCACAAACTTCATTGTAGCCAACATTCCCCAAGACCTAGTGACCATGACAGGAAACAGCCCAAAATGCAATATGGATACATCACAATTTTTCATCTGAAAATTGACCTGTTTTTTGCAATGTGTGTAGTTTTAAAAACTAGACAACCAGTGAAGTACAGTAGTGCATGACTTATGTAGCTCTTAACAGGTACTTTTACCCAGAAGCCTTTGCAAATGTCATGCGAAGAAACACACATTTTCCTCACATTTCAGTAAGAGAAAGGTCTGGAATTTGTGGGGAGCCACAAATTTCACACCACCCCGAATTTCAACACATCTCACAATAAGATTGGTACCCTTCTTGTGTGAGTGGGCCAAGAGTCCACAACACAAAAAGCCCTTAAGCTCCACATTGAGAGACAAGAAATAGTGGTCGCTGCTGCATTTTGGGCCATGCTCTGAGGCCAAACATGCAAGTCTACGGACCATAGACATTTTCAGAACCCAGACAACCAGTGGAGCTCAGGGTTGTGTGCCTTGTGTGGACCTTATGAGGTTTTCTTACCCACAAGGTTCTCAAATCTCAAATTCTTCTTACATTTATGTGAAGGAAACATCCGGAGGACACAGGAATCTACAAAATCCTTACCACCCAGCAATACCCCAATTGTGCCGATAGAAACGCTTCCCCACTTGTGTGGCTCGGCCTAGTAACCATGACAGAAAGGGATCAAAGCAAGGTCAACGGGAGTCCCCTGACGAGGGCTCCTTCTTGTGTTCTGTGGTAACCATTTGAAGATCTTTCGCAGCATGGATATGATTTGAAACCAAGAGGTGCTCATTTCATTGACTTGTGCCATCATGTTCAGCTTGTCATATTTGATGATCCTTAAATTTATTGTGTGGTCCGTGGGAGTGGGAATTGGTCCACATTTGGATGACCAACAGTTAGAGTCCCATGGTGAGATCTTGTCAAAGACCAGTCCTTCCATCTTGTCAGAGTTGAGCTGCAGGTACTTGATCCCGTCTGCTACAATGGTTATGCAATTGGTAAAACTGGTTCTGGCAGTGGGTATTTTGATGGCCAGGGAGAGGATGAGCTTGGTATCATCGGCATAGGAGATGACAGTGATGTCTTGTAATCAGATGATGGTGAGCGGTGTCATGTATATGTTGAAAAGGGTGGGACTAAGAATATCAGGTTCTTGGTCTCCTATGTGAAGGGTGGCAGTCTGACTCTGGGTTCATCCATTGATAAAGTGGCAGACCCATTTGAGTGCAGATCCTTTTATGACAATCTCATGAAATCTTCTGATAACTGTTTTGTGGGAGACAGAATTCAAGGCAGCGGAGAGGTAGAACAGGATGTTGGCTACTGTTTTTCCTCAGTCCAGGATTGATAAAAGTCATTGGTGATAGTGATGAGTGCTGTTTCAGTGTTGTGTATCTTTCTGAATCCTGATTGGGTGTTTTCCTGAAGTTGTTGAAGCTTGAGGTGATTGCGTTGTTTGTTAATGGCCTTCTCAATCACTTTGGCTGGATTGGGCAGCATGGAGATAGGTTTGGTTTTGTTAGGTTGATTCAGGTCTACTGTAGGCTTCTAAGTAGGGCGTTGATTTTTAGCAAGTTTTCATTCATCTGTGAAAGTAGCAAATGTGAGGGAGATGTTAGTGATGTGGTTCAGTGTGGTGCTGATTAGTGATGTTCCCATGTTGTAGATGTAGAGAGGGCAGGGGTCCGTTGGGGCCCCTGAATGGATGGTCGGCATGATTTCAGCTGTGATGTTTCTGGTGGAGGTTTTCCATTTGGCCAGGTGGCCGTTTTG
This sequence comes from Pleurodeles waltl, assembly GCF_031143425.1. Taxonomy (NCBI): domain Eukaryota; kingdom Metazoa; phylum Chordata; class Amphibia; order Caudata; family Salamandridae; genus Pleurodeles; species Pleurodeles waltl. Next base: position 1,245,018,522 of record NC_090437.1, read on the forward strand.
ATAGGTGGTAGGTAGTTTGGCGGTGAGTTCTGTTAAGCTGGGTTGGTGTGCAAAGTTGCTATAGATGTTTGCAATTTTGTTGGGAAAGATGCTGGATAGGGCGTCACTGTTTTGTTGGTTTACAGTATTGTTTGGTGTCTTGGAGATCTTCTGTGTACCGGCTGGCCTACTTGTTTTTAATTTTTTTTATTGAACTTGCTGTGTTTAATGGGTGCAAGGGAGTCTGTGCAGTTCTCGATCCAGTTAATGAAGATGCTGAAGGCCTTTTTGAGGTTGTCTATGGGTTTGGGTTGGTCCGTGCTAAGGGTGCCGAACCAGTCTACTTCTGTCATTTTACCCAAGCTGTGGTAAAAGTGGGGACGTGTTTCTATCAGCACAAGTGGGGTAATGCTGGGTGCTTGAAATGCTGATACTGTTTGTGGTGTTGACTTGAGGTGTGTTGATTTGGAAGTAAATGATAGAGTGGTGGTGTTGTATTTGATGATGTCCCTGGTAGTGAAGATGGGGTTCAGTGTGTGCCCTGTGGTGTGTGTTGGTTCTGAGACGAGCTGGGTGAGTCCGATGTGGCACAGGGTTTTAAGGAGTACTTTGGAGAAAGGGCTGTTTCTGTCTTCCAGATGGAAGTTGGGGTCGCCAATAAGTAGGGAGGCTCCGGAGTTGATAGTGAGCTGGTTGACAAAGTCGGTGATGAAGTTGGTAAAGGTGGCTTGTGGTCTGGGTGGTAAGTAGGCAAGGGTTCCATTCAGGGTGAGGTGAAGTTTGTGGAGATTTGCAGCTTGATCTGCTGGTGTTCCTTGGATGTATTACATTTGATGAATTCCATTAAGATTCTAAGGAGTCCTCCTCCTGGCTTGTGAGGGTCATACCATCAGCAATCTTATACCCTGCTGGAATAGCTGTAGCGATGTTGCGAGCCAATGTGGGATTGAGCTAGGTCTCAGTGATGAAGAGGATGTCTGCTTTGTCACTGCTTAGCAAGTATCATAGTTTGCTTGCATGTTTGCTGCATGATTGTGTGTTAAGAAGCATGCATACGAGTGGGCATTGATGTGCTGGTTTGCTGTGGCATGTGGTGATGGGTGGTGGTGTTGGAGGCATTGGTGGTGTTTGCGTGGGGTGTGTGGTTGAGTGGGTGCAGGAGAACTAGCAGTGGGTACAAGTGAACGTTCCTACCATGGTGTGAGGAGTTGCTCTGCAGCCATTGAGGAATGGTGTCTTGGGTCAAGCATCCCAAGGAGAGCTGCATAGTATATTTGGGCAGTAATCAGGCCATGGTTTCTGGCATAGGGCCTAGTCTAGGTGTGGAAAGGCACAGATAGGCTTGCTTTCAGCTGCCTTTAAGCATGCCAGTGGGGCCTGCTATGCAGTCACATAGCGTCCGTCATTAAGTAAATCCTGGGAGGAAGGTAGTGTGGTAGAGCGGTTGGCTGACTGGTCTTCATGGAAAATAGAGGTGTGAAAGTGACAGGAGCAAGTAAGCAGCCGGGGAAGTGGAAAGCAGAAAATGCATGGGAGGGGGCCTACAGGGAGTGAAACAAAGGCCTGAGTGGAGGAAAGGGTTCCCAAGCTGAGTGGTGAAAAGAGCAGAGGCTCAGAGGAATCAAGGCAATAGGTGACAAGAGGCTCAAAGGCAAAGCACAAAAGTTGATGGGGGGGCTGGACCTAGGCACCTGCTAAATGGAGTTGAGCAGCAGCCACAATTAAGGAGGTCCTGGGAGGGGAGGAGGAATGTGGGTGGTCAGTGGGTGGGTCTAGTCTTTGCAGGAAAAAGTGGCATGAAAGTGGCAGGAGTAGGTAAGGAGCAGCGGGAGAAGGGGTAGGAAATGCACAGAAAGGTGGACAGCGGGCTGCAGGGGGCACAACAGTGCCCTTGGCAAGAAAAAGGGTGTACCTGCTGAACAGGTACAAATTGGTGAAACAGTAGAGGCTCAGAGGGTGAAAAAGGCTCCAAAGCAAGGCCCAAAAATGCTGAAAACAGAATGGGCAGAAAAAGAGTGGATGTGAGGAGAATTAGAAAAGAGGCTCAATAGCATGAGTGAAAGTAAGAGTAAAAGGTGAGAAGAGGCTTGAAAAGTGTAAAGAGGCTTGAGAAGTGAGAAGAGACTTGAAAGTGAGAGCAGATACATGAGAGACGGAAGCAGCAGAAGAGATAGAGGAGGAGCTGAAGTGAGGGGTGAGGCAGTAGCCTCAGGTGGAGTAAGCTGGGTCCGAAAGGATCTAGAGTGGTCAGAGGACCAATCACATGTAAGTGGGTGTGGGAGCTGGGCCTAGGCATCTAGATGTAGTGACTTAGGGCCAGATGTAGCATTTTCCGATTTTGCGAATCGGAAATTGCGAGTCGGTGCGACTCGCAATTTCCGATTCACAAATTCGGATGCAGTACGGTGTCTCAGACAACGACTTCAAGTCGCTATGGGGTCGCAAAGACCCACCTCATTAATATTAATGAGGTGGGTCGCATTTTACGACCCCATAGCGAGTCCCTGCACTCACAGGGATGGTGGCCTGCTGAAGTCAGCAGACCTCCATGTCTGTGACTGCTTTTAAAATAAAGCAGTTTTTTATTTATTTTGCAGCCCGTTTTCCTTAAAGGAAAACGAGTTTCAAAATAAAAAAAAATAACAGAACAATTTGGTTTCGGTTTTTCAGAGTAGGCAGTGGTCCATTGGACCACTGCATGCCCTGAAAACCCCTTTTTGGTAACATTCACAAAGGGGAAGGGGTCCCTATGCATTCACAATTTGCGAGTCGGTACTGACTCGCAAATTGTGGGGATGAGCATCGCAAACGGCATTTTGCATGGCGCAAACTGAGATTTTCGCAGTTTGCACCATGCAAATTGCTTGCTACATCTGGCCCTCAGTGCCCTTCACTCACTGACAAGTGTCTGTACAGCTGTCTGTCCATGTTGTGGTGATTTCCTAGCACTCCATGGGATGTCAGGAGCATTCCCTGCTTTGGTTCCCTGGAGATTCCGTAGCGTTGCTGTTTCAGGTACTGGGCTGCCATCAGTGCCTGGAGCTGTCTTACCTATGTACTGGTTCCAGGTGTCAGTACCATCACACCCTCATCAGAACAATCCTATTTTAACTTTGGCACCGAGGACTCACATTAAGATCTTCATGATAAATGTATAATCATTTTTAAGGTACATTGGAGTTCAGTGTTTGCAGAATCGCCTCAGCGAGCTGTTATTCCACTGGGCAACAATCCTTGCCCCATCCACATCCTCCTCCCTTAATAAAGGCCCCAGCAGGCATGTCTAAACCTGGCCTAGCAAAATGTTAAAAGACTGTTGTGTGTGTGAGGGAAAATAAAATAAATGCATTGACTAACATATACACAAATCTATAAGACACAGAACTCAAAACTAGACTATGTTGTATAACTTACCATAATAAACTATGAAACTTAACTTGTATACAGATCTAGAAAATATTCCTTCAAATACCTTGGGCTCCTTAGAGCCTGCTTCCCAGGTGTCCTTTTGAGCCACTGCATACAAACGCCTCACCATCCTAAAAATCTAACTCATGACTTGTCACACCATGACCTCTTCCTTGCCAGATATTGACACTAGCCACAACACTCATTCTGCTCAAATTTGAAATTCAACCATCACAAATTTTGCCTGCAGCTTTAAAGAGTGATCAGGTTAATGAGTTTGGTGAACTTAAACATCACTACACACCCTAAAGCTTCAATACGCAACATGTCGCCTACTGTTAGAGCCTCTCTGCAGGGTCACCTCCAAACTGTTTGCCTTCCTCCTCTTCTTTTTCTAACCTCATTTATGCTGACTTTAGGACTCTGGACACTTTACCACTGCTAACCAGCGCTAAAGTGCAGCTGCTCTCTCAGTAAAAACATGGTAACATTGGCTCATACCCAATTGGCATATTTGATTTGTTTGTAAATCCCTAGTAAAGTGCAATACGTGTGCCCAGGGCCTGTAACTTGAATGCTACTAGTGGGTCTGCAGCACTGATTGTGCCACCCACATAAGTAGCCCTTTAACCATGTCTCAAGCCTGCCATTGCAAGGCTCTGTATGCAGTTTCACTGCTACCTCGGCTTGGCATTTAAAAGTACTTGTCAAGACTTAAACACCCCTTCTTCTACATATGACACCCCTAAGGTAGGCCCTACGTAACCTATAGGGCAGGGTGCTATGTAGGTAAGAGGCAGGACATGTACACGGGTGTTTTATATACCCTGGTAGGGGAAAAGTCCTAAATTCATTTTCCACTACTGTGAGGCCTACTCCTTTCATTGTATAGCATTAGGGTTACCCTCATATAGTGTTTGAGTGGTAGATTCTGTTCAGAAAGGGGTAAACAGGTCATATATAGTATGGCCAGAATTGTAAATGAAAATCCTGCTTATTGATGTGGTTGGATTTTATATTACTATTTTAGAAATGCCACTTTTAGAAAGTGAGCATTTCTCTGAGACTTACAGCCTGTCTCCAATCCACATCTGGTCTGGGCTGGTTTACAGGTCCCTTGTGCATTTCACCCAGACAACCACAAACACAGGATGCTCAGTCACACCTGCACTCATCTGCATACTGAATGGGTCTTCCTAAGCAGGAAGGGTGAAGGACCCGAAACTTAGATTTCAAAGGCTAGTGGCCTACTCTCACACAATGGACTGCCAAACCCCCTACTGGGATCCTGGCAGACAGACCTGTTCTGAAAGGGGACCTTGTGCACTTCAAAAACACTCTTTGAAGTCTCCCCCACTTCCAAGGCATTTGGGGTATATAATCTGGGTCCCTGACACCGCCAAGTCAGACACTTCTGGACCTGAACCTGCAACCTGTCAAGAGGAACTGCCTGGCTGCCCAAAGGACTCATCTGGGCTGCTTTGCTGTGAAGGACTGCTGCCCTGCTGTTGCCCTGCTGCCCTGCTGCCCTGCTGCCCTCTGACATTGCTGAGAAGTGCTCTCCCTGGGCTTGGATTGAGTTTGCCTCCTGTTTTCTGAAGTCTCAGGGCCAAAAAGACTTCATCTCTTCAAGGAAACTCCTTGTGCTCCGACAATCGATGCACAGCCTGTCGTAAACGATGCACAGCCTGCCCTGCGATGAGAAATTCGCTGCTCAGCTGAACTGGAACAACGCAGCCTGACTTCCCGAGCGAAGATCCACGCAGGTCCTGCATTGTGACGGAAAATTTGCCACTCATCCCTACTGGATCAATGCACAGCTGAGCCAGAACGACGCAGCCCGACTTCCTGAGTGAAAAATCTACGCAGCACCTGCCGTGCAACAGAAAATTTGACGCATCGCATACCTGATCGATACAACACCTGTGAATTCTTCCTGCATTTTCCTGCATAGTTCCTGGGCATCCAGTGAACCCAGCATCGCAGCGAGGAACTAAGACTTTGCACCAGAAATCGATGCAAAGCCCCTTGCAGTGTGGAAAAAACCAAAGCATTGTCTGTGACACATCAGATAATCCAACGCACACCTTATTTTTTCAGACATCTCCACCTCTGCAGTCTCTGTGCGTGGTAATTGAAATGCACACCGGGTGCTTTGTGCAGAGAATAGATAACTCTTGATTTACAAGATTTAAGACTCTTTTTAATCTTGCAGAAGTGCTATCTCAACTTGTGCTTACTGAATCTTTATGGTTTTGACCTTAATTTAACCATATAAATATTTTATATATTTCTAAACCTGGCTGGTGTATTTTTGTGGTGTTGTCACTGTGTTACTACATGATTTATTGCAGAAATACTTTACACGTTGCCTTCTAAGTTAAGCCTCACTGCTCAGTGCTAAGCTACCAGAGATCAGGCACAGGATAATTTAGATTGTGTGTGACTTACCCTGACTAGGATTGTGGTCCCTATTTGTAGAAAGGTGAATACCTCTGCCAACTAAAGACCCCATTTCTAACACCTACCTTCCCTTTAGTCATTTTTGTGCTGTGCTACCTGTCTTAAGCCTTCACTATCCCAACTCATTCTGTCTTCACTCATCCTCCACTGATCCTTCCTTTATTCCATTCCATTCAGCCTGAAACCAAGTATTTGTTATGCTTCTGTGCCGGAACACCTCAAATGGATACATCCTATAACTGGTCGATAGTTTAACCATCAATTCCTTCCAGACCACTTAGGTCTTGCCAATTGTATACTTCTTTCAAAATTCTGAAGAATCTCTCCCTACTGTGTTAGTTTGTAGATGATATGGCACACATTTCATGTGTTTCACCCCATGTCTCACCAAAAATTCATTTTTTCATTCATTCAGACAACTGGGTCCAACTTCCTGTTAAAATACGTCCTCCAAAACATCACCACCTTGCCAGAAATAATCTCATTTACCAACTTTACTTCAGGCAACCTGAAAAACAAATCCACAAACAGATAAGGAGTGACACTTTCTCATTTCAATAGACATAGGATATCTAAAGCTTTCGCCTTACATGAAAGATTTGGTTTGTTTAGTAGCACCATAGGAGTCACTCTAAGTTGCACCACGTTGCCACTTTTTTCGCATAATCTGAAAACTCTCACTAACCTTTCAACCTCACAACCTAATCCTGGCCACCAAAAGTTCTACTGTACTCTCTTTTTGACATTGCTAATCTCCCAATGCCACTCATGTGCTATCTTAATCAGCTTTGTTCACCTTGCTCCACAATGATGCCCCAACATGGCTTCTCATCTTCTTGAGCACTATTCTTCTGAAGCTAACCATGCTTCAAATAAATCATGATCTCAATCAAGATGTCATCTTTGTTAAACTCCTGCCTCCAGCTTTTCTCTGTGAATACTCTATTAGTGATCACACACACTTTCTCACTAGACAAGTCCACCTCTTCCTCCCATTCTACCTCCTCATTATCATCCACCAACTTGGAAGGACAGTCAGCAGTAACTGTACTAAATCTTGGACTATATTCAGTTTCAGAGGTATGTTCCTGGAGATACTGTACCAGCCTATGTATCCTTTCCCAAACAACATCCTCCCCTCTTGTGCCAAAAATATATTTCAGTGTTTTGTGGTCAGTGCTTACCACAAACCTTTCCCCCTCAGAACACATCTGAACCTTCTCATCTGCTCCTTTTAGTACCAACAATGGAAAAGTAATTGTTACCTCATTCTTGCCCACCTTCTGCAACAGATCTGCTCTACTTTGATCTGATATCTGTTACAATTGTGTATTATCTACCCTGCACAAGCACTTGTAACTAAGGAACATTTCTTAGATCTCTTTTCACTTGCTGAAACTGCTCATTGATCACCTTAGTCAAAGATAATTTTTTTCCTCAACAACACTTGCATGACCACAGTTTTACATTCCACCTCCTACACAAACCCTAAAAGTGGAGGAGCAGGTGACTCTTCTGATCCTGCTCGAGCTTCCCAACTTCATCAGTATCTAAATGCCCCAAATAATTTATTTCCAGTCCAACAAACTGATTCTTACCTGCTGTCTACAGGAACACTCCACTGTTCAGTCTTTCCATCTTTCCAACAGCGACACAAGCCTCCTCTCCTACCCTTTTTTCCTATTACCAAACACCAGTACATCGTGCTGATAGAATTTCACTCCTGATTTCCAAACAGTCTCTGCATCATCCTCTGGAAACCCAAGCAGCTGAGATTAGCCCAAATAGCATCCTTAAGAATTTAACAATTTTAAATGGTGCTATAAACATGGGAGCACAACTATTCCTGTCGCCCCTCATCAGGTTGTAGGCAACAGAGATCTAAGGTGGTAAAGTATCTTGCACCTGAAATTAACAACATAATTTCTATGATGTTGGCCATAGGATGTTTCTCCAATACTGCTGTTTTATTATGTGCTTATAGATCGATGTTGAGTCGAAAATCGCCAGTGGCCTTCTTGGCCAAAGAAATTGGTACCAACCACCTGATGGCCTCTGTGGGTTCTATGAGGCCATGCTGACACAACTTCCGAAACTGCTGCCTTACCTTCCCAAGCACACAAGTAGCAACAGCATGACTTTTGATACTACTGGAAATACACCATGTTTCAATCTGATTGTATACACATATCCTTTCAGACAATCTACTTCACCACAGAATACCACTGGAAACACATCCTCCACTTCATGTACCTGCACATGTGGAGAAGCATTTGGATCAAGCTATACCCCCAGCTCTCTCTGATGACGTCACCCCAGAATGCCGTCACCCACACAAAACATATGTATATTCTCTAGAAATACGTTAATGCATACTCAGTTGTTGCACAACAAGGGCTCCTCATTTTGATTTTGTGATTTCCATATCCACCCAGATTAATTTTTGTCTTTTTTAAATACATTTGCCAGCAAAGTTATGAGAATAAACTTCCTCAGGAATTATGGGAGGTTAGGTAAACAAGCCAAACATCATTTCAACTTTTTGTTCATTCGTAACCACACATGACGATGGATTGTGTTGCATACCTTACTCCAGTTGAAGCATTAGCTCCACCACCTTATGTACCACAAGGGGTTTTCTCTCACTATTCCCATCTCCACAACATTTTGCAAAGTTACCTCATTTCCCAAACCTGTTGCAAGCAGCCTTAGAAGCGGGACACATTCTACTATTGGCTTTGTGTCCCGTTTCTCTATTCTGATATCACGGCCCTGTAAACTTTTATGCTCTCTTCATGTTCTGTTGCTTTTTTGTGGCTACATCATGGGTGTCTGATGAGACCTTACCCTACTTACTGGTTTTCCCACTACACCACAATGTGTGCTCCACACTATTTGTTACCACTAAAACCTCTTTTAGAGAGGGCTCATCTTTTAACCAAAGATTTTCAAACAGAACTTGATTTATTTTCCAAAGGTTTCAACACCCATTTTTCGCAACAAAACCTCAACTTCTTTCAACTCTCTTGCCTCCTCCAGAGGCAAAGCCAGTTAAGTTTCCTGATCTTCATGCCCTCTGCTCCCAAAAGATGCTGCATTAGTACCAGTCTTTTTTCTCCATCTCATGTTTGATCTCACCACACTCAAATAAGTGAAAAATACCTTCTTCCATTTACCTCATTTCAGAGAGGGGTTCCTCTAGTGACCCTCTGGTATACCTCTCTGTATCAGTTAAACCAATCTCTATCCTTTATGCCTGCTTTAATCCCAGTTATCATCAATTGTCTTTTTTAATTTTAGCATCTCAAAACTCTTATTCGAACTGTTGAAAAGTCCTGAACTATCCTTATTTGTCACCATACACTGTAACTCAGTGTTACTATTACCATAGGACAGACACTGACACTGTCGCAAATGTGCCTGTCACCAATGACAGTGCAAATTAAACCCACACAATGAACAAACCTTCTTCTTTAGCCATAATGCAGAGCAATAGTCATTCCAAAATTCTTGTTGGTACTCAGATCCTTCCTTCCCTTTTCCACCTTCCTGCTCCTGTGATTGGGCAGCTGCCAACAACTGCCTGTACTCAATGGCCATCACACACTTTGATGTCTCTACAGCATTGTAGTCCTACCCTGTTGACAATCATTAGTACATAACCAACCTTTCTGAGATTGCCAATACTTTTACACAATGACATGCCGAGCACTCTGAATTTGTTCTTCCATGGCAGTGTTCTTGGTCCTTTGTAGAAGATGGCTATGCCAGCCCTTGAATCCTCTGGTCCTAGGATTCTGAGTCATTGGCCTTGTTGACTGAATGTCAATGCCGCCCCAGATATCGCCACGGCCATCCCGGACAACTACAAAATCATCCGCAAGGACAGAGCCAAGTGGCCTGGAGGAGGCATTGCCATAGTCTACAAGAGCAACCTCCGCCTGAAAACCACCAAGAGTCGCAGGCTCAGTCAACCCACTAGCACCTACGCTTCCAGATTCAGACCAACCCAAACACCTTCCTACAGGGCACCCTCATCTACAGGCTGCCCGGACCTGACCCGGTTCTGCAAAGACATTGCCGACCTCATTGACCCCCAAACACTCACCTCCTCCGACTACATCCTACCCGGCGACCTCAACTTCCACATTGATACCCATGATGACCAAAACACCACAAGCCTCCTGGACAACCTCACAACTCTGGGCCTCAAACCACTTGTCAACGCCCCCACCCACAGAGCCGGACACATTCTCGACCCCATCTTTTCAGCATGGGACAACAGCACCATCTCTCACACCTCCGAGCACCATAGGACTAACCACAAGTGCATCTACTTTACCTACACAAGGAACACTGCATGCCACTATGCCCCCGTCCCCCCGGCAGACGATGGGCAAAGTCACGGAAGCACAACTCACAAACTCTCTCAACCACTCCCTCCCACTGTACGCCAATGAAGATGCACGCAATCTACACCACTGGCTATCGAACTACACTGACAACATAGCCCCCTAAGGAAAACAGCAGGATATCAACAGAGCAAAACACCAAAATGGTTTATGGCAGACCTATAGGAATCCAAGCGCTCTTGCAGACAACTGGAATGGAAATGGAGGATCAGCAAATCAACCAAAGACCACACAGCCTACAAGAATGCAGTCACCATGCACCACCAAAACATCAGAGCTGCCAAAAAAGGCATCTTTCTAGCATACCTCAGCACCAACACTCACAACAGCAAAGACCTCGTCGCCATCGTCAAAGAGTTCATTAACCCCGGGACAGACACCTCATTCATCCCTCCCTCCCAAGACCTCTGCAACGACCTTGCCACCTTCTTTCACCAGAAAATCCAGGACATTTACGAAGGCTTAAGGAACCCAAATTCACCAGCAGCATCGCTAACAACCACGGACCTAGCACCTCATCAGATACTGAACTCCTGGACCCCCATCACCAAAGAGGACACCCAAAGACTGAGAACTTCACCCACTCAGCTGCACACTCGGATACGTGCCCTTATCATATCTTCAACCTGGCCAGCTCCACCATAGCACCTGAGCTCTGCCAAAGTATCAACCGATCCTTCAAGACTGCCACCTTCCCCTCAGACTGGAAGCACACAGAAATCAACCCGATACTCAGGAAACCCACCGCCGACCATAGGGAGCTGAAGAACTACAGACTCATCTCTCTGCTCCCTTTCCCAGCCAAGGTAACAGAAAAGGCTGTGAACCCGGCAACTCACTGAATTCCTCGAGGCACACCGTATCCTGGAACCATCCCAATCCAGACCCGGAAGCAACCACAGCACTGAAACCACACTCTTAGCAGCCACGGACATCATATGCATCATACTGGACCATGGAGGCACGTCGCACTCATCCTCCTTGACCTCTCCACTGCATTTGACACCTTCTCCCACTCCAACCTCAGCAACAAACTACACGACGCCGACATCGAGGATAAAGCACTGGATTGGATCAAGTCCTTCCTCACGCGAAGAACACAGAGTGTCAGATTATCACTGTTCACATCAGAACCCAAAGACACATGCTGCAGAGTGCCCCAAGGATCTTTGCTCACCCCAATGCTTTCCAACATCTACATGGCCTGCTTGCCAAGATCATCAACTAACACAAGCTAAACATAGTCTCCTACACTGACGACATCCAACTGATCCTCTCCCTGTCCGAGAACTCTGCAAAGGCCAGGAGAAATTTCCATAATGGGATAAGAGTAGTCACCACCTGGATGAAGCCAACTGAGTCAAACTCAACTCAGACAAGACAGAGATCCTTATAATCGGCTCCACCCCTTCTGCCTGGAATGATTCCTGGTGGCCCACCGCTCTGGGAACCCCCCCTCCCCACAGACCACGCCACGCAACCTGGGCATCATCCTGGACTCCTCTCTATCCACGACCTGCCAAGCCAACGCAGTCTCTTTGTCATGTTTTCACACCACTATGACTCCTGCAGAAGATTTTCAAGTGGACTCCCTCCAACATGAAGAAGACAGTCACCCATGCACTCGTCACCAGCAAACTGGACTACGGCAATGCACTCTATGCCAGCATCACCAAGAAACTTCAATCAAGACTACAAAGGATCCAGAATGTAGCAGCCAGACACATCCCCCGACACAGCCGCATCTCCTCCCACCTCACAGACCTACACTGGCTCCCAGTCAACAAGCACATCACATATAAACTCCTGATCCACACCTACAAGGCACTGCACAACCACCTCCTTGCCTTCTATGTACCCAACAAACATCTCCACTCCTCCCAGCTTGCACTTTCAGCTGTCTCCAAGATCTGGAAAAGCACAACAGGAGGAAAATCCTTCTCTTACCTGGCAGCCCGGACATGGAACACGCTACCTCTCAAGGTCAGGCAGATTGCATCACTGAAGCATTTCAGGGAGGACCTCAAGCCCTGGCTCTTCGACAGAGCAGCACACCCACAAACAGTGCTTTGAGACACTGTGAGTGATTATCCATGCTCTAAAAATCAATGATTGATTGATTGAATGGTCTTCTCCACTAAACACCTTTGCCAGACCTCAAGCAATACCCTTACATGTACTCTAGCACCACAGCCCTCTGCTGACACACAGAGCTCTTTCCTGTGTACAGCAATCAAAAAGCTACTCACTGTGCTTCCACCTTCTCAGTTGCGACTTCCCAGCTAGGGTGTGTGCAATCCACTGCATCCACTACACTCTTCAGTCCTAGCACATTTGATCTCTCCAGAGATTATCTATGTACAAGGTCAGCTCACAGAGCAAGCATGTCAATCCCTTGGATGATGTTCCTAAAAACACATCCTTTTGTCAGTGACTACTTCCTCCTTAGATAGGTTCTTTGCTCCCTTCAAACAGCCTCTTTACTGCTCTTCACAACGTGATTGGTCCAACACATTATCACCAATGTGGTAAGAAAGTAACAGAGTAGTTGACAAGATTTAAGGTATACAACTTTATTCATCAGCAAGACCCCATTCACCATTAGAGCCAACAATTACCAGGAACCTCAATCAAACCGTATACAATTTTATTCCAAGGACATGTCCATACAGGAATACACTGCACAAAGCAGGGACCAGGAGGGGAAAATGTCAGAGTTAGCCTGCTCATTAACAGTGATTTGGATAGGTGTGTTCTGAAAAACTGCAAAACAGTGTTTAGCAGGAATTACTGACTTAGTGTAACAGAATCTGGCTCTCACACTTAGAGCATATATTATTTCTGTGCTAATAACTTCAAAAGGAAATGTATAGCATCAAAGGAGTTGCATGTTATGGCAGGAGCATATGTGAATAGCTTAGTATTCACTAAAGTTTATATTCATTTACACAAGATAGAATATCTACAAACTTCATTTACTTTTCATTGTATGTTAGGGCTTAATTCCTTAGGTGAGAATAGATGTCTTCTGTGTAACACATCCTTTAGGAGTTGCACGATTCTATTTAAACGTCCAACTTTAAATTTCCAAAATGTCACATATATTTGTGTCAACTCTCCAATTTTGCAAGGGTCTTGCAGCTAGTTATGACGCAAATCCTATCACTAAAGCACAGCCGGACTTCTGCATAGAGAAATCTAGATGACCACAGAACGAATTGTACAGCAATCAATCACAGGCTTTGTTGTCGGCCATGAACCAAGCACATGCACAATGAGTTCATATAAGACAACAGGACACATTTTCACATAGCAAAAGCCTACATGGTTTTCAAGTGACGCACCAGCATTAAATGTTTTCTAATTGTTATGCAGTTTCACAGCAGTTTTGTTGATAATGTTGTATAGGTGAAGGCTTTTCTTTACTTGAAGATGACTTGTAACCAGGACTACTGAAGGGTAAATATTTTTCCAGGGAGGCTTTGTAGCTTAGTGACTGTGTTTTTTGCAAAACATACATTTTGTTTACATTTAAAATTAAAACCAGTGACGGCTCATAGCATTCTGCTATATGTGACAATCTTTCCTGATCACAAGAACACTACCCTTTGATTTATTCACCATTTTTGGTTTTATTTTTATAGCTGGCATTTCTGTTACATTCATCTGCTACACACTTCTCTAAACACATTAAATAAAACAACTTATCAGTAACCCAACCCTCTCCAAAGGCAACACATTAGTCCTCATCCCATCAGCATTGCCTTATGTCTATCAATAGACACCTGCAGCACTAGACTGTACCATACACTTTGCCATCCTTTTTATTATTGCATGTAAAACACCTCAGCATCAATAGCAACCAAAAAGATGAAAAATAACCTTCTGATCCATCAAAGACTTTCATCTGGAAAGAATTGAACAGCCTGCCAGAACATGTCCCACCCTGCACAGATGTCAGCACTCTTGTCAACATCTACACCACCACTATGAGCAGGGGCGTAGCTTGGGCAGCAAAATTGTGGGGGGATGGGAGTGAGCTTCAGATTTTCCAACAATCCTGATTGTTAATATACATTATACTACAAGCAGGGCAGCAGGGGGGCTTGAGGAGCATTAGAAAGGAAGAAGAGATAGGATTATTAGAGGTACTTAAAAAACTCAATATTGTGTAAAATAAATCATGTTTAAGACAATTAAAACAGAGATGAGTGTGTGTGTGTTTTGGTCTGTGTGTATGTAAAACTCCCAAGTGAAATCCGATGAACACCTCACAATTACCGACTCAAAGCACATGTACCCAATTTTACACTATTAAATACATTTACTAGGGGGATAAAACATCCCAAACGCCCCCACAAAGCTATGCCCTTGACTATGAGAATAAGTGTTAAATGATGTGCTCCAGTGGAAACCCGGTCTACCAAGCCAAAGCCTTAAGCATCCAGGTACACACAAGGGCTTAACAAAAATAAATGTGCCATACGAAAAGAGGAGGGGAAACGGAGAAGATCAAAACATAAAACCTTATACTATTTCAAACACTCTGCTCTAATTGTCAATCCCTCATCATAATGACTAAGTCCTCTTACTACAAGACCACCATTAATGAGGCCACAATAAAAGCACTCAATATCAATATCAACCACCATACTGATACTCTCTCATAGATCCTACAGCCTTTGCTTCAGTTGATCAACCTCTTCTGATTGACAAAAGCAAATCCAACATCATTGCAACTTCTATGACTCAGCTTCCAGCCACCCCACGCAGCCTCACCACCAAACGGACCTTCTTCGTGGGATACTACAATATCCTGAATGTTCTTGAGGCAACCTCTTATGAATAAGGCCCAATTTCATGCTTAAATCATTCAAAGGAAAGGCCCTCCAACTCCTTCTCCACATTGTCAACTGCACCCTAAACCAAGGAAAATTCCAAGAGGACCTTAAAACAGTCCAGATTCCTTCCCTTCTAAATCAACCATGCTTGGATGCTACCAACCTCACCAGTGTCCGCATCATTACCCAGATTCTCTTCATAGAATCAAACACCAAGAAAACATCAGCCATCCAGCTACAGGAGCACACCAGCAGGAATAATCATTTATGGGACTACAATCAAGTTTCAGACCACATTGCAGTCCTGAGACATCCACGCTTCAAGTAATTTATGATGCTCCCTACTTCAACAACTGAAACAATCCATACCTCCTGTCCCTGCTTGACCTGTTTTCAACATTTAGGACACATTGCCATCCAGCTCTGATCAACACCCTGAAAACACACATGGGACTTTCTGACACTAACTTAAAATGGCTTATCTTATCTCACTGACTGACTCCCCCCTCTACAAATAGGTTCCCTTAGACCATGGGCCCTTGCAGTCTCCTGCACAGTACTTCAGGGTGCCATCCTTTGGCCCACCATCTTTAACCTCTAAATGGAACCTCACTGATCCATTCTTGCATACAGCAGCATCAGGATCCATCAATATGCACAAAATATCCAACTCTACCTAAAAATATTGTCAACCATCGACATACAGATTCAAATTCTGCCTCAAGCACATCCAGTCTTGGATGTCAGATAACTTCCTGAAGTTAAATCCCAGAAAAACTGAATTACTCTTGTTTCCTAACAGCACCAAACAACCCCAGATGAACGCCTGGCTCTCCAATTGAAACCTACCAGACTTAATCTCACAGGCCATACAAAATCTCTGGAATTCAAACTTGACACTGCAATCTTAGTCAAGTTCTAACTCTCCTTCTTGAAGAAAGTGAAGCCATTTTTTCCAAAAAGGACTTCAGAACAGGGGTAAGTCCTTTCCCATTTGGTATGAGGCAACGCCCTGCTAAGTGGTCTCCTTGATACCACCCAAGCACCTATGAAAGGCATTCTAGACACAGCACCATCCTTTCTTGGTATGCAATTTGTGACTGCTTTTTGCAAATGAAGTCATGGTAAATCTGCCCCGGGGTTCAGTGGTATTGGATAGCAGTGGGAGTCTGGCCACATGTAGAAAGACTGGGCTGCTTGTAAGGTATTATAATTATAAACTTAATCTACTGTTTGTAAGTCTTTGTGCATGGACAGTGGATGATGTAAATGCAATTTGATTTTTCAGCAGATGCAAGAAGAATGAGTGAGCATGTGGAAGAGAGATTTGATTTGCTGATTAACATATGGTGAAAAAAAGTGCTATTCTTGTTTTAGTGCAATAGAACAATGGGATCTAATCAGGGTTCTCTTCTGCTTTCATCTGAAGGGTTTAAGCATCACACCCTTATGCAACGGTGTGTGCTAAAATATTTGATACTGAAATGGTGAGTTAAGACACTTATCTGGTGTGGTCATACAACACAACATAATTTGGGATACTCATTTGCCTGCATAATATACACACTGATGTACCCCTTAGTAGCCCTCACAATCAATCAGTATACCTCTTTGTCATGGGCACACTTAGTAGCGGGAGCAGAATTGTTTCAGGTTTCACACCAAGGATATATATCTATAAAAGGATGTAATCAACAGATTATCAAAAGGATTCAGAGTGATATTGGAAGATATTAAACTTTCGATTGATATGACAGTGGTATGCCAGACAGGCCTTTGGACCGTTTGTATGTTAGTGATTGCTAGTGGTTTTATGGACTTCTCACTCTGTCAAGTTTAGAACTGAGTAGATTCATTTAGGTTATTTTAGTGTGTCATATTTATGACGCAAGATTTTTTTTTGCTTAGGATGCACACATTACCTTGCTAGTTGCATCTCCCGTTAAGTATACAAAGGAACTGAGGGGCTTATATACAAGTGGCCTGCACGGCCCGTGCGTCACTTTTTGTGATGCACCGTTGGTGCAGGCTGCTTACCCATATGTACAAGGTCATACAACGCCACTTTGTATGGCTTTTCATGGCCTTGTAGATATGGAGAAAGGTAACGCTGTGCAAGTGGCTGCGTTGCCTTACTTTGCATCAGGGAGGCTTACCCATTGGTGTTGCATAGGTGTTCCCCCGCAACAGCCATGGATTTTGACACAATCCCAGATTTACAAGGTTTTGGAAACCTGGAAATACATTTAAAAAAAGCCTATACCACCCCAGGGGTGGCATAAGGGTGATGCAACAGAGGAAATATCTTTATTTATTCCTGTTTTTTTCCTCTTTCTATCTTGGCTGCATTCTGCTGCACACATAGAAAGAGGAAAACACCTCTTTGGATTGTTTTTGCTCAGGAAGATGTCCCTTCTTGCACAAAAACAATCACCCTCACAATGCAGGGACCCTTGCACCATAGTGTAAGGGGGCCTGTGTTGGCGCATGGCAGCAATTTGTGCACAGCACAGGGTAACAGGACAGGAATGCTCCATATCTTGTAGATATGGTGCATTCCTGCTCTTTTGTTTTGACACAGGGCGGTGCAGCAAGAAGGTTTGCAGTGATGACCTGCATCTAAATGTTGTAAATAAGGCCCTCAATATGTCGGGTTAGTGGGTTTAATAAAATAAAAACATATATTTCACCTACTGTGCAGGCATTTTGACATTCACACACACAATGAGATGAGAGGAATGTTTGCAATTTTTTTAACCACTGGCAATCACACCTGGTAGCCACCCAACCCATAGGTCTTTTGCTCACCTTACCACTTCAGCTTGGACACAGCCAGTTAGTCAGTCTTGACCCTGCTCCTCATGGGAACACTTTATCTCAAACTGCCATGCCAAGTCTTCCCTGAACCAGAACATAAACAATCAAAGACCGGTTTCACCGTGATTAGGGCTCATCTTTCGGGTATAGCTGGATTCCAGTGGCACAATGACTAAGTGACCACATCTTGGCACAAGTAGGACATTTATTTATTCATTTACTAGTTTTGTAGAGTGTGCGATTACACAAGGGTGTTCTGACTCTAGCAAAATAATACGCTATGTACACCTAGGTAACATACTCAGGATAACAGCAGGCAAAGCCTAAGAAAATAAGTGAGTTTTAAAATGTTTGAATATTCATTTATGTGCATATCTACAAATAGCAACTTTGTCCATGCCACTTCTGTGACCACACAAAAGGTGCATCCTCCCTCTCTTACTCTCCAGTTGTTTGGTAACATGATCAGACAGACAGAGGTCGAGCAAAGCAATCTGAAAGGGATGTGTTTTTTAAACATATCATAGATGGGAGAGGACCGAGCCACTTGATAGAAGGCTTTGTGAAACATACACATAAACCAGCATCTCTTACAGACAGGGAGCTAATGTAGCTGGCCAAGTAAAGGTGAAATGCTATTGAACTTCCTCATCCCAAAAATTAGTCTGCTGCATTCTGGATCAATCTTAATCTCTTCATAAGGTAGACTGGGAGTCCAACATAAAGTGTATTGCAATAGTTCAGTCTATTCAAGATCAGGGTTTGCAGCAGCTATTCCTGGAATATTGAAGAATAAAAGGGAGTATCTATTGTAATTGTTTCATTACATCTAACATACAAAAGCTAATGGGAGGAATACTTGCAATTTGTCTAACCACTGGCATTCGCTTGAGGTAGCATCCCAACTTATCATTCTTTTGCTCACCATGCCACCTCAGATTAGACTCAGCTCATATGCACATTCGTCCTGACCATGCTTCTCAAGGAACAGTCCAGCCTGAACTGCCAGTCCAGGATTTTCCTTGAACCAGAACACAAGCAACCCAAGACGGGTGTTACCCTGACTGGGGCTCATCAGTTGGGTATAGCTTGGTTCCAATGGCGCAGTGAGCAAGGATCCACCAATCTCCGGGCATACTTTTGCCACTTAGAGCATCATAAAAAAGTGATGGGAGGAATGCTTGCAATTTGCTTCCAATGTTTCTATGTGGTACATCCCAATCTAATTTACCTAAAACAACATAATGATTTGCTAATTTATTGTAAAGAGAGAGATAGGGAGAAAGTAAGGTGTTGAATAAAAGAGTACTATGTGTGTTATGTGTTTTAATCAGTTTTACGTCCTCAAACAGGTTGCTTGCATATGCGCAAATTGGGTCAGTTGTCATTTTTTTTTAACAGGATTCTAATTTGATTATTTTTTTCTATTTTGTATAAAAAATGATAGATATGATAAACATTTTTTTGTGATGCTTTTTAAATGGTTTTAAATGTTTTAAACAGGTACCATGTCTACAAATTAGAAATAGGATAGAGTTGCTGGACAGTATTACTCCAATTTAGGAGGAGTAGGCTTTACTTTAAATAAAATGAAAACAAAAATCTGGTTGTTTTTAGGACCTTGAAATTCATCTGATGGAGAAAAGTGTCAGAATTAAGAATATTGTATCTTGGATGCAGATGCACACAAGGAAGACCACAGAATACACATTTTTAGGTTGTACAATTTTGAATTTGAAAAAGACAAACTTTAAAAATATATTGTGTTATGGATTGAGGATTGCCTTTATGGATTATTGGATTACCTGTGACTGGTAATCCACTGATCGGTGGATAATTAATCACAGAAAGTTGAAGAAGGAAGACATGATATAGGACTACAAAAATTTAAATGGTTAGTTATTAAAAAAAAAAAAAAATATGTTGAAACAACCCAATTGTAGATTATGGGTGATTCAAAACAGGAGAGTGAGGTTTGTAATTTAATAATGTTGTTAAAACTGTAACAGATATGTAACGTACAAGTTACTCTCATAGAAAACGGTTCGATTTTTGCCAATTGCCTTTAAGGCATTTCTTTGCTTGCTTTGGAAATTCAAGGAAACAGACTACATGTAAATCATTGCACTTGTCTCAAGTCCTGAAAACTTTGTTTCAGGAAAATTCACAGGTTGGGGTGACTTTTACCCATAGAACTGGGAGCGAGTCGATCTGTGTTGGGCGGGGCACTCTGTTGGATGGCGTGCCGCACACATGGGGCTTCGGTGCAGGGAAGCAAGTTGCGGTGCTCTGTAGATGGTCAGCAAAGCTTGCCAGCACCAGGGTAACCAGTCAGGTGGGGACGGGGCACCCAGAACAAAGTCAGCACTCCATGGCACGGGGAAAGCTTGCCGCTCCTCAGGCACCTAGGTGAAGACTTAGGTCACACGAGCACCAGTGATGGCTGGAGTTAGTGGAGGCAGAAGTGCTGCTCCTCGGGCAAACGGGCAGGGTAACGCTGCACAACAATCCCCGATGCTAAAAAACAGTCTGAAGGCAGCTCCTCAGCGCTGAGAAGTGAAACGCTGTAATGTGGAATGCAGTTGCTAGACTCACAGCTTGGCAAGGTCCTGCAGCAGCACACAGAGCGAAAATCTTCAATATTCCTGAGATTTCCCAAAGAACAGGAGTTCAAGTCAGCAATCCCTTGGAATCACTCCGGGAGCAGTCTTGGGCAGGGCAGAGATCACCAGGCAGCAGGGCAACACAACAAAGCAGAGAAGCAGTTCCTGTGACCAGTCATTCCTGACAGAGTCACACTCCTGGCAGTACAGCAGTCTTTACTCTAGAAGAGTGTTGTTTTGGTCCAGAAGTGTACTACTGAGTGTGTCAAGAGGCCCAGAACCTATACTGACAAGTGCCTTTGATGTGGAGGTGACCACAAAAGAGCTCTTGTGAAATGCACAGGTCCCCCTTTCACATCAACCCTGCTCCAGACGGCCAGTGGGAGGTAATCAACCCCTTTGTGAGGACTCTAATTACTACCCCTTGAAATGTAAGTATGAGCTCTTCTTAACCTTCTCCACAGAAAGACCTATTAGTATGCAGATGAATGTAGGTGTAGCTGACTATCCTGTTGTGGGTGCCTGAAGGAAATGCACAAGTGTAGCTGTCACCTAGTCAGAGCCAGTGGTGTATTGGAGATAGATTGTAGGTGCACAGGGCTGAGAGAGAAGAGAGTTGTCACTTTTTGAAATAATAATAATAAATTCAACCTTACCAGTAAAGAGGATTTAATATTACCATTCCAACGGTACTAAACATTATGCAGCTATGCCTCTCAGATCAGGAATTACAGCTTAAAGATCTTATAATAAATTCCCAATGCTGGCCTGTGAGAGGGGCAGGCCTCACAGTAATTAGAAATTATGTTTTTCATTACTAGGACATGGAAAACCAAAAGGTACATATCATACCTTTGACATGGCACCCTGTCCTATGGGCTACCTAGGGCCTAACTTAGGTATGGCTTATATGTACAAAAGGGGAGTTCTTGGCTTGTAAAGAGGTTTGAAAGTCCAAGTTGTGGGTGGGGGCATGAGACTGCACACACAGGCTTTGCAGTAGCAGGCCTGAGAAATGTTTACAGAGTTAGTTAAGTGCGTGGCACAATCAGTGCTGCAGGCCCACTAATAGCATTTAACTCACAGGCCCTTGGTACATGATATACCACTCTATAACGGGCTTACAGGTAAATTAAATATGCCAATTGGGGATACACAATGTTACCATATTTTAGGGGAGATGCACAAGCACTTTAGCCCTGATTAGCAGTGGTAAAATGCCTAAAGTCCTAAGGACAACAAAGAGATATATCAACAAAACAGGAGGTAAAGGCAGAAAGTCTGGTCTTACAACCTCCCTCTAAGTAGATTGAGTAGAAGTTCCACTACATAATTTGAATAAGTGGGTTTCTCATGCATACTGACCTGTTTAGTTGGCCAATCCATGTCTCTTTGAAATAATTTAACAGTGGTGGCACATTTTCTTCATTTTCTACACAAGGTCTTATTGTTCAATTGAAGTATAGAAGTCTTCTACACATTTAAGAGGTACAAAACGCAAATCTGTTTGCTCCTTCAGTTCAATTTGAGGTTTACTATTTGATAGGTAATCCTCGACTAAGAAAGTTGTTTGTTTTTTCACATTATGCCTGGGAAAGATGAAAAAACAACTTTGAATGTGGGTGTTTGGAGAAATCCTACTAATGATATTTGCAATTCAATGTTATTTATTATTTTCCCAGGTCTTTTATCAAAAGTATAAGATTTCTTTACTGATAAAAAATCAGTATACGTTCAGAAATGGTTATTAGGTAGTGAACCATAATTTCAACCATAGTTTAACTATAAAGCCATGGTTAGCACAAATAATTTGGTTGAATGGATGAGGGTCAACTTGAAAGTACCATCCATCATCCAAATTTCACTTTTCTTTAGGGGTACAGTGTTATGTAGCATTGCCAATATTAGTATGTGTTTTTGAGGGTGTTTGTTATTATATGCTCCGTAGTGCTAGGGTGTGTGTGTGATTCTAGCATCAGGTTTGTACAGGAAGGTTACACTTCATGTCCCTTCCTGTGCAAAATACTATGCATAGATAAGCGGAAATGTTTTCCCTACTTTACATGTGTGCTGTACATTGCAGCACACATGCAAAGTTGGAAAAGCAGGGAGAAAAAAAACATTTCTCCATTCATGCTTGCTTTTCAAAGGCATTCATTTTTGGCACTAACCCCTTTCTTCTGATGTTTCACAATAGGGTTTAGTATCAAAAAGCATTAGTGGTAGCATGGGTATGCACATGTACCACCCATGTAATGCCCCCTTGACACAAAGTAATGCAAAGCAGTGTTTGCCACACAAACCAAAGCAAATACCTATTTGCATTGGTTCGTGAATACCAAAAAAGTTTCGTGTTGATTTAGCGTCACAAAAGCAATGCTAAACTAACAATAAACCTTTGAGAATCTGGACCTTAATGTTAGTCTGTCCCTACAGTGAACAGCCCCCAAAAGGTATTTTTACTGTAGAAGGCTCTGTCTGTCCTATGAGAAAACAAAAGTATATATTAATTCTGCTGCCTCAGATTTGGGAACAACTAAAAAAATGATTCAATCACTACTTTCAATATTTGTTAAAAATGCAATACAATGCTAAAGTTAGAGTCTTAATGAATATTTAGAACAAAGATCTTATAGACAAGTAGCTCCCTTTTCCTTGTTTGAAGCTCCTGGAGGCTAATTTGCAATAACTCGACAAATTATCTCTCCCCCCCACAGACCCTCGGTGGGAAAACTAGTTAGGGAGGACCCAGACTCTTCATTGGAATGTAAAGAAGAAGCCCTTTCACTAGCAAATGTAAGATAAGACTTGGGGAAGGCAACACATTGGGGGTCATTCTGAGTCTGGCGGGCGGCGGAGGCCGCCCGCGAGACTTCCCCCCTCCAAAATACCGCTCCGCGGTCGCAAGACCGCTGAGGGTATTTTGGCTTTTGCACTGGGCTGGCGGGCGACCGCCAAAAGGCCGCCCACCAGCCCAGTGCAAAAACCCTTCCCACGAGGACGCCGGCTCAGAATTGAGCCGGCGGAGTGGGAAGGTGCGACGGGTGCAGTTGCACCCGTCGCAAATTTCACTGTCTGCAAAGCAGACAGTGAAATTCCTTTTGGGGCCCTCTTATGGGGGCCCCTGCAGTGCCCATGCCATTGGCATGGGCACTGCAGGGGCCCCCAGGGGCCCCACGACAACCCATACCGCCATCCTGGAACAGGATGGCGGTATGGGCTGTCAGAATCCCCATGGCAGCGCAGCGAGCTGCGCCGCCATGGAGGATTCCAATGGGCAGCGGAAAACCGGCGGGAGACAGCCGGTTTTCCGCATCTGACCGCGGCCAAACCGCCGCGGTCAGAATTCCCTGCGGGGCACCGCCAGCCTGTTGGCGGTGCTCCCACCAACCCTGGCCCCGGCGGTTCCTTACCGCCGGGGTCAGAATCAGGCCCATTGTTCCTTAGCTAAGCTGGCTCAAAACCCAGAGGGAGGGAAGCTACCTACCCCAAAACCAGTTTTGAGTGAAGACAAAGGAGGGTGATATTACTTTCTCTGGGCACTCCTCTTAAAGTGCACAAAGGCTTTGCACAAGGGAGAAGATTTTTTGGGGGAATAATGTGCACTGTGGCATTGTTTACAGTAGGGAAAACAGGAACTGCTGCAAAGGTGGATAGGGTTGACCCTGGAAACGTCTACCCCATTGGTTAGAGAGATTCCAGAACTCACTCTCATCTACTAGTTGTGCTAACCGTATATATGTCTGCCCAAGCAGCCTCCACAGAACACCTTCTGGACTTGTGGAAGAGCAGAAGAAGAATTGCATCTTCTATTTCAAACCTGTGTGGACAACTGTCTGTGTGAACATGCTTGTAATTGTACCCAGGACAATGAAGTGGACTCCAAGGGTCAGTTGGTTAGAATTCTGTGTGGCCACAGGGACACAGAAAGCTGTAAGAGGAATTTTTCTAGAGTGACTAGTTGCAAATGTAAGAGTACTCTACACTGCTGGTTGCCTCTTCAGGAGTGCGTTCTGAACACTAGTCGCAGTCCCTGAGGTCTCTGGAGCCTTAGTAGTGCCCATAATGACTTCTTCTGAAATCTGCGACAGACTTCCAGATGAACGGAAGCAACCATCCAAGTCACCCTACCAAGGTCTGACCTCGCTGGGCAAGAAAATTAAGTTGGTCCTGCTTGGAACTTTTTGGCGCCTGAAAATCCAGATCAGTGGACCCTCACTGCAAGCCTATCTTATTTCAGTGGGACAGTCCTGGAGGGAGGCTGCTGCCTTTCTGGAGCAATTTGAGCAATTTGAGCTTGATGGTCTTCCTCCTGCCAAATTTAGAGCTGTCCTCCAGCCCAGCAGGCAGCTCTTCATGTTTAGGAATAGGTTGATGGACAGTACTGTTAACCGTAATGCCAAAAAACTAAATGGCCATAAAAAAAAACTTAACGGTCTCCACACCCTGGAACTTTCTTCCTCTGGGTGGGGGGTCATTTTGATGCTTTTCCTGTCCTCTTCCATTTGTGATGGAGTGCCGTGTCCAACATACTCTGACTCAGGCCCTACATCTCAAGGTATAAATCTTAACTGGGTAAATGTGCCAAAAGTATCTGGCCAATGAAAAGGCTTACCTGGAAGCAAAGCTTGACTTCGCTCATTAGGACCTTTTCCCACCAAAACCAATGGCTTAATTGGAATACCACTCAAAACCTAGTTGACTTTGAAGGACTTTGTGCTGGATACAACCTGCTGTCTTGCACTGCTGGATGATTTATACTTCAATTTCAGAGAATAGGTCTGAAGGTCAAATCTTTGACCAGGACAAACCTGCTTGGCGTAGCTGACTGAGGCCCATATTTATGAAAAATTACACCAACTGCGCTGGTGCAATTGAGCATCATTTTTCTTAACATGAGCTAAGGCCATTCCCTAACGCTATCCATGCACCATGTTTAAGAAATGATGCACGAGGGCGCTAAAGAATGGTTAGCGTCTCAAAAAAAGATGCTAGCCACTGATGGATGGTGTTAGGGGAAATGGCACTAGTGGGTAAAAAATTGTGGTAGGCTGATTAGCAGCAAAATACCTGTCGCTAGTCAGCCTAGCATCATTTTTTGACATACAACCAGCCAAATATGACTCCTGTCTAAGTGTAGACATTAGTCAACACCACAACCCAAATGCCTTCCACAGGGGACCAGTGTCCCCAGTACAAGCCCAACATACCTGTGATGGGCTTCCCGCTCCAGTAATGTCTCTGTTGGTGGGTGGTTGTGATGCTGGGGATTGGGGTCCATCTATGTGCCCTTTCCATGGCACTTTAACACCTGGTCTCACCAAGGTGTAATGGGGCTTAGCACAATTATTTAGGCCCACCTCCTAGGTACGTGTTGTTTCACCATCTGGAGTTAAATATGGCACTTGGGGCTAGCATCATTTTTAGGAAGGGAACACCCACCTTGCATCTCATTGTCACAATGAGATGCAAGGTGGGTTGGCGCTTCCTAAAAATGGCGCTAACTCGAATATTTTGACACTAATCAGATCTAGCATCAAAATATACATATGGAGTTAAGTTAGCGCCAGTTTAGCGTAAAAGAAATTATGCTAAGGCGACGCTAACTTTCGATAAATATGGGCCTTGGTCTCATAGCGCCACTTTACTTTTTCTTGGAGTTCCTTCCCTCAAAATCTGCAGTACTGATGACTGTCTGGTTGACCATTAAAAATTCACCCCTTTACTATTTCCAAGGACAAAACTTGCCAGGACCTGAAAAATCAGAAATGTCTTTGTCCCTGTAAGAAAATGAATTATCAATTGCAAAAAAGTAATAACGTCACTAACCTGTTGGGTTCAGTCAAAGCTTTCGGTAATTTAAATCAAAGCTCAGCTCATAGTAGCTATGGCATAGAGGAGATAGCTTAACTTATAGGAACAATGTAAAGCATTCAGAAGACCCAAAACTGTTAAAAGTCAAAGACACAACACAGTAAAGATCCTATCCAATTTACAAAAGGGAAGGAAAAATGTAATAAACAAAGTGACTCCAAATTATAAAAATCCAATAAGGGTAAATGAAGATATGAATATCTAATGATTTCAATGGAGAAAGCACACAAAATATAGCATCCAATTAAAGCCAATGGACACACTAGATGGGGACCATGTGCAAATCCAGGTAGACTGTAATGAACTCATATTGGATACATCAAGTGGATTGGTCCTAGTGAAAGTCTGGAAGCAAAAAAGTTGCAAACGTTTCGAAGTTCCAAAACAGGATGGAACTTTGCCAGTTTTTGAGAAGGAAATTGCAGCTGCAGCTGTGAAACCAAAGGTGAGATACTTGAAGCAGATTGGCCCCACTGGTACTCTGGAGTTTTGGAGAGCTCTCACTGGAAATGGGATGTGAATGTCTTTGAGTCTGATGCTTTAGAGAGCTCTCACTGAAAATAAAAAGCAAATGCCTTTGAGTCTGATGAAGTTGAAATCCAGTCTGATTGTAAGGGTTCCTTTAAAAGGTCGGACTGCAGGTTTAATTAATGGTAGGACTAAAACAATGTTTTCTTCGTCACACAAGTGGATGGCATATTTTCTTTCAGTTGCCATATTGGAAGTACTCTTTTCTCCTTGCTACCTGAGCTACTTGCTGATCTATTCTAAATCATTACAGGGGATTCAAGAACTTGTTGTTCTAAGCTGTTTCTCTTACATGAACTTCGGAAGGCTCCTGACTTTGATGTCCTGACTTACAAAAATAAAATAATTGAAATTTCCTTGCTTCTCCTGCATCAGAACTGACATTCTTGTATACGCTTTGACACTATGGCCTATATTTATACTTTTTTAGCGCCGCATTTGCGCCGCATTTTGAGGCAAAAGCGGCGCAAACCTCCAAAATGCAATTGTTTTTTGTAAGTTTGCACCACTTTTGCATCAAAAAGCGGTGCAATTGCAGCGCTAAAAAAGTATAAATATGGGCCTATATTTTTCAGAATTCATCTTATTTGATAATAAGTTGAAAAAGCTTTCATCTGTGGCCCAAACTCAGAGATAGGTCGCCTGATTTTATCACCTACCTTTCATACTCAGGTTAGCTGGTTTTCTACATTGCAACCTATCTTTGTGGTCTGAAGAGTTGCACCCTCTTATATCCACCATCTGACTGACCTTCGAAACAGGATGGACTACTCCAACTGACCCTTAATACTTAGCTTGTCTTATATTGTGGTATCTCTTTACCACCTGATTTCTGAAAATCTGCAAATAAAACTTCAAACATATTACATTTAGATGATTCCCCAAAAGCTTTAAGTGCAGACCAATATCACTAATATTCAAATGGTTGCATGAAGCCCTGGTCTCTTCGTCACTAATGACCCTAACAATTGAGGGAAAATACTTTTGAACAATCTGACCTTTGCTAGTGCAAACAATACCCTATGGAATTATACTGACTCCACCTCTGCTCACTAGAGCAAAGCTATCAGTCTTCTTAAATATTTTAAAAACTATGATTTAAGCATCAGTAGACATCTTCATGCTGCCTGATGGTCAGTGATATCTCTATTTTCACTGGCAAAAGCATTTTCCAGGAAAAGATGTTCTTTAAAAAAAAATATATTTTTCATTCAATTATTTGTATAGTTTACAAAATTTTCCCCATCCACATTGTTTAACAGTATAGCTACAAAGGCAAGTCATATATTCTATATGTCCACTGCTAAACATTTCAAGGGTTGAGTTCAAGCATGCTTTATTTCCATACATTGCATCTCACCCATACTGTATCATTTAATCCATTTTACTCACTTCATAACAATGTCTTCCTCACTGGAGCCTGGCCAATTGGATCCTCTGTCTCACACAGACTATAATAATTACTCCATCATCCCCACATTGTCCGCATTATTTTGAACATATGTGGACAACCTCTTCCCTCATAGATCACTTTTTGGCATCCATGCACACGTCCATTCCTGCTGACCATGTCCTCACAAGTGCTCTTAAGCTTCCCATTCTTGTGCTATTTCTTGCTTAATTGCAATAAAGTGCACAAAACAAGAGCTTTTTCTCGGCATGTCAGCATCATTAGGGATGCCAAATATCACAACTTGGGGAGTATGGATTATTTAATAGTTCAGTTTCTTTCCATTATTATGCCCGTTTATCTTTTCGCATCCCCACAGTATAGTTAGGTGTCAGGGCACATCCGTTCTTCTACAACCTACTTTTGTTACAGTAATGCCTAAGGATGGTTTTTATGACTCATTTGTAATCTAGCTTTAATCACCACAGATCTAGGTTGATTTAATGCTGTCTCCCAGTCAGTATTCTTACGGGGTTCTAGGTCTCCTTCCCCTTGTTCCCCTTAGTTTTCTGCTTTTACAGTCTGGTTTATTGTTTACATGGGTTTTTTATTGCAATAACATTGCCACCTTTATCGGTTATCCTGCAATATTTAACGTTCCAGTGGTGTAGCATTCCTAATATCTGACTAGTCAATCACTTCTGCATGTTAAGCTGGTTGTACGTATACATCTGTGTTTGTGACAGTTCATGCTCTTCTTCAGGTTTCCCAAGGGTTTTAATTTCTACCCCCTCAAACATGTCTACCATTATAGAGATTTTCTGTCTGGAAACCCTCCAGTTTCTGCACTTCTTTTAATCTGTTTACTAGCCATAATGGGGTTTCTTGTGTGAGTTTATCATTTGCTCCCAAGTAGTTTTCAGTAGTATTCCATGGTGCCAACATTTCTCCTGTCCCCAACAGAAGTCTTCCTCTCTCCCTTGCAAACATCCATATGTGTGTATTTTCATAAAATGCCATTCAAGTCGCATCACTTGGTTGCCTATTAAAGCGCAAATTCAGACATGTATGAGTTGTAGCTGAGCAGCCCAGCACTAAGCCCTTATTTCTGGAAATGCTATATACACCAGGTTAGTCCAGCTGAGAGTTGCACCTCATGTCCTTGATGCAAGGATTCTGGTCACTCAGCATTTGTTCCAATCAGGGGCTGCGTGGTGCTGCAATACAGAGTCCTGCATCTAGTTGTGTCATGCTGCATTAGTTCTGGAGCTATGAGGACTGTGATGGGAGGTCCTGTATGAAGCTTCATGGTGCTGCATCAAACCAGATGAAGCTGTCAGTCAGGGGCTGCAAGAGTTGCGGTGTGAGGTCCTGCATCAAGATGCATCATGTTGCATTGGTTCTGATGAAGCCTCTGAGCTGCAAGGTGCTACGATGCAAGGTTGTGCATTGAGTTGCATTGCACAGCATCAGATTCAGATGAAATCCACAGTTACGTAGGGAACAGTACCCTTTGATGCAAGACAAGTGTCCATGATATAGGGGGAACATTTTGGGGAGCCAGACTCACTCCAGACAGAGGCCAGCAGCAGGAATCAAGCAGGTCCAATTGCAGGTCCAGGGAGGTTCAGTGTAACAGGTCAGCTAGGTAGTTCCATGGAGGCATCTGAAGCTTGTTGTCTCCCTAAAGCTCACATAGGAGTTCAGTCAATTGACTCTTGCTGTCATTCTGGGTTGGCTTGGAATGAAGGTAAGCAGGTCCAGTCTCCCTTCTCCGACTGCAAGGCAGCCCTTCAAGCAGCAGGGCAGTCGTGGTAGCAGGGCAGTCCTTCTACTTCCACAGCTCTAGGAGTGTTCTGAATAGTGGCGCTGGAGGTCTGATATTTACACTTGGTGCCAGTGTTTGTCTGATGGGGCCCCCATCATACCCTCACATCTGGTTCTAGAAAGTTCTTACCCATCCTCTTGTCAAGGCTCCAGACTGTCTGGAGTGTCAAACGAAAGGGCAGGCCTGGTGTCAGATTCCTTTAAGCAGTATGAATCCCTTTGAAATGTAGCCCAGTGATTCTCAGTCATGTGGCCTAGGACACTGGCACAAGGCATAAGAAGTTAGGACAAGAAAATGACAGCTTTCTAAAAGTGGCATTTTCAGGATTGTGACCTTAAATATGACTTTACCATTAAACAGTAATTTCAATTGCAAGCTCTTTGAGTGCAAACAGTACATTTCTGCCTGCTCTCAATCCAGAATTAGCATTTAATTAATGTAATAAGGTAACCCAATGATAGTCAATGGGAGAGACAGTAAAAAACTACTTTAGGAGCTTTTTTTAACTGATTGGCATGTAAGACTTAAACACACATGTCTGACTTTCTACATACAATTCACCAAGACCTATGAATCTTTAGAGCCAACCTTAGGTGTGACCTTTATGGTTATGTATTAAAAAGGAATTTTAAAGCCTTGCAAAATGGTTTATTTTGCCTAGTCAGAATGGCAGTTTAAAACTGCGCTACAAACTGCAGTGGGAGTCCCAAGAAAAGTTTTAAAAGGCTACTTTAGCCGGTGGCAGAGTGAGTGTTGCAGACCCTCTAGTGGCATTTAATTTACCAACCCTGGGTACATGTAGTAGCATTTAGCAGAGACATACAAGGAAATCAACTGTGCCATTTAGGTCTAGGCCAACTTTACCATGTTTGTGGAGAGGACGCACACCCTTTAGCATTGGTTATCAAGGGTTAAATGCACAGAGTCCTAAAGCCCACAACACTGAATTCAGCAAAACAGGATGAGTGAAGGCACAGAATTTGGGGAATACCAAGCAAAGAATGTGAGGTCTCACAGTTGTGATGCAAATACCCAGGTATTTAAACACTACTTTAGTTGTTCTAATACCATGGAGCTGTTTAATTCCTATATCCCATGTGTTGATTTTATATATGACTTATTTTTCCCGGTTTATTTTGTATCCTGAATATTTTCCGAATTTTCCAAAGAGAGAAAATATATTGGATATTGTCTATGTTGGATTAGCGGTGAAGGAAAGTATATCATCAGTTTATATCGTCACTCCCCCCACCACCATGATTCATTTGTTACTAAGGTGATCTAAGGTCATATTTTTTAATGCTTCACATCTTAAATGAACATGATTATATTTTATGCAATGAGTAGCATACTTATGAGAGGTTTGCATCATGCTTGCACCACGCATCATTGTACATGCGGGACGCAAATCTCTAGGTCATATTTTTGAAGCCACACTGAGCCACTTGCCGTAGCTATGAGTGCTTTAAAAAATATAGAGTAATGCTACACAGCACAAATTGGTGTGTTGCATTACTCTGCTCAAGGGAGGCAATACATGGCCGTTGTGTGGGTGCTCCCATGCAACTCTCATGGTTTTTCACACATTTCCATACTTATCAAACCTGGTAAATCTGTGAATGTGCCAAAAAGATATCCCTTCCCAGGAGAGGTGTAACAAGGAGAAATATCTTTATTTCTCCTTAGTACTTTCTCTTTTTATTTGTGCTGCATTCTGCAATTCTGCAGCACACATAGATAGTGGAATATGCCTCTAAAGATTTTTTTGACCAATGGTGCCCTTTCCGCACATAAACAATCCCTCATGCAACGAAGGCACCCTTTCACCATGTTGCACGGGTGCTTATATTGGCGCTAGACAGCCCATTGTGCGCCATTGCAGAGGGAAAGGACAGGAATGTGCTGTATTCCTTAAATACAGCACAATCCTTTCCTTTCCTGGTGGTGTAGTGCAGCGCAGCAAGGTGGCTTGTTGCGCTGCACGGTGCCACTTTCCCATCAATATGGGCATAAGGGTTTATTCAATGTTGATTCATGACAGAAGCGCACACATTACACCAAACCTGCAACTACTTTTACATGTATGCATCCTTTTTTTATTTTAATAAAAATTTCCTAATAACAAATCCATTTGAAGCTATAGGATTATTATATATCCCTCTGTCACATCGAAGCAATTTTTAGTCATGCATGGCTCTTATAAATAATACAGATTAACATAATCATGTAGCATATGATGATAACTAAACAGGTGT
Organism: Pleurodeles waltl; assembly: GCF_031143425.1. NCBI lineage: Eukaryota > Metazoa > Chordata > Amphibia > Caudata > Salamandridae > Pleurodeles > Pleurodeles waltl. Next base: position 1,245,050,920 of record NC_090437.1, read on the forward strand.
ACAATATTATCGCAATGTGATTGCACACAATTATGTAAGCAACTAGAGCGAAAAATACTAATTGTCTAAACTCCAAATTGAATTTGTGCAGGTATGAGGTATGTAACAAAGTGCAAATCACATTATGCTTCAGCACACACACATCCCGCAAAACCCCATTTCTCTTCAGTCCCAGGTGTTTTCTGACAAATAATGATTTAATATGTAGAGCGGATGTTGTAGAGGCCCTGGAATGCAATGTAGATATTATGTGTCGATGACAAGGAAAAATAGAAATGTAGCGCTTCTTTGTTCAAGAGATTCTGTCAAATTGTTATGTTGTCTATAGTAAAAAGCTGCAATTTTTCATCCATTGGCCTATTTATTACTATGTTTACGTTCCTGCCTCTGTATACTACACTTTTATAAAAAATTGGGTGTTCATAAGAAAATATATTCAAGAAACTATACCTCACGGTTTCTGTCCCTTAGGAGATCAAGAAATGGGCACTTTCATAAGAACAGGCATTGACAAGAAGTTTTAGAAGCGCAAACACACAACGGTGAAGGCACTGGAGGAGAGATAATAAAAGATAATTTGAGGATGCCTCAGAGGTTTGAAACATCAAACAGTGCTATGCACCTATTAGCAGAAACCTGGTCAGGTCTGTACTGAAAGGGTCAGGGAAAGACATCTTCATTCAGACTGTCAATCGAACGCCGTCTACCAAACGTTTGCAATTCCAGCCTAAACAGCATGTTAATCCATATAGGGAAACCAGCCATCTCAAGAATTTCTCACATTTACTGTCAGGATTCGCGCGACTGATCATCGAAAAAATATATTTTGGTGCCTGACACTCTGTCACGTTGAAATTACATGCGTCTCGCACGTGCACAGTTTGTGCAGTTTGCTATGATTCTAGATGGACAGGTCTAACAAGCACCTCGATGTACACATGTAAGCGCTGCATAGGCAAACCTTAAGAGAAAGTGAGTGGGGAGGAAAAATGTGCGCGAATTACTGTTGCATCAGCTCAGTTGTGTTACTGATATGCGACGAGCTAAGGGATGAAGGAGAACCTGCAAAGAAACCCAGGGAAAACTACTGAAGACATGCAAAGTGAAAGAACCAAAGCTCCTTCACCGACGCGGAACCAATAACCAGGGACACATAAGCCTCATTAAGAGAGGCCTGGATACGTGTCCCTGGGATGGTCATGGCAGCGGACTGTTATGGGCCATTATGACTTTTGCATTGTCTCGCGCCTCAAAATGATTGGGTTAGCAAAATCCTGACCTGGTAGTCCCAGGCCCAGTGACATTAGATTCAGACCTTTCAGCAAAGCTGCGGGGCCTATGGCATAACACTGTGCCCATCTACCCCCTGACCTAGAACTGCAGCATGGATGAGCATCAAACAATTCTACAGCTCTCTGCTCATGTTTTACCCTCCTCTCATCTCTATCCTGTGCCCCTGACCGCATCCTCCCCACCACACACTCATGTACCATTTTTATACATTTGGGTCTGTAGTTTCCTCAGAAAATGGAAATCAATGTAGACATGGACGAGGTATTCCATTTTTCTTGTGTTATTTCATTTGCCAGTAGAAATAACGTTTAATACCCGGATTTAGGTGCAGGGCTACCAGCTGGAATCAGAGATTATCAACGTCTGAGGAACTCATAATGAAGGTTTATGGGAGCATTCTATGTCCTGCGGCATAAACATGAATTTGCTCAGAATCAGGATAAGAACTTGTGCAGGCCCACAGTTGTTTCTTCAGCAAACTGCAAAATTTGTGTGAGGAAATGCTGTACCTTTTGAGTTCTGCACCTCAGACTTGGGGAAACCTTGCAGAATTGAATACATTATCTTGCATTGTGGAACATCTCACAATGCAGTAACGCCACAGCTGGTGAATGTTGAAACTAGCAGTGTGAGATAATATTTCACTGTGTAACATACGAACATAACTACCATATTTGTAGATGGCACTTTCACTCTGAGGAAGGTTTCTGGGTGATAATACAGATCACAGATGCTATTGCTACTCAAATCAATGGTGCTCATTTTAACAATCTCAAAACAAGGAAACGGTCAGTGGACCCTCCAGGATCCAAACCTGTGGCCATGCAGTTAAACACAGATTTATTCAGAATCCATTTTATCACTATGTCACCCGACCCAGCTTGGCATTTTCAGGGGAAATAACCGGACATTCGTAAGGACACTTACAGAGCGAGTGGCTGCAGTATGAGTTATGCAGAAACACCTGTGTCGTACACAAGAATCTCATTCTTGATTGCATCCAGGCAAAGAATAACACTAATTTAAAAAGATAACCTCTTGAGAATATTCACAAGTATTATTTTATGTCGGGATGTCATGTTATGTAATGTTATGCTATGTATATTGTAAAGCTCATTCTCACCTGCGAGGATATCTTAGCATTGAGCAGGAGTGTGTGCTTAGGCCTGCTTGTGTAGGGTTGGTTGATTGAAAAGCCAGGTCTTCAGCTTCTTGTGGAATTCAAGAAGAGAGGAGGTGGCTCTGATGTAGAGTGGGAGGTCATTCCTTGCTTTAGGAAATGAAGGAGATCACTCATCCTCCTGATCTGGTTCTGTGCATGCATATGATGTGTGAGAGTACGAGTCCTGCAGAGTGGAGGTGTCTGGGTGGTTGGTGAAAGTAGATTCAACTGTATATTTGATGTAACTCAACACTGATGCGAATACTGATGGTTATGGCATGCCTACCTGCTTTGGTGCATGAGGTTCTACTGGAAGGTATACACAACTAAGGTTCTTTGTAGCTGTTGTTTAATGCTATGCTGCCATTACCTGTGTGCAACCAGATTGATTATAACATAATCTAATGTCACAGGGTCTGTAGCTGGATCCTCTCTCTCTGACACGCTTTGTACCACTCCTTTTTTTCTCAGCAGACTTAAGTGAGGTGTGGTAAATGTTTTTGATGACAGATCCACAGCTGTTCCTCAGGTGTCTAAAGACTAAAGGGAAACTGAGGAGGGCTAAGACCGAGAGTTTCATTTAATACCTCTTTCATTTACATCATTATTGTCTTTTCAGACAGAACTGAAGTTTGTCATTTATGGCAATGTTCTGCCGCATCTAATTGGGCATGCCCTCACTCCCCCCACTACATCGATTGGTTACTAGTATTACTACAATTGTGTAGTTAACAGCAGTAATATTTCCAGAAGTTAATTAATATAGGGACAGGGCTTTCTAACATTAGTTATGCATATTAAAGGGATAGGGTTGTTGATATAACTTAATTACAAATAATTTATTTTGGGTGTACATTTTGGCTTCATATTATGGTCACGTGATGACTAATTATTAAGTTAATGCACTTTTTAAAAAGTTTTATGATTAATATTCATTAATATCAATAACTATGGCCCTCATTACAAACCTGGCGGTCGGTGATAAAGTGGCGGTAATACCTCCAACAGGCCGGCAGTAAAAAAAATGGAATTATGATCACGGCGGAAACCACTCACACAGACAGCCACTTTAACACACCGACCACTCGGCGGTAGCAACAAGCACCGCGGCGGTAACCACCAACAGCCTGGCAGAAGACAATGTACAGTCCACTGTATTACAACAGGCCTATCCGTCACCTTTTCCGGGGTGGTACCAACGACATCAAAAGTATGGCGGAAACAGAACACAGAAGGCAAATAACTCACCTCTGGAGACTCAAGGAAGAGCCACGACGTCATGGAGCCCGAGTTGCACATATTTCCCATGATTGTATACCTCCTCACTCACTAATAACATCAACGCCGGCAAAGACGACCACGGTGAGTACTGTCGCCTAGCACACAAGGGAGGGGAGAGGAAAAAGAGAGTGACACACATACGCAACATGCAGCACCCCCACCCCCACCCCCAACACCATACACACAAACAGATGCAGTAACATTACATATACACCCCGTACCCCTCAGGAATAATGCGAGGACAAAATGAATTGATTAAAGTGAGTGTAATAAGATAAAGTACTAGAAATCCGTAATTCAAAATCAAAACATTCTATACATATATGCAAATGGAGGGACACTGCCCAGTCCTCAATGTCCGTGGGCCACAGGGCCACATCACATAGGCCAAGGTCCCACTTGACTCCTGCAACAACATGGAGAGAACACTGCAGGGCCATCAGGTTGAAAATACACAGGCACCCCAGGGGGACAGGGAACGGGGGGCACCTCAGCCGGAAGATGGTACAACACCACTGGTCCTGGAGGGGGCTACATGCCCTGTGCGATGTCCTGGGAAGTGCAAGGCCACAGTCTCTCTAGTGGGTGGTTTGCCCACTGCTTGGTCCTGGGAGTGCAAAGCCACAGTCTCTCAAGTGGGTGGTTTGTCCACTGCTTGGTCCTGGGGAGTGCAAGGCCACAGTCTCTCAAGTGGCTGGTTTGCCCACTGCATGGTCCTGGGGAGTGCATAGCCACAGTCTTTCAAGTGGATGGCTTCTCCACTGGTTCTGGAGGGGGCCTTGTGCCCTGTGTGCTTCATTCTGGAAAGGAGGAGGTGAGTGGATGGCTTTTCCACTGGTTCTGGAGGGGGCCTTGTGCCCTGTGTGCTTCTTCATGGCAAGGAGGGGGTGAGTGGATGGCTTCTCCACGTGTTCTGGAGATGGCTTTGTGCCCTGTGTGCTTCATCCTGGCAAGGAGGGGGTGAGTGGGTGGCTTCTCCACTGGTTCTAGCGGGGGCCTTGTGCCCTTTGTGCTTCTTCCTGACAAGGAGGGGGTGAGTGGATAGCTTCTCCACTGGTTCTGGAGGGAGCATTGTGCCCTGTGATGCAGATCTTGGGGAGTGCAAGGTCACAGTCTCTCAACTGGGTGTCAGACCCACAGGATTTGCAGGGTCCAGGACACAGTACAGCCTATGGAGGTAGGACTGCACACTGCCCGCCGGCGGTGACGGCTGCTCAGTGGTGGCAGTGGCGGTGCTGGTTGCGGTGCTGGTGGCAGTGCTGGTGCCGGAGATGCCAGTGCTGGTGCCGGAGATGCCAGTGGTGGGGGGAGGCTCCAGCCCTTCCCCTGCAGCCTCTGCATGAACCGCCATGGTTGGTGGTGGGGGCTCAGAATAAGTCCCAGCACTAGGCCTCTTGTCCATCCTGCCTGCAGGCCCTTTGCCCTTCCCCTTGGCAGCTGGTGGTGCCTCCTTGCCCTTCCCCTTGGCAGCTGGTGGTGCCTCCGTGCCCTTCCCTTTGGCAGCTGGTGGTTCCTCCTTGCCCTTCCCTTTGGCAGCTGGTGGTGTCTCCTTGTCCTTCCCCTTGGCAGCTGGTGCGGGCACACTGTCAGTGCTGATGGCTGGTTCCCTGGAGGCTCTCCCACCTGCAGCAGCTGCTGACACTACTGTGGCAGTGGACTTGGTGCCTGAGGTGCTAGCCTGGGTTCTGCCCACCCTGGCCCGATGTCAGGGGTGGGGGAGGGGTAAGGAAGAGGTCAATGGCGGAGAGGAAAAGCTTCTTAGGGACACTGGGATGGGAAGAGGGTGATGGTTTGGGAGTGGAGGGTTGTTGGAGGTGTCTGTCTGCTGTGTCTGGATGCAGGTGCATGGGCTGGATGCTGTTGTGAGGTGGATGGCTGTTGGGTGTCTGAGTGCTTGCGTTTGTGTACCTTAGGAGGGGGGGCACAGACAGTGTGGGAGAGGACACAGGGACATGTGCATGGATGTGGGGGTGGTGACTGCCAGTGAGTAGTGATGGTGATGGGGGTAGTGGATGAGGATGTAGTGCATGCAGGTGTGAGTGGAGACACTACTGGGAGAGTGGTGTATGACGAGGAGGAGGGGGACACAGTGGAGGCAGTGGGTGTTGTTATGTCTGCATCTGGATGGTGTTTGTGTGAGTGCCTGAGGGATGATGTTTGGTGCTTGTGTTTGCCTGAGCCACTCCTGTGTGTTGTCTTGGGTGCATGCTGGTCTGAATGTGTGCTTGGGATAGTTTGGGGTGAGGGGAATGGGATTGGGCAGAGGAATTTGGAGGGGGAGGCTAGAGACAGGGACAATGGCTGCCATCAGGGAGGAGGCCAGGGCATGGATTGATCTCTGTAGGGCCGCCATGCCAGAGTGAATGCCCTCTAGGAATGCATTTGTTTGTTGCAAATGGCCTGCCAGCCCCTGGATGGCATTTACTACGGTTGACCGCCCAACAGAGATGGATCGCAGGAGGTCAATAGCCTCCTCACTCAGGGCAGCAGGGCTAACTGGGGCAGAGGCTGAGGTGCCTGGGTGAAGGAGATGCCCACCCTCCTGAGTGAGCGGGCACGGGAAACTTGCTGAGGGGCTGCTGGGAGGGCGGTGCTGGTACGGAGGGTGGCAGATGTACCTGTAGTTGGGGTGGGCACAGGGGTGTCCACCACCAACAGGGAGCTTCTATCGGAGGAGGTATCACTGTCCGAACTGTCCCCTCCTGTCTCCGCTGTGGTGCTCCCCTTGCCCTCCGTGCCACTGGTGCCCTCACCGTCGGTGGATTCAGCGTCATGGGCCCTGTGGAATGCAGCTACCTTCATCGCCTGTGCCTCTGCTCCTCCACCAGATGATGCTAATGCACATAAGGATGGGGTGACAAAGCAAAAAGGGGGGGAGAGACAAAGGATACACTTGGTCAGTGGCAGCAACAACACCACCATTGGCATACACAACACACACACACACGGAACAGACCTACGCACTAGGCAATGCACTACCAGTCACAATGCTAGTCACCAGCCTATGGACAGGAATACCTAACGCCAATAGCAGCATACCTGAGACCCACAGACCCCTGCCCAGCAGTGGATGACAACTAGCTTGGTTGGAGGTGGTGTTCATCAGCCCCTGCCCAACATTGAACCTACCCTGCGATGTCCGGCCTGGCCTAGGGGCACCCACAGGCCCTCTTCCCCCACCCAGATACCACCCCACCATGCGCAATTAGTATATTTGGAAACTGTACTCACCCCCTTGTGGCTGCTGTGATGCCCTCAAGTGCCCATCCAGGTCTGGATAGGCCACCGCCAGTATGCGGGTCATCAGGGGGGTCAGGGTTCGACGGGCACCCCTTCCTCTTTTGGAGGCCATCCCCAGCTGGCCCTCCGCCATCCTCCTTGCCCAGCGTCTCAGGTCCTCCCACCGTTCTGCCTGTCGTAGACCCCCAGGGTCCGCACGTCCTTGGCGATGGCACGCCATATACCCTTTTTCTGATGGGTGCTGACCTGCAGAAAAATACACATAGAAAAAGGTATCAGTCATACCGTCCGGCCTGTTACACTCACAGCCTACCATGGCCCTCACATCCCCTTATGCACAGACATTGCCCACCATACATGCATCACACTGCCCAGAACCCTTCCACCAACCCCCCCACATGAGGCCTTCACACACATCACTCCAGGCATTCATGGCCCATGCATCATGTTCACAGTGTACTCACCTGTTGGTCTGGAGGCCCATACAGCATTCTGTACTGGGGTAGGACCCCATTTACCAGTCTCTCCAACTCCACAGCTGTGAAGGCAGGGGCCCTTTCCCCAGTGACACGAGCCATGGTCGATTCCAGACACAGGTCACAGCAGCACTTGCAGTCTAGGTCCTCTCCTGTTGAAGATCAGTTAACAAGTGAGTGAACAGATAGAAAATGGCGGTCACGCCCGCGGCTGTGAATACCGTCACCGACGGCATACATCATCTTTGGCCACTGTAACCCATAGGGCCCATAGACAACCAATGCGGTGTTGCACGGTGGTACTCGACTGCCTCACGCAATGGCGCACAACGTCAGCGGTGTTACCTCATTTCCACCTGCCCCTCCAAACAGGATAGGTGGATGCCATTTCAGGGGGGGCGGGCAATGGCACCTAAGTGTGTCACAGTACACATAGGCACCATTTGGGCCTATCCAACGACATACTATTAGAGTCACAAAATGCAATGCAGTGTAGTGTTTGGAAATGTGGAATACTGACCAGCTGCTCCCCGTTTTGCCCCCTAGATTACAACCGCTGCTGATGAATAGGAGATGGAGACATCCCCCTATGTACAGATACCTGATAGACTTGTCAACAATGTAGAACAGACACATCATCCTCACCTATAGACTTGACAGGGCCACAATCACAAAGCTGTGTGCCCAACTGGAGCTTGACCTGATATCTGCTAGCCATCATCCCACCGGGATCCCCCCTTGTGCAAGTTCTATCTGTGCTCCATTTCTTGGCAACTGGCTCCTTCCAAGTGATAGTGGGCTTGGCAGCAGGAATGTCACAGCCAATGTTCTCAATAGTGCTGACCAGAGTGTTGTCTGCCCTGATTAAACCCATGTGCAGCTACATCGTTTTCTGCCAGGATTTGGAGGATTTGGCCATAGTGAAAGCTGACTTTATGCAATGGGACATATCCCCAACATTATTGGGGCAGTTGATGGTATATATACTGCGTTTGTCCCGCCCCCCGGAGAAATGAACAGGTGTTCAGAAATCGAAAGAGCTTTCACTCGATGAATGTGCAGATAGTGTGCCTGGTGGACAAGTACATTGCCCATGTCAATGCTAAGTATCCTGGGTCTGTGCATGATGTCTATATCCTGAGGAATAGCAGCATCTCATATGGGATGGCTCAACTCTAGAGGCACCGGGTGTGGCTAATAGGTGAGCCCATGGTTCCCACCCAGTTGGTGTTGGTGTATGAGTATGGTGTTGGCCATGAGGGTTAGTGTTTGGCTAACAGGTGTCCCTCAATATTTGCAGGTGACTCTGGTTACCCCAACCTCTCACGGCTACTGACTCCTGTGAGGAATCTCAGGACAAGGGCAGAGGAATGTTACAATGAGGCACATGGGCGAACAAGGAGAATAATTGAGAGGACATTCGGCCTCCTGAAAGCCAGGTTTCGGTGCCTGCATTTTTCAGGTGCTACTCAGCCAAGAAGGTGTGCCAGATAATTGTGGCATGCGGCATGTTGGATAACCTTGCCTTGAGACACCAGGTGCCTTTTCTGCAGGAGTATGAGGCTGGAGATGGGCGCGTGGCAGTAGTGGACCCTGTGGACAGTGAAGATGAGGAGGCAGAGGATGAGGACAACAGAACGGCTTTTATACGACCGTACTTCCAGTGACACACAGGTAAGACACTGTAACTTCACTTTCCATTGACAGTTTTGTGTTTGACATTGTACATGACAGGCAGATTCTCCCACTTCTATGGCCACTTACTGTACTCTTTGGCATCTCTATTTTCAGATATCTGTGCCCCACTCTGGCACCTGGTGTGTTTACTGCAGCCAACTACAGGTCATTCTTATGTATACATTACTGTACAGTTGTATTGCAGTGTTTAAACCTTGCTAAATGAATGCATAGTTAAATCATTTGACATACTCCATACTTGTATTTTTTCAAAGGGTGTTTATTTAAGTGCTAAGAAGTATTAGGGGATGTGGAATGGGCTGGGGGGATGAGGGAGGAATGTCCAGGATAGAGTCCTTTGTATTTACAGGTTCATTGTCCAAGGGGGCATAGGAAGGGGAGCAATGGCAGTTCAAGGTGGACAGGGTGACAGAGTGGGACACAAGGGTGACAATCAGGAGAGTCATTTCCTGGTGGGGGCCTTGGCAGTGTTCTCTGGCCTCTGCCTGGATCACAGGGACTGTTTGTGGGGTGGTTCTCCTTCTGCAGAGGGAGGGGTGCTGGTGGCCTGTTGTTCCTGCGGCGGGGCCTCCTGTCCACTAGCGGCAGCGGAGGTGGAGGGCTGTTCATCGGTTTGGCTAGTGTCAGGGGCACGGTGGTGTGCCACTGCCTCCCTCATGGTGTTGGCCATGTTAGCCAGCACCCCTGTAATGGTGACCATGGTGTTGTGGATGTCCTTCAGGTCCTCCCTGATCCCCAGGTATTGTTCCTCTTGCAGCCGCTGGGTCTCCTGCAACTTGTCCAGTATCTGGTCCATCGTCTCCTGGGAATGGTGGTATGCTCCCAGGATGTTGGTGAGTGCCTCGTGGAGAGTCGGTTACCTGGGCCTGTCCTCCCTCTGTTGCACAGCAGTCCTCCCAGCTTCTCTGTTGTCCTGTGCCTCTGTCCCTTGAACCATGTGCCCACTGCCATTGACCCCAGGTCCCTGATTGTCCTGTGTTTGTGGGGTTGTCTGGGGTCCCTGTAGTGGTGGACCCACTGCTGATTGGCGTGTCCTGAGGACAGAGGTATGGGCCCGCTGGGTAGGTGCTGTGCTGGTGTTTCCTGAGGGGGGCGCCTCTGTGCTGGTATGGGACGGTGCCTGGGCAACCGACTGTCCGGAGATCCCTGATGGGCCAGGTTGGTCATCCTGATCCAAGCGAGCAGTGCTGCTGTCATCACTGTGGGCCTCTTCTGGGGGGAACTGGATGCTGCTGGCACCTCCTCTCTGGTGACAGGTGGGGGACTTGTGGGGATGTAAATGCAGTGTTATAGTTTCTGCATGTGACATCTTGTGCATGGGTGTGTTGCCCTGTATGGTTGTGATAGCCCTGTCAGCTTTGCCTTGTGTGAGTAGCGATTTTGTGGGCTAGGTGATTCTCTCTAATGTGCATGCTTTAGTGATTGTGTCTATGCAGGTCTGTGATGGGGGTCCATGCATTGGTGTTGCATGCAGGGCTTGGTATTGGGATGGATGGGTTGTGATGGTGGGATATCTGTGAGTTGGTGGAGTGATGGGGGTGAGGTTAGAGGTGGGAGTTTGTGATGGCATGCAGGTAGGGGGGGTCGAAGTAGTAGCCTTACATAACAAAGGACCTTCTTTTTTTAGAAAACACATTTATATTCACGCCCCTCGAAGACACCTTAGATCTTTTTTAGCCCGGCAGACTCATATACCCCGTGTCTATAGAGCATGGGGTAGAAACTCCTTTACTATCAAGGCTGCACATCTTTGGAATGCCTTACCTTCTGAGCTTCGCCATGAACCTTCTGAATCCTTTTTTAGGAAGAAACTGAATACCATTCTTTTTAGTCAATAGTTGTGTCTTTTCATGTGTCTTGGATTTCTCTGTACCTTTAGCACTGGGATGCCCTAGGGCAGCAATGCGCTTTATAAAAATGTATAAACTAAACTAAAACTAAAGGGTTGACTTACCAGAGTCAAGTCCTCCTGCTACTCCTGCCAGGCCCTCAGGATGCAGTATTGCCAAGACTTGCTCCTCCCATGTTGTTAGTTGTGGGGGAGGAGGTGGGGGTCCACCACCAGTCCTCTGTACAGCTATCTGGTATCTTGCAACCACGGAACGTACCTTCCCCTGTAGGTGGTTCCACCTCTTCCTGATGTCATCCCTTATTCTGGGGTGCTGTCCCATGACGTTGACCCTGTCCACAATTCTCCGCCATAGCTCCATCTTCCTGGCAATGGATGTCTGCTGAACCTGAGTGCCAAATAGCTGTGGCTCTACCTGAATGATTTCCTACACCATGACCCTTAGCTCCTCCTCTGAGAACCTGGGGTGTCTTTGTGGTGCCATGGGTGTAGTGTGTGTGGTGTGTGTGAGGGTGAGTGGGGTGATGTGTTGGGGTGTGTGCTGTGAGGTGCGTGGATGGTGTATGGGTGATGGTGTTCTGTGGCTCTGGTTCTGTGGGTGCTCTTGGTGTGTCTCTCTCTAAGTTGTCAATTGTTTTTAGTCGTAAAGGGTTGTGGGTACTGTGGGTGTGTGTTTTATAGTGGTGTGGGTGTGGTGTTTGTATGAGTGTCAGGTGTGTGTATTTTGAGTTGTCTAATGTGGTGTTGTTTTGTATATGTGTGTGTATTTAATGGTTAACCGCAGTTGAATGTATGCCGCGGTGATTCGTGGGTTATAATGCTGTGTGTGTAGTTCTGTTGGCGTAACGGTGTGGGTTTTGGTACCGCCTGTTTATCACTGTCCTTTGAGCTGTTGGACTTGTGTGTGTGTCTGTATAGTGACGGATTGCTATGTGTGGGTCATAATATGGGTAGAGGTAATCTGCCGCAGCGGCGGTATGTTGGCGGCAGTCGGCATGGCGGTAAGCAGTAGGTACTGCCAATGTCATAATGAGGGCCTATGTGCTTTAACTTAAAATAATTAAGTGTAAGGGTAGCGTTAGGTTTAATTGTGGTTAGTTCAAGTTTGGATTAATGCTAATTTTTAAATCAAATTAATTAATCATCAGATTTGGATTTAATTATATGATTAATTTTAATTGTATTTAGATTAATGAGGGGATAGAGCAGGCATTCATGTAAGTGTTACATTAAGGTTTGTAATTATATTAAATCAAATGTAATTTGTTTTTAGGCTTGTGTTACAAGTAAGGTTATAATCAGATATGTGTTTAGCTCAAAAATGAATGTAGTTGTATAGTCTGAGTAGCAGATTTGATGTACTGGTATAATATATTTAAAACCCACCTAAGGAATGTAGATGGTATAGAAATTTACAATTCAGATGCTTCCGGACAAGCTGCAACCTCCGGGCCCGTATTCTATGTGGTTCCGTTTGCTAGAATTGTTTGATTGAAAACAAACCCTTTATTGATAGCAACCAATCTGATATATTATTGTTTTCAGTGCCCTACCTATTAGAGGGATCCTTTATAGCTGTTGAGTAAGGGCATTGTTACTAGTGGTTTCTAGTTATCCATGTGCAGGTTTGAAATTGACAGAATGAAACTGGCCACTAGCTGATAGCAAGAAGCCCAGTGACACATTGGTCATGTATTTAATGCCTATGAGCACGTTGATATTAAGCAAGATATATTATATCACATGCCAAGGACAAGATGCTAGTAGGACTATGGGCAGATGTATGCAGCGATTCCCAAATAGCAATTTCTTTCTGAATCTTTATTTGGCAATTGGTATTCTAAAAGTATGAAATGTTTATTTCTTAATTTACGATTCCTAATCGGTCACAAATCAACCTCCCTCAAGAATGTAATGAAGTAGGTTCCGGTTTGCAATGCATTAGGAACAGCAGCCATCACTGAGATGGTGGCCAGCTGAGGTCAACAGACCACCAGGTCTGTGATTTTCTTTTTAATAAAGCAAATTTTGTTTTTAATGCAGCCCATTTTCCTGTTTTAAAGCAGCTCTTTGTTTCACTTATATGCACTTTTAAGGAGGATTAGAGCTCCTATTGCAGGCCGGTGCAGTGAGTAACTGCACCTGCCTTCAAGGGAATGTCTGGTGGGTCCATAGGGCCCTCTTTTCCCCCTCCAAAGGGCTGCGATCGGGAGTGCACTGACAGCTTGCCTCCTGACAGCATCTTTGCCTCTCTGCCCGCATCTATAATTAGAGCAGAGGCAAAGGGATTCCCTCATTTGCATAGGGCCATGCCCCCATGCACACGAGGGAGCACCCTCTGGTGACAGCGCTGGCCCTATATTTGTGTCAGCATTATCTGCATTACAGAACGAGCTTCAGATGAGTTTGCAGGACTTTCTGTGACACCAAAGTGCCCTGGGGGCTCGCAAAGTGGGTGCACATGCCTTTTTTTTTACCCCAGAGGACTTTCCATAATATAGCCCCTGAACCCTGAAGCGCACCGGGAGAGTGTCAATCAGTGACACCTTGTCACAGAGTGGGATGGGGTGAGAAGTCTCACTGACCCCATTCGACTCTGTGATGCAGTTGGGACTACTGCCTTCCCTCATTGACTGACAGAGAGGGAAGGCAGCAGTCACAACCCTCCTGGGACCTCCAAGTTGAAGGTAAGTGTGTGTGTGTTTTTTAAGTGAATGTTTGGTGCGTGCATGTATGTTTGAATGTTGATGCGTGTTGTGAATGGATGTGAGTGCATGTGTGAATGAATGAGTGTGACTGTGCTTCCCGCCTGCGCCCCCCTCCCTCCTAAAATTACCGGCCGCCACTGGATGTTACTTCCTCTAACCCTGGTATTTCGGTGACTTGAAATCCATCCTTGTAACCTGTATTAAAATAAAAATATAGTCAGCAGCGCTTGGGTAAGCACATGGTGAATTGTTTGTGGTAGGTGTATGCTAAGTACTCTCTTTTGAATGCGACAACAATGGATATGTTACTAGCTTACAACAAAGTGCCTTTACGTTTTTCTCTCCCACGCACGTTTTTTTTCAATTGACCAAGAAAATGTTCAATTACAATCATTCTTTCATCAAACACGATAAAAAGAAAATAAAGCATATTCAGTGCCACAAAAATTGTACCAGCCATGCTAAATTATGAATACACATGATCTGACAAGACCTCCTCTTTCACCGGAATAAAATATAGATGTCAGGCATGCTGTGAGTGAATAATTCTCTTCAACATAAAGGACCTAGGCTGAAAGAAAAAGGGAAGGGTGGGAAAATCTCAAAATAGTTCACGTTAAGCCATTGAATGGGGTGAGTTATGGGTCAGTCTATCCATATTTTTTGTCTGAATCTCCATTTATGGCCAGTGTTGTGTGGGGGTGTGGTAGGGTTCACAGTATTCAGATACAAGTTCTCTCAAACCTTGGAGATTTGTGATCAGATGTTCCCACCACATCAGGGCAGTATTTTGTCATGGGGACAGGTAGGAATTGTGATATGATACTGCTGCCCCTTTATTTATGGGTCCAGTTCACAAGGTCATTTACTATGGTAAACACATGTTGACAGCAAATAAATGGCGTCATTTAAGAATGTGAGGAATCTACTAAGGGATGCCTACCAGGTCTAAATGTTTGTACTGCTGTGTAAATGTATGGCAAGACTGCATACAAGTACACAGAAGTAAAACCCACACAATGGTTAGGGAGAGGGATGATCAAAGTATTGTATGTTCGACAGTTTGTGAATTCTCACAAACATGTGACCTTGTGTGTAGTCAGAACTCCTCTCTGACCTCTTCCCATCCTGAAAACAGTTAAAGATTTACTGCAAAAAAGGGCTGGAGTAACTCCCATTCCAGAGTGTGTCCTGCGTGACTGCTGTGCTGAGAGAGTAAGTACTGTGCATAAGTGAATGAGAGAACTGATGAGTGACAACGTTTATGAAGCATTGTATACCTGTTTTCAAATAAAGAGAATTCCATGATAAGAATACCTGCCAATGACTACCAGCTCTCAAGAATTACTTACAAGCATGAATGCTATAGAGAGCAACTGGCTAGGTTGCTACTGAGTGGCTTCAGTCACTGGATGGGCCAAATGTATTAAAAGCCAGCATTATACAGACCAGCTTACATTGGATACTATATAAAATGGGAATCAAATCAAGGAATATTGTAGCTCTCTCTTCAGCTTCACCTTTGCGTGTCATAAATATGTCTCTCCTGTGTTGGGAAATTTGATTTAAGCGGTGTCATGATCTGAGCCCCCCGGGCCCTCCAGAGCTACATGGGGTCTGATATCTATTCCCCAGGTGCAAGTACTAAAGGCCTCATTTACATGGGCATTGTGCCACCAGAACGTCACTTTTTCTGACATTCCAGTGGCGCAAGGCCATGCTCCATGTATACAAAGCAGTGTTAAGCCACTTTTTGTGGCTTACCTGCGCTTTGTAAATGCGGTCCCTTTACACACATTACTTGGTGTGAAAAGGGCATGTAATGGGTTTTGCTGTGGGTGTTCCACTGCAACACCCATTGCATTTTGAAGCTGCCCCAGATTTATGAGAAGTCGTAAACCTGAGGCAGTGCCAAAAACTAACACCACCCCAGGGATGCTGTTATAGTGACGCAATGAGGATAAATACTTTTATTTCTCCTCGTTTTTGCTCCTCGTTTTTGCTTTTCTATGTGTGCTGCATCCTGTCCACCGAAATATAAATCTCATAGTTAATAAGGGGATTTATATTTCGGCGCATTGGATATCTGTCATCATTGTGACTGGGTAACCCATCCGCCAAATCTAAATTAGGCCCTAAGTGCCTAACTCAAATTAGTACAAGTATGACTTTTGGCTATCCTGAAGTTAGACATGTAATTAGTCTATAAAAATGCCTGGCAAAGATTAGAATTCCTATGGACCACGTATGGATGGTGGCATAAACTTCCATGATTTTTCCAAATACTGTGTGGCTTTTTTATTAAGACAATCTGCTGATTGGATTTTAGATCTTCCAAGCTATCCCCCTGCATGGGTTGATGTAGAAAAAAACTTATTATCACCTGTTTCCGTTCAAGAATACCTGACATTTATATTGAAGCCACAGACCTTCTCCACTCCTATTTGTAAATACTCCTGTAAATTATTAGACCCTATATTATTGAATACTCCCAACGTTTGTGACACATTTCTTAACCCCTACCTCCCTGGTGCGGGTCACGACCAGTGGCCGACACCAGGGAGGGGGTTAATAAATCCTCGGGTGCGTCGCACCCGAGGATTTATTATTATTATTTTTTTGCCCCAGGGAGACACGGAAGCTCTTCCGTGTCTCCCCCCGCCCCCTTTGTGACCTCGCGGCGCGCTGACATAACAAAGTTGATTTCCCCATCGGAGCAGAAAGCAGCCTTGCGGCCACTTCCTACTCCAATGGGGAAAACGGCATTCCCCACGTTCGGGAAGGCCTCTTAAGAAAGGGGAGAGTCTCCCCTTTCTTACGAGGCCTTCCTGAAAGTGTTTCCTGGCCCCCGATCGTAGCACAGCTGTGCTGAGATCGGGGGCCAGGAAACAGTTTCAGGTTTCCTGGCACCCAATCGCAGCCAGGAAACAGTTTCAGGAAGGCCTCGTAAGAAAGGGGAAACCGTACAACAACAAAAAAAAATAGATCTATATATATATATATATATATATATATATATATATAGATCTATATATATATATATATATAGATCTATATATGTAGATATATCTATGTACATGGATATATCTATAGATAGATCTATAGATATATATATAGATCTATCTATAGATATATCTATGTAGAGATATATATATATATATATATATATATATATATATATACATATATATATATATATCACTTTTGTCAATATGTGTGTGGTTTCCCTGGGGGCTGCGATCGGCCCCCAGGAAAATCAGACCCACATATAAAAGTGATATATATATATTTATATATATATATATACATATATATATATATATATATATATATATATATATATATATATATAGATTTATATATAGATTTGCCACCAGTTGTCTTGCAGTTGCAGCTTGCGTCTTCAAAGCAATGCACATACTTCAACTGACGCATTTCACCTGTAGCTTTTAGGCAGCAATAAAAAAGTCAAGTAAGTATTGTGATTATGTTTCTGCTACGAAAGGATCAGACTTTTGTCTAGTGGCAGTTTTAGTGCCATAAAGAAGCGCAGAAGGTTTATATGCCTACTGCAAAGAGCAAATCTGTATTTTATGTCAATAGCTGAGTACATTAGTAAAGTCAGTCATTACCTGCGCTATAATACAAATGAAATGTATGTGCGGGCGGCTATGGAGAGATGAAGGGCACTTTTGCTGGGTGGTAATGAGGGAATCCGAGGAGGAGGGAATGGGGCACCAATAATGATTGTTGGACTGGGTGCAGGAGGTGCTAAAGACTGTGACGAATGGTATGTGACAAGGTGTTTTTTGAGTGTCTTGAAAGAACGTGCTGATTGAGGGAAGAAGCGCAGGTAAGGTGGCCTCTACTGTTGCACGTATCTCACACACAACATCAGTTTTGTGACTGTCTACCTAGGCTAGTGTTTTAGAGCAACAGTTTAGCCAATAGCAGAGATGGCATCTTGATGGATGACTGCTGCCGGCACTCGGGTTATAGAGGACAGCTCTGACATAGGATCAGAGACTGAGACATCAGATACTGAGACAGCATCTGAGGGATAGGACAATGGCGCAGACTCTGGGAGTGATTTTTCAGTCGGAGGAGTCCCATTCGATAACTCCTCTTCCAGTACATTATGAGGGAGGTGATGAGGACAGTTCTGATGTCCCTTCGCAAGCAGTCTGTGCAACTGGGTAATAGTGGGTTAGCCCAACACTGAGAGCAGGTGAATGCGGCGGCAAGCAGAGAGAGAGAGAGAGAGTGCTCTCTTGGGAGCTCCCCAATTTAGTTCAGCCCCAAATTCCACCGCCCAAATCGTATTGTGGAGACATCAAAATTATCTATCGCAAAACAAACTGGTTTTGTAAGGCAGGCACCTGTGTTTTTGGTCCTGGGTTCGGCGGCCATATAAAGAAACACACTAAACCCAAACTTTTCTGGAAACTAAACTCCACAGAGGTGTGACTTGTGTGGATTCCCCAAAGTTTTCTTACCCAGAATACCGTGCAAAGCTGAAATGTTGAAAAAAACCTCTATTTTTCTCGCATTTCTGTCACACAAACTACAGGAATATGCTGGGATTCACAAAATTCCTACCACCCAGTAATTCCTCACCTGTCCTGATAAAAACACTACCCCACTTGAGTGCCTAAACCTAGTGCCTACGTCAGGAATGGATCACCCCAGGGTCAACAGCTGCCTCATGTAAGGACCAACATTGACCGTTGTGTGATCTATTCCTGTCGCGGGCACCAGGCCTACCCACACAAGTGAGGTACCATTTTTAT
Organism: Pleurodeles waltl; assembly: GCF_031143425.1. Taxonomy (NCBI): domain Eukaryota; kingdom Metazoa; phylum Chordata; class Amphibia; order Caudata; family Salamandridae; genus Pleurodeles; species Pleurodeles waltl. The sequence continues at coordinate 1,245,069,417 of NC_090437.1, forward strand.
CGGGAGACTTGGGGGAATGCTGGGTGGAAGGAAATTTGTGGCTCCTCTCAGATTCCAGAACTTTCTGTCACCGAAATGAGAGGAAAAAGTGTTTTTTTGGCCAAATGTTGATGTTTGCAAAGGATTCTGGGGAACAGAACCTGGTCAAAGCCCCACAAGTCACCCAATCTTGGATTCCCCTGGGTTTATAGTTTTCAAAAATGCGCTGGTTTGCTAGGTTTACCCAGGTGTCGGCTGAGCTAGAGGCCAACATCCACAGGTAGGCACTGTTTTCTGTCAAAAAATGGGATGTGTCCATGTTGTGTTTTGGGGCATTTCCTGTCGCGGGCGCTAGGTCTACCCACACAAGTGAGGTATCATTTTTATCGGGAGACTTGGGGGAACGCTGGGTGGAAGGAAATTTGTGGCTCCTCTCAGATTCCAGAACTTTCTGTCACCGAAATGTGAGGAAAACGTGTTTTTTTACCCACATTTTGAGGTTTGCAAAGGATTCTGGGTAACAGAACCTGGTCAGAGCCCCACAAGTCACCCCATCTTTGATTCCCCTAGGTCTCTAGTTTAAAAAAATGCACAGGTCTGGTAGGTTTCCCTAGGTGCCGGCTGAGCTAGAGGCCAAAATCTACAGGTAGGCACTTTGCAAAAAACAGCTCTGTTTTCTGTCAAAAAATGGGATGTGTCCACGTTGTGTTTTGGGGCATTTCCTGTCACGGGCGCTATGCCTATCCATACAAGTGAGGTATCATTTTTACCGGGAGACTTGGGGGAACGCTGGGTGGAAGGAAATTAGTGGCTCCTCTCAGATTCCAGAACTTTCTGTCACTGAAATGTGAGGAAAACGTGTTTTTTTAGCCACGTTTGGAGGTTTGCAAAGGATTCTGGGTAACAGAACCTGGTCAGAGCCCCACAAGTCACCCCGTCTTGGATTCCCCTAGGTCTCTAGTTTTCAAAAATGCACAGGTTTGGTAGGTTTCCCTAGGTGCCAACTGAGCTAGAGGCCAAAATCTACAGGTAGGCACTTTGCAAAAAAAAGATCTGTTTTCTGTCCAAAAATTGGATGTGTCCACGTTGTGTTTTGGGGCATGTCCTGTCGCGGGCGCTAGGCCTACCCACACAAGTGAGGTATCATTTTTATCGGGAGACTTGGGGGAACGCTGAGTGGAAGGAAATTTGTGGCTCCTCTCAGATTCCAGAACTTTCTGTCACTGAAATGTGAGGAAAATGTGTTTTTTTAGCCACGTTTTGAGGTTTGCAAAGGATTCTGGGTTACAGAACCTGGTCAGAGCCCCACAAGTCTCCCCATCTTGGATTCCCCTAGATCTCTAGTTTTCAAAAATGCACAGGTTTGGTAGGTTTCCCTAGGTGCCGGCTGAGCTAGAGGCCAAAATCTACAGGTAGGCACTTTGCAAAAAAAAGATTTGTTTTCTGTCAAAAAATGGGATGTGTCCACGTTGTGTTTTGGGGCATTTCCTGTCGCGGGCGCTAGGCCTACCCACACGAGTGAGGTATCATTTTTATCGGGAGACTTGGGGGAACGCTGGGTGGAAGGAAATTTGTGGCTCCTCCAGATTCCAGAACTTTCTGTCACTGAAATGTGAGGAAAATGTGTTTTTTTAGCCACGTTTTGAGGTTTGCAAAGGATTCTGGGTAACAGAACCTGGTCAGAGCCCCACAAGTCACACCATCTTATATTCCCCTAGGTCTCTAGTTTTAAAAAATGCACAGGTTTGGTAGGTTTCCCTATGTGCCAGCTGAGCTAGAGGCAAAAATATGCAGGTAGGCACTTTGCAAAAAAAACCTCTGTTTTCTGTCAAAAAATGGGATGTGTCCACGTTGCGTTTTGGGGCATTTCCTGTAGCGGGCGCTAGGCCTACCAACACAAGTGAGGTATCATTTTTATCGGGAGACTTGGGGGAACGCTGGGTGGAAGGAAATTTGTGGCTCCTCTCAGATTCCATAACTTTCTGTCACTGAAATGTGAGGAAAACGTGTTTTTTTAGCCACATTTTGAGGTTTGCAAAGGATTCTGGGTAACAGAACCTGGTCAGAGCCCCACAAGTCACCCCATCTTCGATTCTCCTAGGTCTCTAGTTTTCAAGAAATGCACAGGTTTTGGTAGGTTTCCCTAGGTGCCGGCTGAACTAGAGGCCAAAATCTACAGGTAGGCACTTTGCAAAAAAAAGATCTGTTTTCTGTCAAAAAATGGGATGTGTCCACGTTGTGTTTTGGGGCATTTCCTGTCGCGGGCGCTAGGCCTACCCACACAAGTGAGGTATCATTTTTATCGGGAGACTTGGGGGAACGCTGGGTGGAAGGAAATTTGTAGCTCCTCTCAGATTCCAGAACTTTCTGTCACTGAAATGTGAGGAAAATATGTGTTTTTTAGCCACGTTTTGAGGTTTGCAAAGGATTCTGGGTAACAGAACCTGGTCAGAGCCCCACAAGTCACCCCATCTTGGATTCCCCTAGATCTCTAGTTTTCAAAAATGCATAGGTTTGGCAGGTTTCCCTAGGTGCCGGCTGAGCTAGACGCCAAAATCTACAGGTAGGCACTTTGCAAAAAAAAGATTTGTTTTCTGTCAAAAAATGGGATGTGTCCACGTTGTGTTTTGGGGCATTTCCTGTTGCGGGCGCTAGGCCTTCCCACACAAGTGAGGTATCATTTTTATCAGGAGACTTGAGGGAACGCTGGGTGGAAGGAAATTTGTGGCTCCTCTCAGATTCCAGAACTTTCTGTCACTGAAATGTGAGGAAAATGTGTTTTTTTAGCCACGTTTTGAGGTTTGCAAAGGATTCTGGGTAACAGAACCTGGTCAAAGCCCCACAAGTCACCCCATCTTGGATGCCCCTAGGTCTCTAGATTTCAAAAATGCACAGGTTTGGTAGGTTTCCCTATGTGCCAGCTGAGCTAGAGGCTAAAATATACAGGTAGGCACTTTGCAAAAAACACCTCTGTTTCTGTCAAAAAATGGGATGTGTCCACGTTGCGTTTTGGGGCATTTCCTGTAGCGGGCGCTAGGCCTACCCACACAAGTGAGGTATCATTTTTATCGGGAGACTTGGAGGAACGCTGGGTGGAAGGAAATTTGTGGCTCCTCTCAGATTCCATAACTTTCTGTCACTGAAATGTGAGGAAAACGTTTTTTTTTAGCCACGTTTTGAGGTTTGCAAAGTATTCTGGGTAACAGAACCTGGTCAGAGCCCCACAAGTCACCCCATCTTGGATTCTCCTAGGTCTCTAGTTTTCAAGAAATGCACAGGTTTTGGTAGGTTTCCCTAGGTGCCGGCTGAACTAGAGGCCAAAATCTACAGGTAGGCACTTTGCAAAAAAAAGCTCTGTTTTCTGTCAAAAAATGGGATGTGTCCACGTTGTGTTTTGGGGCATTTCCTGTCTCGGGCGCTAGGCCTACCCACCCAAGTGAGGTATCATTTTTATCGGGAGACTTGGGGGAACGCTGGGTGGAAGGAAATTTGTGGCTCCTCTCAGATTCCAGAACTTTCTGTCACCGAAATGTGAGGAAAACGTGTTTTTTTACCCACATTTTGAGGTTTGCAAAGGATTCTGGGTAACAGAACCTGGTCAGAGCCCCACAAGTCACCCCATCTTGGATTCCCCTAGGTCTCTAGTTTTCAAAAATGCACAGGTTTTGGTAGGTTTCCCTATGTGCCAGCTGAGCTAGAGGCTAAAATATACAGGTAGGCACTTTGCAAAAAAACACCTCTGTTTCTGTCAAAAAATGGGATGTGTCCACGTTGCGTTTTGGGGCATTTCCTGTAGCGGGCGCTAGGCCTACCCACACAAGTGAGGTATCATTTTTATCGGGAGACTTGGGGGAACGCTGGGTGGAAGGAAATTTGTGGCTCCTCTCAGATTCCATAACTTTCTGTCACTGAAATGTGAGGAAAACGTTTTTTTTTAGCCACGTTTTGAGGTTTGCAAAGTATTCTGGGTAACAGAACCTGGTCAGAGCCCCACAAGTCACCCCATCTTGGATTCTCCTAGGTCTCTAGTTTTCAAGAAATGCACAGGTTTTGGTAGGTTTCCCTAGGTGCCGGCTGAACTAGAGGCCAAAATCTACAGGTAGGCACTTTGCAAAAAAAAGCTCTGTTTTCTGTCAAAAAATGGGATGTGTCCACGTTGTGTTTTGGGGCATTTCCTGTCTCGGGCGCTAGGCCTACCCAACCAAGTGAGGTATCATTTTTATCGGGAGACTTGGGGGAACGCTGGGTGGAAGGAAATTTGTGGCTCCTCTCAGATTCCAGAACTTTCTGTCACCGAAATGTGAGGAAAACGTGTTTTTTTACCCACATTTTGAGGTTTGCAAAGGATTCTGGGTAACAGAACCTGGTCAGAGCCCCACAAGTCACCCCATCTTTGATTCACCTAGGTCTCTAGTTTTCAAAAATGCACAGGTCTGGTAGGTTTCCCTAGGTGCCGGCTGAGCTAGAGGCCAAAATCTACAGGTAGGCACTTTGCAAAAAAAAGATTTGTTTTCTGTCAAAAAATGGGATGTGTCCACGTTGCGTTTTGGGGCATTTCCTGTAGCGGGCGCTAGGCCTACCCACACAAGTGAGGTATCATTTTTATTGGGAGACTTGGGGGAACGCTGGGTGGAAGGAAATTTGTGGCTCCTCTCAGATTCCCGAACTTTCTGTCACTGAAATGTGAGGAAAACGTGTTTTTTTAGCCACATTTTTCAGGTTTGCAAAGGATTCTGGGTAAGAGAACCTGGTCAGAGCCCCACAAGTCACCCCATCTTGGATTCCCCTAGGTCTCTAGTTTTCAAAAATGCACAGGTTTGGTAGGTTTCCCTAGGTGCCAGCTGAGCTAGAGGCTAAAATATACAGGTAGGCACATTGCAAAAAACACCTCTGTTTTCTGTCAAAAAATGGGATGTGTCCACGTTGCATTTTGGGGCATTTCCTGTAGCGGGCGCTAGGCCTACCCACACAAGTGAGGTATCATTTTTATCGGGAGACTTGGGGGAACGCTGGGTGGAAGGAAATTTGTGGCTCCTCTCAGATTCCATAACTTTCTCTCACTGAAATGTGAGGAAAACTTGTTTTTTTAGCCACGTTTTGAGGTTTGCAAAGGATTCTGGGTAACAAAACCTGGTCAGAGCCCCACAAGTCACCCCATCTTGGATTCTCCTAGGTCTCTAGTTTTCAAGAAATGCACAGGTTTTGGTAGGTTTCCCTAGGTGCCGGCTGAACTAGAGGCCAAAATCTACAGGTAGGCACTTTGCAAAAAAAAGCTCTGTTTTCTGTCAAAAAATGGGATGTGTCCATGTTGTGTTTTGGGGTATTTCCTGTTGCGGGCGCTAGGCCTACCCACACAAGTGAGGTATCATTTTTATCGGGAGACTTGGGGGAACGCTGGGTGGAAGGAAATTTGTGGCTCCTCTCAGATTCCAGAACTTTCTGTCACTGAAATGTGAGGAAAACGTGTTTTTTTAGCCACGTTTTTGAGGTTTTCTAAGGATTCTGGGTAACAGAACCTGATCAGAGCCCCACAAGTCACCCCATCTTGGATTCCCCTAGGTCTCTAGTTTTCAAAAATGCACAGGTTTGGTAGGTTTCCTGTTGTGGCTGCTTAAGAATGTTGGGTACAGTCTGGAATCTCTGTCATTGAGATTCTAACTGAGTGGTCTCGAGGACGGTCTGCGGAGTGGGGAGATACTGGACGGTTGAGGAAATGGGAGCTGACGCTGCTGTTGGGTTGGCGGTTTTTGAATAAAGCTCTTTACACTAAACTACCGTGTCAGAGCTTAACACTGGCGACAAGGTGACCACCAACCCAAACCCACGGATTTCTACTCTTCTGTCGCGACGCCATTTCCCCAGGGACTTGCTTCGCTTTTCCTACCTGATCGAACGAAAGTGCCTGTTTTCCTGGTTGAACGGATGGTCTTCTCCGTGTTGTTGGCAGAGTAAGCGTCTCCGGCGACCTCCATCAAATTTTCCCTGTGTCAGCGGCAGCGTGGACGTTTTTCGCGGTCTCCACTAGGTGGGGGTGAGAACACGTTCCAGGAACAATTTCTGTCTGCTCTAGACAGTGGATTTGTTTGTGTTTTTATCCTTTCTTGCCGGCTACAGTTTTTTTCAGTTCAGCGCGAGCCTCCAACGGACCCAGCGCGCTCGAGTGGGCACGCACATTTGTTGCTACAGGAGCCTAGCAACGCGGCCCTGGCAACGAGAAGTATACGGAAGGCCTAATAACGTGAGCCTGCATTGCGTGCGCAGCCATAGCAACGCTGCCTAGCAACGCGCTTGTGTCTCAATCGTCCAAGCCAGATTTATATATATATATTTTTTTTCTTTTTCTCCTCTTCGTTGTGCAGTGCTACATTGTGGAACAGTTTAAAGGGATTTTCTTCTACAGTGGACTTAAGACGCGTTACAAGTTATGGCTACTCCTACAATGTCTCAGCCTCCTCCTTTTCTAACGGATAAAGGCGACCCGATTCTTCTGTGGAAGCGTTGGAAGAATCTTTTTGATTCCTATTTAATAGCGATAGGTGGGGAAAAGTTCTCTCCTGCAAGGAAACAAGCAGTCTTGTTGCACAATTTAGGAATTGAGGGCAGGAATATCTATGATAGTCTAGAGACCTTGTCCTTTGGAGGGGCAGAAGGTGAACCCAGAGACTGTTATGAGATGTCTGTGGCCATTTTAGCAGCACACTTTGAATCCAAACTCAATGTTGTTCTTGAGAGACACAAGTTTTTTGCACGCTCACAAGGGAAGTCTGAAAGTGTGGGTAATTACATTGCTGTTTTGCGCACGCTAGCACGCACTTGTGATTTTGGTGACATCACGGATTCCTTAATCCGTGACCAACTCGTCCGATGTACTAACAACAAGAGAGTTCAGGAGAAGCTACTGACGAAAAACCCAGGCTTAAGAGAGGCCATTGCAATTGTTGAAGGGATGGAGAGCACCAATAGTTGGATTAAGGAGATGAGTGGAGACAATGATTTGTGCATGGTTCAAGCACCGCATTTTCGCGAGGAGGTCTTGAGGGTTAGCTGTGACAGTGACAGTAAAACCCCAGGATTTACCCAAGAGAGGAAGAGAGAGCCTAGACTTCAGCGTTGTTTCCGTTGTGGTAATACAGGACATGCTGCGAACAGTCCTAATTGTTTCGCACGGAATTCTCAGTGTAGGAAGTGTGGGAAAAAGGGCACTATGCTAGAGTCTGCAATAGTGACAAGAACAATATAGATGCTGTCACTGAGAATGTTAACAAGATGATCCTATGCATTGATTCGGATTCCGGCAACATTGTGAATGAGTCTGGAATGGTAGATGTAGGACCTGTAACCATGCCTGAGTGTGCTATTGAGCTTGATGGAAAAATTGTAACAGTATTAGCTGATTCGGGTTCTCCTTATACTATGGTGGGTGACAAGAATAACCGGGCAATTTTTGGGGAGGATTTCCATTCGTTAACAGCACCTGATATCAACCCTGTCAGTTATGGGGGGTCTAAAATAGAAGTGATAGGCTATAAGATCATGCGTATTCAATTCCAAAGTAAGGCCACTGTAGGGAAAGTTTATGTAGCAAAACGTGGGAACAATCTACTAGGTTGGCGTCACAAACGTGATATGGGGATTAAATTGGACCCCAATGCCAAGAGTCAGGTTATGGTAGTGAATGATAGCAACTTGGATCTTGATATTCTGAAGGATTTCCCTACTGTGTTCAGAGAAGAACTAGGTTGTCTGTCCAATTTTGAACACAGAATTATTCTTAAGAAGAATGCCACTCCTTCTGTGCATAAAGTGAGAGGAGTTCCAAAATTAATGTTAGAACCTCTCAAAGTGGAGCTTAACAAGCTTTTGGATGCTGGTGTGATTGAGGAGATAGAGTCCTCTGAATGGTTGGCTCCCATTGTTCTAGCGCCGAAGGACAATGGGAGACGAATTTGCATGTGTGTGGACCTCAGAGACCTTAATAAGCATATTTGGGTTGATCGCCAACCCCTGCCCAATATTTCTGAGGAATTGTCAGGGCTTGGTGGTTCAAAAGTATTTAGTGTACTACATTTGTCGTCAGCATATCACCAGGTTGTTTTACACCCAGACTCTAGACACCTCACGTCATTTGTAACTCCGCTAGGAGCTTATCAATTTCGTAGAATGCCTTTCGGGCTAGCCTCCGCTGCTGCCTGTTTTCAACGTATTATGAGGAAAGTTCTGGAGGGGGTTTTGGGTGTCCTAATCTTTCAAGACGACATTTTGGTTCATGGCAAAACGTTAGAGGAACATGATGAAATCCTTAGAGAAGTATTGTGTAGACTGGTTGGTTCTGGCCTCACGGTTAAGAAGGAAAAATGCAAGTTTAGAGTTTCTTCTGTGACCTACCTTGGTCATACTATTTCCAGTGAAGGGATTAAACCCAAGCTTGAGTTGGTTGATTCTATTGTCAGCGCCCCTGAACCCAAAGACAAGGAGGGTGTGAGATCCTTTTTAGGGCTGGCAGAGTATTATTCTAAATTTGTTGCCAACTTTGCGAGCGTGACACAACCTTTGAGATCCCTGTTGAAAAAGGGAAACACATTTGCATGGTCTAGAGACTGTGCAGCTGCTTTCACTTTTGTGAAAGACTGTATTGGGAAAATGCCCACATTAGGCCATTTCGACACACACGCTAAAACCTTCTTGTACACTGATGCTAGTGTAACTGGATTGGGGGCAGTGTTGATCCAAAGAGAAAATCAAGAGGAGAAGGTCATTGCCTTTGCTTCCCGTTCCCTGAAGGGGTCAGAGCAACAGTATTCCGTTATTGAGAGGGAGGCTCTTGTGTGCTCATGGGCAGTCAAGCATTTCAGATTCTATCTGTGGGGTTTACCCTTTGTTGTGAGAACTGATCACAGACCCCTCGTACAAATTTTTTCTTCAAAGAAAAGTGAGGGATTGACACCTAGAATAAAGAGGTGGGTTGAAGGGTTAATGGAGTATAATTTTTCTGTTGAGTATGTGCCCGGGCCGAAGAATACGGTAGCTGATTTCTTGTCTAGGAGTTCGATTGATAGTCATGACGAAAGCGAGGATGAGGGTGTCATTAGTTGGGTGAATGAGTTGGCTATAAGTGAAGATGAGTGGAAGACTGCTGTGGATCAAGATTCCATTAGACATGATCTTGCTGGTTACATTGTAAGAGGGTGGCCGGATTATAAGGACATTCCTGAACCTTTGAAGAGTTACTGGAACATTAGGGATGAACTGTCTTTAAGTGGTCGTGAGGTATTAAGGGGTACTAAATGCATACCTCCCACTGGTTTAAGAAATAAGATCATCAATTTGGCTCATGAGGGTCATTTGGGCAGGAATCTCACCAAATCAAGGTTGAGATTGATATATTGGTGGCCAGGGTTGGATCGTGAGGTCGAAGCGACCGTTAAAGATTGTGTGACATGTGCACGAAGTGACAAGAGTAAAGTGGTATCGAAACCCCCACTTTCCCCAGTTGCTGTGCCAGAAAGGCCCTGGGTGAAGCTAGGTCTAGATTTCATGGGCCCTTTCCATCTTCTCCCTGCTAGTGAACGGTATGTCATTCTCATGGTGGACTATACTTCAAGATGGGTAGTGACCAAGTGTGTTAACTCCCTAGATACCAGGACGGTGATTGAGTTTTTAATGGAGGAGTTTTCACGAGAGGGTGTACCCAGCCATTTGGTTACAGATAACGGGGTACAGTTGACATCCGTGGAGATGAAGTCCTTCTTGGACTCTTTAGCTATTGTGCATTTGAGAACTGCCTTGTACTTACCCCAGGCCAATGGTCTTGCAGAACGTATGAATAGGATGGTGAAGTACTGTGTCCAGGAAGCAGTTGAGACGCGAGTTTCTCTTGGGAGTCTGCTGAGAGACCAATGGTGGGCATATCGTAATACTCCCAATAGCGTTACGGGAATCGCCCCTTTTGAGTACATGAGGGGAAGGTTGGGTTGTAACAAGATGTTCCCAGCATGGTTCAGAGATAAGTTGGGATCATGTATTTCAGAGAAACTTGACCAGGAGAAACTTGGTAAAGCGTCCATGCGTAGGAGCGATCATCAACAAAAGTACAAATTGCGGTATGATTTCAAATCTTGTGTGTCCGATGTTGCATGGAAGGTTGATGACTTGGTATGGTTGAAAGACCCTAATTACAAAACTAAAGGGAGGTCAAGTTTCAAAGGCCCTTTCCGTATTAAGGAGGTGAGGGAAAATGTGGTTGTGCTGGATAATGGTGAAGTGTGGAGTATGTCCAGAATTGCAAAATGGAACTGTCCCAGGATTGATTCCGATAATCTGTCTAACCGAGGAGCGAACCACACCGCAAGGACAGAGTCCAAGGTAACACCATTCAAGACAACTCCTGTCAGACTCCGTTCTAGACCAGTGTGGTGGAAGGACTATGTTTCTTGAATTCTGATGTTTTTCCTGCATACTTCTGTGCAATTTAAATATTCTGTATTATCCTGTTATTCCGGCCATTACATTGTCATATTGTTGCTTATTTGTTTTATCCACACACATATGTTATATTTTCTTTTTTTCCTTTTTTGTTGTTGTTCCTTTTATGTATTCCATCTCTAGTGTAATAAGGGGGATGTGTTGTGGCTGCTTAAGAATGTTGGGTACAGTCTGGAATCTCTGTCATTGAGATTCTAACTGAGTGGTCTCGAGGACGGTCTGCGGAGTGGGGAGATACTGGACGGTTGAGGAAATGGGAGCTGACGCTGCTGTTGGGTTGGCGGTTTTTGAATAAAGCTCTTTACACTAAACTACCGTGTCAGAGCTTAACACTTCCCTAGGTGCCGGCTGAGCTAGAGGCCAAAAGCTACAGGTAGGCACTTTGCAAAAAACACCTCTGTTTTCTTTCAAAAAATGGGATGTGTCCACGTTGCCCTTTGGGGCATTTGCTGTCGCGGGCGCTAGGCCTACCCACACAAGTGAGGTATCAGTTTTATCGGGAGACTTGGGGGAACGCTGGGTGGAACGAAATTTGTGGCTCCTCTCAGGTTCCAGAACTTTCTGTAACTGAAATGTGAGGAAAACGTGTTTTTTTAGCCACGTTTTGAGGTTTGCAAAGGATTCTGGGTAACAGAACCTGGTCAGAGCCCCACAAGTCACCCCGTCTTGGATTCCCCTAGGTCTCTAGTTTTCAAAAATGCACAGGTTTGGTAGGTTTCCCTAGGTGCCAACTGAGCTAGAGACCAAAATCTACAGGTAGGCACTTTGCAAAAAAAAGATCTGTTTTCTGTCAAAAAATGGGATGTGTCCACGTTGTGTTTTGGGGCATGTCCTGTCGCGGGCGCTAGGCCTACCCACACAAGTGAGGTATCATTTTTATCGGGAGACTTGGGGGAACGCTGGGTGGAAGGAAATTTGTGGCTCCTCTCAGATTCCAGAACTTTCTGTCACTGAAATGTGAGGAAAATGTGTTTTTATAGTCACGTTTTGAGGTTTGCAAAGGATTCTGGGTAACAGAACCTGGTCAGAGCCCCACAACTCACCCCATCTTGGATTCCCCTAGGTCTCTAGTTTTCAAAAATGCACAGGTTTGGTAGGTTTCCCTATGTGCCAGCTGAGCTAGAGGCTAAAATATACAGGTAGGCACTTTGCAAAAAACACCTCTGTTTCTGTCAAAAAATGGGATGTGTCCACGTTGCGTTTTGGGGAATTTCCTGTAGCGGGCGCTAGGCCTACCCACACAAGTGAGGTATCATTTTTATCTGGAGACTTGGGGGAACGCTGGGTGGAACGAAATTTGTGGCTCCTCTCAGATTCCAGAACTTTCTGTCACTGAAATGTGAGGAAAACGTGTTTTTTTAGCCACGTTTTGAGGTTTGCAAAGGATTCTGGGTGACAGAACCTGGTCAGAGCCCCACAAGTCACCCCGTCTTGGATTCCCCTAGGTCTCTAGTTTTCAAGAAATGCACAGGTTTTGGTTGGTTTCCCTAGGTGCCGGCTGAACTAAAGGCCAAAATCTACAGGTAGGCACTTTGCAAAAAAAGCTCTGTTTTCTGTCAAAAAATGGGATGTGTCCACGTTGTGTTTTGGGGCATTTCCTGTCGCGGGCGCTAGGCCTACCCACCCAAGTGAGGTATCATTTTTATCGGGAGACTTGGGGGAACGCTGGGTGGAAGGAAATTTGTGGCTCCTCTCAGATTCCAGAACTTTCTGTCACTGAAATGTGAGGAAAATGTGTTTTTTTAGCCACGTTTTGAGGTTTGCAAAGGATTCTGGGTGACAGAACCTGGTCAGAGCCCCACAAGTCACCCCGTCTTGGATTCCCCTAGGTCTCTAGTTTTCAAAAATGCACAGGTTTGGTAGGTTTCCCTAGGTGCCAACTGAGCTAGAGGCCAAAATCTACAGGTAGGCACTTTGCAAAAAAAAGATCTGTTTTCTGTCAAAAAATGGGATGTGTCCACGTTGTGTTTTGGGGCATGTCCTGTCGCGGGCGCTAGGCCTACCCACACAAGTGAGGTATCATTTTTATCGGGAGACTTGGGGGAACGCTGGGTGGAAGGAAATTTGTGGCTCCTCTCAGATTCCAGAACTTTCTGTCACTGAAATGTGAGGAAAATGTGTTTTTTTAGCCACGTTTTGAGGTTTGCAAAGGATTCTGGGTAACAGAACCTGGTCAGACCCCCACAAATCACCCAATCTTGGATTCCCCTAGATCTCTAGTTTTCAAAAATGCATACGTTTGGTAGGTTTCCCTAGGTGCCGGCTGAGCTAGAGGCCAAAATCTACAGGTAGGCACTTTGCAAAAAAAAGATTTGTTTTCTGTCAAAAAATGGGATGTGTCCACGTTGTGTTTTGGGGCATTTCCTGTTGCGGGCGCTAGGCCTACCCACACAAGTTAGGTATCATTTTTATCAGGAGACTTGAGGGAACGTTGGGTGGAAGGAAATTTGTGGCTCCTCTCAGATTCCAGAACTTTCTGTCACTGAAATGTGAGGAAAATGTGTTTTTATAGTCACGTTTTGAGGTTTGCAAAGGATTCTGGGTAACAGAACCTGGTCAGAGCCCCACAACTCACCCCATCTTGGATTCCCCTAGGTCTCTAGTTTTTAAAAATGCACAGGTTTGGTAGGTTTCCCTATGTGCCAGCTGAGCTAGAGGCTAAAATATACAGGTAGGCACTTTGCAAAAAACACCTCTGTTTCTGTCAAAAAATGGGATGTGTCCACGTTGCGTTTTGGGGCATTTCCTGTAGCGGGCGCTAGGCCTACCCACACAAGTGAGGTATCATTTTTATCTGGAGACTTGGGGGAACGCTGGGTGGAACGAAATTTGTGGCTCCTCTCAGATTCCAGAACTTTCTGTCACTGAAATGTGAGGAAAACGTGTTTTTTTAGCCACGTTTTTGAGGTTTTCAAAGGATTCTGAGTAACAGAACCTGATCAGAGCCCCTCAAGTCACCCCATCGTGGATCTAGGTCTCTAGTTTTCAAAAATGCATAGGTTTGGTAGGTTTCCCTAGGTGCCAACTGAGCTAGAGGCCAAAATCTACAGGTAGGCACTTTGCAAAAAAAAGATCTGTTTTCTGTCAAAAAATGGGATGTGTCCACGTTGTGTTTTGGGGCATGTCCTGTCGTGGGTGCTAGGCCTACCCACACAAGTGAGGTATCATTTTTATCGGGAGACTTGGGGGAACGCTGGGTGGAAGGAAATTTGTGGCTCCTCTCAGATTCCATAACTTTCTGTCACTGAAATGTGAGGAAAATGTTTTTTTTTAGCCACGTTTTGAGGTTTGCAAAGTATTCTGGGTAACAGAACCTGGTCAGAGCCCCACAAGTCACCCCATCTTGGATTCTCCTAGGTCTCTCGTTTTCAAGAAATGCACAGGTTTTGGTTGGTTTCCCTAGGTGCCGGCTGAACTAAAGGCCAAAATCTACAGGTAGGCACTTTGCAAAAAAAGCTCTGTTTTCTGTCAAAAAATGGGATGTGTCCACGTTGTGTTTTGGGGCATTTCCTGTCGCGGGCGCTAGGCCTACCCACCCAAGTGAGGTATTATTTTTATCGGGAGACTTGGGGGAACGCTGGGTGGAAGGAAATTTGTGGCTCCTCTCAGATTCCAGAACTTTCTGTCACCGAAATGTGAGGAAAACGTGTTTTTTTACCCACATTTTGAGGTTTGCAAAGGATTCTGGGTAACAGAACCTGGTCAGAACCCCACAAGTCACCCCATCTTTGATTCCCCTAGGTCTCTAGTTTTAAAAAATGCACAGGTCTGGTAGGTTTCACTAGGTGTCGGCTGAGCTAGAGGCCAAAATCTACAGGTAGGCACTTTGCAAAAAACAGCTCTACTTTCTGTCAAAAAATGGGATGTGTCCACGTTGTGTTTTGGGGCATTTCCTGTCGCAGGCGCTATGCCTATCCACTCAAGTGAGGTATCATTTTTACCGGGAGACTTGGTGGAACGCTGGGTGGAAGGAAATTTGTGGCTCCTCTCAGATTCCAGAAGATTCTGTCACTGAAATGTGAGGAAAACGTGTTTTTTTAGCCACGTTTTGAGGTTTGCAAAGGATTCTGGGTAACAGAACCTGGTCAGAGCCCCACAAGTCACCCCGTCTAGGATTCCCCTAGGTCTCTAGTTTTCAAAAATGCACAGGTTTGGTAGGTTTCCCTAGGTGCCAACTGAGCTAGAGGCCAAAATCTACAGGTAGGCACTTTGCAAAAAAAAGATTTGTTTTCTGTCAAAAAATGGGATGTGTCCACGTTGTGTTTTGGGGCATTTCCTGTCGCGGGCGCTAGGCCTACCCACACAAGTGAGGTATCATTTTCATCGGGAGACTTGGGGGAACGCTGGGTGGAAGGAAATTTGTGGCTCCTCTCAGATTCCAGAACTTTCTGTCACTGAAATGTGAGGAAAATGTGTTTTTTTTAGCCACGTTTTGAGGTTTGCAAAGGATTCTGGGTAACAGAACCTGGTCAGAGCCCCACAAGTCACCCCATCTTGGATTCCCCTAGGTCTCTAGTTTTCAAAAATGCACAGGTTTGGTAGGTTTCCCTTGGTGGCAGCTGAGCTAGAGGCTAAAATATACAGGTTGGCACTTTGCAAAAAACACCTCTGTTTTCTGTCAAAAAATGCCATGTGTCCACGTTGCGTTTTGGGGCATTTCCTGTAGCGGGCGCTAGGCCTACCCACACAATTGAGGTATAATTTTTATCGGGAGACTTGGGGGAACGCTGGGTGGAAGGAAATTTGTGGCTCCTCTCAGATTCAATAACTTTCTGTCACTGAAATGTGAGGAAAACGTGTTTTTTTAGCCACGTTTTGAGGTTTGCAAAGGATTCTGGGTAACAGAACCTGGTCAGAGCCCCACAAGTCACCCCATCTTGGATTCTCCTAGGTCTCTAGTTTTCAAGAAATGCACAGGTTTTGGTAGGTTTCCCTAGGTGCCGGCTGAACTAGAGGCCAAAATCTACAGGTAGGCACTTTGCAAAAAAAAGCTCTGTTTTCTGTCAAAAAATGGGATGTGTCCACGTTGTGTTTTGGGGTATTTCCTGTTGCGGGCGCTAGGCCTACCCACACAAGTGAGGTATCATTTTTATCGGGAGACTTGGGGGAACGCTGGGTGGAAGGAAATTTGTGGCTCCTCTCAGATTCCAGAACTTTCTGTCACTGAAATGTGAGGAAAACGTGTTTTTTTAGCCAAGTTTTTGAGGTTTTCAAAGGATTCTGGGTAACAGAACCTGATCATAGCCCCACAATTCACCCCATCGTGGATTCCCCTAGGTCTCTAGTTTTCAAAAATGCACATGTTTGGTAGGTTTCCCTAGGTGCTGGGTGAGCTAGAGGCCAAAATCTACAGGTAGGCACTTTGCAAAAAAAAGATCAGTTTTCTTTCAAAAAATGGGATGTGTCCACGTTGTGTTTTGGGGCATGTCCTGTCGCGGGTGCTAGGCCTACCCACACAAGTGAGGTATCATTTTTCTCGGGAGACTTGGGGGAACGCTGGGTGGAAGGAAATTTGTGGCTCCTCTCAGATTCCATAACTTTCTGTCACTGAAATGTGAGGAAAATGTTTTTTTTTAGCCACGTTTTGAGGTTTGCAAAGTATTCGGGTAACAGAACCTGGTCAGAGCCCCACAAGTCACCCCATCTTGGATTCTCCTAGGTCTCTAGTTTTCAAGAAATGCACAGGTTTTGGTTGGTTTCCCTAGGTGCCGGATGAACTAGAGGCCAAAATCTACAGGTAGGCACTTTGCAAAAAAAAGCTCTGTTTTCTGTCAAAAAATGGGATGTGTCCACGTTGTGTTTTGGGGCATTTCCTGTCGCGGGCGCTAGGCCTACCCACCCAAGTGAGGTATCATTTTTATCGGGAGACTTGGGGGAACGCTGGGGGGAAGGAAATTTGTGGCTCCTCTCAGATTCCAGAACTTTCTGTCACCGAAATGTGAGGAAAACGTGTTTTTTTACCCACATTTTGAGGTTTGCAAAGGATTCTGGGTAACAGAACCTGGTCAGAGCCCCACAAGTCACCCCATCTTTGATTCCCCTAGGTCTCTAGTCTTAAAAAATGCACAGGTCTGGTAGGTTTCACTAGGTGTCGGCTGAGCTAGAGGCCAAAATCTACAGGTAGGCACTTTGCAAAAAACAGCTCTACTTTCTGTCAAAAAATGGGATGTGTCCACGTTGTGTTTTGGGGCATTTCCTGTCGCGGGCGCTATGCCTATCCACTCAAGTGAGGTATCATTTTTACCGGGAGACTTGGTGGAACTCTGGGTGGAAGGAAATTTGTGGCTCCTCTCAGATTCCAGAAGTTTCTGTCACTGAAATGTGAGGAAAATGTGTTTTTTTAGCCACGTTTTGAGGTTTGCAAAGGATTCTGGGTAGCAGAACCTGGTCAGAGCCCCACAAGTCACCCCGTCTTGGATTCCCCTAGGTCTCTAGTTTTCAAAAATGCACAGGTTTGGTAGGTTTCCCTAGGTGCCAACAGAGCTAGAGGCCAAAATCTACAGGTAGGCACTTTGCAAAAAAAAGATCTGTTTTCTGTCAAAAAATGGGATGTGTCCACGTTGTGTTTTGGGGCATGTCCTGTCGCGGGCGCTAGGCCTACCCACACAAGTGAGGTATCATTTTTATCGGGAGACTTGGGGGAACGCTGGGTGGAAGGAAATTTGTGGCTCCTCTCAGATTCCGGAACTTTCTGTCACTGAAATGAGAGGAAAATGTATTTTTTTAGCCACGTTTTGAGGTTTGCAAAGGATTCTGGGTGACAGAACCTGGTCAGAGCCCCACAAGTCACCCCATCTTGGATTCCCCTAGATCTCTAGTTTTCAAAAATGCACAGGTTTGGTAGGTTTCCCTACGTGCCGGCTGAGCTAGAGGCCAAAATCTACAGGTAGGCACTTTGCAAAAAAAAGATTTGTTTTCTGTCAAAAAATGGGATGTGTCCACGTTGTGTTTTGGGGCATTTCCTGTCGCGGGCGCTAGGCCTACCCACACAAGTGAGGTATCATTTTTATCGGGAGACTTGGGGGAACGCTGGGTGGAAGGAAATTTGTGGCTCCTCTCAGATTCCAGAACTTTCTGTCACTGAAATGTGAGGAAAATGTGTTTTTATAGTCACGTTTTGAGGTTTGCAAAGGATTCTGGGTAACAGAACCTGGTCAGAGCCCC
This sequence comes from Pleurodeles waltl, assembly GCF_031143425.1. Taxonomy (NCBI): domain Eukaryota; kingdom Metazoa; phylum Chordata; class Amphibia; order Caudata; family Salamandridae; genus Pleurodeles; species Pleurodeles waltl. The sequence goes on from NC_090437.1 coordinate 1,245,087,042, forward strand.
ACAAGTCACCCCATCTTGGATTCCCCTAGGTCTCAAGTTTTCAAAAATGCACAGGGTTTGTAGGTTTTCCTAGGTGGCAGCTGAGCTAGAGGCTAAAATATACAGGTAGGCACTTTGCAAAAAACACCTCTGTTTTCTGTCAAAAAATGGCATGTGTCCACGTTGCGTTTTGTGGCATTTCCTGTAGCGGGCGCTAGGCCTACCCACACAATTGAGGTATAATTTTTATCGGGAGACTTGGGGGAACGCTGGGTGGAAGGAAATTTGTGGCTCCTCTCAGATTCCATAACTTTCTGTCACTGAAATGTTAGGAAAACGTGTTTTTTTAGCCACGTTTTGAGGTTTGCAAAGGATTCTGGGTAACAGAACCTGGTCAGAGCCCCACAAGTCACCCCATCTTGGATTCTCCTAGGTCTCTAGTTTTCAAGAAATGCACAGGTTTTGGTAGGTTTCCCTAGGTGCCGGCTGAACTAGAGGCCAAAATCTACAGGTAGGCACTTTGCAAAAAAAAGCTCTGTTTTCTGTCAAAAAATGGGATGTGTCCACGTTGTGTTTTGGGGTATTTCCTGTTGCGGGCGCTAGGCCTACCCACACAAGTGAGGTATCATTTTTATCGGGAGACTTGGGGGAACGCTGGGTGGAAGGAAATTTGTGGCTCCTCTCAGATTCCAGAACTTTCTATCACTGAAATGTGAGGAAAATGTGTGTTTTTTAGCCACGTTTTGAGGTTTGCAAAGGATTCTGGGTAACAGAACCTGGTCAGAGCCCCACAAGACACCCCATCTTGGATTCCCCTAGGTCTCTAGTTTTCAAAAATGCACAGGTTTGGTAGGTTTCCCTAGGTGCCGGCTGAGCTAAAGGCCAAAAGCTACAGGTAGGCACTTTGCAAAAAACACCTCTGTTTTCTTTCAAAAAATGGGATGTGTCCACGTTGCACTTTAGGGCATTTCCTGTCGCGGGCGCTAGGCCTACCCACACAAGTGAGGTGTCATTTTTATCGGGAGACTTGGGGGAACGCTGGGTGGAACGAAATTTGTGGCTCCTCTCAGGTTCCAGAACTTTCTGTCACTGAAATGTGAGGAAAACTTGTTTTTTTAGCCACGTTTTGAGGTTTGCAAAGGATTCTGGGTAACAGAACCTGGTCAGAGCCCCACAAGTCACCCCGTATTGGATTCCCCTAGGTCTCTAGTTTTCAAAAATGCACAGGTTTGGTAGGTTTCCCTAGGTGCCGGGTGAGCTAGAGGCCAAAATCTACAGGTAGGCACTTTGCAAAAAAAAGATCTGTTTTCTGTCAAAAAATGGGATGTGTCCAAATTGTGTTTTGGGGCATGTCCTGTCGCGGGCGCTAGGCCTACCCACACAAGTGAGGTATCATTTTTATCGGGAGACTTGGGGGAACGCTGGGTGGAAGGAAATTTGTGGCTCCTCTCAGATTCCAGAACTTTCTGTCACTGAAATGTGAGGAAAACTTGTTTTTTTAGCCACGTTTTGAGGTTTGCAAAGGATTCTGGGTAACAGAACCTGGTCAGAGCCCCACAAGTCACCCCATCTTGGATTCCCCTAGGTCTCTAGTTTTCAAAAATGCACAGGTTTGGTAGGTTTCCCTAGGTGCCGGCTGAGCTAGAGGCCAAAATCTACAGGTAGGCACTTTGCAAAAAAAAGATTTGTTTTCTGTCTAAAAATGGGATGTGTCCACGTTGTGTTTTGGGGCATTTCCTGTCGCGGGCGCTAGGCCTACCCACACAAGTGAGGTATCATTTTTATCGGGAGACTTGGGGGAACGCTGGGTGGAAGGAAATTTGTAGCTCCTCTCAGATTCCAGAACTTTCTGTCACTGAAATGTGAGGAAAATGTGTGTTTTTTAGCCACGTTTTGAGGTTTGCAAAGGATTCTGGGTAACAGAACCTGGTCAGAGCCCCACAAGTCACCCCATATTGGATTCCCCTAGGTCTCTAGCTTTCAAAAATGCACAGGTTTGGTAGGTTTCCCTAGGTGCCGGCTGAGCTAGAGGCCAAAAGCTACAGGTAGGCACTTTGCAAAAAACACCTCTGTTTTCTTTCAAAAAATGGGATGTATCCACGTTGCCCTTTGGGGCATTTCCTGTCGCGGGCGCTAGGCCTACCCACACAAGTGAGGTATCATTTTTATCGGGAGACGTGGGGGAACGCTGGGTGGAAGGAAATTTGTGGCTCCTCTCAGATTCCAGAACTTTCTGTCACTGAAATGTGAGGAAAACGTGTTTTTTTAGCCACGTTTTGAGGTTTGCAAAGGATTCTGGGTAACAGAACCTGGTCAGAGCCCCACAAGTCACCCCATCTTGGATTCCCCTGGATCTCTTGTTTTAAAAAATGCATAGGTTTGGTAGGTTTCCCTAGGTGCCGGCTGAGCTAGAGGCCAAAATCTACAGGTAGGCCCTTTGCAAAAAAAAGATTTGTTTTCTGTCAAAAAATGGGATGTGTCCACATTGTGTTTTGGGGCATTTCCTGTTGCGGGCGCTAGGCCTACCCACACAAGTGAGGTATCATTTTTATCGGGAGACTTGAGGGAACGCTGGGTGGAAGGAAATTTGTGGCTCCTCTCAGATTCCAGAACTTTCTGTCACTGAAATGTGAGGAAAACTTGTTTTTTTAGCCACGTTTTGAGGTTTGCAAAGGATTCTGGGTAACAGAACCTGGTCAGAGCCCCACAAGTCACCCCATCTTGGATTCCCCTAGGTCTCTAGTTTTCAAAAATGCACAGGTTTTGTAGGTTTCCCTAGGTGCCGGCTGAGCTAGAGGCCAAAATCTACAGGTAGGCACTTTGCAAAAAAAAGATTTGTTTTCTGTCAAAAAATGGGATGTGTCCACGTTGTGTTTTGGGGATTTTCCTGTCGTGGGCGCTAGGCCTACCCACACAAGTGAGGTATCATTTTTATCGGGAGACTTGGGGGAACGCTGGGTGGAAGGATATTTGTGGCTCCTCTCAGATTCCAGAACTTTCTGTCACTGAAATGTGAGGAAAATGTGTTTTTTTTAGCCACGTTTTGAGGTTTGCAAAGGATTCTGGGTAACAGAACCTGGTCAGAGCCCCACAAGTCACCCCATCTTGGATTCCCCTAGGTCTCTAGTTTTAAAAAATGCACAGGTTTGGTAGGTTTCAATAGGTGCCAGCTGAGCTAGAGGCTAAAATATAAGGCACTTTGCAAAAAACACCTCTGTTTTCTGTCAAAAAATGGGATGTGTCCACGTTGATGTTTTGGGGCATTTCCTGTAGCGGGCGCTAGGCATACCCACACAAGTGAGGTATCATTTTTATTGGGAGACTTGGGGGAACGCTGGGTGGAAGGAAATTTGTGGCTCCTCTCAGATTCCAGAACTTTCTGTCACTGAAATGTGAGGAAAACGTGTTTTTTTAGCCACGTTTTTGAGGTTTTCAAAGGATTCTGAGTAACACAACCTGATCAGAGCCCCACAAGTCACCCCATCGTGGATTCCCCTAGGTCTCTAGTTTTAAAAAATGCACAGGTTTGGTAGGTTTCCCTAGGTGCCGGGTGAGCTAGAGGCCAAAATCTACAGGTAGGCACTTTGCAAAAAAAAGATCTGTTTTCTGTCAAAAAATGGGATGTGTCCACGTTGTGTTTTGGGGTATTTCCTGTTGCGGGCGCTAGGCCTACCCACACAAGTGAGGTTTCATTTTTATCGGGAGACTTGGGGGAACGCTGGGTGGAAGGAAATTTGTGGCTCCTCTCAGATTCCAGAACTTTCTGTCACTGAAATGTGAGGAAAACGTGTTTTTTAAGCCACGTTTTTGCGGTTTTCAAAGGATTCTGGGTAACAGAACCTGGTCAGAGCCCCACAAGTCACCCCATCTTGGATTCCCCGAGGTCTCTAGTTTTAAAAAATGCACAGGTTTGGTATGTTTCCCTAGGTGCCGGCTGAGCTAGAGGCCAAAATCTACAGGTAGGCACTTTGCAAAAAACACCTCTGTTTTCTTTCAAAAAATGAGATGTGTCCACGTTGCCCTTTGGGGCATTTCCTGTTGTGGGCGCTAGGCCTACCCACACAAGTGAGGTATAATTTTTATCGGGAGACGTGGGGGAACGCTGGGTGGAAGGAAATTTGTGGCTCCTCTCAGATTCCAGAACTTTCTGTCACTGAAATGTGAGGAAAACGTGTTTTTTTAGCCACGTTTTGAGGTTTGCAAAGGATTCTGGGTAACAGAACCTGGTCAGAGCCCCACAAGTCACCTCATCTTGGATTCTCCTAGGTCTCTAGTTTTCAAGAAATGCAGAGGTTTGGTTGGTTTCCCTAGGTGCTCGCTGAACTAGAGGCCAAAATCTACAGGTAGGTACTTTGCAAAAAACAGCTCTGTTTTCTGTCAAACAATGGGATGTGTCCACGTTGTGTTTTGGGGTATTTCCTGTTGCGGGCGCTAGGCCTACCCACACAAGTGAGGTATCATTTTTATCGGGAGACTTGGGGGAATGCTGGGTGGAAGGAAATTTGTGGCTCCTCTCAGATTCCAGAACTTTCTGTCACTGAAATGTGAGGAAAACGTGTTTTTTAGCCACGTTTTTGAGGTTTTCAAAGGATTCTGGGTAACAGAACCTGATCAGAGCCCCAGAAGTCACCCCATGGTGGATTCCCCTAGGTCTCTAGTTTTAAAAAATGCACAGGTTTGGTAGGTTTCCCTAGGTGCCATGTGAGCTAGAGGGCAAAATCTACAGGTAGGCACTTTGCAAAAAAAAGATCTGTTTTCTGTCAAAAAATGGGATGTGTCCACGTTGTGTTTTGGGGCATTTCCTGTAGCGGGCGCTAGGCCTACCCACACAAGTGAGGTATCATTTTTATCGGGAGACTTGGGGGAACGCTGGGTGGAAGGAAATTTGTAGTTCCTCTCGGATTCCAGAACTTTCTGTCACTGAAATGTGAGGAAAATGTGTGTTTTTTAGCCACGTTTTGAGGTTTGCAAAGGATTCTGGGTAACAGAACCCAGTCAGAGCCCCACAAGTCACCCCATCTTGGATTCCCCTAGGTCTCTAGTTTTCAAAAATGCACAGGTTTGGTAGGTTTCCCTAGGTGCCGGCTGAGCTAGAGGCCCAAAGCTACAGGTAGGCACTTTGCAAAAAAAAGATTTGTTTTCTGTCAAAAAATGGGATGTGTCCACGTTGTGTTTTGGTGCTTTTCCTGTCGCGGGCGCTAGGCCTACCCACACAAGTGAGGTATAATTTTTATCGGGAGACTTGGGGGAACGCTGGGTGGAAGGAAATTTGCGGCTCCTCTCAGATTCCAGAACTTTCTGTCACTGAAATGTGAGGAAAATGTGTTTTTATAGTCACGTTTTGAGGTTTGCAAAGGATTCTGGGTAACAGAACCTGGTCAGAGCCCCACAACTCACCCCATCTTGGATTCCCCTAGGTCTCTAGTTTTCAAAAATGCACAGGTTTGGTAGGTTTCCCTAGGTGCCAGCTGAGCTAGAGGCTAAAATATACAGGTAGGCACTTTGCAAAAAACACCTCTGTTTTCTTTCAAAAAATGGGATGTGTCCACGTTGCCCTTTGGGGCATTTCCTGTTGTGGGCGCTAGGCCTACCCACACAAGTGAGGTATAATTTTTATCGGGAGACTTGGGGGAACGCTGGGTGGAAGGAAATTTGTGGCTCCTCTCAGATTCCAGAACTTTCTGTCACTGAAATGTGAGGAAAACGTGTTTTTTTAGCCACGTTTTGAGGTTTGCAAAGGATTCTGGGTAACAGAACCTGGTCAGAGCCCCACAAGTCACCTCATCTTGGATTCTCCTAGGTCTCTAGTTTTCAAGAAATGCAGAGGTTTGGTTGGTTTCCCTAGGTGCTCGCTGAACTAGAGGCCAAAATCTACAGGTAGGTACTTTGCAAAAAACAGCTCTGTTTTCTGTCAAACAATGGGATGTGTCCACGTTGTGTTTTGGGGTATTTCCTGTTGCGGGCGCTAGGCCTACCCACACAAGTGAGGTATCATTTTTATCGGGAGACTTGGGGGAATGCTGGGTGGAAGGAAATTTGTGGCTCCTCTCAGATTCCAGAACTTTCTGTCACTGAAATGTGAGGAAAACGTGTTTTTTAGCCACGTTTTTGAGGTTTTCAAAGGATTCTGGGTAACAGAACCTGATCAGAGCCCCAGAAGTCACCCCATGGTGGATTCCCCTAGGTCTCTAGTTTTAAAAAATGCACAGGTTTGGTAGGTTTCCCTAGGTGCCATGTGAGCTAGAGGGCAAAATCTACAGGTAGGCACTTTGCAAAAAAAAGATCTGTTTTCTGTCAAAAAATGGGATGTGTCCACGTTGTGTTTTGGGGCATTTCCTGTCGCGGGCGCTAGGCCTACCCACACAAGTGAGGTATCATTTTTATCGGGAGACTTGGGGGAACGCTGGGTGGAAGGAAATTTGTAGTTCCTCTCAGATTCCAGAACTTTCTGTCACTGAAATGTGAGGAAAATGTGTGTTTTTTAGCCACGTTTTGAGGTTTGCAAAGGATTCTGGGTAACAGAACCCGGTCAGAGCCCCACAAGTCACCTCATCTTGGATTCTCCTAGGTCTCTAGTTTTCAAGAAATGCAGAGGTTTGGTTGGTTTCCCTAGGTGCTCGCTGAACTAGAGGCCAAAATCTACAGGTAGGTACTTTGCAAAAAACAGCTCTGTTTTCTGTCAAACAATGGGATGTGTCCACGTTGTGTTTTGGGGTATTTCCTGTTGCGGGCGCTAGGCCTACCCACACAAGTGAGGTATCATTTTTATCGGGAGACTTGGGGGAACACTGGGTGGAAGGAAATTTGTGGCTCCTCTCAGATTCCAGAACTTTCTGTCACTGAAATGTGAGGAAAATGTGTTTTTTTAGCCACGTTTTGAGGTTTGCAAAGGATTCTGGGTAAAAGAACCTGGTCAGAGCCCCACGAGTCACCCCATCATTGATTCCCCAAGGTCTCTAGTTTTCAAAAATGCACAGGTTTGGAAGGTTTCCCTAGGTGCCAGCTGAGCTAGAGGCTAAAATATACAGGTAGGCACTTTGCAAAAAACACCTCTGTTTTCTGTCAAAAAATGGGATGTGTCCACGTTGCGTTTTGGGGCATTTCCTGTAGCGGGCGCTAGGCCTACCCACACAAGTGAGGTATCATTTTTATCGGGAGACTTGGGGGAACGCTGGGTGGAAGGAAATTTGTGGCTCCTCTCAGATTCCATAACTTTCTGTCACTGAAATGTGAGGAAAATTTGTTTTTTTAGCCACATTTTGAGGTTTGCAAAGGATTCTGGGTAACAGAACCTGGTCAGAGCCCCACAAGTCACCCCATCTTGGATTCTCCTAGGTCTCTAGTTTTCAAGAAATGCACAGGTTTGGTAGGTTTCCCTAGGTGCCGGCTGAACTAGAGGCCAAAATCTACAGGTAGGCACTTTGCAAAAAACAGCTCTGTTTTCTGTCAAAAAATGGGATGTGTCCACGTTGTGTTTTGGGGTATTTCCTGTTGCGGGCTCTAGGCCTACCCACACAAGTGAGGTATCATTTTTATCGGGAGACTTGGGGGAACGCTGGGTGGAAGGAAATTTGTAGCTCCTCTCAGATTCCAGAACTTTCTGTCACTGAAATGTGAGGAAAATGTGTGTTTTTTAGCCACGTTTTGAGGTTTGCAAAGGATTCTGGGTAACAGAACCTGGTCAGAGCCCCACAAGTCACCCCATCTTGGATTCCCCTAGGTCTCTAGTTTTCAAAAATGCACAGGTTTGGTAGGTTTCCCTAGGTGGCAGCTGAGCTAGAGGCTAAAATATACAGGTAGGCACTTTGCAAAAAACACCTCTGTTTTCTGTCAAAAAATGGGATGTGTCCACGTTGCGTTTTGGGGTATTTCCTGTAGCGGGCGCTAGGCCTACCCACACAAGTGAGGTATCATTTTTATCGGGAGACTTGGGGGAACGATGGGTGGAAGGAAATTTGTGGCTCCTCTCAGATTCCAGAACTTTCTGTCACTGAAATGTGAGGAAAACGTGTTTTTTTAGCCACGTTTTGAGGTTTGCAAAGGATTCTGGGTAACAGAACCTGGTCAGAGCCCCACAAGTCACCCCATCTTGGATTCTCCTAGGTCTCTAGTTTTCAAGAAATGCACAGGTTTGGTAGGTTTCCCTAGGTGCCGGCTGAACTAGAGGCCAAAATCTACAGGTAGGCACTTTGCAAAAAACAGCTCTGTTTTCTGTCAAAAAATGGGATGTGTCCACGTTGTGTTTTGGGGTATTTCCTGTTGCGGGCGCTAGGCCTACCCACACAAGTGAGGTATCATTTTTATCGGGAGACCTGGGGGAACGCTGGGTGGAAGGAAATTTGTGGCTCCTCTCAGATTCCAGAACTTTCTGTCACTGAAATGTGAGGAAAACGTGTTTTTTTAGCCACGTTTTTGAGGTTTTCAAAGGATTCTGGGTAACAGAACCTGATCAGAGCCCCACAAGTCACCCCATCGTGGATTCCCCTAGGTCTCTAGTTTTCAAAAATGCACAGGTTTGGTAGGTTTCCCTAGGTGCCGGGTGAGCTAGAGGCCAAAATCTAAAGGTAGGCACTTTTCTGTCAAAAAATGGGATGTGTCCACGTTGCCCTTTGGGGCATTTCCTCTCGCGGGCGCTAGGCCTACCCACACAAGTGAGGTATCATTTTTATCGGGAGACTTGGGGGAACGCTGGGTGGAAGGAAGTTTGTAGCTCCTCTCAGATTCCAGAACCTTCTGTCACTGAAATGTGAGGAAAATGTGTGTTTTTTAGCCACGTTTTGAGGTTTGCAAAGGATTCTGGGTAACAGAACCTGGTCAGAGCCCCACAAGTCACCCCATCTTGGATTCCCCTAGGTCTCTAGTTTTCAGAAATGCACAGGTTTTGTAGGTTTCCCTAGGTGCCGGCTGAGCTAGAGGCCAAAAGCTACAGGTAGGCACTTTGCAAAAAACACCTCTGTTTTCTTTCAAAAAATGAGATGTGTCCACGTTGCCCTTTGGGGCATTTCCTCTCGCGGGTGCTAGGCCTACCCAAACGAGTGAGGTATCATTTTTATCGGGAGACTTGGGGGAACGCTGGGTGGAAGGAAATTTGTGCCACCTCTCAAATTCCAGAACTTTCTGTCACTGAAATGTGAGGAAAACGTGTTTTTTTAGCCACGTTTTGAGGTTTGCAAAGGATTCTGGGTAACAGAACCTGGTCAGAGCCCCACAAGTCACCCCATCTTGGATTCCCCTAGGTCTCTAGTTTTCAAAAATGCACAGGTTTGGTAGGTTTCCCTAGGTGCCGGCTGAGCTAGAGGCCAAAATCTACAGGTAGGCACTTTGCAAAAAAAAGATTTGTTTTTTGTCAAAAAATGGGATGTGTCCACGTTGTGTTTTGGGGTATTTCCTGTTGCGGGCGCTAGGCCTACCCACACAAGTGAGGTATCATTTTTATCGGGAGACCTGGGGGAACGCTGGGTGGAAGGAAATTTGTGGCTCCTCTCAGATTCCAGAACTTTCTGTCACTGAAATGTGAGGAAAACGTGTTTTTTTAGCCACGTTTTTGAGGTTTTCAAAGGATTCTGGGTAACAGAACCTGATCAGAGCCCCACAAGTCACCCCATCGTGGATTCCCCTAGGTCTCTAGTTTTCAAAAATGCACAGGTTTGGTAGGTTTCCCTAGGTGCCGGGTGAGCTAGAGGCCAAAATCTAAAGGTAGGCACTTTTCTGTCAAAAAATGGGATGTGTCCACGTTGCCCTTTGGGGCATTTCCTCTCGCGGGCGCTAGGCCTACCCACACAAGTGAGGTATCATTTTTATCGGGAGACTTGGGGGAACGCTGGGTGGAAGGAAGTTTGTAGCTCCTCTCAGATTCCAGAACCTTCTGTCACTGAAATGTGAGGAAAATGTGTGTTTTTTAGCCACGTTTTGAGGTTTGCAAAGGATTCTGGGTAACAGAACCTGGTCAGAGCCCCACAAGTCACCCCATCTTGGATTCCCCTAGGTCTCTAGTTTTCAGAAATGCACAGGTTTTGTAGGTTTCCCTAGGTGCCGGCTGAGCTAGAGGCCAAAAGCTACAGGTAGGCACTTTGCAAAAAACACCTCTGTTTTCTTTCAAAAAATGAGATGTGTCCACGTTGCCCTTTGGGGCATTTCCTCTCGCGGGTGCTAGGCCTACCCACACGAGTGAGGTATCATTTTTATCGGGAGACTTGGGGGAACGCTGGGTGGAAGGAAATTTGTGCCACCTCTCAAATTCCAGAACTTTCTGTCACTGAAATGTGAGGAAAACGTGTTTTTTTAGCCACGTTTTGAGGTTTGCAAAGGATTCTGGGTAACAGAACCTGGTCAGAGCCCCACAAGTCACCCCATCTTGGATTCCCCTAGGTCTCTAGTTTTCAAAAATGCACAGGTTTGGTAGGTTTCCCTAGGTGCCGGCTGAGCTAGAGGCCAAAATCTACAGGTAGGCACTTTGCAAAAAAAAGATTTGTTTTTTGTCAAAAAATGGGACGTGTCCACGTTGTGTTTTGGGGCATTTCCTGTCGCGGGCGCTAGGCCTACCCACACAAGTGAGGTATCATTTTTATAGGGAGACTTGGGGGAACACTGGGTGGAAGGAAATTTGTGGCTCCTCTCAGATTCCAGAACTTTCTGTCACTGAAATGTGAGGAAAATGTGTTTTTTTAGCCACGTTTTGAGGTTTGCAAAGGATTCTGGGTAACAGAACCTGGTCAGAGCCCCACAAGTCACCCCATCTTGGATTCCCCTAGGTCTCTAGTTTTCAAAAATACACAGGTTTGGTAGGTTTCCCTAGGTGCCAGCTGAGCTAGAGGGTAAAATATACAGGTAGGCACTTTGCAAAAAACACCTCTGTTTTCTGTCTAAAAATGGGATGTGTCCACGTTGCGTTTTGGGGCATTTCCTGTAGCGGGCGCTAGGCCTACCCACACAAGTGAGGTAAATTTTTATCAGGAGACTTGGGGGAACGCTGGGTGGAAGGAAATTTGTGGCTCCTCTCAGATTCCAGAACTTTCTGTCACTGAAATGTGAGGAAAATGTGTTTTTTTAGCCACGTTTTGAGGTTTGCAAAGGATTCTGGGTAACAGAACCTGGTCAGAGCCCCACAAGTCACCCCATCTTGGATTCCCCTAGGTCTCTAGTTTTCAAAAATGCACAGGTTTGGTAGGTTTCCCTAGGTGCCGGGTGAGCTAGAGGCCAAAAGCTACAGGTAGGCACTTTGCAAAAAACACCTCTGTTTTCTTTCAAAAAATGGGATGTGTCCACATTGCCCTTTGGGGCATTTCCTGTCGCGGGCGCTAGGCCTACCCACACAAGTGAGGTATCATTTTTATCGGGAGACTTGGGGGAACGCTGGGTGGAAGGAAATTTGTGCCACCTCTCAGATTCCAGAACTTTCTGTCACTGAAATGTGAGGAAAACGTGTTTTTTTAGCCACGTTTTGAGGTTTGCAAAGGATTCTGGGTAACAGAACCTGGTCAGAGCCCCACAAGTCACCCCATCTTGGATTCCCCTAGGTCTCTAGTTTTAAAAAATGCACAGGTTTGGTAGGTTTCAATAGGTGCCAGCTGAGCTAGAGGCTAAAATATACAGGTAGGCACTTTGCAAAAAACACCTCTGTTTTCTGTCAAAAAATGGGATGTGTCCACGTTGCGTTTTGGGGCATTTCCTGTAGCGGGCGCTAGGCCTACCCACACAAGTGAGGTATCATTTTTATCGGGAGACTTGGGGGAACGCTGGGTGGAAGGAAATTTGTGGCTCCTCTCAGATTCCATAACTTTCTGTCACTGAAATGTGAGGAAAACGTGTTTTTTTAGCCACGTTTTGAGGTTTGCAAAGGATTCTGGGTAACAGAACCTGGTCAGAGCCCCACAAGTCACCCCATCTTGGATTCTCCTAGGTCCCTAGTTTTCAAGAAATACACAGGTTTGGTAGGTTTCCCTAGGTGCCGGCTGAACTAGAGGCCAAAATCTACAGGTAGGCACTTTGCAAAAAACAGCTCTGTTTTCTGTCAAAAAATGGGATGTGTCCACGTTGTGTTTTGGGGTATTTCCTGTTGCGGGCGCTAGGCCTTCCCACACAAGTGAGGTATCATTTATATCGGGAGACTTGGGGGAACGCTGGGTGGAAGGAAATTTGTGGCTCCTCTCAGATTCCAGAACTTTCTGTCACTGAAATGTGAGGAAAACGTGTTTTTTTAGCCACGTTTTTGAGGTTTTCAAAGGATTCTGGGTAACAGAACCTGATCAGAGCCCCACAAGTCACCCCATCGTGGATTCCTCTAGGTCTCTAGTTTTCAAAAATGCACAGGTTTGGTAGGTTTCCCTAGTTGCCGGGTGAGCTAGAGGCCAAAATCTACAGGTAGGCACTTTGTCAAAAAAAAGATCTGTTTTCTGTCAAAAAATGGGATGTGTCCACGTTGTGTTTGGGGGCATTTCCTGTCGCGGGCGCTAGGCCTACCCACACAAGTGAGGTATCATTTTTATCGGGAGACTTGGGGGAACGCTGGTTGGAAGGAAATTTGTAGCTCCTCTCAGATTACAGAACTTTCTGTCACTGAAATGCGAGGAAAATGTGTGTTTTTTAGCCACGTTTTGAGGTTTGCAAAGGATTCTGGGTAACAGAACCTGGTCAGAGCCCCACAAGTCACCCCATCTTGGATTCCCCTAGGTCTCTAGTTTTCAAAAATGCACAGGTTTGGTAGGTTTCCCTAGGTGGCAGCTGAGCTAGAGGCTAAAATATACAGGTAGGCACTTTGCAAAAAACACCTCTGTTTTCTGTCAAAAAATGGGATGTGTCCACGTTGCGTTTTGGGGCATTTCCTGTAGCGGGCGCTAGGCCTACCCACACAAGTGAGGTATCATTTTTATCGGGAGACTTGGGGGAACGCTGGGTGGAAGGAAATTTGTGGCTCCTCTCAGATTCCAGAACTTTCTGTCACTGAAATGTGAGGAAAACGTGTTTTTTTAGCCACGTTTTGAGGTTTGCAAAGGATTCTGGGTAACAGAACCTGGTCAGAGCCCCACAAGTCACCCCATCTTGGATTCTCCTAGGTCTCTAGTTTTCAAGAAATGCACAGGTTTGGTAGTGTTCCCTAGGTGCCGGCTGAACTAGAGGCCAAAATCTACAGGTAGGCACTTTGCAAAAAACAGCTCTGTTTTCTGTCAAAAAATGGGATGTGTCCACGTTGTGTTTTGGGGTATTTCCTGTTGCGGGCGCTAGGCCTACCCACACAAGTGAGGTATCATTTTTATCGGGAGACTTGGGGGAACGCTGGGTGGAAGGAAATTTGTGGCTCCTCTCAGATTCCAGAACTTTCTGTCACTGAAATGTGAGGAAAACTTGTTTTTTTAGCCACGTTTTTGAGGTTTTCAAAGGATTCTGGGAAACAGAACCTGATCAGAGCCCCACACGTCACCCCATCGTGGATTCCCCTAGGTCTCTAGTTTTCAAAAATGCACAGGTTTTGGTAGGTTTCCCTAGGTGCCGGGTGAGCTAGAGGCTGAAATATACAGGTAGGCACTTTGCAAAAAACACCTCTGTTTTCTGTCAAAAAATGGGATGTGTCCACGTTGCGTTTTGGGGCATTTCCTGTAGCGGGCGCTAGGCCTACCCACACAAGTGAGGTATCATTTTTATCGGGAGACTTGGGGGAACGCTGGGTGGAAGGAAATTTGTGGCTCCTCTCAGATTCCAGAACTTTCTGTCACTGAAATGTGAGGAAAACGTGTTTTTTTAGCCACGTTTTGAGGTTTGCAAAGGATTCTGGGTAACAGAACCTGGTCAGAGCCCCACAAGTCACCCCATCTTGGATTCTCCTAGGTCTCTAGTTTTCAAGAAATGCACAGGTTTGGTAGTGTTCCCTAGGTGCCGGCTGAACTAGAGGCCAAAATCTACAGGTAGGCACTTTGCAAAAAACAGCTCTGTTTTCTGTCAAAAAATGGGATGTGTCCACGTTGTGTTTTGGGGTATTTCCTGTTGCGGGCGCTAGGCCTACCCACACAAGTGAGGTATCATTTTTATCGGGAGACTTGGGGGAACGCTGGGTGGAAGGAAATTTGTGGCTCCTCTCAGATTCCAGAACTTTCTGTCACTGAAATGTGAGGAAAACTTGTTTTTTTAGCCACGTTTTTGAGGTTTTCAAAGGATTCTGGGAAACAGAACCTGATCAGAGCCCCACAAGTCACCCCATCGTGGATTCCCCTAGGTCTCTAGTTTTAAAAAATGCACAGGTTTTGGTAGGTTTCCCTAGGTGCCGGGTGAGCTAGAGGCCAAAATCTAAAAGTAGGCACTTTTCTGTCAAAAAATGGGATGTGTCCACGTTGTGTTTGGGGGCAATTCCTGTCGCGGGCGCTAGGCCTACCCACACAAGTGAGGTATCATTTTTATCGGGAGACTTGGTGGAACGCTGGGTGGAAGGAAAATTGTAGCTCCTCTCAGATTCCAGAACCTTCTGTCACTTAAAATGTGAGGAAAATGTGTGTTTTTTAGCCACGTTTTGAGTTTTGCAAAGGATTCTGGGTAACAGAACCTGGTCAGAGCCCCACAAGTCACCCCATCTTGGATTCCCCTAGGTCTCTAGTTTTCAGAAATGCACAGGTTTTGTAGGTTTCCCTAGGTGCCGGCTGAGCTAGAGGCCAAAAGCTACAGGTAGGCACTTTGCAAAAAACACCTCTGTTTTCTTTCAAAAAATGAGATGTGTCCACGTTGTGTTTGGGGGCATTTCCTGTCGCGGGCGCTAGGCCTACCCACACAAGTGAGGTATCATTTTTATCGGGAGACTTGGGGGAACACTGGGTGGAAGGAAATTTGTGGCTCCTCTCAGATTCCAGAACATTCTGTCACTGAAATGTGAGGAAAATGTGTTTTTTTAGCCACGTTTTGAGGTTTGCAAAGGATTCTGGGTAACAGAACCTGGTCAGAGCCCCACAAATCACCCCATCTTGGATTCCCCTAGGTCTCTAGTTTTTAAAAATGCACAGGTTTGGTAGGTTTCCCTAGGTGGCAGCTGAGCTAGAGGCTGAAATATACAGGTAGGCACTTTGCAAAAAACACCTCTGTTTTCTGTCAAAAAATGGGATGTGTCCACGTTGCGTTTTGGGGCATTTCCTGTAGCGGGCGCTAGGCCTACCCACATAAGTGAGGTACATTTTTATCGGGAGACTTGGGGGAACGCTGGGTGGAAGGAAATTTCTGGCTCCTCTCAGATTCCAGAACTTTCTGTCACTGAAATGTGAGGAAAACGTGTTTTTTTAGCCACGTTTTGAGGTTTGCAAAGGATTCTGGGTAACAGAACCTGGTCAGAGCCCCACAAGTCACCCCATCTTGGATTCTCCTAGGTCTCTAGTTTTCAAGAAATGCACAGGTTTTGGTAGGTTTCCCTAGGTGCCGGCTGAACTAGAGGCCAAAATCTACAGGTAGGCACTTTGCAAAAAACAGCTCTGTTTTCTGTCAAAAAATGGGATGTGTCCACGTTGTGTTTTGGGGTATTTCCTGTTGCGGGCGCTAGGCCTACCCACACAAGTGAGGTTTCATTTTTATCGGGAGACTTGGGGGAACGCTGGGTGGAAGGAAATTTGTGGCTCCTCTCAGATTCCAGAACTTTCTGTCACTGAAATGTGAGGAAAACGTGTTTTTTTAAGCCACGTTTTTGAGGTTTTCAAAGGATTCTGGGTAAAAGAACCTGACCAGAGCCCCACAAGTCACCCCATCTTGGATTCCCCTAGGTCTCTAGTTTTAAAAAATGCACAGGTTTGGTAGGTTTCCTTAGGTGCCGGCTGAGCTAGAGGCCAAAAGCTACAGGTAGGCACTTTGCAAAAAACACCTCTGTTTTCTTTCAAAAAATGGGATGTGTCCACGTTGCCCTTTGGGGCATTTCCTGTCGCGGGTGCTAGGCCTACCCACACAAGTGAGGTATCATTTTTATCGGGAGACTTGGGGGAGCGAGAGGCCAAAATCTACAGGTAGGCACTTTGCAAAAAAAAGATCTGTTTTCTGTCAAAAAATGGGATGTGTCCACGTTGTGTTTGGGGGCATTTCCTGTCACGGGCGCTAGGCCTACCCACACAAGTGAGGTATCATTTCTATCGGGAGACTTGGGGGAACGCTGGGTGGAAGGAAATTTGTAGCTCCTCTCAGATTCCAGAACTTTCTGTCACTGAAATGTGAGGAAAATGTGTGTTTTTTAGCCACGTTTTGAGGTTTGCAAAGGATTCTGGGTAACAGAACCTGGCCAGAGCCCCACAAGTCACCCCATCTTGGATTCCCCTAGGTCTCTAGTTTTAAAAAATGCACAGGTTTGGTAGGTTTCTCTAGGTGCCGGCTGAGCTAGAGGCCAAAAGCTACAGGTAGGCACTTTGCAAAAAACACCTCTGTTTTCTTTTAAAAAATGGGATGTGTCCACGTTGTGTTTTGGGGCATTTCCTGTCGCGGGCGCTAGGCCTACCCACACAAGTGATGTATCATTTTTATCAGGAGACTTGGGGGAGCTAGATGCCAAAATCTACAGGTAGGCACTTTGCAAAAAAAAGATCTGTTTTCTGTCAAAAAATGGGATGTGTCCACGTTGTGTTTGGGGGCATTTCCTGTCGCGGGCGCTAGGCCTACCCTCACAAGTGAGGTATCATTTTTAACGCTGGGTGGAAGGAAATTTGTGCCACCTCTCAGATTCCAGAACTTTCTGTCACTGAAATGTGAGGAAAACGTGTTTTTTTGCCACGTTTTGAGGTTTGCAAAGGATTCTGGGTAACAGAACCTGGTCAGAGCCCCACAAGTCACCCCATCTTAGATTCCCCTAGGTCTCTAGTTTTCCAAAATGCACAGTTTTGGTAGGTTTCCCTAGGTGCCGGCTGAGCTAGAGGCCAAAATCTACAGGTAGGCACTTTGCAAAAAACAGCTCTGTTTTCAGTTAAAAAATGGGATGTGTCCACGTTGTGTTTTGGGGCATTTCCTGTCGCGGGCGCTAGGCCTACCCACACAAGTGAGGTATCATTTTTATCGGAAGACTTGGGGGAACGCTGGGTGAAAGGAAATTTGTGGGTCCTCTCAGATTCCAGAACTTTCTGTCACCGAAATATGAGGAAAACGTGTTTTTTTAGCCACATTTTGAGGTTTGCAAAGGATTCTGGGTAACAAAACCTGGTCAGAGCCCCACAAGTCACCCCATCTTGGATTCCCCTAGGTCTCTAGTTTTCAAAAATGCACAGGGTTGGTAGGTTTCCCTAGGTGCCGGCGGAGCTAGAGGCCAAAATCCACAGCTAGGCACTTTGCAAAAAACAGCTCTGTTTTCTGTCAAAAAATGGGATGTGTCCACGTTGTGTTTTGGGGCATTTCCTGTCGCGGGCGCTAGGCCTACCCACACAAGTGAGGTATCATTTTTATCGGGAGACTTGGGGGAACGCTGGGTGGAAGGAAATTTGTGGCTCCTCTCAGATTCCAGAACTTTCTGTCACTGAAATGTGAGAAAAACGTGTTTTTTTTGCCACGTTTTTGAGGTTTTCAAAGGATTCTGGGTAACAGAACCTGGTCAGAGCCCCACAAGTCACCCCATCGTGGATTCCCCTAGGTCTCTAGTTTTAAAAAATGCACAGGTTTGGTAGGTTTCCCTAGGTGCCGGCTGAGCTAGAGGCCAAATCTACAGGTAGGCACTTTGCAAAAAACAGCTCTGTTTTCTGTCAAAAAATGGGATGTGTCCACGTTGTGTTTTGGGGCATTTCCTGTCGCGGGCGCTAGGCCTACCCACACAAGTGAGGTATCATTTTTATCGGGAGACTTGGGGGAACATAGAATAGCAAAACAAGTGTTATTGCCCATTATCTTTCTCGACATTTTTAACTTCCAAATATAAGATAGTGTGTAAAAAAGACATCTATTTGAGAAATGCCCTGCAATTCACATGCTAGTATGGGCACCCCGGAATTCAGAGATGTGCAAATAACCATTGCTCCTCAAAACCTTATCTTGAGCCCATTTTGGAAATGCAAAGGTTTTCTTGATACCTATTTTTCACTCTTCATATTTCTGCAAATGAATTGCTGTATACCCAGTATAGAATGAAAACCAACTGCAGTGTGCATCTCATTTATCGGCTCTGGGTTCCTAGGGTTCTTGATGAACCTACAAGCCCTTTATATCCCTGCAACCAGAAGAGTCCAGCAGACATAACGGTATATTGCTTTAAAAAATCTGACATCGCAAGAAAAAGTTACAGAGTAAAACATAAAGAAGAATGGCTGTTGTTTTCAGCTCAATTTTAATATTGTTTTATTTCAGCTGTTATTTTCTGTAGGAAAACCTTGTAGGATCTACACAAATGACCCCTTGCTGAATTCAGAATTTTGTCTAGTTTTCAGAAATCTTTAGCTTTCCGGTATCCAGCATTGTTTTCACACCCATTCCTGTCACTAACTGGAAGGAGGCTGAAAGCACCAAAAATAGTAAAAATGGGGTATGTCCCAGTAAAATGCCAAATTTGTGTTTAAAAAAGTGTTTTTCTGATTCAAGTCTGCCCGTTCCTAAAAGGTGGGAAGATGGTGATTTCAGCACCAGAAACCCTTTGTTGATGGCATTTTCAGGGAAAAAACCACAAGCCTTCTTCGGCAGCCCTTTTTTCCCATTTTTTTGGAAAAAATGTAATTTTCACTGTATTTTGGCTAATTTCTTGGTCTCCTCCAGGGAAAACCACAAACTCTGGGTACCATTAGAATCCCTAGGATGTTGGAAAAAAAGAACGCAAATTTGGCATGGATAGCTTATGTGGACAAAAAGTTATGAAGGCCTAAGCGCGAACCACCCCAAATAGCCAAAAAAGGACTCAGCACTGGGGGGTGGGGAGTCCCAGCAGCTAAGAGGTTAATTCTACCATTTGGCATAATATGTTTATACATCTTAACAATAAACATATCTATTGGAAAACGTGGAGAAAGATGGTTTAATTTGGGTCAGACAACTTTTAGATCATGATACCCCTATATCATTTGCACAAGTTCAAACTCTTTTTGGACTCCCATCTGCTTTTCAACATAAATTTCAAATAATACCAAATGCCCTATCTATTGCTTACACTCAGTTTCAATCCTGTTCTCAATCTACCTCACCCTCTACTAATTGCTTATGTGATCTTTTAACTACAGTTCCAAAAGCTTCTACTGTTTATTCCCATTTACATTTTATTGCTGCTGATAGAGACAAAATGGACAGAGTTATCTTGGAAAAATGATTTAGAAACCACATAGTCTGTTTTATTGTGGAATTTTTTTTGGGAAAAACTCCAGATCAGCAAACACTGCACAAATACTCCTCTACATATACAACAGACTCTTACTATCGCCTGTAACTCTGCACAAACGTTACCTAGACCTCTCTGATACATGTTGGTCATCTGCCTCACAAAATGCAGATTTAAAACATTTAGGGCCTGATTACGAGGTTGGTGGTCAAACGGCCAGACCCCTAAGGTGGCAGTCCCAAAAAGACAGGCGAGTCAATGGTCTCCTGCCCGCCATATTAAATGTTACCGCTGGCCGAGAGGCAGTGTAACTGATGGCGGTGGACTGGCGGGGGACGCTGTCAGCAATAAAAGGTATATTTTTACATTTGTGTCGATGGGGGTGTGTACATTTTGACCAAAAGGTAATCATATGCATAACACATGTGTAAAAATAGTTTGTGCATGTACCATTCCATTGCTGAAGACTGGGCAATACATGCTCAGTGAAGTCAATGGGATAAAAATGCAAGTTGTACTTACCTGTAGTTTTGGATTTTGGTAGGGGTGGAGGGACTCGTATGAAGGGGGACCCTGGATGATGTGGCCCACATCAGAGGCTAAAAGAAAAAGAAGGAAATGGGGAAACTAGCACCCCATTTCCTTCGATTCTGCCATGTCGAAGCAGGTGGTCTCCTCATCACAGTTGGCTCGATGGAAAAGCTTATTGTAGTGTGGATAGAGGTACCTTTGTCTATAAGGTCCTGTGGGAGCTGCTTATCCCCAGCCGCCGTCACAGTGGTTGGCGTATGGCTGGCGGTGTCGGCAGGACTCCAGCGGTCTCTAGTTCAGCAAACCACCAACATCGTAATTCACCTGGCAGACCGCCTAGTCAGCGGTCGGGAATTCCGACGCTGCCATGACGGAAGTGACAAGACCACCAAATGCATAATCAAGCCCTTACTCTTGACATGAACCTTCTTGATTTCTGGTTCCAAATCTAGAATCAGATTAACCCTTTCTTGCACTCTAAAGTACCATTCTCTGTTACTATTATTTTCTTAGAAAGTTTGTCTGATAGTTGGGAAATGGGTTAAATGTATTTTCTATTATTAAAAAACTGTAAACTTTGCACTTGTATAGCGCACTACTCACCCGTTAGGGTCTCAAGGCGCTGTACTCATACTGCTATGGAACCCCTCCTGGCTTTTTCCTGTGAGGTGCCCACTCCTGGGCACCCCCAGGGTGAAGCCAGGCATCCAAGCACTGTTGGGGCCGTTGTGGAGATTATGCAAGCTATTGCCCAGAGTTGGACCCATTAATTAGATTAGGCACCGAGGCGAGAATTATCTGGTCCAAGGGAATTGAGCCCAAGACCTGCCAAAGCGGGACTTGAACCCTGGTCTTGAGCCAGATCTTTGCTTCAGGGTCTGCCGCTCTAACCATTGTGAAACACTTCTCCACAAATTAGTGGAAAGATCTTGCCAAATTATCTTATCAAGCATGGTTGTATGCAGTCTGCCATAACCATAGCCTAGGTACTGCATATGTGCACCCTGTATTACATGCTTTAAAACGTTTAGTTTTGGGGTCCCCAGTCACTAATGTTTTGGGAAAATACGTAAAACCATCTTTTGCAAGTCCAACTAATGAACAAGAAATTATCCAGCCTCCTTCACTTTCCTCTTAATGATAATATAATTGCTTATTTTTTAACATTATTGTTTTCTACAAACTACCCTTTTTTATGTTATTATCAGATTACTCCTATTCTGAACAACTCCCTCCTTCCCTTCTAAAGTGTATTATGTTAATAGTTTCATTTGTATGCTTATTCTGAATTGTAATGCATTATCTAATTGTATTTTAGCCATTTCTAATAAACTTACTTTTAATTTTAATAAAGTAATGTAGATATGTGAGACCTGATTATTTTAATGCTGCTAGTGAATTAAAGATCTTGGTGCTATACCGTTCCTAAGAATCAAGAAGGACTGTGTATCTGTTCAACATAAATGTCAGAGTATAGGGACTCAGTCCAACTATATCATCAGAAAATGTTGACGGGGTTCCAAGCTAGCTCAGAGTGCCCCATCAGAACCCCTAAACATAACAAGGTACTGGATGGGTTTTGCAACCCCGAACATTCTACTCAAAATTCCAATGATATTGTTTAAATAGATCTACTCTTTTGTTGTCACTCAGAGTACTCAAGATAAGACACAAGAAAGATGTGAACATTTATTTTAAATCGTTTATTGCAATAATCTTATTCTTGAATAAAAAAACATGAGTTACTATCATGAGACAAACAAAACAAAGCATTGTAACAAGCATTTCTGCGTGGTGGAAAAGATGTTAAGTGATATCCCCATTACTATGGTAATGTTATTGTGTTGTTGCACTCCTACCTGCTACTACATACACTATTGAGAGCATAGTGGGAGCACCCTCTATCAGATCAACTGGAATACCCCACCCCCCCATACCTGGGAAAGATGTACCAGAAAGCCGGTCTGGTGTAGTGGACTCTATTGTCCTGTGGGTAGATGTGAAGATCAGGATCAGCATCGAAGTCAGCCACGTTATATCTCTGGCACTGTGTGCCACATTCAGGATAATCCCAGTGGAAGTGGTCCTCTACTGAATATGGCCCAGTGGCAGTTTTTATAATACAAGCACCATTCGTGTCACACTTTGTCAGAGGTACAGGATTGATGTTATGATATGTCTGTAATTATGGAGCTGTCTCAACTGACAATTAATATACTTTGCATTGTGTTTTGTGTGTTCCACCTTGGAAAGAGTGTACAAACTAGATTACATCAACGATTATAAGAAACAAGCAACATGTACAGTGATTTCTGCGTACATTAGCGCATGAATGAAAATCCATGTAAAAGGTCACTAGCAGAAAAGAAATGCTAAGTTAAAATGTGCATTTTAAAATGGACCACTAAGCGGGCCCTAACATGCTTTACCACACTGGACCCCTGTACCTATCAATTATAGACATTGTGTACAAACAGGCACTAGGGAAGATTCACATTGCTATCAACCTATCTAACTCATAGATTCTGTTGTGAGAAATAGCGTGGAGACCAATTGTGAGTTTGGTGGAGGATAAAGGTGTCTGAGCTACAATGTGGTTTTAGATCTGGTTCCGGTACTTCATAGCAATGACTCATTCTAAATCTATTAATCGAGAATTATACTGTTGTGAAAAAATGACTCATTTCACCTGGCCTTTATGGAGCTCAGTCTGGCCTTTGACTGAGGCAATAGGCCAAAACCGTGGACCATTCTTGCCACTATGAGCATTTATGCAGGCATTTTAACTTTTTGCAACATTTGCACAGTGATCCAAATGTTACGGTCCATTATTACACAAAAGGTGACTGCACTGTGACTTTTGAACCCAGCCTGCTCCTACTTATACCCAGAATAAGTGAACTCTAAGGGTTGGTTGGTGGAACTCCTGTTTGGCTACAGTGGTACAGTGGTACAATAAGCTGAGAAAGGGCTTTATCCTGCGGTGACCTGATTGATAGCAACTGGACCTGGACTGGATCATGCTTGCAGCATCTGCTGGACTGAGTCCTGGCAACTAAATGCTGTTCCAGAGGTCGTGGGAGCCTTAGAAGAAACCAAGAGGAAGTGTTCTAGAAGGTCTGTTAAGTTAGAATTCAGAATATTTTTGGACCTCCAAGACCTCAGGAGTGTCAGCGGGACATCGCCGTAAAGATGTCTGATTTTGAGAGGACTTTATGGATAACACTTTCGGCTTGACCTACAGGAGGATTTTGAGCTTCATACAAAAGATTAAGGGCCTGATTTAGAGTATGTTAAGTGGGTTACTCTGTCACAAATGGGATAGATATCCTAACTTCTCTATTATACTATCATTAAATGAATGAGTAACCCGTCTGCCAAACATTTCCCAGTAAAACCAAGTCTTCAGTGCAACCTAATCCAGTGGCTTTCTAATTTCAAGATTACTTCGTCAGATATAGCCCGGTCATTATTATGCTAGAAGATTTTGACTTCCATTTCAGAGACCAAGTTAGAAGGTACAATCTTTTACCGGGATCATTAGTGTCTGGATGATAATTTTTTTGAGGATACTTTGATGAGGACACAGGGATACAGGAACAGATGAGGCCTTGATGATCTTGAGATATTTTGTTAGGTGAATTTTGTGACTAATTTGTGTAGATACAGTGGCTGGGCTTTTATCAGAATCATTGTTCGTCATCTTTTGATCTTTTATCTAATATGAATTTTGGCATTTCAGAACAAAGATACAGAAGGTAATTGGAACAGATCCATTGCTTTCTCGAGTATGACTGCCATTTTTATTAAGAGTAAAGTTGTCTCAGATTTAGATATTTAACACAGCTTTCTGGAAGACTTTGGGTTGGATTTTATCTTAATAAGGAACTGAATTTTATGAGTGGGTCAAACATTCTCCCCTTTAGCACTGCCCTAACTGTTTCTCATTCTCAACCAGTGGGCATCACTATCATTGAGTGGTGAGACTGGAAACTATTTCTAAATATGTTAACATAGATATCAGTGAGTCAATACTAATAATGCATGTGTCATTTGTGATATTTCCAAATTCCAGCACAAACCGGTGCTTGTATATGGCTGAGCACATTTCCTATGTATAATATAGGTCTAATTTTCCTGAGGCTATTTTTGATCTTTTAGGCTTTTTGTTCCATTCTCTTTGCTTCCATTGGTGAAATTTCTGCTGCAACGCTCCAGCGTACTCTAGGAGTGTTGTGTCGTTGGTCATTTTTAGCACGTAACTTGCATAACCTGCATCTCATATTTGAGTAACAATCATTTGCGTCATGTCTGAGCATTCTAGGCTACCATCTGTAAAAAGACTTGAGTCTAGCTCGCATACTTAAGCAGTGAGCACCGATTCCTTGAG
Organism: Pleurodeles waltl; assembly: GCF_031143425.1. Taxonomy (NCBI): domain Eukaryota; kingdom Metazoa; phylum Chordata; class Amphibia; order Caudata; family Salamandridae; genus Pleurodeles; species Pleurodeles waltl. The sequence goes on from NC_090437.1 coordinate 1,245,111,167, forward strand.
ATACAGTGGTTTAAGTTGAAGATTATTAAAGTTTAATGAGATGAACAAGTTACACCAATATCATAGTTTAAAACCAATTGCAAGCCTACAATTCTTTTTCTTTTAAATTTTTCAAAATTCTGTATGACTCACATACAGTAATAGGGTAATATGTAGCATTAGTGGCCTGCCTTGCAGTCCACACATTACTTCTAATAAATATCAATTGTAGATATAATCTCCAAGATAACATCTGTGTTGGATAACTAATCAAATCACCTACAACTTAACTTCCAAACTTACATAAGCGACAGATACAATCTCAACTAGATCCTAGCAATAGCCAGCGCTAAATTTGATCCGGTGGTTCCCGATGGGAAGTATCAGCGGTTATTTTTAAGGAACGGCGCTTACTGAGATTGCTATAGGTTCGCTGTTTTAGTATTCTGTGCTCACACCTTTAATTGGAGCAGCCTCAAGTTTCAGGGGAAAGCTCTAAGCACTGGCACGTTTTTATTTACAAATTAGGCACTAATCAATACCTTCCCTTAGAGACCCTTGCCCTTTCACACAAAGGTCACCCACACTTACTGTTTGAAAGTAGCGTAAGTTAGACTATGAATAATGAATGTGCATTGTTGGAATCCTATTTTCTTCCTATATCAAGTCACCTGCTTCAAACAGAACTTGAAAAGTATGTAAAGTGGTGTAAAATTCAGTGCCTTTGGGGAACCAAACCTTTCACCATGTGCGACACATGTTTCGCTGATGAGTCAAACTCTCCTTCTCGCTTATGAGGCACTAGTTCTGCCAAGCTAACTTCACTGGAAGCCTAGATGGTTATTTACAAACCCTGTGGCACAGAGCAGCACAGCTGTGCTCCCCTGCGCCACAGGGAAAGGGCAAGAATGCACCGTATCCACAAGATACAGCACATTCCTGTCCTCTCCCCCTGTGCTGGTGCCCAAAGCTCTGCCTAGTGCTGACACAGGCCCCCATGCACTATGATGCACGTATGCCTGCGTTGCAGACAGGATTGTTTCAGTGCAGGAAAGGACACCTTCCTGCACAAAAAGAATCCATGGCAAAAAAACAAGGAAAAAGGAAAAGGATATTGCCCCTTGTTGCGCCTCCCCTGGAAGGTGTAGCATTTTGGCGCATTCCCAGGGTCACAACTTCTTGTAATTCTGAGAATGCATCAAAATACATCAGAGTTGTGTGGGAACACTCATGCAACACCCATTGAATGCCTTCCTCAGGCAGAGTAACGCAATGCAGTGATTTTTGCTGTGTTGCGTTACTTCGGATTTATGAAGCTAGGTGACCTTGGGTGGCTTCATTAATCTGCGTTAGGACTTGCGTCACTCTTGCACCAGGTTACTTTTTCCAAGTGCAAAGCAATCAGGGTTGCAAACATGCCCCCAAGCTTCTTTAGACTTATTATGAGGTTTACCTCCAAATGAAGTTTCATAGCACTATGTGACTCCGCTACCATTTCTGCTGGCATCAATCGTATTTGCCTAGCCACATGGCTCTAAGCCTCTTGTCCTGTTCCCGGCTGTTCATACTCCCAGGACTCTCTCCCTGGTGGAGTCTACTCAGGGACTGTGGATTTTATGGTGAATATTAATTCTACTTCCTGCCCAGAGAATATTATTCAGAATTGACTTAACCCCTCTTGCTTCCCCACGGATGCGTAGCAGATTTTGCCTCCATGCACTCACCAATACTCAGCGGTGTGCAGGTTATGTGGACCTATGCACCCACCATGCTTGACCAGGAGTGGAGCGAGTTATTAGTTTTACCTTCATACTTTGAAATCTGACTGGAGGTCACAAATCTTCAGTGGAAAAATGTGGATGAGCTGAACTGTACAAGGGTGCATACACAGTTTTCGCTGTCACTCAATAGGCTCAGGCCTGATTACTGGTAGAGCTAAGGCTAGTGGCAGTTAGTCCTTGCTGAATGACAGGTAAGATATATATGTCATTGGTGTGACATATTCAGTTTGTTTGAATCACAAAGATTTATTGTTAGAAATTGAGTTGTTGGTTTACGGGGTGTCAAGCAGCAACCACAGTTTAAGTCAGGGTAAGGCTTAAGCAAACCCTAAATTAACCTGTGTTCACCCTCTGGTAGCTTGGCACAGAGTGGTCAGGCTTAACGGAGAGGCCATGTGTAAAGTATTTGTGCAACCGTTCAAACAGTAACACAGTGAAAATACCACACAAAAAATCCACATAGTTATGAATTCAATAAATTAAACAAGACTAAAACAACAAGAATCAAAGAAGTAGAGCTGAAGACATTGACTTACAAAGTTTTAAGTAAAAATAGCACGAAGAAGGACAAAGAACAATTGGGGATATCTGGTCATCCTGGTCAAAGTGAAAAGTTCAGTGACTGTAATGAAATGTAGGCCAACTACAGGGACCTAGCTAAGTCCACTGAACCAAAGTACCTTGAATTCTAGTTGGGGAGTGTTGCGTGGATCAGCGTCGAAGATGTGTTGCTCAACTGAGTTGATGTGTTGATTCTGAGATGCGCCGAGGCTACAATGTGTGGTCCTGTTGCATGTAGAACTTAAAAGTACATGCCCTACCTTTTAAATCGGTTGTGCCCTGCCCTCTGGGTTGTCCAAGACCTACCTTATGGGTGATGTTTATGTATAAAAAGGAAAGGGTTGGCCTGGTAAGAGGGTTATTTTGCCAGGTGGACATGACATTGTAAAACTGCACGCACAGGCTCTGCAGTGACTTACCTAATACATGGCCAAGACACTACTTAAGAGGTGGCAAAATAAATGCTTCAGGCCCACTAGTGGCATTTAATTTACACCCCCAGAATACACATAGTACCTCTTTACTGGGGACTCATAAGTAAATTAAATATGCCAATTGGGGGATAAGCCAATTTTACCATGTTTATCAGAGAGAGCAGAAGCATTTTAGCACTGGATAGCAGTGGTGAAGTGCACAGAGTCCTAATACCAGCAATAACAACTTCAGAAAAGTGGAGGAGGTAGGCAAAAAGTTGGGGGGAAGACCACCCTAAAGGGGTCAAGTCAAAAACTCATTATGGTTTTTATGGTCTCTCTGTTTCACTCTCTCTCCCTTGTTATCTTTCAAAGGTATCTGAATAGTGATTCTGAGACAATTCCAAGCTGCTGATGGCACAAACTTTGGTGTATTTTCCTGTCCCATATGTTCCCCTGTGATTATAACTGGTGTATTATTATTGCTAGGACAGAAAAGGTCCTACACTGGATGCCCAACTGTACTATTGTCTTGATGCCTAATGCTGATTTTTACCGTCATAAGCAAACACGGTTCTGTTTGGCATGACATAGGACTGTCTCAAAGATTGCAGTCTTGTTTGACCAGTAGGGGTGCCCGAAGTGCTACTCTCATACTTGTGGAATGCTACTGCCTTCACCACGGTAGCCTGTCACAGCGGTGACAGGCTACTGTGTAGTGATTAGTGGAAGTGAACAGGTCTTTTTTAACCAGTGTCACTGGAGTGAGACCTACGGGCTCACTCACCTTTTTAATAGTTTCACTGCTCTGTGCTTAACTCACTCTTGACCTACATCAGTTAGATGTAAGGTGCTGCTCAGTGAAGGAGTGGTGATTCTCCACCGATTGTGTGTGTGCCTGGAAAGGGTACATTGAAAGGATAAGAGCAGTGCTGTGCAGTTCAATAAGTACATGCTTGATGAGTACATGTACTCAGTGTATGTATACTTGCAAAGGATACGTTATATGAGAGATGAAGTGCTGTGCGTATACAGTGGAAGCATGTGCTGGGTGTATGTGTGCTTGTCAAAAGTACAATACATGAAAGGTTAAGTATTGTGCAGTGTGCACATGATGAATGGGTGTACAGGCAGTGTGTGTGTTTGCAAGTAGCACTCCATGCCACAATACAGAAAGGCTACAGCACTGGAGAGAATGTGTGTGTGTGTGTGAGAGAGAGGGCAAAATGCAAGAAGGTGACAGTACTGAATATTGTGTCTGCTGTGTCCACAAATTGCATGCAAGTGTTCCTGCAATGGTATATTAGAATGGAGAACTCTGTGTTCCATTTTGGGAAGTCTAGACCAACCTGGTGAAGACATGAGGAATAGATGACCAGCCCCACCCCACAGAGCTGTGTGTTGCTGCAATCCTGTTAGATGTGTTGGACACACTGGAGAACAGAGAGAAAGATTCCTTCTGTACACTTCAAAGGCTGCTCTTTCTTTCAGTAAGGGATCTGGACACATTTCAGGAAGGAAGGAGGCTGATAAGGGAATCATAAAAAGTAGGGATAGGAGCCAGGGATTAAACTTTTGATTCACATATCACCATGGCTGACATCCAGGTGTGATCTCTAGTCTCTAGTCACTCCCTTGGCCTGCTTTGGGGGGCTATTAGCCTCAGAGTCTCTCTTACTGTGACAGACAGTCTTTCAAGAAAAAGAAGAAAGGAGAGAAGGGTGTACTTCAGAAGAAGCAGAACCCCAACATCAAATTTCAAACACCCAGACACTAAATCACATTTGGTGTATGGAAATGGAGTATAGGTAGAAAATGTTGAGACCCCAAAATGTTGGCATCTGCCAAGCAGCCAGATGGGCTGTGTGAGGAGGGAAACTCTGCAAGACATCTGCCTGTGATGAAGACTAGGGGCCATGATCTTCTAGTTTCCCTGCTTGGTGAAGGGACATCTGCTTTGGAGTCTGGACCACCAGTGCCTGCCTGCTTGCCAAGACCAGTGTGCCCTCTGAAGAAGAGGAGAGTGTTGGAGGGAGTGAGGTCCAGTGGGGAGCCCAGCTGAGAAGACTTCCGATGCTAGGTGTGAGGAGACAGCTGTACACAGAATGGGTTGTTGCCTTTGTGAAGGAGTGGATCCGCGACCCCGTATGTCAGAAGAAGGCCACCATGATCCTATGCATGAATCAAGTGCCGTGAGGGGACTGTGAAAAACATACCGCCTCATTGCAGTGACCCCGTCAAAGAGTCAAGACTTGTTCGGGTCTTAGCAGTGTCTCCATATACCAGGAAGGACCACTGTGGTATAGGTGGATGTGCAGTGAAGACCAATGCATTGGCAGCTGGTACAGCACAAGCCCAGGAGGGGCTTGCTGTACAACGCACTGTGAATTTCCGGCCATCACCTAGAAAACTGAAACTGGGACCTGTGGGACGGAAATAAGCCCAGTGGTCTGCCCATGGCCTGTCATGTGGAATATGGAGAACCTTGAGAGGGCATTGCACTGTCACTAGGACCTAGGTGGGAGCACCAGGACAAACCTCCACATCCCCCCAAAAACTCCCCCACTGACACCACCCCATTCTCCCCACCCCTTTTGGAAAGGGTGGAACTAACAGCACTAACGGAAGCCAGGTGCACCTCCGATTGCTGGAGCAGCTTGCACAAGTAAGTGAGAGCTTGCACCTGCCGGGTGCTGCAGCATGTCCTGCATGCAGAATGATACCACCAAACAGAACTGAACATTGCAAATCCCCACGGTTTGGGTCCCGCTGAAAGCTTCCTTGCAGCTAGAGCAGGTAAGACTTGATACGGGTGTGCTGGGCCAGGTGGAACTCACTGCTAAAGGTGCTGTGGCATGATAGGCACTTTTGACTGTTTCCTAAGAGTCAGAATGGACTTTTGAGTAAGGTCTACTTGTGAGCATGCCCTGGATGTGGCCACCAGTGAATGGGGAATATCCCCAACCACATTACGTGTAAGAGGGTGGGAAACTCAAGGGGAATGTGTTATTTCCTATGAATACTGTAATACTTCTTTGAATACATAAAGTTAGACAAAAAATACTTATTTTTAATATAAGAACACATATTTGAATGGATGTTGGTTTATTGACATTTCTGAGTGCACTTTGAGTTATACGTCATGTTCACTAACCTATATGTACACTTCTCCTCATGGGAGCTTTTAACTGCTCGTCCACAGCTTCCACTTAGAGTGTAGTGGAGAAGGGGTGCTTGGCCCAGTTGCTTGGGATCCAAAGAAGGTCAGGCCCCTGTATATCGTGCGTAGAAAGCCTCAACCGTGGCGGTTGGGCCCAGTGGCACCTGCTTGCCCCATGGCCCTCTGAAAGGGTTCTGCCAGTTATCATTCAGTACCTTGGCTGGAACACATTGACAATTGGGATAGACTGAGGTATTTCTTTGGGGAATGGCACTGTAATCCTTACATCCTTTCATACCCTAATGTTCATGATGCTAACTTTCACTACTTCCCTGTTTTGTTCCCCACTGCTGTAGAAATTGCCCAATGTTGGATAATAGGCAACAGACTAAGATTAGCATAAAGATTTATTTATAGCTACTCCATTACTCATTATCCTTATGCTAATTTCCATCATCAATGTGAATCTGCTGAGGGCTCAACCATTGGGAAGAAGAACACAATACTTGGCTGAGTTTCAAATGAAGGAATTTGTTAAGAACGTATATATGTAATGACTTGATGGTATTATGTCAGATGCATAAATCAGTGTGTGAAACCAGAGGGCAAAGCTCTGTACTGATGAGTGTAAAAACACTTTAATGTTCTGCCTTTAGTTAGCAGGGGCAGCAACAGATTGGATGAAGGTAATTTGTCCATCGTAAAGTAAGCCAGCTGTTTATTGAACATTTTTCGACTTCCTGCACTATATGTACACTTTCTTGATATTTCTGCATGAAATGTTTTAAAATATTGCATGGGCGTGTAGTATCTCACTGGTGTTACTGGAGGAAGAAAAGTTTGCTGAACTAAATTTCAAATACATTTCCAAGATTTTTGCAGAGGTCATCTTCCTTTACCAATGACTCTCCAGGTCCATATAGCTAACAGATCGCTGTTACTCGCCTTTTAATTATTTGTATTGTTTTATATTGCTTTGGGACTGTTGACAAATATGGCCGATACTAACTAAAAGTGTTAGATTTTCTAAAACATGCTTTACCTCAGTTTGAAACTGCAGTGCATAATGTGTAAATTAACCTTTATAATGTTGAAATAGTGAGCCTATCCACTGCAAAGCTCGTGCACAGCAAGACTTTTTCTTGCCGCTTAGGGGTAGCATTAGTAAACATTAAAGCAGTGTAATTAAAATGGGTATAAATGGGACAATTAGAATGTGTTACCATTTCATTGACTTTATCGTATCCTGCTGAAGGAGCAGGTGCGTAAAGTCTGCTCTTCCAACATTGCAATTAATAATCACATCTTTCTGCAGTCATGCTGTTATGGCAAGCTGCTGCTCAACTAAAATGTTCCATCACATATCACATTATGTCAAGGTGTCCCCGTTTTACACTTCCCCAGCTCTGTAAACTCAGAAATAACAAGAAAACACATTCAAACCGAAGTGGAAGGACGTCTTGGCTTATTATTTCTTCTAAACTTTGGCTTAAAATTAATTTGAATCTCCTTGGAGAAGTCAAAATGTACTGAATGCTGCAGTCGCAACGCCTTTACAGTTCCTTTCACAAAAACTCTGTGAACTAGTTTGTTGGTTTTAGTGAGAAACTGTTCAAACATTAAAATTAAATAAGGTGAGTTTCTCTTAAAGTTAAGATACCAAAAACAATTAGTTCCTAAATAATTGTCTCCCGAATATGAAAAGGGTTAGGAATTTGCCTTATCTAACTGACTTTATATTTTTATGTAGTTGGTCTGACGTCTCAGGGACACAAGAGATTTACAACACATCACCTACATGTATGGATGTATGTATGTATGTATGGCGTATTTATAAAGCGCATTCCAACCCGTGGGCATCGAAGCGCTGACTGAGGTGGGGCAGAATCCATGTGCCAAGGGACTCCCCAGTTATTGCGGGAAGAGCCACGTTTAAACCAATCTCCTAAATCTTAAATGGTTATGTTCTTGCCTAAAATTCAACGGGAGTGAATTCCAGATCTTGGCGGCCGCAATGGTAAACGCTTTATCTCCCCATTTCGCCTTCTTAGTACGGAAGGTTTGAATTCGATAGGCAGAAGCAGATCGCAGCGGCCTATTAGGCCTATAAAATTGTAGCTTGGAGGTCAAAGCGTTGGGCCCAATCCCATGGACAGCTTTATGAGTGATGCAGAGTGCCTTGAAAGAAAGCCGCTGGGCTACCGGAAGCCAATGAAGGCTTCTGAGGGAGCTCTTAGCAGAGGCCCCACGAGGTAACTTCAGTACAAGCCTAGCCGCGGTGTTCTGCATCACCTGTAGCTTGTTGAGGGATGCTTTATCCAGGTTAAGCAGCGGCGCATTTCCATAGTCCAGTCGAGAAATGACTAGAGCCAGAGTAGCGGCAATTTTACAGGAGGGTGGAATAAAAGGGAAAACTTTCTTTAATTTCTTCAGCATCCACATACAGGACTTAACTATCAGATTAACCTGCGGTTTAAATGAGAGTTGGTCATCAAACAGTAACCCTAAGTTTTTCGAGGTGGATCCTGGCTCCGGGAGGGTGCCGCATTCTTTCGGCCACCACATGGAAGACCAGAGATCCCTTTTCACCCCGAAACACAGGATTTCCGTTTTTTCACAATTGAGTTTTAGCCAATTGGCTCTCATCCAATTGTTTACTGCTATCATACAAGCATTAAAGCGGATAGCCACTTTCTCTAAATCATTATCGATAGGGATGATGATCTGAGTGTCATCAGCATACAAGGTGGGAATGAAGCCGAAAGTACGAATTAATTCTGCCAGCGGTGCCACGTACACATTAAACAGCGTAGGGCTGAGTGACGAGCCCTGAGGGACCCCACACGGCAGCAGATAAGCTGGGGATCTGAAATCACCACTACTAACCGTAGCCCACCTGTCGGACAGAAAGGATTCAATCAGTTTGAGAGCTTGATCTCTTACACCAGCCTGGTGCAGACGATCTAATAGAATATGAGGGGCGATGGTATCAAATGCTGCAGACAAATCTAGCAAAACCAAAAAGACCCCTTGGCCCTCATCAACCAATCTGCGAATGGTGTCGGAAGATGCAATGAGAGCCGATTCCGTGCTATGCAATTTCCGAAAACCATGTTGCGCACTGTCTAAGCCCTTAGTGGCTGATAGAAAATCAACTAATCCTTTATTGAGATGTTTTTCTAATATTTTAGCCGCAAAGGGAAGAAGGGCTATAGGGCGTAGATTAGTCAAATCGTCAGGTTTGCCAGTTTCCTTCTTTTTTAAAGGAAGGATCGTAGTTTCTTTCCATTTCTGGATGCTGCCATGTGTGAGTGTTGTCCTGCCAAGTGGTGTCTTCCAGTCTTGGGTCATTGAAAGTGGATATAAAGTAGTGCTCCAGTTCAAAATCTACAAATTGATGTCCTTGTACTGCTCAGAACCAGTGCGTCTCCAATCGATGCTGAAGCCTCGCTGTGGCTGCACAGATCAAGGACACTGCATCACCATCGACCCTGGTGCATTGCAGCTGCTGCAAGGGGCGGGAACATCCCATTGCCAACAAAGTAGCACAATGCCTTAATTCCCGATGCATCTCGAACTTGGGGCGGGTCAGAACCAACGCATCACCTACATCCACTGGATCAATGCCATTACCTCCTCTGCTCCTCGCATCTTGTTCTCGACGTCGATGCAACTCCGAACCAAGGTACTGCTCAGTGGGCCAAGGTTGCTCCCGGTATCTGACCTGTGCTCCATCTCAGTTGGCCTCACTTTTCAGATTTGACCCAGTCTAGCATGACCAGATAGCCTAGGTTGGGGTTTCATGTTGCTAAGTACTAAAACTACATTTATTCTTTAAAAATTCCTATCTCAACTTTTACTAATTGGATTTTTGTCATTTTGGTCTTTTTTTGGTTCATTAAAATAATCTATATTTCTGGTATCTTTTTGTGTGTTATTACACTGTTTTACCCTCCAAAGTGTTGCATACTCTACACATTGCCTCTTATGTTAAGCCTGATTGCTCTGTGCCAAGGTACCAAGGGTGAGCACAAGTTAAGTTGTGTTTGTGACTTACCCTGATTAGGACTGTGGTTCTTGCTTGGACAGGGTGCAAACCTCCGCCATCCAGAAACACCTGCAGGATATGCTTAAGACTCTGCAAAATGGAGGCCTGACTATCAAGGCCAGTAGATGTCAGATAGGGCAGGGGTCTGTGTATTTGGGACACCTGGTGGGCAGGGTAAGGTGCAGCCACTCCAGGCCAAAATAGAGACTATCATGGCATGGAAGCCCTGCAAAACCCAAAGTGAGGCAAGGGCCTTCCTGGACCTCACAGGATACTATATGTTGAGGGGTATGGCACAATTGTTGCCCCCTTGACTAAGTTGGTCTCCAAGCAGCAGCCTAGAATGTGATTTGCCAGAAATCATTTGACTACCTTAAACAGGCCATGTTCACAGTCCCTTTGCTGAACGCCCCTGATTTTGTCAGGGAATTCACTGTCTAAACTGATGCCTCAGAGCATGACATAGGAGCATTTCTTTCACAGCTTAATGGTGAGGGCCAAAACCAACTTGTAGCTTTCATGTCCTGGAGGTTATTTCATTGAGAACAGAGGTGGAGTGCTATTGAGAGGGAAGCCTTGGCTGTGGTCTGGGCCCTGGAGAACATGTTTGGGGCTCACTTCAGGATTCAGGCAGACCACAGGTCCCTCAGGTGGCTAATGCAAATGAGGGGTGAGAATCCTAATTTGTTGATGTGGTCCATCTCCCTACAGGGAATTAACTTTATGGTGGAACACAGACCTGGGTCACACCATGGCAATGCTGACGGTTTCTCTACGTTCTTCTGCCTTAGGAGGTTCCCAGGAGGTTGGGTAGTGCTCCCTACTTTCTTCTGGGGGGAAATGGCTTAGACCTGACAGCCTTATGGTGACCTTCGACCAAAATTTATGCCTGCTTGCCTCAGATTTTACTGTTTTCTTTGTGTTAGCCTTAAGACTCTAAGCAAGTTTCCACAGCTAACCAGTGCTATAGAGCATGTGGTCCCTCCCTTAAAGCATCTGATTGATATATACCAAACTGGCATTTTTATTTGACAATGGGCCCCTAGCAAAGTGCACTAAATGTGACCAGGGCCTGTAAATTAAATGCTACTAATGGGCCTGCAGCACTGCATGTGCCACACACTTAAGTAGCACTGTAAAACATGTCTCAGACCTGCCATTGCTGCCTGAATTCAGTGGCACACTGCCATGTTCAAGTGGCATTTAAGATCCATTGCCAAGCCGCAAACTCCCCTTTTATTAAATATAAGTCACCCCTAAGGTAGGCCCTAGGAAGCCCAAAGGGGGGATGCTATGTAATTAAAAGACAGGATATATACTTTTACGTTTTACATGCCCTGGTAGTAAAAGACTCTCAAATCCCTTTTTCACTACTGTGAGGCCTACACATCCCACATGATAACCTTGGGAATTCCTTTGTATATTTAAAAAGCAGTAATTCCTGATTGGGAAGGGGGAGACCTGTCATGTTTAGTACCTATGGAATTGTAATGATAAATCCTTCTTAATGGCAAAGTTGGATTTATTATTACAATTGTGAAAAGGCCACTTTTAGAAAGTCAGCACTTTCCTGCTCTTAGCCCTGTGTTCCTGCAACCTGTCTCCAATACATACCTGAGGTGACAGAAGGGCCTGTGAATTCCTCCTAGACAGCAACACTCAAAGGGAGCATAAGGGTGACTGATGGGCCATCAACATCGTGGTGGGTCATTCTGGGAATGGGCAGGATGGGACGGAGATACTGTCCACAGCCTCACACGTGCAGCTGAATAGGCTCTATCCTGAGCCAATATAAAAGACTGCATATCTCCTTGCAGTGATTTGGAGCCAGGGTAGAAAGGGAAAACTTCTGTGCACTTTAAAGCCTGTCTCTTCGAAGTCTACCTCACTCCAAAAGCACCACTGGGTATAAGACCTGGACATCTGACCCTACCACTTCAGTATACTTCTGGACCTGTGAATACTCTGCCAGGAAGAAGGACTACTGTGCTGCTACAAGCACCACTACTCTGCTGGATTGCTGCTCTGGAAGTGCTGCTTTCTTGCTGTGCTGACCTGCTGCCTGCTGCCCTCCTTGCCTGGGTGAATAGGACTGGACCCACAACACTTGAACCCAGAATCAGAGTGACTCCAAGGTCTTGCTGGCTTGCCTCCTGTTCTTCTGAAGTCTCACGGACAAAAAAGAGACTTCCAACTCATCACCTACAGCACTTGGACTGTGTCATCTAAGAGTGTTGCCAATCCATCCATCCCGCTGTATTGCCACTTAAAACTGGTACATCTACATGGATGCTGTCGCCTTGCTGCTGCTGCGGGGATCGAGGATACTGCATCACCATTGACGCAGGTGCACTGCTGCTGCTGTGAGGATCTGGAACATTGTATCGCCGACAGCATGCCGCATCACCTTCATTCCCGAGGCATCTCTGACTTCGCGTGGCTCAGAGCCAACGCATTGGCAACATCCACAAGATCGATGCCTGCACATCATCATAGTTGCTCCTTGAATCTTAATTTTCAATGTCGATGCAACTCCAAACCAAGGTACTGTTACAGCGGGCCACGGTATGTCCTTGTATCTAACCCGCGCTCTAGCTCAGTCAACCTGACATTTCAGATTTGTATGGGTCTAGCGCAACCAGATAGCCTTGGTTGGCATTTTTTGCTTCTAAGCAGTACAACTAACTTTATTTTTTTTAAATAATTTCCTGACTTTTACTTATTTGATTTTTGTCCTTTTGGTGTTGTTTTATTAATCACAGTAAGCGCTCTTTTTCTAACCAGGTATGGTATCTTTTTGTGTGGTGTTTGTATTGTTTTACTGTTTGAAGTGTTTTACAAATACCTAACACATTGCCTCTTAAGTTAAGCATGACTGCTCGGTTCCAAGCTACCAGTGGTGTGCACAAGTTAATTTAGGGTGTGTTTGTGACTTATCTTGACTAGGATTGTGGTTCCTAGTTGTAGAAAGTGCATAACTCTGCTAACCTGAAACCAAATTTCTAAAACTGACTTCCCCATGAGAATGTTTTTTTCATAACGATTAATAGTTGTGCAAATGTTGTAATTTAATTCTGTAATTCTTTCTACTTACACAAAGATCACTGTTAACTGATGAATAAAGATTTGTCATTTAGTGAGGTAATGAAGAGTTCACACTTGAAGATGCAGCATTTCTAAAGAGAATGTATTATGTGAACATGTAATTGAAATAACATTGTATTTGAAAAGAAATGTTTCATTTGACACAGCTGTTTAGGTTCATTGTGTTCCTGGTGAGAAGACGAGGAGCAATCCCATGAGAGTAGTGAAAGATGATTAGCTGGCTGAAGAAAGATAAATTGACAAGCTACGGCATTGAAAATATGTGTTGTCTATAATAAGGTATTCTAGAGTATTTTACCTCATTCCTTCACTTGCCACTCTCATTCACAGTCTCTTCTTTGCTGATTACTGAGTTTCCTGTACCTCTCTTCTTGAGGAGTTCTGATTTGAGTGATTATTGATATATTGGACTGATTTGATACTGAAGCTTTATGTTTATTGATCTCTCTCTAATTGGAACTGTGTATGGGTTCTAACTGACACCCTTTCTGTTCCCATTCCTAGAATATATATTCCTTCCTCCATAGAATGTGCTTAATGCATTTATTATGAGTGATTGATTACTTATTTTGATTATTAACAAAACTTATGACTGATATTGAAAATTGTATATGCTGAGCTAATGAAGCTGAACATACTTAAAATATGTATATATATATATATATATATATATATATATATATATATTTATACATATATATATATATATATATTTTCTAATGGTCCTCATAGCAAATCCAAAAAGGCTACCAAACAGCCAGATTCAAGCATCGAGAAGTGAGATCGTCAATGAGAGGGAGACATCTCCTCGAGCTGGCATCCAAACATCCTTCAGCCAGTCGATTGGAACCCGCTCTACCAGGACACGCTACTCCAAAGAGACAGGTTCAACCCTTCTCCGACGAGCCATTATGACTAGGGGACCTTGACGAAGCACGTAATCACTGGACTCTCTGTTATCATTGATCAACCCACATAAGTCCCAATTCACATTTTCCTACCCTGCCATAGTGCCCAGAACGTATTTCTCCTACTCTGAAGACCACTCTTCTCCAAATCAAACAGTTTATTAACCGGTGTAATCCAGTCACGCACCTCCGGAATCTGGTAAAGAGTCCATTTTAAACATATCTCTTGCCATGCTAAAAGAATCAGCACAAATAACATGTATCTCTGCTTTTTAACCAAGTTTACTGACCAGTCGTCTTCCAAATTAATTCCAAATATTATTAACGGAAGAGTTACCTTTACTTTCCGACTACCACACCTCTGAGCAACTCCCCTACATCCATCCGAAAAGGGTCAAGCTTCCGACAACCCCAAAACATGTTAATGTCGTCAGGCCTGTCTTCATTACATCGTGGGCAGCACTTCTTTCCATTCCACATGGCAGTTATCTTCTCTGGTGACCAATATACCCTGTGCAAGGTAAAAAGATGGTCCTTTTTTAATGCAGCAGATTTAACTGTAGCCCGAAGTGTAGCAAAAGATACTTGTCAGAGATTGCCGATGTCCAGTTTAGTTATCTCTTTACTCCATTTCTTAGCTGGCAATACACAGGAGTCTTCTCTCGCCTCCATTAACATCCAGTACCAAAGTGCGACTTCCTTACGATGAACCTGATTGCCCCATAGTTTCTCTTCTCAAGTATTATCTTTTTGCTCTAGTCCGGGGAGGGAACTTCCCCAAGTCGACAGTTGATAATATTTAAACTTAGAAACCATGTTTCTTGTTAATTCCGTAAACATACCCCACAATATCAACTCATGTTCGGCTAAAATTTGTCCCCATTTAACCACCCCTTTATCTCATAATGGAAGAGATAATTTGTCCTGAAGGCATTAGGGGGTGCCCGGTGAAACCATATCGGCACCAGGGCGCTGTAATATGGAATACCTAACTCTTGGCTGGTCTGGAACCATATCTTACATACTCTAACCATACTTTCTTAAAATACTTTGGGTAGCCATACTTTTATAAAAAGCCAGCCTCTAGAATACCATGAATCATAACTTTATGGTACGGGGCATAAATAAGTTTATCATTCAATAACCTCCTTATATTTTTTAACTGAAACTCCATTTAATATTTATACAAGCCTGGGAAGACTATTCCCCCATGATTTTTCTTCCTTGACAACTTCCTCCAGGCAATTTGAACTGCCTTGGATGCCCAAACAAATGAAGTCAAATCCCCCTGCAACCTTCTAAACCATATTACTTTAAATTCTAATGGGATGGTGTTGAATAAAAAGGTGAATTTTGGTAGAATAAACATTTTTAATATGTTAGATCTGCCTATTGGAGCCAAAGGGGGGTGGCAGCCCAAGTTCCTATTAACTTATTTGTTGATAAATTAAAATTCACCCAAGCCGTCACCTCTAAGTCTGCTGTGACCGGAACAACAGATATCAAATCTTTTTTTTAATCAGTGGAGAGTCATAGAGGATATTCCAGTGCATTATCTCTGTATTCTGTACCCAGACACCCTGCCAAACTCTTCCAAAACATTCCAGATGTTTGGGAGTGAACCTATTAAATCACTGGTATATATCATGAGGTATCGGCATACAATGCCACTTTTTACTCCCACCCTCTAAAGCAGAACGGTGTTATGTTTGAGTGAGACCTGATCCTAAACGCCAATGATTCTATATATAGATCGAATAACAGAGTGGAGAGCAGACAACCCTGTCTGGTGCCTCTCTCAATTTTAACCTGTGTCGTTAGGTTACTGTTTACCAGTATCCTACCTACCGGGTCCTTATACAAAGCCTATTTGCTTTAATAAAAGTATCTCCTAAACCATTTTTCTCCATGACTCTCAACAAAAAGGGCCTGCTAACTCGATTGAACGATTTAGCTGCATCAGTGATAAGAATCCCAAGAGGGTGACCATTCAACTAAGGGAGATCTGTTGCACTAAACAATTCATGGGTTAATTTGAACAACTGCCTACCTCTAATAAAGCCCTTCTGACCCTCGTGTATCAGTGTGTCAATTACCCCAGCCTGTCTTTTCATTAAGATATGTGTGTGGATCTTATAATCTGAGTTAAACAAAGAAATGGGCCTATAGGATTCGCACTGTGTGTTTTAAAATCAATGTAATCGTGGCCTCATTCCATGATCTTGGCATTTGGGAGATTCCCAAAAATACTTCATTAATTAATTCTAGCATAATAGGAGACACCACATTTATGAGTTGCTTATATAGTTCATTAGGTAGACCATAAGAACTTTATTGCTTCCCGCAACTCCTCCATAGTTATTTTTGCTTCCAATTTCTGTCTTGCTGCCTCAGCCAGGCATGGAAGTGAGATTCTATTTAATTACCCCCTAACCTGTTCATCAGTGATCACTAATTCCTCTGTGTAGAGCTGCTGGAATAAAGAGACAAATGCCTGCTCTATCACTAGTTCATCAGTGGTGCAGCGCACCCTACCTTTAACTTGGAGAGCTGTAATTCTATTTGTGGATTGGGCTACCTTAGTTTTCCATGCTAGCAACTTGCCACACCCTTCCCAGTACTCGTACTGTGCCAATCTACTTGTTTCCCATCTTCTCCTGATCTTTGCATCTAAAAATTCCTCTAAGTCTGCCCTCGCTTTCTTTTGCTGACCATCCAATGTGTTCCCAGGTGAACCGTTCAAAAACTTATCACACTGAGACTGTAGTTCCGAGATTGTTGATTCGGGGTCTTGAATCCACCACTTCTATTCTCTATGTTTGTATGCTTAGATCTTAACTAACCTTACTCTAATAAATGCCTTATAAGTGTCCCATACTACCTGCAAAGAGGCAGACCCGTGATTTATAGTGAAAAGGTCTTTAAAGTCTTGTTTTAACCCTTCAATAATTCTATCCTCAGTGAGCAAAATCCCATTTATGGTCCACCTAGGGGAACTACTCCATATATCATAACTAACATGCACTTTAACCACTGAATGGTTCGATAAGTGTCCTGGTGCATGGGCCACATATTTTACCCTCACACAAAGACTGGTCAATCAAGGATTACCACTAAAATGGAAGTGGGGGGCAAATTCAAAAAAGAGAAAAAGCAAAATCACAAGACAAGTAGTATGTGGTCACATAGTGGTCTTCACTCAAAACAGTAGTGTACATTTAGTCACTGTATGTCAAGTACAAATACAAGTCCAATCCCAAACGCTGATCAACAATGTTAGAAGCAGGGTCTTTGGTTGGCAGTCAGGTTACCCCCTGTCCAAGCAAGGACCCTCACTCTAGTCAGGGTAAAAAAGAATCACCCTCAGCTAAACCCTGCTTACCCCCTTGGTAGCTCGGCACGAGTAGTAGGATTAACTTCAGAGTGCTAGGTGTAAAGTATTTGTACCAACACACACAGTAACTTAATGAAAACACTGCAAAATGACAAAACAGAGGTTTAGAAAAATAGAAAATATTTATCTAAACAAAACAAGACCAAAACAACAAAAATCCAGAATACACAAGTCAAGTTATCACTAAAAATGAAAAAAGAGTCTTTGTGTAATTTTAAACACAATGCTAACGCTGTTAGCGTGAAAATGTACATTGGGTGTGTCAAAAATAAGCCCAAAAAGGGCTTGCGATGCGTTGATTTCACTCACGAGCGAGACCTTGCATCGCTTCTCCTTTAGTTGGGTCGGTGTGTGTCATTTCTTCTCTCCGCAGGAGAGCGATGCATCGATCCGGTCAGCACTCTCGGGTCCAGGCAGGCCTTTCGTTGTTTTTAGACGCCCAGTGGTGTTTGTGTCAGAAATTCAGCCGCACGATGGTCCGAAAACCATGCAGCATGGGTTGAAATTTCACCAGCCTCCATCAGCGATGCTGTACATCATTTCCCCATCTCCAGGCGTTGATCTTCCAGTCCCGTTGCAGGCGAGCGTCAATTTTCAGCCGCGAAGCTGGTGGCGCATCGATTTTTCAGCCGCTGATCGGAGTCACGTCGATCTTTTCCCCGCACCACAGTCTGTGCGTGGATTTCTCACTCTTGTGCTTCCAGCTTCCCTTCTCAGGGTCTCAGGAACTGTATGGGCACTACTTGGCAGAGTAAGAGTCTCTCCAGAGGCTCCAGGGGCTGGCAGGGAGAAGTCTTTGCTATCCCTGAGACTTCAAACAACAGGAGGCAAGCTCTAAATCAAACCCTTGGAGATCTCACAAGAAGGAAGGTAACACACAGTCCAGTGTTTGTCCTCTAGCACAGGCAGCAGCAGCAACTGCAGGATAGGTCCACAAAGCACAGTCACAGGCAGGGAAGCTCTTCTTCCTCAGCTCTTCAGCTATTCTCCAGGCAGAGGTTCCTCTTGATTTCCAGAAGTGTTCTAAAGTCTCTGGTTTTGGGTGCCCTTCTTATACCCATTTTGTCCTTTGAAGTAGGCTTACTTCAAAGAAAAGTCTCTCTTTTTTGTGAAATCCTGCCTTGCCCAGGCCAGGCCCCAGACACACACCAGGGGGTTGGAGACTGCATTGTGTGAGGGCAGGCACAGCCCTTTCAGGTGTGTGTGACCACTCTTTCCCTCCTTCTTAGCACAGATGTCTCATCAGGAAATGAAAACTACACCCCAGCTCCCTTTGTGTCACTGTCTAGTGGGAGGTGCAACCAGCCCAACTGTCAAACTGACCCAGGCAGGGAACCCACAAACAGGCAGAGTCACTGAAATGGTTTAAGCAAGAAAATGCTCACTCTCTAAAAGTGGCATTCTCAAACACAATCTTAAAATCAACTTTACTAAAATATGTATTTTTAAATTGTGAGCTTAGAGACCCCAAACTCCACATGCCTATCCACTCCCAAAGGAAATCTACACTTTAATCATATTTAAAGGTAGCACCATGTTAACCTATCAGAGGGACAGGCCTTGCAACAGTGAAAAATGAATTTGGCAATATTTCACTGTCAGGACATATAAAACACATTACCATATATCCTACCTTAAACATGCACTACACCCTGCCCTTGGGGCTACCTAGAGTCTACCTTAGGGGTGTCTTACATGTACAAAAAGGGAAGGTTTAGGCCTGGCAAGTGGGTACACTTGTCAAGTCGAATTTACAGTTATAACTGCACACAGACACTGCAGTGGCAGGTCTGAGACATGATTCCAGAGCTACTTCTGTGGGTGGCACAATCAGTGCTGCAGGCCCATTAGTAGCATTTGATTTACAGGCCCTGGGCACCTCTGGTGCACTGTACCAGGGACTTACTAGTAAATCAAATATGCCTATCATGGATGAACCAATTACATACACATTTGGTATAGGAGCACTTGCACTTTAGCACTGGTTGGCAGTGGTAAAGTGCCCAGAGTAACAAAAACAGCAAAAACAGAGTCCAGCACACATCAACAACCTGGGAAACAGAGGCAGAAAGTTAAGGGAGACCACGCCAAGGATGAAAAGTTTAACATATAGGTCCTTGTAAATATCAGCAAACATCAAAGATCCATTGGCCAATAAGAAGAAAGGAGAAGGGATTTTCTAATGGACGAGTGGTTAATCTTTCTCGTAAACCAATAACAAAACTGAGATCCTCACTCTCGCACTGACACCTCAAAGCCACAGCAGCATCATAAAATAATATGTTTGTGCCAGTGGAAGAACGGGTCTTCCTTGATTCTGCAGCAGAGGGCACAATACGGTGCTCACCTGTTTATCAAATGTAGTCTCACGCATTGCCTTTGACAAAGCTGCTACAGGCTAAGTTCACCATGACAAAGAGATCCTGACATGAAATCGAAACACAGCCCCTTTTGCTCTTGGTCATTTGCGTATGCTAACACTGGCATTGGTAGAGGGGGCAAGCTCAGTGCTTAAGCCTGAGCATAATATGTGGGCTACCTACATTAATCCACCCAGCCAGCCCATCTCCAGGGAACCATGATCACTCCTGAAAGGGGCAACCCAGGACTCCTTCTTATCACTGACTAAGCCTCCTAAGAACAAAAATCTCTATAAATGTTGCAGAAAAAATAACAATCACTTTTTATCGTCTGCAGAGCAGCACCAGTCTTCTCTGCACACAGAGATAGATCTAAGACTACCTTAAACAAGGGGCTGTGGGTCCCCCCAAAATTGGGAGCACCCCCTCACATCTCCACCATGGAGGCTGACTGTGTCCGTATTTTGCTCCTGCTCTGCAAACCCGATTAAGTGGTCCTGTTGATATACCTATGCCAGTGAGTCGAAGGGTCCCTGTGAGGGGTAGCAAAGGACAGGCCAGGGGCTACAGCTGTGACCCCTGGAAACCTCTAAATGACACACATGAGTTAGTTGTCAGGTGGCATCAAGTAGAATAGCCTTCATGTGCACATAGCCTTCCTACAGGCCACACCAATACTTGTTGTGCATTGTGATCCTGTCTGCTTGGTGGGAATCTTGGTTTCCTAAAAACAGGATCCAATATGTTTTTGATTTTGCCTGTATTTGTGTAGACTTAGCACCACAATTAACTATAGTATTTACAAGGAAAATGTAATTTCAAAATAAGCCTTTCAGAGGCCATCGCCGAATAGTTGGAGTTGCCAACAAAGTGTCTCCTACTGGGGGCAGTTCAAAGGGAGAGATTCGGTTGCCAATTAATTATTGTATATCCCATGTCTAGTTGCCGAAGGGCCCTGTTTTTGTCCTGCTAGACTTCTTACTTTGGGTTTGTTGTGAGTACGATGCCTGCTCCAAACTGGATTATTGTGTTAGATGTCCTATGACACTCTAACACACACACACCCCAAGCCTTTGGAGTCCAGGTTTATTGTGGCCAAAGACTTTCAGCATCTTGAAAATGCCCAGCTGCAGGGCATTTTGGGCATTTTGGCAATAAGGCAAAAAAGGAACTGGTGAAACATTTGACACCTCCAGGAATCCACGTCATAAAATTTTCTGGACCTGCAGAAAATCAGAAGAGTACTAGACCTGTTGTCTGTGACCTGAGTGGATCCCTGAAGGACTGAACCCAGTCCTTCTTTTACCCAGGTCAAAGAATTGGACCTCTTGTGTGGCTACATGAAGACAACAAGCTCTATGAGGCCTTTCCTGGAAGTACTAAGCTGACCAGTGGCAAATGGCCTTGAACTGGATCCGGCCTCGGACTGACAGCTTGTGAGTGTCTAAATTACTTCTCTGAGGTCACTAGGGCACTTTAGAGATGTACTCCTGTGGTTGTTTTGGCATCAGCCGAATGCTTGCAAATCTTTGAAAACGTTTCCTCCAGGCCTGGCGGACTTAACAATGTTTAAACATTTTGACTCCCAGGCTGTCCCTGGGACCAATCTCAACCCAGGCTCCTATGCAGTAGGAATGAAATTTCAAGTAGCTTTCTTAGCGCTATTTTTACTTAAAATGTAACAAATTTGCATCTGCAGTTCTAATTTGGTTTGGGATTTGTATTGTTTGGTGCTTTGACATCATGGCCCTCATTACAACATTGGCGGTAAATCCCCCTTACCGCCGTGCAGAAGACCGCCAACACACTGCTGCGGCAGCGGAAATCCGCTACAGCTATTACGACCCACAGCTCAAAATCCGCCAAAATCTAGACACCCACACAAGTCCGCCACACCAAAGGTCAGTGATAAACTGGCGATAACAAAACCTCCACCGTCACGCCAACAGGAATACGCCCACACTATCACAACCCATGAATCCACGCAGCGTTCTTTCAACCGCGGTATTCCATTGGCGGTACACACCACCGCGCTCAAAATACACACACATTTACAAAACACTACCACATTGGACAATTCCAAATACATACACCTGATACACATACACACACCACTCCCACACACCCAATACAATATAAAACACACACCCCACATTACCCAAAAATCCTTAAAATGAACAATTTGGCAGAAGCAGAGAGACAGAAAAGCAAAGACCACACCAGCATACAGAGGCACACAACACCATCACACATACACATCCACGCACAAAACACCACACACCCCTAAACATCACCTCACACATCACAACACACTCCACCTCACACATCACCCACACCACCCCATGGCACCGCAAAGACACCCCAGGTTTTCTGAGGAGGAGCTCAGGGTCATGGTGGAGGAAATCATCCGGGTAGAGCCACAGCTATTCGGATCACAGGTGCAGCACACCACCATAGCTAGAAAGATGGAGCTATGGCACAGAATCGTGGACAGGGTCAACGCAGTGGGACAGCACCCAAGAACACGGGATGACATCAGGAAGAGGTGGAACGACCTACGGGGGAAGGTGCATTCCGTGGTCTCAAGACACCACATTGCGGTTCAAAGGACTGGCGGCGGACCCCCACCTCCTCCCCCACAACTAACAACATGGGAGGAGCAGGTCTTGGCTATACTGCATCCTGAGGTCCTTTCAGGAGCAGCTGGAGGAATGGACTCTGGTAAGTCAAATCTTGAACTACATATCCACCACCCTACCTGCATGCCATCATATACCCCCACCCTCGTCCTCACCCCCATCACTCCAACTCCTCACATATGTCCCACTATCACAAACCACGCATCCCAACACCAAGACCTGCATGCAACAACAAAGCATGGACACCCATCACCAATGCATGTCCACTACACATACCCAAACAGACCCCTAAACAATTAACACACAAGGTCCTACACAAGAATGTAAGCACTGGGGTACATCATGGGAGCGTACCATCATTCCCAGGAGACAATGGCAGCGGTACTGGCCAAGTTTCAGGAGACCCAGCGGATGCAGGAGGAACAGTATTTGGGGTTCAGGGAGGAAATCAAATACATCAATACCACCCGGGGCACCATTGTAGTGGTGCTGAAGGACCTCGTGAACACCAGGAGGGACAATGAGGCACAAAAAGGGGCCCCGGACACTAGCCTGGACGATGAACTGCCCACCACCTCCGCCGGCGCTAGTGGACAGGAGGCACCACCACAGGACCGCGACACCAGCACCCTTCCCCCTGCAGATGGAGAACCACCCGCAAGCGGTCCCTGATATCCAGGACAAAGACAGAGAACAATGCCAAGACCACCCTGAATGTCATCCTTCTGTCCCACTTTGTCACCCTGTCCATCCTTAAACTGCCTTAGCTCCACTTCCTATGCCCCTTTGGACAATGCACCTGTGAGACAAATAGACTGGACTCTGCCATGGACATTCCTCCACCATCACCCCTGACCATTTTACAACCCCCTCCACTATTTAGCACTGAAATTAGCACCCTTGAACCACAAAACAATCTGGAGTCAGTCTGTGCTTTCACAAATGTGTAATTGCAATAGCTGCGGGAAACAGCAATGTCCATTCTATTGTCAACATACCTATGTCACACAGATCTAGTCCATGAGGTAACATAGCAGAGGTCACACAGTGGGACCCACATCTGTGAAATCGAAAGGGAAAGTGAAAAATTAGTGTCCATACACTGGGTGAAAGTGACAGACAGATGAGAGGTCGAACAATTTTATCAGATGTAGGAGGCAGTGATGTCTTCTTACCTGTGTCTCACTGGAAGTATTGTTGGATCACAGTGTTTCTGTTGTCTATGTCCTCTTCTTCTGCCTCCTCTTCTTCAATGTCCACAAGCTCCACAACTGCCACAACACCTCCTTCAGGACCATCCTCCTCCAGAAAAGGAACCTGTCATCGCAAAGCCAAGTTGTGCAGCATACAGCAGGCCGCGATGATCTGGCACACCTTCTTTGGTGAGTAGAATAGGGAACCACCTGTCATATGGAGGCACCGGAACCTGGCCTTCAAGAGGCCGAAGGTGCGTTCGATCACCCTCCTAGTCCGCCCATGAACCTCATTGTAGCGGTCCTCTGCCCTGGTCCTGGGATTCCTCACTAGGGTCAGTAGCCATGACAAGTTGGGGTACCCAGAGTCACCTGCAAATGTCGAGGGACAACTGTTAGACACACACTAACCCTTAGGGACAACCCCAGACCCAGACAACTATTTACACTGTATAGGGTGCTTGTCCTCACCTGATAGCCACCCACGGTGCCTCTGGAGTTGCCCCATCTCATAAGGGATGCTGCTATTCCTCAGAATGTAAGCGTCATGCACTGAGCCAGGAAACTTGGCGTTCACATGGGAGATGTACTGGTCAGCCTGTGGTTCTAAAAATTCTGGACCCATGTAATTTACTTTGCCACAGCAGTACGATTTTAGTATCAAAAGACCGATAATGACAAGTACACTAAGCATGAGCATTTTCGCTCAATTCCAGCAGCGTTTTCACCTCGAAATCGCCATTTTCGTCCTGCACTCGTGGCTCCCATTTTATACACGGCAGCCATTTTTAAAAGTTGCCCTCACATAGGCTTATAATACAGTCAGATTTGATTCCAAGGACACGTACACCTTGATTGACTTTTCTCTGACCTAGGCAAGCTGGAACCATTGCCTCAGGCCAAACCTGTTTGGTCAGTCCCTCTCCCAGTGGCCGAATCAGATAGCATCAAGGCACACCATGCCATAAAACCCTTATTATCGCTCACACACCCTGCCTAATCTTGCTCACACCTGCACCTGCTCTTTTCTTCTTCTTACTTTACGAGGGGGAGGTGCCCGTTTTTATTGGGGGTCCACACTTATCTGATGTAAAATACTAGGCCTTGCCGGGTAATTTAGTATGGGTTGGATGACATGAAATATGAGGTTTCATCATGACACTGTTTTTTCCTTTGTAGTGAAAACATGTGAATGACCAACCAAAATGTCAAGAATGTTTGCCTGAAGCTTAAAAAACTGTATATAAGGAAACCTGACTTTGCATTGAAACACAGTCTCCTGAGAACATACAAACCGTGCTGTTGTACTTCTAGGACGCTTGTCACTTGGTTGCAGCCAATAAATTCGATCTTTGACTTCACCTAGAAGACTCTGAGTTTCTGTGGTCTGAATCAGGAAAGTACCCGAGGTCTTTGGGTGTACCCTGGCACCACTGGGTTACCGGATCAGTACCGGTTCTGAAAAACCCAGTACCTCAGTTGGCGCCCAACGTGGGGTGATACCAGCGGTACCGGTCCAATCCTGAGGTCCGTGGGGAGCTTCGTGTGAAAATTCTGGAGGAAGGCCGCCACTTCATCGACCCCTGCATGTCGCCGTGGTCCGAAAGTCTTTGCTGTGAGGTTCCCCGCTTCCCGACGGCTACGAAGGACTGCTGCCCTGGCTATCGCCCTGATTTGGACCCTTGATGTTTCAATCAATCAATCAATCAATCAATCATGGTATTTATAAAGCGCGCTATGTACCCGTCAGGGTTTCGAGGCGCTGAGGGGGGGGGGGGCGCTGCTGGATTAGCGGTCGAAGAGCCAGGTCTTGAGGAGCCTTCTGAATGTGAGGAGGTCCTGGGTCTGGCGAAGAGATGTGGGGAGAGAGTTCCAGGTCTTGGCGGCGAGGAAGGAGAAGGATCTGCCGCCGGATGTCTTGCGCTGGATTCGGGGTACGATGGCGAGGGCGAGGTTGGCGGATCGGAGTTGACGTGTTGGCGTGTAGAAGTTGAGTCTGGTGTTGAGGTAGGAGGGTCCGGTGTTGTGAAGTGCCTTGTGAGCGTGGGTCAGGAGTTTGAAGGTTATCCTCTTGTCTACCGGGAGCCAGTGGAGTTCCTTTAGGTGAGGGGAGATGTGACTTCGGCGAGGTATGTTGAGGATCAGTCGGGCGGAGGCATTTTGGATACGTTGGAGGCGTTTGATGTCTTTGGTTGGTATGCCTGTGTAGAGTGCGTTGCCGTAGTCAAGTCTGCTGCTGATGAGGGCCTGGGTCACCGTCTTTCTGGTTTCTGTTGGAATCCACTTGAAGATTCTGCGGAGCATTCGAAGGGTGTTGAAACAGGAGGAGGAGACGGCGCTGACCTGTTTGGACATGGTGAGGGCGGAGTCCAGGATGAAGTCGAGGTTTCTTGCGTGGCTGGCAGGGGTGGGTGGGAGTCCGAGGACGGAGGGCCACCATGAGTCGTTCCAGGCCGAGGGAGTGCGTCCGAGGATGAGGACTTCCGTCTTGTCGGAGTTGAGTTTCAGGCGGCTGTTGTTCATCCAATCGGCGATGGATTTTAGTCCCTCGTGGAGGTTTGTTTTGGCGGTGAGCGGGTCTTTGGTCAGGGAGAGGACGAGCTGGGTATCGTCGGCGTAGGAGATGATGCTGAGGTGGTGTTGGCGGGCCAGTTGAGCGAGGGGGGCCATGTAGACGTTGAACAACGTGGGACTGAGGGAGGATCCTTGGGGGACGCCGCAGATGAGGTTGGTGGCTTTGGAGCGGAAAGGGGAGAGACGGACTCTCTGCGTTCTGTCGGAGAGGAAGGATGAGATCCAGTGGAGGGCTTTATCTTGGATGCCGGCTTCTTGGAGGCGGGTCAGTAGGGTGCGGTGGCAGACGGTGTCAAAAGCGGCTGATAGGTCGAGGAGGATGAGGGCTGAGGTTTCGCCGTTGTCCATTTGATGTCTGATGTCATCTGTGGCGGCGAGGAGGGCAGTCTCAGTGCTGTGGTTTCGTCTGAATCCGGATTGTGAGGGGTCCAGGATGGAATTGTCTTCGAGGAAGTGGGTGAGCTGAGTGTTGACCATCTTCTCGATGACTTTCGCTGGAAAAGGGAGGCGAGAGATCGGACGGAAGTTTTTGAGGTCGTTGGGGTCAGCCTTGGGTTTTTTGAGGAGGGGTTGGATTTCTGCGTGTTTCCAGCTGTCCGGGAAGGTGGCAGAAGTGAGGGATAGGTTGATGATCTTGCGGAGTTCGGGGGCGATGGTGGCGTTGGCTGAGTTGAAAATATGGTGGGGGCAGGGGTCCGTGGGGGAGCCTGAGTGGATGGTGTTCATGGTTGCTATGGTTTCTGCCTCGTCCACGTGGGTCCAGGCGGTGAGGCGGCAGTCGCGGGAGGAGACGTCAGGGGTGAGGTCTGGCGGTGGACCGGTGATGAAGCTGTCGTGGATGGTGGTAATTTTCTGGTGGAAGAAGGTGGAGAGATCGTCGCAGAGTTTCTGGGAGGGCGGGATGTCGTTGGAGTTGGCTTTCGGATTGGAGAGTTCCTTAACGATGCCGAAGAGTTCTTTGCAGTCGTGGGCGTTGTTGTTGATGCGTTCGGTGAAGTGGGCGCGCTTGGCGGTGCGGATCCGTTGGTGGTGTTCGCGGTTGGCGTTTTTGAGGGCGGCGAGGTTGTCGGGTGTGCGTTCTTGGATCCATTTCTTTTTGAGCTTCTGGCAGTTGCTTTTGGAGGTGGTGAGATCGTCTGTGAACCAGGCTGGTTTTTTCTTTCCTTGGATGGTGGTGGGTTTCTTGAGAGGGGCAAGGGTGTTGGCGCAGTCGAGGATCCATTGATGGAGGTTGATGGCGGCTGTGCTCGGGTCGATTGCGTCGGGTGGAGGGTTGTTGCTGAGGGTGCTGGTCAGTTGTTCTTGGGTGACTTTGCCCCAGCGGCGGTGGGGAGGTAGCTGGATGCGGTGTTGCTCTGTGGTTTTCTTATAGGTGAAATGGACACAGTGATGGTCAGTCCAGTGGAGTTCGGAGGTGTGGTTGAAGGAAATGTGGTTGCTAGAGGTGAAGAGGGGGTCAAGGGTGTGACCGGCGATGTGGGTAGGTGTGTTGACTAGCTGTCGGAGACCGAGGTTGAGGAGGTTGGAGGTCAGTGACGCGGTGTTGACGTCGTTGGCATTTTCCAGATGGTAGTTCAGATCTCCCAGGAGGATGTAATCCGGGGAAGCGAGGGCGTGGGTGCTTGCAAGGTCGGCGATGGTGTCGTTGAAGGGGGCTCTTGGTCCTGGTGGGCGGTAAATGAGGGTTCCTCTGAGGGTCGTGTTGGGGTCCGTGTGGATCTGGAAGTGGAGGTGTTCTGCTGTCCTGAGGGTGTCGTCCGAGTGGGTGTGGATTTTGAGGGTAGCTTTGTGAGCGATGGCTATTCCGCCGCCGATTCCGTTGGTTCGATCTCTTCTGGTGATTTTGTAGCCGTCCGGTATGGCGATGGCGATGTCCGGAGACGAGGAGTCGTTCCACCAGGTTTCGGTCAGGAAAGCCACGTCAGGAGCAGTGGTGTCGAGCAAATCCCAGAGCTCGATGGCGTGTTTTCGTGCGGAGCGGGTGTTGATGAGGATGCAGTTCAGGTGGTTGGGGTTGGATGTTTTCGTAGTTGGAATGGTCGTTCTGGTGCAGGAGAAGTTGCAGGTACGGCAGGAAAAAGGTCCTTTCGTGTGCTTCGGGGATGCCCGGTAGCATTCAGTGGAGGGGCCGGGGTTGAAGGCGCGGAGTTCGTTGATCGAGTAGCGGATGCGGGGGCGCGAGGGCCAGGGAGTGTGGCGCTGGGCGCGGTCCAGGCGCGGACGCGCAGCGCCAGCCATTAAGAAGGGAGGGGGGAGGGAGGAGCAGCTGGGAGGCGGGAGGCGGGAGGGAGCGGCAAATGGGGGCGCGAGGGGGGCGGGGCCGCAGGGAGGCAGCGGCAGGGAACGAGGAGCGCACAAGGGGCAGAAACACTGAAAAACGAGCAAAATACGAGCAGATAGATGTTTGGTAGAGCGAAACGATAAGACGAGTCTTCTGGTGACGTCATCGATATTTTCAGTTAAGTATAAGTGGAGCGTCTCCCAGTCCTTAGTTGGACACTTGGTTTGGTCCTTAGTTGGACATTTGGTTTGGTATCCCTTCGGGATCACTTTGATTTGGAACTTGCAAGTACCAAAGCCGAAGGACTCGTGTATTCACGAGACTATTGTAAACGATAATCCTTTGAAGTTTGAAACTAGACTAGTGAGCGAAGATGCCTGGTCTTAGCAGACTTGGAAATTTGTTTTGTCTTGGTTGTAAAAGGGACTCCCGGTTGGAGGACTCATGTCCGGTTCCTCCGATTGGAACTCCAACCTATGAACTATATGTGAAGCACGGAGTGGGCCCCATCACGTTTAATAAAGTATGGGTCCGCTATTCTTGGAAATAAATGTCTGTGAGGCTGTTTTTGCAGTTTTTTGGAACACTATTGAGAAAAGTTTTCTTTTCTCTTGTAAATATGACTTACAACTAGGATCTGCAAACGGTTCTGTAAGTAAATTGCGACGGCGCTATTTATGAAAAATGGCTAAAGCGCGCTGTATTGTGTGTCCTGAGTGTTTTCTGTTTATATCTGAAATGAGCTCAATGTGTGTTTGTGGGTCTTCTTGATGTTTTCAGTTTGTTAAGTAAAATGTTGGTTAATTAATATTAAGTAGAAACTTAGAAAAAATCCAGAAATGAACCATGTGATGTGCTAACATAGCTATATGTTGCTCTTTAATTTATAGAATGAGCAATTGTGCACATATACAAAACTGCCGTTAAATGCTTAATAAATTAGAAAACACATTCAATAGATATAAATAGGGCCCCCAAAAAAATAACGAAATTATCTATTTTTGCAAAAAAATAAATAAATTTACAGCATTTTTCTTAGATGCATTGTATTAGATGTTCACAGGCAAACTTTTCAGCTGCAGTATATTTGATAGGAATGTTCAATTCAGCCAGCACTTTCCCAGTTAAACACGGGTGGAATTTTGCATAACCTTCCTTTTAAATGAAAGTGGCGCAAAAATGTGACGCATTTCAAGTTAGGCTTATGCGCTTAGGCTTGTGAGTTAATGTATCCCAAATAATAGGCAAGGGATGCACCTTGCTTTTATATGTGGAATTATAAAAAAAAAAAGAATAATTGGGTTTAAAAAAAAAAAAGAAAATTATTAATTATGGAAAAATTATTTAAAAAATAAGTGCCTTTCAAAATCGTTTTTTAATATTTATAAAGCTTAATACCTATACTATGACCTCCTAGCATTAAAATTTAATTTAAGTTATGTTGCACCGCTAAAATGACATTTGTATGTGCAATTTTCCTTTGGCGCAGGAGCAAACAAGCTCATTTCTATAAAGTATAAAGTTAATATTTTCAATGGCTGACTCATGGATTGTGTAATAGACATTCTGGTAATGCATGTTATGCAAGAAAATTGTAGGATATTAATTTTTAATGCCTAAAATATCAAAGTCGATTTTGGGCAAAAGCGCTGTTTAAACTGCATTTTCTTTCATTCAGAGTACTTTTTAAAGTGTCTCAGGCTTCAGTAAATGCATACATTTAGGTTTGATATATATTTGCAGGTTGTGCCTTCTTATGATTCAATGAGTCAATGTGCCAGTACAAAGGCTTGTTTTAATATCGAGGTTGAAAGTTCTAACTTCAGCTGGGCCTACTGAGACGTTCATTCATTCGAGGTTGATGAAATATGTACCATTGCATGGGATTGCAACAAGCATTTATTCTAACAACTGATATGTGTGTTATTAAGGTTTGTGAATTATTCACAGTAAATGTAGTTTAATAATCTGGAAATAGAGATAATTTTTTTTAGCGCCTAAAAAGGAAATTTTTTTTTTTTTTAAATAAAGTGAATTATTGCAGGTTAGAAGGAAAACAGGAAGGCCTACTGTCTTTGACAGATTCAGAGTGGCAGAAGCTAGGAGAGCTACAGAGGCTGGCTCAAGTCACGCTGCTGAGATGCTATCTTTAGTTTTCCCATAAACAATGGAGGAGGCTGTCATGTTGGCACTTGTGACCTTTTAAATTAGGGCCTTGTCTCTGTGAAATGCAGAATGACCCTACAAGCCTCTAAAAGTGGGATTTCTGGTTTCTCCAGAAGAACATCAATACAATTAAAGAACTTAATTCCAAAGGGAAAATATAAAAAAAAGGGGTTTCTTCGAAAGTCCCAACATCATGTTAAATGCTCTGCAGAACTGATACATTTGTGTCTCCGCTCTAAAAAAATAAAATGATGCCTGCTAGTTGCTTTTATTTGACAGAAAACGAAGTGTTGCATTAAGTCTTAGACAGAAAATAAGATGCAGCCCTTTTCTAAAATTTTGAAGGCTACATGCCTTAATGAGAACGATTTACCACTTAAGACTTATTTTTTCACAGTGGAAATTGTAGGTGCCGAATTAATATGGAGTGTCAGTGTAACAATTTTTACTTTTAGAAAGGTAAAACTAAGGTGGCTTGATGTTGCGAAGTAACTGACAAGAGGGTAACAGTTAAGTAATGGAAATTTATTTTCGTGTATTTGGTCCTATCATGAATTGTTCTTGCTGGTCCTGTATGTTAGAAGAGAAACAGTAAAGTTATATTTGACAGCAGATTTCCATTGCCTGGTGATCTACTGTCAAAAGGAGGGTAAGGATTTTAAACCTGACAAATTAAACAGGCCCAAATATTGGGTTTTGGGTTGCAGGTTTACAGTGCATAAAGTACATGACATGGTGTTGTGTGTCACCGCTCATTCACACATGCTATTGTTTTGTCTATGCTTTTTGTGTTTGATACACAGCAAGTATATCTGATAGCTTGACGTTTTGTGCGTTTTTATTATTTTTTATTTGTTTTTTTTGCATGTTTGTTGCAGGTTTTGATACTATTACAAGCTCCCCTGTGTTGTGAGGGGATGGTCATGACGATGCCCATCGCTACGCAACAGTTGGTTGAACTTGTTCTGGTTACTAAATTCCACAGATAATGATATTTCATGCTGTGAACATAAGAGACAACACTTCACCAGTGCATGTCTATTTGGCTATAATGGTATTGAAGGAAAATAAAAAGAGATATATAGGATCAAAGTGTGTCACCTGCAGTTAGTCACGTTACTGCCCCTTCCCTTAAAGGAACAGGCAGCCCTACATTTATGTAGCCTTGATTGGACCTAAGGATGAAATTATAGATCTGTGACTCAAGGTGGCCTAATTTCTATATTACATTAGTTAATGATGTTCTGTTTCCTAAGTAGCATATGGCTTTTGTTCCTTAAAAGAAAACCAGGTTTTCATTTTTTCCTGAAGAAGGAACTGAAACATTAGCTAGGAGTACCGTATATGGTGTAGTCACCAACGGTAGAGTTAAAATTTGTGTAACTTTGGCCTTTGTGTATCACCCGTACTCTCGGTGTTGTGTCACATGCCTGACTATCACCCAAATAATTTTTTTGTTTTGTTCTTCCTATATATTTTTTTCTTTTGTTACTTCCCCTGACCAATGTCGCATCATGCTTAGTTATTGAGATTTTAGCTATGTCCTAGTCCCATTTCTCTTTTTCAAATTCCTTTCACCAGTCAGACCTTTTATTATTATTGATGTATTGTTCAGGTTCACATTTCCAGACTGCAGTGATGTACCAGGGACCCCCATGTTATGTATAATTCCCTTTGGTATGACTAGACTGGTTTTCTAGAATTTGCCTTAGGCCTGCTTCAATGTTTTACAGCCTGACTGTCAGGGTAGCGATAGACTGGTTAACTGACTCAATATTATAGTAAGACAAGTTTTCCATCTCAATAGGAGATATCTTATGTTTACCTTTTTGAACATGACAAATTTTCAATGTCTATTTTAATTTGGTTTTCGGTTCCCTTATGTTCCTGTTACTTTAATTTTTGGTGGGATCAGATGTGTCCTAATCATGCAAATATCAGGACCCTCTAGTTCTTGTCTTTTTGTTTGCACATTTGACTATTAGCCTGTGTATTGCATAGTGCACCTGATGCACAGTTTTTAAAGGAAGGTTTCTACATGTCCCTGATAATCAGTATCATGTGATTTCTCTATTGAGATGTTCTAAGATAAGGAGGAACACCTAGACTTAATCATTGAGGAAAATATGTGTTTACCTCATTAGACAATGCCACTGTGTGAGCAAATCCATTCAGATAGAATTCTCATGTAGCTATAGATGGCAGAGAATAATGGAGAGAACCCAATTAAAGATGCCAGAGACCCTGTTTTGCCCTTCTGCCTTTGTCTTTGTATTTTATGCCCATGGTGTATGGCTACTCCTTTGAAGATTGCAGACCACCTGCTTGCAGTCCCCTTGTTAAAAACCATGAACTGTTTTTGTACTAAATTGAAGGGAACTAACAACTGTGGCACATTTCCTACGTCACTAGATTCTGCGGGTATCAAGTCATAATAACCTGCAGGACATTGATTTAAGCCTAATTCCCATCAGTGACAGCTACAGATGAAAGACGGACGTTTTGGCCCTACAGTCTCAGCACCAAGAAAGTAGCAAAGCTGGACAGCGGTCGCCAGCGCATGGTATCGTACTTGCTCCATCAGACGGCGTTGGACATCACAAAACCAAAGTTTCAGTGTAAAAGAGCTAAAGAGAAGGATTCCTGTTGTTGATGGCAGAGCTGTTTTGAGGTTTCATTTCTCTACCTGTCATGTGCTGGTAACCTCTGACAGTGTGCAATCCCTTGAGCCCCTTGACCTGAGTTTTGGCCACACACCCCCTTTTCTTTGCTCCAACGGAAGAAGGACAGTGCACCGGAGATTTCAAGTTTGGAAAAAGGCACTATATTGTGGTGCCCATGAAAGAGCAGCTTGAGCGTCCTCTGACACTAAATAATGAGTGTTGGAGTCTGAAAGTGCTGCTGAGCTTGAGCTATTTCCCAATTAATGGTGCTTGGGTCTGCACGAGATGATTTGTGCCCTTGATCAATGAAGAGCACATTGTTTGTAGTGTCTGCCACAGAGGAGAGACACTGGTGCATTGCTTTAAGACATTGAGACTTTCGAGTGAGCTGTGGGTGTTTGCCAGGAGGGCACTCCAACTAAGCAGTACTTTTCTCACGAAGAGGCCTGAATTGAGAGGCCCATGCGAAAGAAAACAACAAAAGAAAATTTGATGGACAATAGAAGCCTGCCAGAGAGGCTTTTTGAACGGACTCTGGGCATAGTTGGTTTCATAAGAGGTTTCCGTGTGATTGTATAGACTAGGTGTTAGGAGACTGATTGTTTTGCTGGCATTGTTTTAAAGTACTATTCTGTTTAGTAAAAGCAGAATAAAGTCAATTTTCTGTGGAAAGAGTACCCCCTTTTCACCTTAGAGCATTGATGAGAGTCACCACTGTTCCACCTGAACATACCAAAATTACTGAAATGCAGAGGAGCCCTAAAATGTTACTAGATAATTTTAGGATTTGCTTTTTGGTTAGGGTTGTGAAAAATTATTATTTCATTTGTAATAGTGGTCACTACTTTCTCCCGTTGTCTATATGTTCTTAATAACGTGTTTTCTAGTGTCTTTTAAACATGACGTTGTCATTTATGGGTGGGATTGTTTTTCTCTACTCAATTGACTTCTGCACCCACTTCCCAACCTATGTCTTTTCCTACTATTGTTTCTTTGCACTCTTTTCACCCTTTTCCTGAACATGAGCAGGTTAGAAGATCAGAATTCGTAAGCAATTCTTTTGTACAGCTTCTGCATCAACACTAGTTAGTAGTGAACATCACTAATTGTTGGGTGTGTGATCTTATGCCACCTACTGCAGATAGAGGTATTCCTTACTTTGTCCTGCCATATGTGGCCTCTGTGTTACATCATGCATAAGGAAACCTGCACCAAGAGACGAGCTAAATACTAGGATGATGTTACAGCAACATCTCAACGACTTTAGAAACATAGACCTGGACTCAGATTAGCATGAGAATAGGTTTATTGCCTATGTAAGGGCAAAATGAGGGTTTGTGGTTCTAAAAATTCTGGACCCATGGAATTTACTTTGCCACAGCAGTACGGTTTTAGTATCAAAAGACCGATAATGACTAGTACACTAAGCATGAGCATTTTCGCTCAATTCCAGCAGCGTTTTCACCTCGAAATCGCCATTTTCGTCCTGCACTCGTGGCTCCCATTTTATACACGGCAGCCATTTTTAAAAGTTGCCCTCACATAGGCTTATAATACAGTCAGATTTGATTCCAAGGACACGTACACCTTGATTGACTTTTCTCTGACCTGGGCAAGCTGGAACCATTGCCTCCGGCCAAACCTGTTTGGTCAGTCGCTCTCCCAGTGGCCGAATCAGATAGCATCAAGGCACACCATGCCATAAAACCCTTATTATCGCTCACACACCCTGCCTAATCTTGCTCACACCTGCACCTGCTCTTTTCTTCTTCTTACTTTACGATGGGGAGGTGCCCGTTTTTATTGGGGGTCCACACTTATCTGATGTAAAATACTAGGCCTTGCCGGGTAATTTATTATGGGTTGGATGACATGAAATATGAGGTTTCATCATGACACTGTTTTTTCCTGTGTAGTGAAAACATGTGAATGACCAACCAAAATGTCAAGAATGTTTGCCTGAAGCTTAAAAAACTGTATATAAGGAAACCTGACTTTGCATTGAAACACAGTCTCCTGAGAACATACAAACCGTGCTGTTGTACTTATAGGACGCTTGTCACTTGGTTGCAGCCAATAAATTCGATCTTTGACTTCACCTAGAAGACTCTGAGTTTCTGTGGTCTGAATCAGGAAAGTACCCGAGGTCTTTGGGTGTACCCTGGCACAACTGGGTTACCGGATCAGTACCGGTTCTGAAAAACCCAGTACCTCAAGCCAAACACACCATCTGCACATTCATAGAATGGTAGCTCTTCCGGTTTCTGTATACCTGTTCACTCCCGTGGGGGGTACCAAGGCCACATGTGTCCCATCAATGGCACCTATGATGTTGGGGATATGTCCCAGGGCATAGAAGTCACCTTTCACTGTGGGCAAATCCTCCACCTGAGGGAAAACGATGTAGCTGCGCATCTGGTTCAGCAGGGCAGCTAACACTCTGGACAACACGTTTGAGAACATAGGCTGGGACATCCCTGATGCTATGGCCACTGTAGTTTGAAAAGACCCACTTGCCAGGAAATGGAGTACTGACAGGACCTGCACTAGAGGGGGGATTCCGGTGGGATTGCGGATAGCTGACATCAGGTCTGGCTCCAACTGGGCACACAGTTCCTGGATTGTGGCACGATCAAGTCTGTAGGTGACTATTACATGTCGCTCTTCCATTGTCGACAGGTCCACCAGAGGTCTGTACACCGGAGTATGCCGCCATCTCCTCACCTGCCCCAGCGGACGTGCTCTATGGATGAGAACAGCGATCAGAGGGTCAGCTAACACCGAGGTACAAAAAAAACTACTTTATTGCACACAATTGTCATTTCGCTATGTGCCTGTCTTAGTGTGTATGCAAGGCCTAGATATGTGTGACACATTTAAAATTAATGCCATGTGGCCCCCTAAAATGGCGGCTGCCTGACCTGTAATGTGGGACAAGGGGATATGAGGTAAAGGTGCTGGCGTTGTACACCATCGCGGTAGGCGGTTGAAGACCGCGGCGCAATCCTGCATTGGTTAACATTGGACCCTATGGGTCCCAGGAGCCAATGACGATGTACGCCGGCGGTGACGGTACGCACTGCTGCCGACGTGACCGCCATTTTCTCTCTGTTCACTCACTTGATACCTGATCTTCCACAGGAGAGGACCTACACTGCAAGTGCTGCTGTGACCTCAGTCTGGAAGCGACAATGGCTACAGTGTCTGGGGAAAGGGCCCCTGCCTTCACATCGGAGGAGTTGGAGAAACTAGTGGATGGGGTCCTCCCCCAGTACACGCTACTCTACGGTCCTCCAGACAAACAGGTGAGTACACTATGAGCATGCTGTATGGGCAATGCCTGTTAGGAGTGGTGTGGATGGGAGATGGGGAGGGGATGAGGGTACTATTCCTGTAGGTCAGCACCCACCAGAATAAGGATATTTGGCATGCCATCGCCAAGGACGTCTGAGCCCTGAGGGTCCACCACAGACGGAGCACCCACTGCCGTAAAAGATGGGAGGACCTTTGCCGCTGGAGCAAGAAGACGGCGGAGGCCCAGCTGGGGATGGCCTCCCAACGTGGGATGGGTGCCCTTCACACCATGACCCCCCTGATGTTCCGGATCCTGGCGGTGGCGTATCCGGAGTTGGATGTGCGCTTGAGGGTATCACAGCAGCCACAGGGGGGTGAGTACACTCACATCCAGCAGACTCTGTGCACATTAGGAGGTGTCTTGTGGGTTCCCCTAGGCTAGGGCGAGCCTTGTAGGCAAGGCCCCTTTGTGAGGCAGGCTAAGTGAGGCAACCCCACCTGTAGTAAGTGCCATCTACACTTAGTCAGGCTCCTGTGACTTTCATGTGTGCAGCAGTCGGGCATAGGCCATGTACCCAATGTCCCTGTGATAAATTAGGGAACTCTAAGTGCATGGCGTAGTGCAGAGGGCTGCTGTGTCTGTAGTGTCCGCCAACGGAAGCTGAACTTATCTTTCTACTTTCTTTCCCCCACACTTTTTGTGCTCTCCCTGTTCTTGTGTGCATTAGCATCATCAGGCGGAGGAGCTGTGCCACCGGAGCAGGAGGGAGCTGCATCCCACATGGCCCTGGAGGGTGAGACTACGGAGTCAGAATTCACCAGTGGGACGGAGGGCAAGGGGAGCTCCACGGCGGGGACTGGAGCAGAAACCAGCGACACTGACTTCTCCTCTGATGGGAGCTCCCTTGCGGTGGCCGGCCCCTCTGTGCCCCCCGCATCTACAGGTACAGCCGCCACACCACCTACCAGCACCACCCTCCCAGCAGCCCCTCAGCGTGTGCCCCATGGCCGCTCACCCAGGAGGGTGGGCATCTCCCTTGCCCCAGGCACCCCAGGCCCTGCCCCAATCAGCCCTGATGCCCTCAGTGTTGGGCAGTCTACCATTCTGAATGCCATCCAAGGTGTAGAGAGGCAGTTGCAACAGACAAATGCATACCTGGAGGGCATTCATTCTGGCCAGGCAGCCCTTCAGCGAGCATTTCAGACTCTGACCTCAGCACTGATGGTCAGCCATTGTCCCTGTGTCCAGCTTCCTTCCTCCAACTTCCTCCACCCAGACCCAATCCCCAGTACCTCAGCCTATCCCAAGCACACCATCAGACTAGCATGCACACACCTCAACACACAAGGGTAGCTCTGGCAAACATAAGCACCACACATCCTACAGGCACTCACACAAGCATCATACCCATGCATACATACCAACATCCACTGCCTCCA
The DNA here is from genome assembly GCF_031143425.1 of Pleurodeles waltl. NCBI lineage: Eukaryota > Metazoa > Chordata > Amphibia > Caudata > Salamandridae > Pleurodeles > Pleurodeles waltl. The sequence goes on from NC_090437.1 coordinate 1,245,149,126, forward strand.
CTGTGTCCCCCTCCTCCACGTCTCCCTCCTGCCTCCCTATCACGTCTCCACTCACACCTGCATGCACTACATCTTCAGCCACTACCTCCATCACCAGCACGCCCATCACCGCACACCGCTCACGTGCAGTCACCACCCCCACTACCATTCACACATCCCCCCACTTCCAGCAGACACGTCGCTCCTCGCCCTGCTGCCCGCGCCGCCTCCTTCTCCATCTGTTTTCCTTTCCATTTCTTAGCCCCTGCCGCTGCATCCCTGCGGACCCTCCCACCTCCCCCCACCTCCTCACCGTCCGTTTTTCCTTTCCATTTCTTAGCCCCTGCTGCTGCGTCCCGCGGCCCCTCCCACCTCCCCAACCTCCTCATTGTCCGTTTTCCTTTCCATTTCTTAGCCCCTGCCGCTGCGTCCCCGCGGCACCTCCCCCCTCCCCCCACCTCCTCACTGTCCATTTTTCCTTTCCATTTCTTAGCCCCTGCCGCAGGGTCCCTGCGGCCCCTCCCACCTCCCCCACCTCCTCACCGTCCGCTTTCCTTTCCATTTCTTAGCCCCTGCTGCTGCGTCCCCGCTGCCCCTCCTGCCTCCCCCCACCTCCTCACCATCTGTTTTCCCTTTCCAATTAGTTTTTTCCGCCGCTGCCATCCCCTGCAGCCCCACCCCCCTGTCTTTCCCATTCGCCCAACCCTCCCTCCTCCCAGCTGCCACTCCCTCCCTCCTCCCCATTTATGGCAGTGTGCAAAATGCAAGCCTGTCTGCTCCCGTCTGCGCCAAGACCGCGCCCATTGCCAGTCCCCCTGGCCCCCTCAGACAAATCTACTCCCCCCTCACCCTCCACTCACTCAACCCTGCCCTCGCCCCACCTGCACTCTTCTCAGCCCCACACACACCCATGGCCCCTTCACATGCTACACCTGTCATTTCTCCTGCTCCTCATCCCTCACACCACACACCAACCATAGCGACCCCCCAACAACAAACACAACACCCCCAACGCAATACTCACCTGCCCACCAACCAGCCCCGCCTCACACCACCCCACAACCATAACACACCCTGCAACAACACCCTCATGCACCACACCAACACCACCCATCAGAACCACCTCAACTGCCTGCTCCTCAACACCCACTCCCTTCACAAACATGCCATAGAACTCTGGGACCTCATCATATCACACTCACCAGACATCGCTTTCCTCACGGAAACCTGGACCAACCCCTCCTTGGAACCGGACATAGCCATCGCCACCCCCAAGGGATACAAACTCCAATGCAAAGACCGCCTCAACAGGCCAGGTGGTGGCTTAGCCATCCTACATAGGGACACCATCAAAGTCACCACCAGCTCCCAAGACACTATTGACTACACAGAACACATGCACTTCCTAATCCCCATTAACAACAACTCCACCCTCAGAGGTACACTAATCTACAGACCACCAGGACCACGCCCCGCCTTATGCGACACCATCGCCGACACCATCAGCTCGCACGCCCTCACCTCCACAGACTACATCCTCCTCGGTGATTTCAACTTTCACCTGGAGAACCTTCAAGACCACAACTCAAACTCCCTCATAGACAACCTCACCAACCTCGGACTCAAACAACTGGTCACCGCACCCACCCACTCAGCAGGACACATGCTCGATGCAATTTTCACCTCAAGCTAACACATAGCCTACTCCCACACCACCAAACTCCACTGGACTGACCACCACTGCGTCCACTTCTCCTTCACCAAACCCCCCACACACCACCATCAACACACCACACCATACCGCATGTGGGACAAGATCCCCACACACCCACCACACACACCCTGCACTCACCCAACTCAACCCCCACTCATGATTCCCACCACACTCACCACCTGGGCCCCCACCACACACGAAGAAACCGAAAAAAACATGAACTCCATCCACTCCGGATCCCCCTCCGACCCCTGTCCTCATCGCATCTACAACAAAGCCAGCCCAACCATTGCCCCCATACTCCACTACATAATCAACTCCTCTTTCGACTCCGTCACCTACTCAGAACCCTGGAAGCAGGTAGAAATCACCGCTCTCCTAAAAAAAAACAAAGCCAACACGGAGGCCCTCTCCAACTATCGCCCCATCTCCCTCCTCCCTTTCCCCGCCAAGGTTGCTGAGAAACTAGTCAATGCCCGCCTATCCCACTTTCTCGAAGAAAACAACACTCTGGACCCCTCACAATCCGGGTTCCGCAAGAACCGCAGCACGGAAACCGCCCTCATTGCATGCACTGATGACATAGGACCAAAGTTGACAAAGGCGAGACCGTCGCTCTAATCCTCCTAGACCTCTCTGCAGCCTTTGACACTGTCTCCCACCGCACACTCTGCACATGCCTCCACAACACAGGAATTCACCACAAAGCCTTAGACTGGCTCACCTCCTTCCTCACCGACTGGACCCAAAGACTCCACCTTCCACCTCTTCACTCCCCAAGGGTCCTCCCTCAGCCCCACAATCTTCAACATTCACATGATCCCCCTAGCCAACATCCTCAGACCACACGGAATCACTATCCTCTCCTACGCAGACACCCAACTCATCCTCTCCCTCACCCGCAACCCCACCACCGCCAAAACCAACCTACATGCTGCTCTCCTTGACACCGCCAACTGGATGACAACTAACCACCTCAAGCTTAACTCCAACAAAACCGAGATCATCATCTTGGGCCCCAACAAAACCATATGGGACGACTCCTGGTGGCCCACCGCTCTAGGCCCGCACCCACCCCCGCAAACCACGCATGCAACCTCTGAATCATACTGGACCCCTCCCTCTCCATGACACAGCAAATCAATGCACTAACATCCTCCTGCTTCCACACATGCGGCACTCTAAAAAAATCCTTCAAATGGATTCCCCCAGAGAGCAGGAAGACAGTCACCCATGCACTCCTCATCATCAGACTAGATTACGGTAACACCCTCTACGCCGGCACCACACTCAAGCTCAAATGCAAACTCCAGAGAATTCAGAACAAAGCTGCACGCCTAGTCCTCGGCCTCCCCCGCCACGAACAAATCTCACCAAACCTCAAATCCATTCACTGGCTCCCCATAGACAAGAGAATCACTTTCAAGATCCTCATCCACGCACAGAAATCCCTCCACAGCACCGACTGGACCTACCTCAATGAAAGAGTGAACTTCCACACTCCCACCCGCAACCTCCGATCAGCCAACCTCGCACTAGCTACAGTCACCCGCATCCAATGAACCACCACAGGAGGCAGGGCCTTCTCTTACCTCGCCCCACAACCTGGAAGTCCCTCCCCACCGACCTCCGCAAAACCAAAGACCTCCTACTCTTCAGAAACAACCTCAAGACATGGTTGTTCAAACAGTAACCCCTCCCTCACCCCCCCACAAGCGCCTTCAGACCCTCACTGGTGAGTAGCGCACTCTATACATTTTTTTGATTGATTGATTGATCCCTGTGTCCTCTACCAGTGTGTCTGTGAGCCCTCCTCCCAAAGTACACAAACGCAGTCACACACCCACCCAACAGCCATCCACCTCATGACAGCCACCAGCCCATGCACCTTCACCCAAAGTCAGCAAACAGACACCTCCTACAACCACTACCTCTTCCTCCACTCCCAAACCCCCTCCATCTACCCGTCCCAGTGTGTCTTAAAAACGTTTCCTGTAAAACCTTGACCTCTTCCCTTCACCTCCCCCACCCCGTCCGTTCCCTAGGGCCCGCCTTTCCAGGTCCCAACCCAGCACCTCAGCCACCACATCACCGGGCACAGTGGTGCCAGCAGTAACCGGCTTCTAGAGTGCGCCAAGCAGCAGGGCTGCCAGTGGCCCAAGGAGCGAGGCCAAGGACATTCCTCCACCTCCAAAACCAAAGAAGTTGCCCACATCCCGGAGGGAGAAGGCCAAAACACCTGCCACCAAGGGCTCAGCCAAGACAACAGTTGGGAGTGGCAAGACAGCTGTGCCACCATCTAAGGTGGAGAAGGGCCTGAAAAAGAAAGGCAAGTCACCGCCAACATGCACGGCGGACAAGACCGCCACCGGCACCCCACATGCACTGCCGCCACAGCCACTGCTGCCAGCACCCAAGATACTGAGCCCTTCAACAGCACCGCAGACACTGTGCCCTTCAGCATCACCGAGGTCATTGAGCCCGCCACCAGCCCCGCCGCTCATGACACTGCCACCAACACCGAGGTCAGTGAGCCCGCCACCAGCACCGCCGCTCATGACATCGCCGCCAGCACCGAGGTCAGTGAACCCCCCACCAGTACTACTGCCCAATGACCGCCGCAAGCACCGCCGATACTGAGTAACCGCCAGCACCGCCAGTGGCCACGCCACATCCTGAGCTAGTGGCACCACCGCAGACATGGCTGCCATCCCCAGTGGTCATTCGTACGAGGCTGGTGGTCAGTTCCAGGGGCCTGGGCAGCTTCCATGTTGCCCCACCGTCAGTGGAGTATCACATCCACTACCTCAGTCCTTGGGAGGATGAAGCACTCTGGGCACAAAGCCCCCTCCAGAACCAGTGGAGTATCACATCCACTACCTCAGTCCTTGGCAGGATGAAGCACTCTGGGCACAAAGCCCCCTCCAGAACCAGTGAGAAAGGCATCCACTACCTCAGTCCTTGGCAGGATGAAGCACTCTGGGCAAAAAGCCCCTCCAGAACCAGTGGAGACTGTTATCCACTTGAGAGACTGTGGCTTTGCACTCCCCAGGATAAAGCAGTGGGCAAACCACCCACTGGAGAGACTTGAGAGACTGTGGCTTTGCACTCCCCAGGATAAAGCAGTGGGCAAACCACCCACTGGAGAGACTTGAGAGACTGTGGCTTTGCACTCCCCAGGATAAAGCAGTGGGCAACTCACCCACTGGAGAGACTTGAGAGACTGTGGCTTTGCACTCCCCAGGATACATCAATGGGCATGGAGCCCCCTCGTGGAGCTGGCGTCATGCACTCATCCGACTGAGGTGCCCCCCCTTCCCTTCCCCCTGAGGTGCCTGTTTTATTTCGATCTGATGCCCCTGCAGTATTCTCTCCGTTTGGATCGGGTATCTTGTGTGGGCCTCGCCCATGCATTTTGTGCCCAGTGGTCCACGGACTATATAGGTGCAGTACCTGGACTTGAATTCTTGGTGTACATATTTGTTAATAGTGGATATACATTTTTGAGTAATGGATTTTTCTTGATTACATTCGTTCAAATCATTTCCTTTTGTCCTTGCGTTCTTCCAGGGGGGTTGGGGAGGGAAATGTAATGTTTCAGCATGTATTTGTGTGTGTGTTGTGGATGAGGGTGGGGGTGTTGCGTGTTGCGTGTGTGTGTCACTCTCTTTTCCCTCCCCCTCCCCTGTGTCATAGGTGCAGTACTCACCGTGGTCGTCGCTGCCGTCAGTCGTGCTCCTGGTAGAGGAGCAGGAAGACAATCGCAGGGAGTGCTTCCTGGTTCCTCGTGGGGTCTGTAGAGGTGAGAGTTTTCCCTTCCAATTCCTGTTTCCGCCATGTTTTTGTTCTGGTTGAATCCGCCCTGGAAAAGGTGGCGGATTGGCCTGTCATAGTGTGGGCGGTACATTGTCTTCCGCCTGTCTGTTGGCGGTGACCACCAAGCTGTTTGTACCACCATGGTGGTCGGAGTGTTAAAGTGGCTGTCTCTGTTGGCGGTTTCCACCACGGTTGTGATTCCATTTTTTTTTCCTCTAGCCTGTTGGCGGTCTTACCGCCGCTTTACCACCGACCGCCAGGGTTGTAATGAGGGCCTATATGTGTCTTCGTATTGCATATATACTTTCCACATTACCCTAAATTAAGATTGTCTGCTCTGTGCTATAGCTACCTGGGGTCTGAGCTCAGGCTATTTTAATCACTTTAAGGTATCACACTTATAAGAGTTTGTGGTTGCTCCTTGGGGTTGGCAGACGCAACTCCAAATAATAACACCATTTCTTACAGCTTCCCTAAAGGTTGTCAAATTAGGACAGAAATGGCTAATTCATTATGATTATGAGGCAAAAAGGGGCCTTAAACAATGCTTAAAAACAATAAGAAGTTAGTGGTGTCAGAAAAAAATCATTATTAGGCAAATAACATCCCTAGTGCCCATAACACTGCCAAAGAAGTCTTTTCATTAGTCAGTTTCTTTGCCTCCCCGGACTGTCAATCCCTAGCTAAAGAACATGTCCATGCACTTTGTGAGAAGTCTCTGATTTCTTTTCTGGCAGGATTGAAAAAAGTGAGACTTTTAGTATCTCCTTTGCTCCCTCAGTGATGAAAGTTGAACCTTGATTTGCGATCTTGGACTTCCAACATTGTTTATCTTTGACCTCCTATTAGTGATATTGCTAAGTTGCACTCTTACATCTATTCAAGCTCTTTGGTGGACTCTATGCTCTCTGCAAATCTATGTTGGGTTGTTTCTTGCTTGCGTCATCTGCAACTGGACATTTGTTAAAAATCTATTCTTAGTTCTTCCATACCAGCTGTGTGGAAGAAAGCCTTAGTTATCCTGCTTTAAAAAAAATATTAAATAGACTTCCTATCTGAGCAACCACTGCCCATTTTTCCACTCTCTCAACCACTTAAGGTGTTGGAGTGTGTCTTTTAAAAGCAATATTAATTACGTAATCTCGCAATATATTGTGTGATGAAGCTGCATAGAAAATAATGCACGCGTTTAAAATGTGCCCACGGGGAGTGGCTACCAATGTAAACGAAGACTAATGAAAAGGCTTATTAATTTAGAGTTTTATGCAATAATGTTTGAATTTGTATTAGTATATCATAATTAGAGTTATGTGTTAAGAGTTTGCTTTATTAAACCAGAGGGCCTTAGCTTAGCGAGGGTTTGGGCCTAGCTGCCTGGCCTCATATTGAATTGTATTTTCTAACAAGTAATGTGCTGCTTTCCTGCAGGACACAAAGCTGTACTTTTCCAGGAGTTATGTGTGTGTAGCAGTAGTAAATTCTTTCTCTTGAGAACCGGCTTGCTCAAGGCGACGTTCTTGCTAGATGCAACAGTGTAAATTGTAACAGGTGCAAGGTTAACCGTACTAAGAGAAGACAATGAAGACACTGACTGGAGCGCAAAGTGTAACATTCTCTACCTGACATTCCAACCGTTGAAGACGTCAATAACATGGACCAATCCGCGACATGGGAACTGTAAATTGTGGAAAATTCTAGTAAGGTGCTTACCGAATTATTTGATAAAGATAATAATGCACCAAACTTCATCCAATGAGGAATTAGGGAATAGTTAGACAGTTTTGATGTAACGCGTAACCCAAGGAAAACGACACAGACACACTTCTTCTTCCACTTACACGGGGACCCTTACCCTTGCCATTTGCCATTCTCTTTGCTATGAGTCTTTTGCTAGAGGACTTATGCTAGTTGTCATATATTAGTTTAATTGTCCTGTCACTTTAAATCATCCTGTACCCCATTCTTGTCTGATGCTAGCTTCGCCTACATCAGAGGGAAGTAATCCGTTCCTTAGCTATGCTATCTTGAGACTTTGCCCAGCCCTATCTCTGCTGATGATGCATAGCAGACAGTGAAAAGTGCGACGGGTGCAACTGCACCCGTCGCATTGCCGCAACACTGCTGGCTCCATTTGGAGCCAGCTCCCATGTTGCGGCCGACATCCCCGCCGGCCCAGCAGGGATCTCGTAATGGCCACCGCGGGAGTGTGGCTGCATTGGCGGCCGCACATCGGTTACAACTTAACTGGCGGCATTTGACGCCCACCAATGTTGTAATGAGGGCCTCTGTCTAGGCAAGTTTAAAAGCTGTTCATAGTTTTATGTGTGCTGTGCAGTGCAGCACACATGCAAAGCCAGAAAAGCATGGAGAAATGAAAACATTTCTCCGTTTAACGCCTGCTTTCAAAAGTCATTATTATTTTGGGCAAAATTCTGTCTACTAATGTTAGAAGATAAGGTTTTGCGTGAAAAAGCATGAGTGTTTACATGAGAATGCCCATTCACCACCCATGTAATGCCCCTTGATGCTAAGTAACACAAAGCAGTGCTTAACAATACTTTATGTTATTTTAGGGTACTTTCCAGCGCAAAACAAGTTTGCAACTGGAAAGTTAATTGTGAAAAAACATTTTGTGCTGGTTAGCGTCACTTTTGTAACTCTAACCCAGAGCACATTGTTTGTGAATCTCCCCCTTAGCACCTTATTTGAAAGGTCTACTAATCCACCTGTACACTACCCTGCAAATAACCCTACGACAGAAATTAAAAGTCAGTGACATAGACCATAGAGGATATGTTGCCCTTACTGGTCTCTAAAGTTTCCAATGCAACAAGGTATGCAGTTTCTTGAGCAACAATGAAATCTAAAAAAGAACAAAGTAGAATTAAAGCATTCCTAGCACTATGAAAGAAATTAAATAAGAGGTCATGGAGAATGAGGGCCACCATTGGAGGATGGTAGTCAGGGAAAGCATAGAGGAAGAGGTCAGGAGGGGGCACCAACAAGGATTCTTGCACCGAGCGGCAAGCACCACCAACCCTGGAGCCATGTTTTATACAGATCAAAATATAATCAAGTAGTTTTCAATTTCTTTCCTAATTTTTATAACTTTCTTTTTTGGATTAATTCAAATAATCACACTCATCCAGCACACATTTGTAAATTGGAAAAATGTTTCTGCTCCTCCTCAAAAAATCACATTTGTAGTAATTTCTAGTTAATTATGTGCTGTGATTTGTGTGGCCCAAAAAAGTGGCTGTTGTGTGGTGCTTATGCTAGCTTTTGTAGTCTGAGGCTTAAGACTATTGGTGGTGGCTTGTGGTCTAGTGTAGTTCAGTCTTATTTGGTTTGCAGCTGCTACCAAACAGGAACTCATAAATACCACTGCAAGAGAACAAACATGATAGAGCTGTGGAATTGGGCAAAAAATGTAACAAGAGAGCAGTGAGAAAGTAGGGGAGGAGACAAGGATGGAGAAGAATATGAATTGATGATGACCCGCTGATGAACTCCACCTGCTCAACCCTGGATGCCACCATAAACCCTACTGCTGAGCCACACTTCAGTCCACAAAGGGCCCCTTTACCCCCTCTCATTGTCACTTCACATGCCTCCACACATCCTCTTCCGCTGCCCACACACACGCCACATCCCTTACCAAGTTACAACCCAAGACCCGCGCTCACACATCATCACACTCCCACCTTCCACAACAACTTTCACTTTCATACATGCTTCTCAACACACGCTCACTCAGCAAGCACTCCACCGAGATTTTGCACCTCATTCAGTCCAGTGAATTGGACCTCCTCTTCCTCACCAAAACCTGGCTCAACCCCACATTGGTCTCGGACATCATCACAGCCATCCCTACTGGATACATAGGTGGTCATTACAACCCTGGCGGTCGGTGTTAAAGCGGCGGTAAGACCGCCAACAGGCCGGCGATAAAAAAAATGGAATTACGACCGTGGGGGAAACCGCCAACAAAGACAGCCACTTTAACACTCCGACCGCCACGGCGGTAGAAAACCAACAGCGCGGCGGTCACCACCAACAGACAGGAGGGAGACAATGTACTGCCCACAGTATCACAACCTACCAATCCGCCACCTTTTCCAGGGTGGATTCACCGCGAACAAAAACACGGTGGAAACAGGACTTCAAAGGGAAAACGCTCACCTCTGCACACCCCACGAGGAACCAGGACGCCATGGAACCCGAGCTCCACATTTTACCAGCCTTTATCTTCTTGCTCGTCTACCAGGCGCACGAACGCCGGTGGCGAAGACCACGGTGAGTACTGCACCTACGACACAGGGGAGGGGGGAGGGAAAAAACAGTGACACACACACGCAACACCAAACACCCACACCATCCCCCACGACAACACACACAGTAATACAGCATGATACATTACAGTTACACCCCCCAAGCCCCTGGAAGAATGCAAAGACAAAAGGAAATGAGGTGAACGATTGTAATATATTAAAATTCAGTAGTCAAATAATATACATACACTATTTACAAATACATACACCAAGAATATTAATCCAGGGTATTCCACCCTGAAAGTTCTTGGACCACTGGGACCACACTGCATGGGCAAGGCTCACACAAGATACCCGAACATGACAGAGAGAACACTGCAGGGGCATCAGATAGAAATAAAACAGGCACCTCAGGGGGAAGGGAAAGTGGGGGGGCACCTCAGCCGGTTGAGTGCACAACGCCAAATCCACGAGGAGGCCCCATGCCCACTGTTCAATCCTGGGGAGTGCAAAGCCACAGTCTCACAAGTCTCTACAGTGGGTGGGTTTCCCACTGTTCAATCCTGGGGAGTGCAAAGCCACAGTCTCACAAGTCTTTACAGTGGGTGGGTTGCCCACTGCTATATCCTGGGGAGTGCAAAGCCACAGTCTTACAAGTCTCTACAGTGGGTGGGTTGCCCACTGTTCAATCCTGGGGAGTGCAAAGCCACAGTCTCACAAGTCTCTACAGTGGGTGGTTTGCCCACTGTTCAATCCTGGGGAGTGCAAAGTCACAGTCTCTCAAGTGGATAACAGTCTCCACTGGTTCTGGAGGGGGCTTGGTGCCCAAAGTGCTTCATCCTGCCAAGGACAGAGGTAGTGGATGTCAATCTCCACTGGTTCTGGAGGGGGCTTGGTGCCCAGAGTGCTTCATCCTGCCAAGGACAGAGGTAGTGGATGTCAATCTCCACTGGTTCTGGAGGGGGCTTGGTGGCCAGAGTGCTTCATCCTGCCAAGGACAGAGGTAGTGGATGTGATACTCCACTGGTTCTGGAGGGGGCTTGGTTCCCAGAGTGCTTCATCCTGCCAAGGACAGAGGTAGTGGATGTCAATCTCCACTGGTTCTGGAGGGGGCTTGGTGCCCAGAGTGCTTCATCCTGACTCGGACAGAGGTAGTGGATGTGATACTCAACTGGTTGTGGAGGGGGCTTGGTTCCCAGAGTGCTTCATCCTGCCAAGGACAGAGGTAGTGGATGTCAATCCCCACTGGTTCTGGAGGGGGCTTGGTGCCCAGAATGCTTCATCCTGCCAAGGACAGAGATAGTGGATGTGATACTCCACCAGTTCTGGAGGGGGCTTGGTGCCCAGAGTGCTTCATCCTGCTAAGGACTGAGGTAGTGGATGTATCTCTCCACTGGTTCTGGAGGGGGCTTGGTGCCCAGAGTGCTTCATCCTGCCAAGGACTGAGGTAGTGGATGTCAATCTCCACTGGTTCTGGAGGGGGCTTGGTGCCCAGAGTGCTTCATCCTGCCAAGGACAGAGGTAGTGGATGTGATACTTCACTGGTTCTGGAGGGGGTTTGGTGGCCAGAGTGTTTCATCCTGCTCGTGGCGGCCTCAGTAGCGTCAGTGCTTTTGGCGCTCATGGGCCTGCGGTGCTTGTGGCGGAGGTGTCTTTGACAGCAATGCTTGTGGCAGCGGTGTCCTTGGCAGCGGTGCTTGTGGCGGCGGTGTCCTTGGCAGCGGTGATTGTGGCGGCGGTGTCCTTGGCTGCGCTTCAGCTGCTGGCGGTCCTGTTTTGGGCAGCGGGGCTGCTGCTGGCGGTCCTGTCTGAGCCAGCGGGGCTGCTGGAGGTCATCTCGTGGGCAGCGGGGCTGAAGCTGGCGGTCGCCTCCTGGGCTGCCGGGCTGATGCTGGCGGTCCTGTCTGGGCAGCGGGGCTGATGCTGGCGGTCCTGTCTATGCCAGCGGGGCTGCTGGCGGTCGCCTCCTGGGCAGCGGGGCTGATGCTGGCGGTCCTGTCTGGGCCAGTGGGGCTGCTGGCGGTCGCCTCCTGGGCAGCGGGGCTGATGCTGGCGGTCCTGTCTGGGCCAGCGGGGCTGCTGCTGGCTGGCTCCTGGGCAGCGGGGCTGATGGCGTTCTTCTCCGCCGTGCTAATCTTCCCAGACTTGCCGGGTTTCTTGTGCCCCTTCCCCACCTTGGAAGGTGTCGCAGCTGACTCCAAACTCCCACCTGTACCCCTGGGAGCGGCTTTGCTGGCTGTTGTCTTCCCCCTCTCCCGCCGGGCACTGGCCAACTTTTGATGCTTGACAGGTGGGGGGCTGTCCTTGCTGTGGCTCCTTGCCACACTGGCTGCCCTGCTGCCTGGTGCACTCAAGACTCAAGAATCCGGTGACTACTGCAAACACTGGTCCTGCCGATGTTGTGGCTGAGGTGCTAGGTTGGGACCTGGAGAGTTGGGCCCTAGGAGACTGACGTGGTGGGGGAGGTGAGGGAAAGAGGTCAAGGGTGGACAGGAAAAGTTTCTTAGGAACACTGGGACGGGTAGCTGGAGGGGGTTTGGGATTGGAGGAAGAGGTTGTGTTGTAGGAGGTGTACGTTTGGTGACTTTGGGTGAAGGTGTATGCACTGGAGGCTGTCGTGAGGTGGATGGCTGTTGTGTGGGTGTGTGCCTGCGTTTGTGTACCTTGGGAGGTGGCGTCACAGACACACTGGGAGAGGACACAGGAGATTTGTGAATGGTAGTGGGGGTGGTGTCTGCACGTGAGCGGGGTGTGGTGGTGGGTGTGCTTGTGATGGAAGTAGTGGCTGTAGATGTAGTGCATGCAGGTGTGAGTGGAGACGAGACTGGGAGGGAGAAGGGAGACGAGGAGGTGGGGGACACAGTGGAGACAGTGGATGTTGCTATGTCTGCATGTGTGTGATGCTTGCATGAGTGCCTGTGGGATGTGTGGTGCTTATGTTTGCCTGAGCTTCCTTTGTGTGTTGAGGTGTGTGCATGCTGGTCTTATGGTGTGCTTGGGGTAGGCTGAGGTACAGGGGATTGGGTCTGGGTGGAGGAAGTTGGAGGGGGAGGCTAGAGACAGGGACAATGGCTGCCGTCAGTGCTGAGGCCAGAGTCTGAAAAGCTCGCTGAAGGGCTGCCTAACCAGAATGAATGCCCTCCAGGAATGCATTGGTTTGTTGCAACTGTCTCTCTACACCCTGGATGGCATTCAAAATGGTAGACTGCCCAACAGTGAGGGACCTGAGGAGGTCAATGGCCTCCTCACTGAATGCAGCAGGGGTGACTGGGGCAGGACCTGAGGTGCCTGGGGCGAAGGAGATGCCCACCCTCCTGGGTGAGCGGGCACGGGGCAAAGGCTGAGGGGCTGCTGGGAGGGCGGTGCTGGGGGGTGGCGGCTGTACCTGTAGATGCGGGGGGCACAGATGGGGCCGCCACCACAAGGGGGCTCCCATCAGAGGACGAGTCCGTATCACTGGTGTCAGCTCCAGTCCCCGCCATGGAGCTCCCCTCGCCCTCCGTCCCACTGGTGAAATCACACTCCGTAGTGTCGCCCTCCAGGGCCATGTGGGATGCAGCTCCCTCCTGTTCCGGTGCCACTGCTCTACCGCCTGATGATGCTAATGCACACATGTACAGGGAGACCACAAAAAGAGGGGGGAGGCAGAAGAAAGACATGTTGAGTGCATGCATTACCGCTACCATTGGCGGACACAACAGACACAGAAGCCCCCTGCACTATGCCGCGCACTTGGGGTCCACTATTCAATCCCTGGGACATGACCTACAAGGCTATGGCCGATATCTGCACACATGGATGTCACAGGAGCCTGACTAGGTGTAGTTGGCACTGTACCCAGGTGGGGTGGGGTGCCACAGGGTCTGCCTGAAAAAGGAGACTTAACTAGCACACTCGCCCTGGGCTAGGGAAATGCACAGCCCACCTCCCCCACCCAGACACCTCCACTGCGCGCTGAATCAGCTGAATGAGAGTGTACTCACCCCCTTGTTGCTGCTGTGATGCCCTCAAGCGCCCATCCAACTCCGGGTATGCCACCGCCAGGATCCTGAACATCAGGGGGGTCATGGTGCGACGGGCACCCCTCCCACATTGGGAGGCCATCCCCAGCTGGGCCTCTGCCGTCTTCTTGCTCCAGCGGCGAATGTCCTCCGATCTTTTCTGGCAGTGGGTCCTCCGTCTGTGATATACCCCCAGGGTCTGGACATCCTTGGTGATGGCACGCCAAATATCCTTCTTCTGGTGGGCGCTGACCTACATGAATTGTAGAGGGGAAAAAGAGAAGTTATTACCAACTGCACCGTCACAGTCATTGGCCCACATCCCTCTTCTTGCCATGTGGCACATGCACTCACCGTTGTTTCATGCACGCATCATTCCCCCGCTATCTTTCCTCCACACCACTCCACACAGGCATTGCCCATACAGCATGCTCCCAGTGTACTTACCTGTTTGTCTGGAGGACCGTAGAGTAGCGTGTACTGGGGGAGGACCCCAGCCACGAGTTTCTCCAACTACTCCGATGTGAAGGCAGGGGCCCTTTCCCCGGACGCACGTGCCATTGTCTCTTCCAGACTGAGGTCACAGCAGCACTTGCAGTGTAGGTCCTCTCCTGTGGAAGATCAGGTATTGAGTGATTGTACAGATAGAAAATGGCGGTCACGTCCGCGGCAGTGCCTACCGTCACCGCTGCGTACATTGTCATTGGCTCCTGGGACCCATAGGGTCCAATGTTAACCAATGCAGAATTGCGCTGCGGTCTTCGACCGCGACGGTGTACAAGGCCAGCGCAGTTACCTCACATCCCATTGTCCCACTTTACCGGTCAGGCAGCCCCCATTTCAGGAGTCCACATGGCTTTATTTTTAACTGTGTCACACATATCTAGGCCTTGCCTCAACACTCATACAGGCCAAATTCGGGTTATGAATGGTTTTCTGAGTGAGCTGTGTTTACGTACCCCTGAGTTGGTTGACTCTGTGCTCGCTGTTGTCCTTCATAGGCACCATCCGCTGGGACATGTGAGGAGATGGCGGCATCCTCCGGTGTACAGACCGCTGGTGGACCTGTCGACAGTGGAGGAAAGACATGTGATCATCACCTACAGGCTTGATCGTGCCACAATCCTGGAACAGTGTGCCCAGTTGGAGCCAGACCTGATGTCAGCTATCCGCCATCCCACAGGAATCCCCCTCAAGTGCAGGTGCTGTCAGTACTCAATTTCCTAGCAAGTGGGTCTTTTCAAACAACAGTGGCCATAGCATCAGGGATGTCCCAGCCTATGTTTTCCAACATGTTGTCCAGAGTGTTCCCTCAGGTGGAGGATTTGCCTACAGTGAAAGGTGACTTCTATGCCCTGGGACATATCCCCAAAATCATAGGTGCCATTGATGGGACACATGTGGCCTTGTTCTCCCCCGCAGGAGTGAACAGGTGTACAGAAACCGGAAGAGTTACCATTCGATGAATGTGCAGATGGTGTGTTTGGCCGACCAGTACATCTCCCATGTTAATGCCAAATTCCCTGGCTCAGTGCATGACGCTTAAATCCTGCAGAATAGCAGCATCCCTTATGTGATGGGGCAACTCCAGAGGCACTGTGTGTGGCTATTAGGTGAGCACCTGGAACCAAATCAGTGGAAATAGTTGTCTGGGTCTGGGGATATCCCTACAGGTTAGTGTGTGTCTAACAGTTGTCCATTGCCATTTGCAGGTGACTCTGGCTACCCCAACCTGTCATGGCTACTGACCCCAGTGAGGAATCCCAGGACAAGGGCAGAGGAACGCTACAATGAGGCCCATGGGTGAACTAGGAGGATTATAGAGCGGACCATCGGCATCCTGAAGGCCAGGTTCCGGTGCCTCCATGTGACAGGTGGTTCCCTATTCTACTCACCAAAGAAGGTGTGCCAGATCATCGTGGCCTGCTGTATGCTTCACAACTTAGCTTTGCAACGACAGGTGCCTTTTCTGCAGGAGGATGGTGCAGATGGAGGTGTTGTGGCAGCTGTGGAGCCTGTGGACAGCGAAGACGAGGAAGCAGAAGAAGAGGACATCGACAACAGGATCTCTGTGATCCTGCAATACTTCCAGTGAGACACAGGTAAGAATACAAACCTGCCTACTACATGTACTTTAACACTACTACCTCTCTACTGTCTGTCCTTTTCACCCAGTGCATGGTCACTGAGTTGTCACTTTCCCTTACGATTTCACAGATGTGGGTCCCACTGTGTGACGTGCTTTGTTTCCTCATGGACTAGAGCTGTGTGACATAGGTATGTTGACATTACAATTGAAAGAGCATTTTGTCACTGTAATTGCTAATACACTATTTCGAAATCACAGACAGACTCCAGATTGTTTTGTGCTTTAAGGGTGTTTATTTAAGTGCTCAATATTGGAGGGGGTTGTAAAATGGTGAGGGGTGATGGTGGAGGAATGTCCATGGCAGAGTCCTGTCTATTAGTCTCACAAGTGCATTGTCCAAAGGGGCATAGAAAGTGGAGCTGGGGCAGTTTGAGGATGGACAGGGTGACAAGGTGGGACAAAATTATGACATTCAGGGCGGTCTCATTTCTTGGCGGGGGTCTGGGCATCATTCTCTGTCTTCGTCCTGGATCTCAGGGACCGTTTGCGGGGTGGTTCTCCCTCTGCAGCGGGTGGGGTGCTGGTGTGGTGGTCCTGTGGCGGTGCCTCCAGTCCACTAGCGCCGGTGGAAGTGGTGGGCAGTTCATCGTCCAGGCTAGTGTCAGGGGCCCCTTGTAGGGCCACAGTGTCCCTCTTGGTGTTGAGGACTTCCTTCAGCACCCCTACGATGGTGCCCAGGGTGGAATTAATGGATCTGAGTTCCTCCCTGAAGCCCAAACACTGTTCCTCCTGCAGCCTCTGGTTCTCCTGAAACTTGGCCAGTACCGTTGCCATCGTCTCCTGGGAATGATGGTACGGTCCCATGATGTTGGAGAGGGCCTTGTGTAGAGTGGGTTCCCTGGGCCTGTCCTCCCCCTGTCGCACAGCAGCCCTCCCAGTTCCCCTGTGTTCCTGGGCCTCTGTCCCCTGAACGGTGTGTCCACTGCCACTGCCCCCAGGTCCCTGTTGTTGTTGGGGTGGTGGGTTAGCCTGGGTTCCTTGTAGTGGTGGACAAGCTGCTGATTGACCTGTCCTGGGGACAGAGGTATGGGCCCCCTGGGTGGGTGCTGTGCTGGTGTTTCCAGAGGGGGCAAGTTCTGTAGTGGCCTGTGCAGAGGTCCCAGATGGGCCGGGCTGGTCGTCTAGTTCCAGTTGGACAGAGCTGCTGTCATCATTGTGGGCCTCTTCTGTTGGTTGTGTGGACATGTGTGGACCCTTCTGTGCGGTGACGTTGGGTAGGGGTCCTTCAGGGGTGTAAAAGCATGATTATTGCATCTGGGTGTACCATGGTGTGCAATGGGTGGGTGACCGTGTACCCCAGTGGTTGCATTCCGGTGTGGTACCTTGTGTGATGATGGTTTAGGGGGGTGTATGGGTATGTGCAGTGGCCATGCATTGGTGATGGGTGTCCATGCTTTGTTGTTGCATGCAGGGCTTGGTGTTGGGATGTGTGGTTTGTGATATTGAGACATTTGTGAGGAGTAGGTGTGATGGGGGTGAGGGCGAGGGTGGGGGTATGTGATGGCATGCAGGTAGGGTGGGGGATATAGTAGTTAAGGTTTGACTTACCAGAGTCCATTCCTCCAGCTACTACTTTGAGGCCCTCAGGATGCAGAATAGCCAAGACTTGCTCCTCCCATGTTGTTAGTTGTGGGGGAGGAGGTGGTGGTCCGCCGCCAGTCCTCTGAACCACAAGGTGGTGTCTTGATACCACGGAACGCACCTTCCCCCATAGTTCGTTCCCCCTCTTCCTGATGTCATCCCTATTTCTTGGGTGCTGTCCCACTGCATTGACCCTGTCCACTATTCTTCGCCATAGCTCCATCTTCCTAGCTATGGAGGTGTGCTGCACCTGTGATCCGAATAGCTGTGGCTCTACCCGGATGATTTCCTCCACCATGAACCTGAGCTCCTCCTCAGAGAACCTGGGGTGTCTTTGGCGTGCCATGGGGTGGTGTGGGTGATGTGTGGGGTGGTATGTGTTGTGATATGTGGGGTGATATTTAGTGGTGTGTTGTGTGAGGTGCGTGGATGTTATGTGTGTGATGGTGTTGTGTGCCTGTGGATGCTTGGTTGTAGATTGTAGTGTCTCTCTCTGGCCTTCTGTCACAATTATGGTCATAGGGGTTTGTGGGTGATGTGGGTGTGTGTTTTATATTGTATTGGGTGTGTGGGAGTGGTGTGTGTATGTGTATCAGGTGTGTATATTTTGAATTGTCCAATGTGGCAGAGTTTTGTAAGAATGTGTATATTTTGAGCGCAGCGGTGTGTACGGAAAATGGAATACCGCGGTCGAAAGGCCGCCGCGTGGATTCATGGGTCGTGATAGTGTGGGCGTATTTCTGTTGGAGTGATGGTGGAGGTTTTGTTTTTGCCAGTTTATCACTGACCTTTTGTGTGGCGGACTTGTGTGGGTGTCTCAATTTTGGTGGATTCCGAGGTGTGGGTCATAATGACCGTGGCGGAATTCCGCTGCTGCAGCGGTGTGTTGGCGGTCTTCTGCACAGCGGTAAGTGGCTTTTACCGCCAATGTTGTAATGACCCCCATAGTCTTGCACCAAGACTGACCCCATAAGCCGGAAGGACTACCAACTGACAACATAGAACCCTGTAACCATCAATGACAATGCAGCATCAATTAAGGCAGTCCTGTCAGGAGCACCCACAGACCACTGCCTCTACTATATCTACTACCTGGGAAATGTGATGATCAGCACTGCACTTACTTTCATCATCAACACATCCCTCATGGCATCCATCTTCCCAGATAGCTCGAAACATGCCATAGTCACCGTCCTCCTCAAAAATCCTCAGCCGACCCCGAAGTACTTAGCAACATCCGACCCATCTGATTGCTCCCTTTCTCAGCCAAAGTCAGGGATAAGACCCTTAACAGACAACTCTATGACCACCTAAAATGCCACAAACTCCTGGACGACTCACAATTAGGATTCTGAAACAACCATAGCACTTAAACAGCCCTTATTGCTTCCACAGATGACATATGCACCATCCTCAACCGTGGACAGACTGCCGCTCTCATCCTCCTCAACCTCTGCGCAGCTTATGACACTGTCTCGCACCACACACTTATTGCCAGATTACACACAGTAGGAATACAAGGACCACCACTCCAATGATTAGCTTCCTTCACCTTTAGAAGAACTCAATGAGTCAGGCTCAGGCTATTCGCATCCAAACCAAAAAACCTCATCTGTGGAGTGCCACAGAGATCATCATTCAGCCCCACACTTTTCAGCATGTATATGACTTTTCTGGCTGACATCATCAGATCTCACAGAATCAATATAATTTCCTACATTGATGACACCCAGTTAGTTTTTTCCCTCTCAGACAACAATGTCACCACCAAGACTAACTTCAAACTATGCGTGACCAGTGTGACCAATTGGATGAAAAAACCTGTCTCAAGCTCATCCTGGACATCAATCATACCATGTGCCAGGTCAGGGCTGTCATCTCCTCATGCTTCCACATCCTCTGCAAGTTATGTAACATTTTCAGAAGGCTCCCACTGTACGCCAGAGGTACCATCATGCAGGCCTTAATCACAATCAGACTGAACTAGAGCAATGCACTCTATGTCAGCATTTCAACCAATTCTCTTTACAGACTTCAAAGTATCCAAAACACCACTGCCATATTCATCCTCAAACTCCTGCACCAAACCCTCACCACAGCATTCCTCAGAGAGCTAAACTGGCTCCCCATCCAGAAGTGCTGTCAGTTCAAACTTCTCACACATGCATTCAAGTCACCATACAACATAGGACCCCCATACCTCAATCAGCAGATTCACTTCCACCAACCCACCAGACAACTTCTCTCAGCATCACTCACACACGTACCCACACACGCACCCAGCATCCACAGAATCAACACCGGAAGTCAATCATACTCCTACCAAGCAGTCAAATCATAGAACAGACTCCCCCACCATCAGGGCATCCTCCTCACTTCTAGAATTTTGCAAGAACCTGAATACCTGGCTTTTCAGCTAGGCTTCTTGCTGGACCATCAAGACTGCCTTTTCCCAGGCCCAGCCTCACCACACGCCTACTCTCACCTACTCAGCACCTGGATATCCTCACAGGTGACAAGCACTGCTCTATAAATCCACCTTACATTACATTACTCATCGTGCCTCATAGCTCACTGTCACTCTACCCAGTGTGAACATGGAAAAGGGACAAGTAGGGCCACATAGCCAGGTTCTGTTTCAGTTTGTAGATTATGTATTCAGTTCAGATACAGCCAGTGGTGGCCTCCACTGCATATCAGTTTCTCTGTGACAGGTTCAGCCAGTTAAAGTTTAGCTATGGGGACAGCAAGGCTTAAACCTGAAAAGAGAGGCTCCTGACTCCCCACTGTGTGTGTGGCCCTTTGCACGCATCCGTTGCCTTCACCGACCCCTTAGCAACCAGGTACCAGCTTGTCTGGCAGTGGGTGAGTCCAAATATGCATGGCTCTACAGTAGCTAACAGTTTTTTAAATATATTTGTATGTTTGGTGTAAAAACTTTTTTAGCTGTCTTTCTAGATCTTTCAAAATCAAAATAGAGTTTAAAACATAAAATAATAATGAACAGAGAAGGCATAGGTCAGCACCCTTCAGTCATTGCTCAGTTGGTAGCATCAGTTACATGTTCGACTAGCACACAAGATAGCATACATGGAATCGGACTCCTTTGCCATTCATGTTTGATTGCCTTTGCCATTCATGTTTGCATCATCCCACTGGGCAGCTATCTGTTGCTTGGCGTGTCAGGCTGTGTTAATTATCTGTCATCCCAATGCAAGTGGTAATGGATGGGGAAGGGCAAAGGAATCTGCTGTAAGAGACAGTTTGGTGCACTTAATGAACGGCTAGGAAGCTATAAGTCTCAGCAGTAACCTAGATTATTGAAGGCAAATTGTCTCAAGGCCAAGGCCTCCAGAAGATAGCGTTCCATTGTGTTGTAGCACTACACGGTACCCGTCATGGGCTCCACTGAGTGAAATAGCATCTGTATAGCTCTCCAGTAACATCAATCATTGGACCTGTACTTGTAATATTGACTTGATTAAATATTGATTAAAACCAGAAAGGGGCCATCAGTGGACTTTACATGAGTGTAGTGATGATTTTGGCATGTGATCCTCCACATCTTTGAGTCTGCCAGGTTGTATGGCACCAATGGCTTCTTCCCGAAGCCTACTTTCAAACAGTATTGACTATCAGTCCTTCCAGTGAGTAATTGAAATTTGGAGTTTAGAACCTATCATATGGGTGACTTACATTTGAATTTGAATTTACATTTCTGATGTGGGTGAGTACCAAGAGTGTCTTGGAGCGAAGAATCTACGAGGCATGCTATGATTCACAGCACAATGGTTGAAGGGAGACAGAAATTCAGCACTTTACAAAAGCTGAGGAGATTCGATTGGCTTCCAAGGTTAAAAGGCAGTTTATTGCACAACTGACAGGTGGTATAAGCAAAATGCGACCACCCCATGAGGCTTTTTTTATTTTGGGAATAGAAATAAGAAAGGCTGCGGCAGATCTCAGATTTCTGGTAGCATTGTACCACCTGATTTGGTTTGCAAGAGGGTTAGGTCTGATGTCAAACGAAGCCTTACGGCCTAAACAAAGTGCTTTAAAGGCCACCCTCTTTTTCACCGGAAGCCAGTGAAGTTCAGTCCAAACTTTTGACACTGACAAAAATTTGGGGAGATTTTTTAAGAGGGGAGCAGCTGCGTTCTGCAACATTTGGAGCTTACTGATTCAAATTCCCTTATAAAGAGGATTACTAAAGTCACTTTGTAATAAGAAAAGAGCAATGACTACTGATTTTTGCAGCTGAAACGGGATAAACAGCAACACCTTCCTGAGAGATCTGAGCAATAAGGAGGAAGATTATGTCAGTTTACTAACTTGCTCTCTAAAGATAGATTGGTTTCAAAAATTGCACCTAGATTTTTTTTTACTTTAGGAACAGGGTTTGGAAGTGGGTCCAAGGTCTGTGGCAACCATGAGTGACCCCAGAAGGTGGTATCTTTTCCACAAACGTGGATCTCTGCTTTTTTCAGAATTCAACTTCAAGCAATTGAAAGTCATCCAATTGGCAGTAGCCTTCATGAAGTTGTTGAATCTGTGTGCAACATCTTCAACATTACTTGGGATAAAAAACACAATTTTTGTGTCATCAGCATAGGCCACAGTAGAAAAGCTTTGGCAATGGATCAGCTCAGCTAATGGTGCTACATATATGTTAAAGTGCACAGGACTAAGTGATGACCCTTGGGTAACCCCACAGAGAAGCGAATAATGTTTTGGATGGAACTCTCTGAAGGCAACTGCCTGCTCTCTGTCTCTTAATAAGGAGATGAGATCATATGCCAATCCAGTGATGCTGATATCAGACAATCTTTCTAACAAGACTGTGTGACTAACCGTATTAAAAGCAGCAGAGAGGTCTATAGGACCCATGCAGCTCTTCCGCCATTGCTGACCACTCTAATCTCTTCTGAGACAGAAGTAAGAGCTGTCTCAGTGCTACAGCCTGATCTAAAGCCATGTTGCGCCTCCTCCAACAGGTTATTCTCATCTAACTATCTGGGTAAACTAGCATTGAGATTTTTTTCAAGTAGTTTGGCTGGGAGGGGAAGCCGTGAAATAGGACGAAATATTTTTTCCTCATTGGGGTCCAATGATGTTTTTTTTTAACAACAGGAGATTTGAAACCTTGTTCTAAGTAGCCCGAAAAACACATGTAGTGATGATGACATTCAACAGGGTCGTCCAAACTGTTGCAAGGTAGCTAATTACATTATCTTAGCTGGACATGGATCAGAAGGAGCTCCGTATTTCACTTGACCAATTAGCTTGACCATTTGGTCAGTACTCAGTAATAAGAAAGCCCGAAACTTAGATTTTCTGGGATCCAGGGGCAAGGGCACATAGCTTGGATAGGTTGCAGAGCCAGTGGGACCAAATTCCCTAAATACCATTTCCACTTTATTTATTTTTTAAACTTGACTAGTTTATCACAAAACTCTTGACTTAAGGAAATATTAGAAAGAGGGGCTAGGTTTAAAAAAGAGTGAACTACCTTAAAATGTTTATTTGAGGAGCTCAGGGCAGATTCGATTTTATTTGTGTACAATTTGGTCTTTTCTGCTAAGATTAGTTTTTTATATTTGCCAATGGCTTGTCAGTAATTATTTCTGCCCTTTTCACTATAGTCATGTCTCCAGATTCTCTCAAGACGACCACATTTTTGTTTCATGAGCACAAGAGTGGAAGTAAACCACAGTGCAGATGACTGCTACCTGTGATATTTGACTACTTTTCTTTTTCTGGCACATGTTTTAGGATTTCCGTACTCAGACAGTCATGGTAAATGGTGGCTGCTCCATTCGATTCACTACCAAGACTGGGTTTTGTGAGATTGAGGCTTTCTGCTACAGCTTCTTTATTTATCTTGGTTCATAGGCAAATTGTTCTACCCTGTGCTGATTTTTTTGTAGCGATTAACAATTTGGGATATTTAAATTAAACTGAGCTGCCATATGGTCCAAGCAGGTCAAAGGCAGAGTAACCTTAGCACTAAGATTAGTATGATTCGAAAAGATGCCATAGAGGATGTGACCGATTTTAGGTGTGGCCGCTTTTACTTTTTGAGCCAGTTCAAGACAGCGTAACATCTCCATCAACAAAACAGCATTTATCATTCTGAATATTAAAGTGAAATTGAAATCTCCTGGTATTAGGTAATTGGGATGTTGAACACTGATTAAAAATGTCCTCTAAAAAGTGGCCCTAGGAACAGGAGGTCTGTAAATCGAAAGACCACAGAAGGTACAGGCACCTGTGATTTTACATCACAAGGTGACCGATTCACAATTTGCGATGGTTAGTGGGTCACAGGATAGATTTATCAAGAAGTGGTGCACTGTTACCAGACCACCGCCCGCCTACCTTGCCTATCATGTCTACTAATATTGTAGCCTTCCGGCAATGCTGCTACAATGCCTGGGTTGGGAGAACCATTTAACCAGGTTTTGGTTAAGAATACAAGTTGCAGTGGTACTGCATGTTTTAAAAGGATAGTTTAGGACTGGTAAAAGAGTCAGTATGCTAGGTCAGATTGGCCCGAGACATGCCTTGAAGTGCTACTTTAGTGGGTGGCACAATGAGTGCTAAAGGCCACTAGTAGCATTTAATAAACAGGCCCTGGGTACATGCAGTACCACTTTACTAGGGACTTAGTAGTAAATTAAATGTGCCAATCGCATGTAGGTCAATTTTACCATGTTTAAGGGAGAGAGTCAAGCACTTTAGAAGTGGTTAGCAGTGGTAAAGTGCACAGAGTCCTAATGCCAACACAAACAAATTTAAAAAAGCATGAGGGGAGAAGTCAAAAGGTTTGGGGAAAGACCACACCAAGGATGTCAGGTCTGATACCTGCATGGAGCAAATATTGGCAGAGCGAGGAACGATGTGTCCCTACAGGTATTGGTGCAGGGATCGTTTTTCCTCAACTGAACTCTTATGCATACAAAGGAAAACAAGCACTTACTGATTCATCAAAGCCTTCTCAAACTTCAGAACAAACAAGCCCTCGTTTTAATTTATCTAGGCAGGTAAATACCAACATGCAGATATGATCACTATCCATGAAGAAAACCCCGTCCTCCATGATTATCCCCAAAATCAAGCTCTTTAACACCTGGCAGGATCATTCATATTATTCATAGTGAGAGAGCGTAGATTTATATAACCTATATTACAGTAGAATATCTATATTGATGTGTGACGATGTTGCATAGAAAACGACAATATTAGTGATTTTGCTTAAACGCGCATTTGAATTATGACTATAATGTGTGTGGCAACCAATGTATACGCAAAGTAATAATGGTGAATAAAATGTTTATGTTACATTCAATTTAAGCTTATATTAATGTTCGTATTAATTAAATTGTATTAAAAAAACATATAGGCCTTAAGTTAGCGTGAGCTGCTTTTTAGCTGCCTGGCTCTTATATTAAAGTACTTTCTGTTTTTCAGTGTGCTGACTCGCAAAGGGCCATGACCCTGCAAATTATCTTTTTCTTCCAACTTGGTAGATGCATGTATCTTTGTAATTCCGTTCCCATCCGCATGCTTGCTGCTTTAGTATAAGTTTTAGGCACAAGATTGAAACAAATGTAGATTAATGTAATATACAAGGACGTTTAAACCATGGACAAAGGAACTCATGACCCGAGGAAACGTGCCAAGTGATGAAATAACCCCCAGATGTGCCGCCTCCGAAGACGTCAATTATGAAGACCAATCAAAGTGTTATGAGTTATCATGCGGTGACAATTGGGATTACTTAATGTATAATTTGATAGGTTAAAGATAGTGGGGTAGAGCAAATGTCCAATAGAATTTTTGGGGAATGTACTACGAAAAAGGGATAAAAACCCATGTCACAGAAGGGTCGGGAGAACTAGGTAGGGAATGCTATTGATTTTATCCAGAAACTCTGTCACTCTGTTTGATGACTTTGTGACTTATTAAACCATCCTTACCCATAGACTGCCCTCTACGCTTCTCCTCCTTATGAGGGAAGTGTCCCCTGTCCTTTAGCTAAGTTTAGACTAATGGCGTTTGACTGCTGTCCTGAAGATGAAGACTGATCCTGTGCGCTGACCAAATCCTTGGAGGGTAATTCTGACTATGCGATTTGTGATTTGTCTGTTTGCTTTTCCTTTCTAGGTACCAACTGCTCGTTTTGTTAGAGACCATAGCTAGATGTTTTCCATATTGGTGTTCTAAATTGTTTTGCATGAAGTCCAACATGCTGATGCTAATCTGTGGTTAGGATAGGAGTTCACTTCGACTGACGCACAAAGACAAATGACTGACATTACGCTATGCTGAACTGAGACGTATATGATATTTGATATATTCTAATCTATGTTCACGCCGTGCTATGTTCTTATGTTTGTGAATCTTACATTAATGAAATCTTATCACAGTTGCCATATCGTGACTATGCTCTTATGTTTTCTGGTATTAAGATTAACTCTTCTGCATGTAGATTGTAATCAATAGGGAATAAAATTCATAACATTATATCAGAAGGTGTGGTTGTTCATGGCTGAAAGTTCATGGTTGCGCCGACAATTTGATTAATGTCTTTATCCAAAGTAAAGTGCATTGTGATGGTAAATATTGATGACATTTTTTATATATTGCTTGACATATTGATCAGTTATCTTGTCCTACGGTGTCGCTCCACTGGGTCACAAGATTCATTGGCCTAAAACGAGTCCTAATCTGTAATAAATTAACATAGAAGGACGCTTAGCAGTTCTGGTAGCAGAGGATGGTTTTGGCCCTTGGGGGCCCTAGGATGAAAATGTATTGTTTAATTTGTTTTTCTGTGATAATGCAAATTGGAGGTACGATGGGTTTCTAAGTTCACCATGGCTTTCCCGGGATCTCGGAGCCTGCCTAAGTGAGTTGGGGATGTTCTCGGTGCCATAATGTGTGTGGTTTAGGGTTCTTGCATTTACTTAGCTTATGCCTTTTTCAGGTGATTGTGAAATTTGTGTGTATCTAGGCCAATTGAATGTTGTTTTAGTAGGAGTCGGCGTACTCCGCAGTATGAAAGTAGGGAAGTCGGCGTACTTCACCTGAGTGTGGCGCTTGGTGCTCAAAGATTTTCCACGTGGTTGGTTGTTCATGTACGGACCCATTGTGGTCTAAGACTCCGGAGTATATTGACAAGTGTAGGAGACACTTGGGTTTATGTTGTAATCTGTGCGGTTTAAATAGGTCAATCGGGCGTGGTTGACAAGTCTAGTTTGAATTGAGATGTATGTGTGAAACCTTCGATGGAGATTTGGCAAGTTCTAAAGTGCACTAGGATGAGCCATTGACAAGTCGAGAGTAGAATTTGCGGGTCGAATTCTGCTTGCGTATGCGGGGACTGAGAAGGAGAAAGTAGCGGCTGAAGCTTCAAGTGAAATCTCTGTAAAGTTCTGAAGCAAATGTATTACCCTTCCTGTAGTAAACCGGCAGATTTGTGTTGTCATTTAAGGTGCTCGCAGTAATTTTGCATTAGTTGTGTGAATTCAGTGAGGAGCGGACGAGTCGCAAGACTTTGTCAACCGCAGTGTGTTTGAGTGTGAAGACAGTGGTGCTGCGCTGAGATAGGTCAGTTGTCGAGAGGGGTCGCGCACGGATTGGCTGCCGTCCGTGAGAGGCAATAGGTTGAGAAAGGTGGGTGAAGAGTGTCCTGGGAACTAAGGGCCATATGTACGAACACATTTTCCCATTGACACAGAATGGGAAAAACCCTTTGCTACATCTGGCCCTAAGTCACTTCTGATTAAAATACAAATAAGAGAAAATTGCAAAATGAATTTTGTCAAGGCATTCAAGAGCGCTCTGAAAGGAGACGTATATATTGTAGCAACTGATGGGGAGCCTACACCACCCGAGGGTACTCCAGCTTACTTAGTTATGGAAGAAAAGGGTGTCGCGCCTTGTTTATGGATGAAACAGTGGCGTAAATTAACAGAGAAAGAGGGGTGACTAGCGTTCCCAGAACATGGGACATTCAATCCGAAGGTGCTAGAAAACTTAAGGTGGATGTTAAGTACACAGAAACCACCTCCGAGACCAGCTCAATATGAGGCTTTAGCGATTTGGGATCTGATGGCTCTCAAACATAGACAAGAAAGGTTTGAGAGAAGACTGAGAAGGGCAGAAAAATCCTATGCTGAGGCTAGATAGGATAACAAGAGTAAAATGTGGAGAAGGGGAATTGTTGACGGACTAAAATTGTTCCCAGCAATAGCACAGGGATAAGAGAAACCCAGGGAAAGAAAGCCTCCTGTAAGACAGATAAAGACTCGACCAGTTCTAAAGAAAATAAAAGACCTTGGGAAGAGGAAGATGATTCAGACGATGAGGAATTTATGGACAGATTATTACATGATCGTCCGCCACCTTATGCGGTGAGCGACAGTGCTCCAAGCACTATCGTGGATCCTAGGAACCAGACGCAGGACAAGGGAGTTGCTGATATGGTACAGACTAGTGATACGGTTTTGATACAGAATTGTGTCAGTGTATGCACTGCACCAGACATACCGATACAGTTGCAGCCTCCACCACAGATACAGAGAATCTACCCAGACGTTCCAGTACTTGAGACTACTTCAAATCTGATTGTGCCGCCAGACCCGATATATACGAAATCAAAATTAGTGCAGATTGAGTCAACTCTGAAATTACTGTCTCAACCACAGCCACAACTGATACCCGGGTACAACCCAGTAGCTGGTCCGCCATTAGTGCCTGTCCCGGGTACTTTGGAACAGACCTATGGAGTTGCCGCTCCGAGAAGTCTGGGACCAGGTCAGACACCTGCTGCCATATCATTACCGATTACTGTGGGTCCACCAGTGCCATTGTATGCCCAAGGCAAAACAGACGTATGTGACTAGGGAGTAATGACTCAAGATGCGATAAGAGGAGGGTCTATGGGAACTCCCCAGATAATGGCCCCAGGAGATCAAGCAATTGAAAAGCCGAGGACTTTAATAGGCCTTAGCCCGGTAGGAGCACCCATAGAAGCAATGCGTCAAGCAGGGCTAGGGGTTTTGACTCCGCAGACAATGAGCACAAACACCTCACAGTCACCGATGATACATGCAGGGAGCATCTCACTGCAGGGTTTCACAGTTCAACAGCTGAACGAATGGCTAGAAAAGACATATACTTCACAAAAGGCTGCAGTAACTACAGTCGAACCAGAAAAGGAAAAGCAAGATGAGTACCTAAACTTCGTAAGGCTAGGTACAGAAGCTGCTGAATTAGTGGAAGGTACAAAGGGGGTAAATAGATTGGAGTCATACACAGAAGCAGAATTAAGATTCCTATGTCCTAAGATTACCAAAGAAGTGGGCAAGGTGCATCAGAGACTAGCGAACCTGGCAGATAAATACAATATTGATATCGAAACACCGCCGCCCGCCTCGCGGGAACCGCCATATGGCCGCTCCGCGGTCGAAAGACCGCTGAGGCCATTCAGGCTTTCCCGCTGGGCTGGCGGGCGACCGCCAGGAGGCCGCCCGCCAGCCCAGCGGGAAACCCCAACCCACGAGGAAGCCGGCTCCGAATGGAGCCGGCGGAGTGGGTATGTGCGACGGGTGCAGTTTGCACCCGTCGCGTATTTCAGTGTCTGCATTGCAGACACTGAAATACACAGTGGGGCCCTCTTACGGGGGCCCCTGCAGTGCCCATGCCATTGGCATGGGCACTGCAGGGGCCCCCAGGGGCCCCGCGGCACCCCCTACCGCCATCCTGTGGAGATCCGCCAGGAACAGGATGGCGGTAGGGGGTGTCAGAATCCCCATGGCGGCGGAGCGCGCTCCGCCGCCATGGAGGATTCCCCCGAGCAGCGGAAAGTCGGCGGGAGACCGCCGACTTTCCGCTTCTAACCGCGGCTGAACCGCCGCGGTCAGAATGCTCGTGGGAGCACCGCCAGCCTGTTGGCGGTGCTCCCGTGGTCGGTGGCCCTGGCGGCCACCGGCCGCCAGGGTCAGAATGACCCCCTAAGCACCTGAAAAGAAGTTACAGATTGGATTTTGACTCCAAAGACTTTGAGCACATGAGATCTGCGGGAATGAAGGCACACTTGAAAGAATTGTTGCAAAATGCGCAAGTTTGGGGTGCGCTGGAAAAATGGGAAGGCAGATGGGCAAAGAAAAGAGATAAGGAAAAGGGTGACAGTCCAGGGTCTAATCTAGCCAAAGCCTCACCCGGTGTGGAATCAGTAAAAATATTACCCATGAGAGAAACAGCTGGTGGTGTCTTAGTTCATGTGCCATGGTCCAGAGGAGACATCCTATCTTTTACTAATGATTATCCTAGATTTAGGGAGAAGCCGATCGAGTGGTACCAACAGATGGACAGGTTTGTGAAACTTGCAAAGTGTCTTTGGGAAGACTTGAATACCTTGTTTGAGATCATTGTTCCGCCTGATTTGTGGCTTGAGTGCAAGAGAGGAGTAGATTGCCCGACGTAGGAGCCGGCAAGGGATAAGGTGACCGGGGCACCCTCTGAAGAGGTGATGAAGTACTATCATAAGGTGATTGAGTTTTTGAAACAAAAGGTGTCGCCGAAGGTGACTGATTGGCAGAAGATCGACCGGACCTCTCAAGAGGTTAATGGTTTCAATACATGCTTACTATGAAAGGTTGTTAAAGGCATTCAAACACTACAGTGGTACTGAGACTATTGAACCGAAAGACATGAACCACCTTGTGTTCAGATTTGTCGAAGGGTTGAGACCAGAAGTTAGCCAGATGATTAAGAATCATTTGATTTGTTGGCAAGCTAAGCCGATTGATAAAGTGTTGCAGTATGCAAAATATTGTGATGAGATTGAGCTGAAGCAGAAGAAGCTGAAAGAGAAAGCGATGGTGATGCAGATAAGGGCTGCACAGGCAGGAATACAGGGAAATGGAGTTCAACAGATGATACAGCAGCAACCGCAAATGAATGGTGCATTTCAGACACAGCCGAGAGGTCGAGGCCGAGGGTTTGTAAATCGCAGTCCAGACTTGAATACCGTTGTGGTTCAAAATGACGTACAAGGGGCAAAAAGGATGTCACCGTGTCACGCGTGCGGGGGCGTGGGGCACTGGAAACGGGAGTGCCCGAATATGGTGCAGGATGGTGTTACATTGCAAAATGTAAGAGGCCCAAAAATAAGACATCAAAACCCGTATTTTCAGAACAATCTGGTACAAATGCAAGGGGTACAGCCCATGCAGCAGATGCAAATGCCGCGTTTTCAGCCAGCACAAATGCAACCAGTACAACAGCAGGTTCCCATGGTACCTAGACAGCAAATGCAATTACCAATGGCTCCGATGGGACAGCAACAGGTGATGCTTCCTCAACAGGTCACAGGCCAGGTAATGAGTCAAAATGGTACAGCACAACAGTTTCCTTTGCGAGGTGAAAATGGCATGAATGGAGAGTGGTCAGATGATAGCTCAGACAGCGAAGAGTGCAGGCTTGCAGCATCCCTAGAGGTGGATCAAAGGGGTCCATGTGTGGAGGGCAAGTTGATGGTTACAAAGTCTCATTTCTGGTTGACACCAGAGCTACACCCTCTACAGTCAGAAGTGCAGAGGTGCCAAAACTACCACTTTCAGGCCGTACCATAAGGGTAGTCGGAGTAGCAAACAAATATCTGACAAATCCGATTACAGATCCAGTGCAAGTTGAGATCGGAAATTTTCAGGGGCTACATAGGTTTGTAGTCTGTGATTCAAGTCCGGTATCCCTACTGGGAAGGGACTTATTGTGCAAGACAAAATGCTTGATTACCTGTTCCAATGATGGAATCGAAGTGCAGACAAATAGTGATGATGAAGGAGATGAAGGTCAGTTTTCAGAAGAAGACACAGGAACAACAAATGAGGATTACCCTTTAATTACCCTGTTCCCAATGCTTACCATGATTGATCTACCTGTCGAATTACAGGGAACTGTAACAGAGAAAGTGTGGGACCTGACAGGTAAGGAAGTGGGACTAATAAAAGGCGTGGAACCAGTTAGAGTCCAGGTAAAGCCAAATGCAGTGTGTCCCCAGGTGCCTCAATATCATATGGCACAAGATGTTCTCATTGAAGTCTCACAAATAATCGCAGACTTTTTGAGACAGGGAGTACTGAAGAAAATTTTGAGTAGTCCGTGTAACTCTCCCATAATGGGTTTAAAGAAGCCCTGTGGAAAGGTTCAAATTGTACAGGATTTGAGAAAAATAAACAAGATTGTGGTAAAATGTTGCCCCGTAGTGCCCAATCCAGCAGTAATCATGTTTCAGGTTCCATGTGATGCTGAGTGGTTAACTGTTATAGATCTGTCACAAGCTTTCTTTTCGATACCTCTTCATGAGGACAGCCAATTTTTGTTCAGTTTCAAATTCCTGGATAAGGTGTACCGTTGGTGCAGAATTCCACAAGGGTTTTCTGAATCACCGTCCATCTTTAACCAGATACTGAAAAAGGATTTGGAACCCTTAGTACTGCCTTTTAATTCTACTCTAGTGCAGCACATTGATGATTTGCTGATTGCATCTAAAACAAGGGACAACTGTAAATACGATACCATTGCTTTGTTGAATCATTTGGGAAAGAACGGACATAAGGTGTCACCCAAGAAGCTGCAATACTGTCAGAAAGAGGTGAAATACCTAGGGCATCTGATTGAGAGAGGGTCCCGAAGAATATCAAAAGAAAGAACAACAGCCATTTTGCAAATGAACCCTCCAATGACAAAAAGAGATGTCAGAATGTTGCTGGGAATGGTGGGCTACTGTTGCCAGTGGATACCCAACCTTTCGATTATCTCAAAACCTTTGATAAGATTGACAGGAAAAGAAATCAAGGATGAGCCGTATACCATAGCATTGTCCAAAGAGGAGCTTGAGTCATTCATGGAATTGAGAGAATGCATGTGCAGGGCATCGGCGCTAGGTATGCCTGATTATACGAAGCCTTTTCTGCTGTTTTGTCATGAACGTGATGCCTGTTCTTTGTCTATCTTGACACAGGTCCATGGAGATGCAAATCGCCCTGTAGCATATTTTTCAGCTACCTTGGACCCCGTCGCAGCAGCCTTACCACGTTGTTTGCGTGCAGTTGCAGCAGTTGGTCAGAGCCTTATGCAGTGTGAAGGCATAGTCTTGGGATACCCCCTAACAGTAATGGTTCCGCATTCAGTTTAAATTTTGTTGACTCGAACTAA
This sequence comes from Pleurodeles waltl, assembly GCF_031143425.1. Taxonomy (NCBI): domain Eukaryota; kingdom Metazoa; phylum Chordata; class Amphibia; order Caudata; family Salamandridae; genus Pleurodeles; species Pleurodeles waltl. The sequence goes on from NC_090437.1 coordinate 1,245,181,865, forward strand.
AACTCAGCACATGACAAATGCTCGACTCACTAAGTACGAAACAATCATACTGGGGTCACCAAATGTCTCGCTAAAGCGATGCACTGTATTGAACCCGGCAACTTTACTTCCTGTTGAGAACACTGAAATTAACAATGAGGAAGAGTTTGAACATGACAGTCTCGAGGTAACTGAATTATGTACTAAACCACGTCCAGATATTCAGGACACACAGTTAAAAGAAAATGACTGTATCATGTTTGTCGATGGGTCCTGTTTAAGAGATTCTGTGGGAACACTGAGAGCTGGATATGCCGTGTGTACCACAGCTGGTATCATTGAAGCTTCCTGGCTCGAGAAAGTGTTTTTCGCTCAAGTGGCAGAATTAATTGCCCTTACCAAGGCATGCCACGCAGCTGTGAATCTGAGAGTCACTATCTATACTGATAGCAGATACGGATTTGGAATTGTACATGATTTAGGCCAACTATGGTCACAGAGGGGTTTTATGACCTCTTCTGGTTCTCCTGTGAAAAATGGTGAACAAATGAAGGATTTGTTACATGCAATTCGGTTACCTCTTGAAATTGCCGTGGTGAAATGCAATGCTCATGTTAAGTCACAAGACTTTGGGCCTCATTCTAAGTCTGGCGGGCGGCGGAGGCCGCCCGCCAGACTTCCTCCCTCCAGAATACCGCACCGCGGTCGGAAGACCGCTGCAGCTATTCTTAGTTTTACACTGGGCTGGCGGGCGACCGCCAAAAGGCCGCCCGCCAGCTCAGTGTAAAACTCCCTTCCCACGAGGACGCCGGCTCAGAATTGAGCCGGCGGAGTGGGAAGGTGCGACGGGTGCAGTTGCACCCGTCGCGAATTTCACTGTCTGCAATGCAGACAGTGAAATTCTTTGTGGGGCCCTCTTACGGGGGCCCCTGCAGTGCTCATGCCATTGGCATGGGCACTGCAGGGGCCCCCAGGGGCCCCACGACAACCCATACCGCCATCCTGTTCCTGGCGGGAGAACCGCCAGGAACAGGATGGCGGCATGGGTTGTCACAATCCCCATGGCGGCGCAGCGAGCTGCGCCGCCATGGAGGATTCTGATGGGCAGAGGAAAACCGGCGGGAGACCGCCGGTTTTCCACTTCTGACCGCGGCAAAACCGCCGCGGTCAGAATGCCCTGCGGGGCACCGCCAGCCTGTTGGCGGTGCTCCCGCCGACCCTGGCCCCGGCGGTAAGGAACCGCCGGGGTCAGAATCAGGCCCTTTGTGTCCATGGGAAACGGTTATGCAGATTAAGTCGCAAGGTTTTGTGCATTGAACTGTATATCGTTCAAGGAACAGTGGGAATTGTTACCGAAAAACTGACAATGACATGTGTTTGAACCTTGCATTAAGGGTGGTTGATACTCTAGATGAGTTAAAAACCTTACAAAGTCGTGCAAGTAAAGAGGAAAAACGTTCCTGGCAAAGAATGCAATGTGTACAAAGGGCTGATGATTTGTGGGTTTCAGAGGAAGGAAAATTAGTCCTGCCAAACAGTCTTCTATCTCAGTTTGCCAGACTGTATCATGGACAGGCTCATCTCGGGAGGGATGCGATGATCAGGTCATTTAAAATCGACTGGTTCAACCCAAAATTCAGACATGCTGCAGAGGTTATTTGTCACAGGTGCATCATCTGTCAACAGATGAATGCTGGAAAGGGAACAGTGGTAACCTTGAGCCACATTGGGAGAGCTGGTGGTCCGTTCAGCAAAATGCAAATGGACTTCATTGAAATGCCTGTTTGTGGAGGATTGAAGTACGTGTTGGTGATTGTGTGTGTTTTCAGTCACTGGATTGAAGCCTACCCCACACGTAGAAATGACAGTCTCACAGTTGCAAAGCTGCTACGTAGGGAACTAATACCGAGGCTCGGGTTTCCGGTCTCTATAGAGTCAGATAGGGGCAGACATTTCGACAATGAGGTGATTAAACTCCTGTGTGCCGCACTCGACATCGAACAGAAGCTGCATTGTAGCTACCTCCCTGAAGCATCAGGGCTGGTAGAGCAAATGAATGGTACTCTGAAATCGAGAATGGCAAAAATGTGCGCAGCTACCAATATGAAATGGCCAGATGCATTGCCCTTAGTGCTGATGTCAATGAGAAACACCCCTGACAAGAAAACGGGACTATCCCCCCATGAGATCCTCATGGGCAGAGCTATGAGATTGCCAGCAGTACCTGCAAATACTCTAGTGAATATCACAGATGATATGGTGTTGGACTACTGCAAAGGTTTGGCTGATGTGATTCGCTCTTTCTCTCACCAGGTAGAAGCTAACACATTGCCACCGATTGGAGATCCAGGCCACACCCTACAAGCCGGTGACTGGGTGGTTGTCAAGAAGCACGTGAGAAAATCGTGTCTGGAGCCACGTTGGAAAGGTCCATATCAAGTAATCCTGATAACCACTACTGCCGTGAAGTGTGCCAGAGTTCCAAACTGGATACATGCCAGTCAAACAAAGAAGGTAACGTGTCCTGTTGATGAGGAACTTGAAGTTTCCGGCACAACAGCTCCAGGAAGAGAAGTCTCAAAATTAGAAAACAGTCAAGAAGGAGCTGAGACTGCCTGAGGGCCCACTGAGAACAGCCTCGTCCCTCAAACAGTGAATGAGTTCGAGAGAGGTGACAGAGTGCCTATCTCAGTAGAGGCAGCAGGAGACCTAAATCAAGGATAGGTTCTCCCAGAAGTAGACAGATACGGGTTAAAACTTGAACCCAGTACAGAAGAAGAAGAAGAAGAAGGAGAAATAATAGAAAAGGATCAGAGTGTGCCAGCATACCCTGAGCCAGCTGCAGGTCCATCAAGCGAAAACACCATATCACAAGAGGAGGTTGCTGTCCAGCGTTCTGAAAAGACACATCGAAAGAAGACACATAAGGGCGATAACTGGCCGGAGAAACCACTCTTCAGGATAAGAGACACACCAAATGAAACAATAATATAGGAGAACGATACATCCCGAGTGGAAGACCTAAGCGAAGGAGAACAGCAAGGGGAACGAAGGCTGAAAAGAAAGAGAGTCGCAAACAGAAGGTCTACAGGTCCTGAATGGGCGTATGCTACAACATCTTAGTGGCAACAAGAATTCCTAGCATTCTGTTTTGACCGAGAAGTACCAGGCCAATACTACGGTACCTGAACTGATTCAAAGAAAAACTTGGTTAGAAATTGAAAACTGAGAAAAGAGACTTATAGATTACCGAATGTGACATTAAAACCGGATTTGACTTGAAAAACCTGATTCGACAAGCTGCTAACCCGATTTGACAAAAGGGGTCCTGGTGCGAGTGAAAACGCTGTAAATACACGCAGAAAAAAAAAGAGTTCTAAATCATCCTCTAGATGATTGTTATTCTGCTATCTGATTCTATATAGACATGGCTTACAATAGAGGTAGTAATAAGGGAAGTAAGGTGTGTGGTTGGTTAGGTCTTATAATAGGTATTGTGTGTGCAATAATCATTGTGGGAGTGATTGTGGGAATGCCATGGATAGAGAAAGAGACTATTAACGCTACTTCAAAACCTGAAACTACAACCCTAACACCGTGGGAAAGATTTGAACAGGATGCAAGACACTTGCATGAGGGAACTAATTCAAAAGGGGAACTTTCTACTAATGTGTTCTATCGCTTACTGAATGAGTATGTGGAAACCATGGATGCGAAAGACTGTTATGTGTGCACTAAAATTCCTTCATCTGTGCAGGAAGGAGTTACCTACCATAGCCTTCCTTTAACCTACGGGATTAGCTGTAGTTAACAAGGATTATATAATCAAGAGCATGTGCAATACTTTTATTCAAATCTGGATGTTGTGTTTTCTTTTGTGCCTGTGATTGAATTCCTGAACAAACTAGCTAAAGAACATGATATAAAAATAGTTAGAGGATTCTTTGAGCTGATGCTTACATTTGGAACTGCTTATGCACATCGCAATAATTTGACTTGCTTACTCTCACCTGTAGAGAAAAACGTTTTAGATCACACTGATGATAGACGCAAAGCATTGAAAGAAAGATTAGAAAAAGGGCTAGAGAAACGCACATATGCAAATGATTATGCTTACACTGCAATCAAGACACAAGGCAAGCTAGCTATAGATGCATTACATGTAGGTAGGCTTTGTATATATAGGCCAAAATCTGAACAGGACAATTTGTTTGTGGGAACGAGTGAATGCAGACATGTGTTTTTGTTTCAGAGTAAATGGACATTTATGTTGAATGGACAGGATCCAGCGATCCCTGGGATCTATTACATCTGTGGGCTTAATGCTTATTACCGTCTCCCTAGGGGATGGTATAGGACATGCTATTTGGGAATAGTTTTCCCAAAGATTTACCAGATTGATGACTTAAAACAAATACCTAAAACGTCTGAATTACAACATGCTAGACAAAAACGAGAATCAGTGGCTGCTGTCATTGGTGACATATTTGGAGCTATAATCCCTTCAGTGGGGGTTATCTTGAATTCTATGAAGATTCAAAATTTGTCTACTATCGTGGATAACATGCTGACAAATTTGACAGGGGCTATACTCCTGATGGATACTGAACTTGCTGCAGAAAGAGCTATGACTCTTCAAAATCGGCTTGCTTTAGACATTCTTTTAGCAAAGAGTGGAGGGGTCTGCAAGATGCTCAACGAGCGTCATTGTTGTTCGTTCATTCCGGATAATAGTAAAAAGATTAGAGGTATGCTTACTAACCTAACTAGAGATAGTACAGATTTGAAGGATTTGAAGGAACCTGGAGTATGGGAGAAATTTGGAAAAGGAATTGCCAGAGTAGGGAGCTGGTTTACCAATATTTGGAATGGGGTACTTGCAAAAATATTAATGGGTCTATTAATTGTTCTGGCCTCTCTATTAGGACTATGGGGGGCATGTAAAATAAATGATAAAATTAAGAAAAATTTGACTAAAAGATCCAGAAGAAATGAAGAAAGTGAAAGAGAGAAAATGTTCAATGAAATTTGGGAAAGTTCACATAAGGGACAAGATGTTGAAATGCGCATTATGCGCAAAGTGAAAAATTAAAAGTGAAAGGTCAAAGGGAAAGGTTGTGTGATGACGAGCGTCATCAGAGGAGGGACTGAGAGAGCGTAGATTTATATAACCTATATTAGAGTAGAATATCTATATTGATGTGTGACGATGTTGCATAGAAAACGACAATAATAGTGATTTTGCTTAAACGCGCATTTGAATTATGACTATAATGTGTGTGGCAACCAATGTATACGCAAACTAATAATGATGAATAAAATGTTTAAGTTAGATTCAATTAAGCTTATATTAATGTTCGTATTAATGAAATTGTATTAAAAAACCGTATATGCCTTAAGTTAGCGTGAGCTGCAGTTTAGCTGCCTGGCTCTCATATTAAAGCATTTTCTGTTTTTCAATGTGCTGACTCGCGAAGGGCCATGACCCTGCAAATGTTCTTTTTCTTCCAACTTGGTAGATGCATGTATCTTTGTAATTCCGTTCCCATCCGCCTGCTTGCTGCTTTAGTATAAATTTTAGGCACAAGATTGAAACAAATGTAAATTAATGTAATGTACAAGGACGTTTAAACCATGGACAAAGTAACTCATGACCCGAGGAAACGTGCCAAGTGATGCAATAACCCCCGGATGTGCCAACCTCTGAAGACGTCAATTATGAAGACCAATCAAAGTGTTATGAGTTATCATGGGGTGACAATTGGGATTACTTAATATATAATTTGATAGGTTAAAGATAGTGGGGTATAGCAAATGTCCAATAGAATTTTGGGGGAATGTACTACGAAAAAGGGATAAAAACCCATGTCACAGAAGGGTCGGGAGAACTAGGTAGGGAATGCTATTGATTTTATCCAGAAACTCTGTCACTCTGTTTGATGACTTTGTGACTTATTAAACCATCCTCGCCCATAGACTGCCCTCTACGCTTCTCCTCCTTATGAGGGAAGTGTCCCCTGTCCTTTAGCTAAGTTTAGACTAATGGCGTTTGACTGCTGTCCTGAAGACGAAGACTGATCCTGTGCGCTGACCAAATCCTTGGAGGCTAATTCTGACAATGCGATTTGTGATTTGTCTGTTTGCTTTTCCTTTCTTGGTACCAACTGCTCGTTTTGTTAGAGACCATAGCTAGATGTTTTCCAAATTGGTGTTCTAAATTGTTTTGCATGAAGCCCAACATGCTGATGCTAATCTGTGGTTAGGATAGGAGTTCACTTCGGCTGACACACATAGACAAATGACTGACATTACGCTATGCTGAACTGAGACGTATATGATATTTGCTATATTCTAATCTATGTTCACGCCGTGCTATGTTCTTATGTTTGTGATTCTTACATTAATGAAATCTTATCACAGTTGCCATATCGTGACTATGCTCTTATGTTTTCTGGTATTAAGATTAACTCTTCTGCTCGTAGATTGTAATCAATAGGGAATAAAATTCATAAAATTATATCAGAAGGTGTGGTTATTCATGGCTGAAAGGTCATGGTTGCGCCGACAATTTGATTAATATCTTTATCCAAAGTAAAGTGCATTGTGGTTGTAAATATTGATGACATTATTGATATATTGCTTGACATATTGATCAGTTATCTCGTCCTGCTGTATCTCTCCACTGGGTCACAAGATTCATTTCCCTAAAACGAATCCTAATGTGTAATAAATTAACATAGAAGGACGCGTTAGCAATAGCATTACTCTCCAGCCAAGACATTTAGCACTTCTTTAATAAATTCAAATAGGACAATCCCCACACCTAACAAGGATCGCATTGCAGCAAAGACAATAAGAACAAACCCGAATATGCCTGTGACACACTATTTTGAGTGTGGCATCCAAAGGGGTGCACAAGGGGGAAGGGGTCTACTTCACGCAACACTGCATTCCCTACAGACAAGTTGATCAGCAGAATTGTAAGAGGATAGTACTCCTAAAGATCCAACCAATCAGGGATAGCCATTAGTAGATGCTGTAAACAATTACTCTGCCCACACTCAGCAACCTGGATGGCAACTCCGCCCCTACACTATCTGCCTGTGGTACTCATTGTTTTCACACAAGTCCCAAACAATCTCTTTCCTAAATTTCTCCTGTTTCTATTGTGAAGGTTGTCTACCCACACCCTCTTCTTTCCTCCACCTCTCCCCATAGCTGAGTCTGATCGAATCCTTCAACTTCTTATTATGAATTGAGAAAATAGCCCAGTGGTGGATGTGGTAGTCCGTCTTAAAGCACTTGCTGGGCATATTTTGGGAGACAAGGATGCAATAAAATTGACAATGGTGATGATTCTTTTCTCCACGTCATTGGGGTGTTTTGTTTCCAATTATGGTCTTTAATTTGACAGCTAAATTTATTCTGGCATTTGACAATTCACAAACCAACGACTGCAACATGTGAATAATGCCACAGAAATGCAATGCCAAAAGTCTGACCTAGTAGCTTTACCAATGTTTATTTTTAAAAGTCCTTTATTCTGCAGTGGATACAGCCCTCATTGGCTTGTGTTAAAAGGTATTGCCCTGTAGTTCAGGCGGTCTGGGTACCACAGTTGTGGCAGTGCCTAGTTGTGTGGCTGCGTCTGGTGCAATGGCTGATGCTGTGGAAGTATCTAGAGATGCGAAAGTGAAAAAGATTATGAATATCTCAGGATCGCAGATTAGAAGAGGAAATCGATGTTGTTGCTTCACCGCTACTTTACAGCTGTTTTAGAATTCGTCTTTGTTGTCATTCATACGAATAAAAATCCCGGACGTGGCTGTATCCTACATACAGTGTGATAAGCAGGGGAGCTAAAGGCAGTGACAACACCTTGGTGTTTTGTCCTCTGCCTGCTTTCATTCGGCTAAAATTACATTGGTGCGAAGATTTATGAAGTAATTGATTTTTACCCTTGTCGATTCTTGAAAGTTTTCTAGCTAGAAGTTTGCCCTCAACCATGAAAACTTTTGCCTCACGGCCATTTTAACCTCACTGAATGATAACATTAACACTAACCACGCCGATTCAAGATGTAAAATGGGTGCAGATTTTTTCTTTCGAAGTTTACATGATACAGACGTTTTCTATGCACAGTTGTGAATCTACGCACCCTTTTCTCTGCAAGCTTATGTTTTCTAGAAATAGAATGCGAAATCCATGATTTCCAGACTTGTCAAGGTGTAAAAATTTCCATTATTACATAGATCTTTTACAGTTTTGCGTAAAAAAAAGTGTTCACACACACCTTTATATGAATATAGGGCTTTCTTGGCAAAATAGGTACTTCATGTATTTATCAGTCCCTGAAAAATTGAGGGCCAGATTTACAAGGCCCTACTGCCTCAGATTACCACACTAGTATAATTGTTTTTTTACGCTAGGGTGTCGTTAAGGAGGCTGTGCTCCTTCACCATTTTTACAAAGTGGCGTAATGCTTGCATTGTGCCAGTTTGTTTCCCTTTGTGCCACATTATGCCTACGCCAGACATAACAAATGCAAGGGTGGCGTTCCGACGGTGGGAGGCGCATAAAAATGGCAACATTTCACAGCACCATTTTTTGTGTCATTTATAGCGCCTGCTTAAAGCAGGTGCTAATCCTGTAAAGTACAACAATAGAGTCATCAGTTATGATAGTATTGTCCTAACATGCACTATGGTGCGACATAGTTGGGCTGCCATGGTGTAGTTAGGTGCACATAGGGGGCGCAAGAACAGTGGTGCATCACAGCTGATGCGCCACCTTCTTGTAAAACTGGCCCTGAGTGTGCTGTAAAACGCACAGCTATAAGAACCAGCTGCATCACAGATGCTTGACAGAAACACCTGCCAATCAGTGTTTACCTCACTACTGCTGGCTGAAAGAACGGATTACATTCCCAGATTCATGGACTAATAAACTCCGGTTCCAACTTGAATTCAGCTATCATTGCTGTAGCATTGTGCTAATAATGGTTTGAACATTGGCCCAGAAGTGTGACAACATTCTGCGCTCCACACTAATGTGTTAGAACAACAGACTGCCGTCTGACTCAATCATCCTCCTAATCACTCTGAGTCACCAAATCACCAGAGCATTGAAAATAGAAATGTCAAGCAACCCTCTGGGAATCTCACTGACAAACATTGAGAATCAGACGCTTTTTGTTTCAAGTCAACTACCCATGGCTTTAATTTGTAAAATAAGGTTACATGTTCTTTAGACTATGGGAGCTAAGGGACTTTTGCATTAAAATGTTGAATGCCAGGATGTGGAAACACATGTCCCAGCTGGGAGCAAGGCTGACAATACTGGTCTCAAGACAATGCAGCTATATTAACACATTAAATGAAAAAAATGATAATTTTGTCCATTAGGTCCCCATGACATTTGAGAGCAGGTATAGTCGCAGAAAACACCGTTCAATATTATGATGGTCTCTGTGGTACATAGGAAAAATATGAATTGTGCAGAGCTTTTCAATCGGATTTATTTTATGCCCACGAGTTGTAAATGAGCTAAGAGACGAGTACATTCGTAAAAATCATTCCATTCTTCTTAGGATTTCTCCAATATGTCTTTTAGGCTTGCTGGATGGTTTGCAAAATGTTAAAGCATGCCTAGTGCATTCGATGGGTCAGTTATGTTTTCCAAGATGTGGTTGTAAGTTATGGTTTGTATAGTTCACAATAACGGATTCATTTAAATGATTTGGGGGTTTTATTTCATAACAATTATTTCAATTCAACTTTATTAAGTGAAACTGAGCCTTATGCATCAAACACTGCCCAGAAAATAATGGCCTCGATTTGCAACTAGTGTTTTTGCGACCAGTGTGCAATTCGGAGAAAACAACCTACTTTCTAATAAGTCAATTTGAAAAATTCTTATTTGGAGTATGGGTTGGCAGTGAGCTCCACTCCGCTGGCAGAGCTAACAGAGTTTTTGGCACTCTGCACTCCTCTTGGAGTGTGGGGTTTGACCAAAAACTTTGCTAACCCCGCCAGCGGAGCGGAGCTCACCGTGTGCACACTGTGGCCCAGTTGTGGCCTACACATTGCAAGTGTAGACAGTCTGCGCTTGCGCTATATGGCCCATAACTGGTCTGCAGTGTGCACTCTTGGACTGATGTCAGTGGCGTGGAGCTGCTGCCGGCGCCAGCTCCTGATTGAGGTCACCCTCTGCCAGCAGTCTGGGAGCAGAGGGGCAGAGGGGGGCATAGAACCAGGCCGCTGGCAACGAGGACCCTGGGAGGACCCAAATAAGTCCTCTTTTTTTTCTTCTGTGCCTACTGGTGCACAATTTTCTTTAAAGGTAACAAGGCTGTTTAAAAAAAGATTTTTGCTTAACTATTTTTTAATGATAGTTGGTGGTGCTCCTGTATAATCCTACCTACTTGCAAACAAACACTTTACATTTTATTTTTGAATTCACAAAGGAGAAGTGGTAATATGGGGACCTCATCCCTTTTAAGAATGGATTACCACCCTAACTTAGGAGACTGTAAATTTTTTATGTTTTTTTGATTGGATTTCAATCACAAAACAATAATACATCTGCTAAAATATTGCTAATTTTAAGGGCTGCCTAGAACATTGCCCTTGCAAACAGAGATTATTTATAGAGCTGCAAACCTGCGAGTCATAGAAAAAGCAGTCAACAGCCAACTCACCACGTTTTTAGAAAGCCACAACAAACTCAACATCTCCCAATCCAGATTCAGGTCAAACCACAGCACCAAAACTGGCCTCCTGTCTGCAACAGACGACATCCGTTCCCTACTGGACAAGGGAGAGACAGCAGCAATGAGCCTACTTGACCTCTAGGGAGCGTTCGACACAGTCTTCCATCACACCCTGATAAGAAGACTCCACGAAGCCCGCATTACCAACAAGGCCCTCAACTGGATCCAATCCGTTCTCTCCGGCAGAACACAACTACTGAGACTCGCCTCTTTCCTCACAGAACCCACACCCATCACCTGCAGAGTGCCCCAAGGATCCCCCCTCAGCCCCACGCTGTTCAATGTCTACATGGTCCAGCTAGCCACCATCATCAGAAGCTACGGAATAAACATAATCTCCTGCGCTGATGACAGCCAGCTCATCCTCTCTCTGTCCAACGAACCAGAGAAGACCAGACACAACTTCCACAAGGGCATAAAAACAGTCGCCAATTGGATGACAGATAGCTTGCTTCATCCTGGGCCCCCAACCTAACGCATGGAGCGACTCCTGGTGGCCACCCATCCTCAGAAACCCACCCACACCCGCCAGCCATGCCCAAAACCTCGGAATCATCCTGGACCCGACCTCAGCATGAACCATCAGATCAACGCAGTCACCTCCACCTGCTTCCGCACCCTCCACCTCCTACGCAAGACATTCAAATGGATCCCCCTCGAGCATAAAAAGACCATCACACACGCTCTCATCACCAGCAGACTGGACTACAGGAACACACTCTATGCTGGAACCAACAAAAAACTCACCCACAAATTGCAAAGCATCCAGAATGCCATCGCCAGATTGATCCTCGACCTACCCCGACACTGCCACATCTCACAACACCTACGCACACTACACTGGCTCCCCATTGAAAAAAGAATCACTTTCAAAATCCTCACCTACACACACAAAGCTCTCCACAACACCGGTCCTGCCTACCTTAACCAGCGACTCAACTGCCACGTACCCCACAGGACCTTACGCTCAGCCCAGCTATCTCTCTCACAGAAGTACCCCGCATCAGGAAAACTAGAACAGGAGGACGCTAACTGGAACGCCCTACCCATCCACATCAGACAAACCACCTCCCTCCCCAGCTTCATAAAGGAACTGAAGACATGGCTTTTTTAATCCACCTCAGGTACACGCTACACCCCCCCCCCCCCCCCAGCGCCTTGAGACCCTAATGAGTGAGTAGCTGCACTCTATAAACTCTGATTGATTGATTGATTTAGGAATCAGTGCTAATTTGGCAATTGTTCCCAGTCAAGAAAGCGCACTTGGGTGGATGCTCCTTTGGCTACATGGTGCCAAAACCGTGGAATGCTTTCCCCTAGCAGATCTTCAGGCACAGTTGACAGACGTTTTCAGGAAAAAACTTGAAACTTGTTTTTTTTAGTGCAGGATGTATGGGGTTTAATAACTGCAAGGAGGCCAATGTATATCTGTACTTATCAATCAAGTCAAACTTATAGAGGCTGCTTATCCAGGCGCTTGCTGCTGGTCTCAGCCAAAGAGCCAGGTCTTGAGCCATTTCCTGAAGATGGTGAGCAAGGGAGCAGTGTAGCGGTAGAGGGGAAGGGTGTTCCATGCTTTGGCAGCGAAGTGAGAGAAGGAGCATCCTCCGGCGCGGCTACGGCATATACGGGTATCTCTGCCTGTGGTAGGTGTGCACAGGTTTCTAAGTCGTCAGTGGAAATGCACGTGTTGGTTCATGTAGGCAGGTCCTAAGTTGTGGGAGGGCTCTGTAGGAGTGAGTCAGGAGCTGGAAATTACATCTCTTCTAGACCGAGAGCAAGTGGAGGTCCTTCAGGTGCTGTGTGATGTGGATTCTTTTGGACAGGTTGAGAACTAGTCTGACCACTGTAGTTTGAATTGTTTGGATTCTATTCATAAGTTTGGTGAGAGGTACGCCTGTATACAGTGTACCGTAGCTAAGTCAGCTGGTGATGAGGGCCTGCGCTACTGTCTTCCTGGTGCTGAAGGTTAGCCACTTGAAGATCTTGCAGAGCATGAGGTGTGTGTGGAAACAGGCTGAAGATTCTGAGTTGAGCTGGCGCTTCATGGATAGTTCACTGTCCAGGGTTATGCTGAGGTTGCAGGCATGGTCTTTTGGGACGGGGTAGGTCCCAGTTCAGATGGCCACCAGGAGTCATTCCAGAGGGCTGTGTGTTTGCTGAAGATGAGGACTTCCATCTTGTCCGTTTTGAGCTTGAGGCAGATGTTCCTCATCCAAACTGAGATGCTCTTCATGCAGTTTGGAAGGTGGACTTCGTCGAGGTGGGGCCAGTGGAGAGTGACAGGATGAGATGGGTGTCATCGGCTTAGGAGATTATGTTGATGTTGTGTCATCTGACGATGGCAGCGAGGGGTTTCATGTAGATGTTGAAGAGGGTTGGGCCTAGGGAGGATCCTTGGGGGAGACTGCAAATGTTGTGTTTAGCTTGTGATGTGACAGGAGGGAGCCAGACTTTCTGTGTGCGTCCAATGAGGAAAGATGCCATACATATGATTGCATTGTCTGTGATGCCGATCTGTTATGAGTGTGTGCTGGGAGATGGTGTCAAAAGCTGCGGAGAGGTCAAGTAGGATCAGGACAGCTGATTCTCCTCTGTCAAGTAGGGTGCAGATGTCATCTGTTGCGGAGATCAGTGCTTTCTCAGTTGTGTGGTTGGCTCTGAAGCCTGATTGGGGGTGGTCCAGTTAGTTGGAGGTTGATAGCCTTTTCCAGGACTTTGATGGAGATTGGGAGATTGCTGGGGCCTGCCGATGGTTTCTTGAGGAGCGGTCTGGGCTGGGACACCTCAAATGAGGTAGCTATATGCTTTAGAAATCACTTTATTATTACTTACTGGCTTCAAAAATTGTCTTCAGTTAGCCATCTTCAGCCACTGGCATGCATTCTTTTTTTCTGCCTATGTGTGAGAAAACAGGGCTAATTGCAGAGACCCCCTAACTTTTTGCCCCCATTTTTCACTTTTTGCTGGTGTTTTCCTGACTCTGATAGTGTCCTGGTTACTGCTAAACAGTCCCAGGGCCTGTGTTCTGGGTAAAATCAGTATGCAAATTAGGTTAATTATAATTGGCTAAGTCAACCTACCTATAAGTCCCTAGTATATGGGCATGTAGGTTTAGAGACCCTAACAGAGGTAGTGCGCCCATAGGTGCACTGCTGAGGTGCCCAGTGTCATTTTAAAGGAAGGCCTGCCTTGCTGGCTGCTTTTAAGTTAAAGTTACATGCAAATTTGACTTTGGAATTAAAAGTAGTTCGAAAGTCTTGAACTACTTTATTTTTACATACGAGTCACCCCTAAGGTGTGCCCTATGTGCCCTAGGGCTGGGTGCCATGTAACTATAAGCAGGGAACTTATAAAAATAGTTTTATACATCCTCGCGCGAGCCGACGACCAAGATGGCCGCCTGATAACGGAGCTCCGCGCCTCACCGGACAAATCTTTACCACCGGAGCCGTTTTTTTCTTCTTTTTAATGTCGTTCCTCTGAAAACAACCATGGGATGTTTTGGTGAGCATTTTCATCGTTTTTTGGGCTGCCTAGCATATTTCCTGACTCTTTAATTACGTTTTCTTATTTCTCCTCATGAATGCGGCCATTTTGACTAGCTTTGCTCACCATTACATTATACTTTTTTTGAATATTTGACTTTCTTTTTTGCGCAAGCCTGTTTTTTTTTGTTGTTTTTTTTTGCTGTTTCGCTAACATGTTTTTGGAGTTCCTGTGTCCCTTGCTTCCTTATTGAAGGTTTTTTATTTTTATATGGGCAAACTAAAGAAAATAAAAGCTCTGTTGCATCAGTCCTCCTCAGCTGACAAACTTTCGCACTTTTTTCAAATGGACACGTCTGCTGCAGCATCTTCCTCTTCCATCTCAAAGATGTCTTCCTCATCTTCTTCTTCGCCTAAAGTTCCTCAGCATATTTCTGCATCCACTCATAAGAGGGTCAAACAGGACCCACCTTCAACAGTAAAATCTCCCTCGCCGATCTCTCTTGAACTTGTGCTTGACAAAATATGTGCATTGCGTCCCTTTATTGAAGAAACTAATTCTTGGATACAAAATCTTGATTCTAAGTGGTCTCAAATGGAAGTGAGAGTCTCTGCTTTGGAACAAAGAGTCAGCGACGTGCAGGATGAAACACAAAATTATTAGTTTGGAGAAGGAAGTGGCAACCTTGAAGACTCTTACGGAGGATTTGGAAAACAGAAATAGGCGCAATAATCTTCGCCTTTATGGATTACAGGAGGGTCTTGAAGGGAGTGACCCAATTTAATTTTTCACCTCATTCTTTCCACAGTTGGTGGATCTACCATCTTCTACAGTATTAAACATCCAAAGAGCGCACCGCATTGGTCATCGTTCTCCGCATTCCTCCACATCTAAACCAAGAGGCGTGATTATTTTCTTTCTTGAATTTACTGACTTATTGAGAATTCTTAACGCAGCGAAAACCAAAAAACTAATTTCTTGGCAGGGAAGTAACATTTTCATTTCACAGGATGTGTCCAAAGCTACAGCAGACAGGAGGAAAGAGTTTTTGGATCTTCGTCCACAGCTTCGTGACTTGGGAGCTCGTTTTGGATTATTCCATCCATGTTTGTTCAAAGTGACATATCAAAACAAGACCACTTCATTTACCTCTCCTGCAGTTCTTCGTGATTTTCTATGAATACACTCTACAAATTCTATGGAAACAGCTGGTCCTTCTACACGTTGACTATATACGTTTCTTAATTTATTATGCCCTTTCACTATTATTGCGATAGAATTGATGGTCCTTTATATGCAGTTTATACAGTATACTATATTGATGTGACTACAGACCTTTTTTTGTTAATGTATTGTTTTCTTTTCACAGGTTCCTGGTGTTCTATAATCATTATTTTTGCTCGTAATCTTTGTCCGTTGATGCGTTCCGTTCCCTTGCTGTGCCGTCTTCAGTCTGTGCTGTCACCACCCCTCCCCTATTGTTCATTCATCTCAGGTATGTTTTTGCAGTCGTCTTTTTTTTACATGTACTGTCTCTTCTTTTTTTCTTGACTACTTTCCATCCTTTTTCCTGCTGTTTTCCCTTTACTCTTCTCTCCTTTAGTTTTTTCTGTTTTCTTTTCCCTTATATGTATTTTCAGTTATTTATGGTACAAGGCCTTTCGTGTACATATATGGTTATGTGACGTAAATTCAGGGTTGTTTCTTGGAATGTCAAAGGTTTTATTAATCCAATCAAAAGGCAGAGAATTTTATCCCACTTATCTAAATATAATCCAGACTTGGTTCTTCTACAGGAGACCCATTTGACGGACTCTGAAGCTATGAAACTTAAAAAAGGCTGGGTGGGCAATGTTTTTACTTCACCTTCGTCTACAAAGAAAAATGGTGTAATTGTGCTTTGCCATAAAAAATTATCAGTTAATGTTATTTCACAAGACTCGGATTCTGATGGTAGGTGGCTCTTTGTGAGGCTTAGTATTAATGGGACTACAATGACTATTGGAAATTCTTATGGTCCAAATAATTCAGATTATCTTTTCCTACCCACTATCACTAAACAATGTTTGCATTATAATGATGATTTTCTTCTTATTGGAGGGGATTGCAATCAAATTCTTGATCCCTTTATAGATAGGCAATCTGTAATTAAATTTTCTCCCCATAAAATACATAAACAATTTAAGGCATTTTTCTTACAATGTAATTTAATTGACTCATGGAGAACTTGCAATCCTGATAATAGGGATTTTTCATTTTATTCTTCACCACATGGCTCCTTATCTAGACTTGACCATATTTTTGTTTCTAAATCATTATCCCAAAATCTTATTAACTCCTCCATTGAACCTATGGTAATATCTGATCATACCCCAGTCATTACAGATTTTGACTTGCACCCGGTGCATCCCAGGTCCAATAGGTGGCGATTTAATAATTCTTTATTACTTGACTCTAAATTTTTCACTTTCTTTGTTGCCTTTTTTTCGATTTAATGAAGATACTCTCGTTTCTCCACAATTGTTATGGGATTCGTTTAAGGCTGCGGCTCGTGGTCATATAATACATTTTGTCTCTAATAAAAAAAAAAATCTTTCAATGTCCAGCATCAAGCATTACTTCTCAAAATTAAACGCTCAGAACATCAGTACTATTCTTCCTCCTCCAATTTTAATATACAAGAACTTATTCAAGCAAAACTGCAATTTAACAAAATCTCAACGGATAATGCTTCCTCTTTTCTTCTACATAGTAGTGCTCGTTATTATGGAGGTCGGAATAGAGCGGGGAAGCTTCTGGCTAATTATTTAAAAGTTCGAAAGCAACGCCATAATGTGAAGTCTATAGTTTCAGATACTGGTGAGTCCCTTTTTAAGGATGAAGATATTTTAGCTGAATTTATTAATTATTACCAGACACTTTATACTCCTGAGTCAGTCCCAACCCCCTTACAGATTGATGAATATTTAAAGAATATTCCAAACCCTAATAAGACACTGATTGATGCTACTTCACATGAAGTAGATATTACTTCGTTAGAAATTTTTAAAGCCCTTCAATCTCTAAAAAAAGGGAAAACCCCTGGTCCGGATGGATTTACAGTGGAATTTTTTGTACATTTTTCTAACCTGTTACTTCCTAAACTTTTTCAACTTTTCCAATTCTTCATAGATTCTGGTTTTACAGGGGGCAAATTTCAGGAAGCTTCGATTTGCCTAATTCCAAAGGACGGTAAGGATCATACTTTTTGTAAACATTTTAGACCAATGTCTCTTCTTAATACAGATTATAAAATCTTTGCTAAATTATTAGCCCTACGTCTTGATACCCTTTTACCTGCGATGATAAGTAAGGAACAAACGGGTTGTGTCAAATGTAGACTTGCTTCTGACAATTCTAGAACATTCTTTAATGTACTCAGCAAGGCTCCTGCTCTGTCGTATTCTCTAGCTGCAATTTCCATAGATGCTGAGAAAGCATTCGACCGGTTAGACTGGTCTTTTCTATTAAAAGCTTTAGCCTGGCATGGTTTAGGGCCTCATTTCATTTCATTTATCTCTTTGCTTTATCAATCTCCAATGGCATCGATATCGGTAAATGGGAAATTGTCTAGATATTTTGTATTACGCCGAGGTGTACGTCAAGGGTGTCCACTCTCTCCACTCCTATTTATTCTAGCTCTCGAGCCCTTTCTATCCAGTATTAGAAATAACATTAAAATTGAAGGTTTCCAGTATGGCGAGAAACATTTAAAATTAACAGCATATACAGATGATATACTTTTATATATCTCAAACCCTGAGCTCTCGATTCCGTCTCTACTTTGGGAAATTGAGGGTTTTTCCTTGATTTCAGGTTATAAGATAAATTCGGATAAAACTGAAATCCTCCCTTTAACAAAATTTTGTTTTAAAGCATCGTTTGATATCACTGGTTTTCACTGGAATTCTTCCAAGATTAAATATTTAGGTATTTGGTTCACTTCATCCATTAAAAAGTCCATTGAAGTAAATATTTCAGAGGCTTTAGAGAAAGTTGATAGATCGATTCTGGCTTGGAATCCCTTATTTGTATCTTGTTGGGGTCGTCTTGATTCCATTCAAATGATGATTTCTCCTAACATATTATATATCCTATCCATGATTCCACTTCCTTTACCTGGTACCTTTTTTACACAATTGGACTCCAAATTGTCTAAATTCCTCTGGAACAATAAGAAATCTAGATTTTCTCTTAGTCATCTTTGCCATTCTAAACAGGAGGGAGGAGTCAATTTTCCTGATTTTAGATTGTATCACAAATCCTTTTGTCTGCGCCAAGCTTCTAGGTGGGTCTCCCTGTTAGACTCTAGGTTTACTCCATTATGGTTGGATATTGAGTGTTCTTTTCTTTTACCTTTTTCCCCTAGTGAGGTGGTATCCTTTTCCTATAATATTTCACTTATCTCCTCTCTGCTTCTTAAACATACTTGCTCTCTTCTGCATTCTCATTATTTACCTCCTTCGGTTTCTCACTCCTCTTTTCTGAATTCCCCTATTTGGCATAATTGTCTTATCACTATTAATAAAAAACCCTTATTTTGGAAATCCTGGCGACAGAGAAATATAATTTGGGTCAAGGATTTATTCTCCAATAATACTCCACTTTCTTTTTCACAATTCCAACTTCTATTTCATTGTCCCAATTCATTTATGCCTAAATATCTTCTTCTTATTAATATTATTCTTGATGTACTTTTTTCCTTGCCTTCCCCTTCTTTTTCTTCTTCGGAATTACCCTTTTCTTTGTCCTCCTTTCTTTTCTCATATCCTAAGGCATCAAATATCTATAAACTTTTTCAGTCTCCTGTTTTGACGCGTCCTAAATCTAAAATTGAATCTCAATGGGAATTGGATTTGGGGTGTACCTGGACTGTTTCCTTTCGGAATAAGGTGTGCCATCGATCTTATAAAATATTCAGATCAGCTTCTACCACACAATCACTTTTCTTTCTTCATCACAGACTTTATTTTACCCCTTCTACTATAGCAAAATTTTCTGTAACCTCCACTCCAAGTTGCTGGTACTGCAATAGCCCAAAGGGAGATCTTATGCATATCCTTTTTGAATGTCCTCCTACCGTCTCTTTTTGGAGAAAAGTTTGGTTTCAGCTTACCTGCATTTTTCATTTGCAATCCCAATTATCTTCGCTGGTGCTTTTTTTAGGTAGTCTCTCTGCTGACATTGTTTCAGATGATGATAATTTAAAATTGCTGGATTTCATGTTAGCTTTGGCCTTTCAACAAGTTCCTCTCAATTGGAAAAATTCATCCAATATTTCCTATAAAGCTTGGTGGATTAATGTTTGCCACTACCATAGATTAGATATTGCTTTTACCTCTTTATGCTGCCCTTCCATAAATAGAGATTTGTACTGGTTACCTTTGACTAATTATCTTAATGCTGTTGCTTGTAATTCTACTAATTGTACATTATCTGAGAATTTTAAGCCACCATGAATTCTTTATTTTCTCTGTTCTTGAGTGAATTTTAACTTAGCTTACATTTATGCTTTTTTGAATATTACTTTCTTATATTTAACTGTTGAAGTTCCCATGCATTATTCGCATTGTAAATGGTCTTGTCCCGTTTTCCTTGTTTCCTCCCCTTTTTTTTTTATACTTTAAAATGTTAAACAGCTTTTACAACTCGTTTTAAACTTATATCATTATCATTATGATAGATATCTTGTATTGTTAGTATATAACCCATATGTATTTTGATTTTAATAAAGCTGATTTACCTTTAAAAAAAAATAGTTTTATAATCCCTGGTGAGATAAAACAGCAAAATCAATTTTTCTCTCATTGTAGTGAATAGCCTCCATAGGCTAGAATGGGGAGACTTTATTTTAATTTAAAAGATCCCCCTTAAGTAATAGATACTACAGGTTTGGTGTCAAATTAAATGTTACAATAAATCCCACAACTTCCAGATGTTGGATTTAATATAACTTGTTCAGGTAAAGAGTTTTAAACTTTACCTGAAAAGTTGCCAACTTCAGCCCTGCAGTGTTTTTGCTGATGTGCTCTGATTGGCCAGCCTCTTGGCAGCATAGCCAGGCTACCTTGATGAGGTGAGAAGTGGCCTGGCTCACATACAAAGAGATGATTCTGGGGAAGGAGCTCTCCCCTCAGCAGATGGGGAAGCAGGAAGGGGGAGGGCTGCCAAACTGGTCTTCAAAGGCAGAGAAGGACATTTGGAGCAACCCAGCAACACCCTCACATCCTGCAAACCCAGACAATTAGATGCCCCCTTGATTAGATTAGGAGAGGGATGGAGAGGGGTGTATTTAGGATTTTTAGCTACACCAGTGGGTCGGCTCAGCCAGATGCAACCTCCAAAAATCACTTTCAGCCATGATGGATTTTTGAGGAATGTTGCTCCCTGGGATTGATTTTTGCCATACTTCCCAGGAAGTGGCCATCACAGGGGGAAAGACCCTGCCCCTGATGGAGAACCAGGACCCCCCTGCTTTTCACCCAGGAGCAATGATAAAAACTGGCAGACCTGCTCCCACACCTCAGATCCCCATCAGATTCCAACAAGGAAGAACTACAGGAGAAGAAGGACTGCCCTGCTGGAGCCCTGGCCTGCACCTGGACACTGCACTCTGGAGGACTGCACCAGCTGCACACTTGGGCTTCACCACAAGAAGGACTTTGCCTGGCTTCAACTGGTTCAATGAGGGACTCCCTGTTTGTTACAGGTGAAAACCTGCTAACCAGAGTCCCCTGCACCAACTCCTGAAGAAACCAACCAGCTTACCACTGCCCAGTGACCAAAAAGGAGTTTGCACCAGGTGCATTCTGGGAGTTGTAGTCTGCACCCCCCAAGGAGCATCTTAGAGCTTTGGGTACCTTGGGGTGAACTGTGGCCCTCAAAAGGACCTTAAAAGAACATCTGGAAGAAGATTCAGAAGTTTGGAGAACTTTGGAGAACTTTTGGAAAAAAGCTCCATAGAGGGACCGACCCGTAACTCAACTCTCCAAAAAAGAGACTAAGGGGGTCATTACGACCCTGGCGGCCGGCAGTAAGCTGGCGGTAACGCCGCCAACAGGCTGGCGGTGTTCCGCCAGCTATTTTGACCGTGGCGCAATAGCCATGGCCATACCGCCGGCCCCTCCAACAGGTGGGTAAGCACCGCTGCCCTGGGGATTATGAGTCCCCGACTGCCAGCCTGTCCGTGGCGGTAAACACTGCCATGGAAAGGCTGGCGGTAAGGGGACTTGGGGTGCCCCTGGGGGCCCCTGCACTGCCCATGCACTTGACATGGGCAGTGCGGGGGCCCCCAGGCATAGCCCCGTTGCGCATTTCACTGCCCGAATTTCAGGCAGTGAAATGAGCGATGGGTGCTACTGCACCCGCTGCACATCAGCATTGCCGCCGGCTCTATTACGAGCCGGCAGCAATGTTGATGTGACTTTTCCGCTGGGCCAGCGGACGGTAACACAGTTACCGTCCGCTGGCCCAGCGGAAAAGTCATAATAGGGAGCCAGAAATACCGCCGGCAATGGGGGTATTCTGGCTCCCGCAGCCTCGGCGATCTTTTAGTAAGACCGCCAAGGTTGTAATGAGGCCCTTAAGTCTGAACGTAGGAAGTTGACCGGGACCTCCCAGCCAGCGTATCCGAAGAGGGCTCCAAGGACATCGGAACAAGATTCAGGTTTGCCCCAGTGGAAGGATTTTCACCTCGAAAAAACGATTAAGTCCGAAGGTAAATATCTCCACGAGGGCTCCCACGAGGTGTATCTGAGGAAGAGTTCCAGGAGGTCGGATTGGACTGGCAGGTTCGTCCCGCTGAAGAAAATCTCCAGAAAAATGACTAAGTCCTAAGGTAAACTTTTGACCGAGGCCTCCCGCGGGCTGTAGCCGAGGCGGGCTCCATCGCAGTCGGCCTTAAACTTTGACTTTGCCCCGGTCGAGGTGCGACCAGATGACCAGATTGGCGCTTTTCATTTCTATGTGCTAGAAAGCATTAATTCTTTAAAAATTCATATCTCCGGTTCCCCTTATCCTATTTTATTTGTTTTTGTGTCATTTTAAAGTTGAATAGTTGTTCTGAAGTCACTGTATGGGAGAAAGAGGAAATTGTCAAGTAGAATTGTGTATTATTAGCATATTGTTGGATTCTGTTGTTGTTATATGTGAGAAGAGCCCCTAAACAGCTACAAGTAAAGGTTGAAGGTAACAGGAGATAGTTTCGAATCCCGAGGGACAACACAACTGATAGAGACCTAGAGGTACCCATGTAAACAAACTGGTGTTGCTTTTAAAGGTAAGAGGGGAATAAAGGATATTGTCAGTCAATCCCATTTGAGATGGCAGGGTGCGCTTGAGTGTGGCATAGTTGACTATATGAAAGGCAGGTGAGAGGTCCAGCAATGTCAGGAGGCGGCAGGTGTCATCTTTATCTGTGATCAAGAAGGCATCATCTGCAATGTGTAAGGTAGCGTTCTCCCTGCAGCAGCGTGATCTGAAACCAGACATGTTTTGACATGTAGTTATGCAAGAGATGGTTATCAGTGATATAGTCTGGGAGTTGAACAGCGATTGCTTTCTTAATGATCTTGTCAATGAATGGTCGTTGAGTGATTGGCCAGTAGTTTAGGAGGACATCAGGATCTAGTGTAGGAGTGGAGGAATCTGGCCTGTCTTAAGAGTTTCTGCGAAGATGCCTTGAGTGAAGGACACAATGGTAAGTAGGACTAAGCGAGCATCCCCAGAGAAAACTTTGATGAAGAGGCAATGATAACACACCATCTTCATATGAAGCAGCTTTGAGGGAGTTGAGTCAGCAAGATATCGGAGAGATAGGGCTTTGAACACTGATCATTTCAAGATTCTACAGGAAAGGGTGGTGTAAGAGATGAAGCATGCTTGCTGCTTTGATGTGTTGTTGGATGGTCTATGTTTTATTACTGCAGAAGAAGTTGATGGCAGTGCATTTTTCTGTTGAGTGAAGAACAGGTTGGCCTGGAAGGGGATTGATGCAGTGATTGATTGTCTTTAACACTGTTTTTCTTCTGTTGGTAACTTCATTGATATTGTAGGTATAATAGTTTGCATTGGCTAATGTGATAAGGCATCTGCATGTTGCAGAGAGGGATTTCAGAATCAAGAGGTCCTTGGGAGTGCTGTTTTCCTTCCATTTTCTTTCCTGTGCGTTAATGTATAATTTATTATCAGCAAGGCATTTTCAGTATCAGAGTGTTATGGTTTTTGTCTTGTACTTAAGTGCTGTGGAAAATCAGGTTGGGAGTGGGTGACAACTTTTCTAAAGTAACAACCTTAATCCTTGTCAGTGTGAACCACAAAAGTCACTAAATTAACTTTGGGTTAACCCTCTGGTTGTTTGACACAAAAGGAGTCAGGCTTAACTTGGGGGCAATGTCTAAAGTATTTATGCAGCACTCAAAGAATAAAAAGTGGAAATAGAACACAAAGCCGACTCCAATTTAGAATCGTAGAAAAAGATTTAATAAATAATTTGCCACCAGAGTGACACAAATCTAATTAGTAGAACTGGAGTTATGAATGTTTAAAGTTATCAGTCAGAACTAGCACCTAAAAGATCAATGAGCCAACCATGGACATCTAGTCACAAGAGACTGGGACAAAGTCAAAAATTATGCTTGACCCAGTTTGGATATATGCAATGGATCAGACCTGGTCTTGGCTTAACTTTGAAATGTCTGAGGTAAAGATCAGCGGGGCAAGGCAGAGGGTCGTATCCGAGGAGGGGGTGTTGTCATCGTGGAGCCACTGGACGAAGTTGCGGTGAAGATTTCTATGTTTGGACTTTTTAGAAGTCAAAAATCTCCAGTAGGATGAAGCTGCAGACTGTAGCTGAGAAGTGCTCCATAGGCCAGACAACCCTGCCAACAGGAGCAGCTAAACAGGATTTGCTGCTGAAGAGAACAATCCACCTCAGAAGATCTCCCACTATATTGCAATTCAGAAAGGACCTCAAAACTTGGCTCCTCACCTGATCCTCTCTGTTCTTTGACAACCTCTCACTTACTGCCCCCCCCCCTAGCGCCTTGAGACCCTAGCGGGTGACTAGTCCTGCTTTACAAGTATTATGATTGATTGACTGAATGAATCGGCAAGCAGATAGGTCCCCGTCCCATGTTTGTTCTCAGGCCTCTTTTTCTTTCAATATTCGGCTGTTTGGACACTTTGAGCACCACTTCTAAGGGTCCAGGACTGGTGGGGCACCACTTAGAGGGCAGGACTTGATTCAGGCAGGTCCCAAGTGTGGGATTAAGTTTGTTGGAGCTTGTTCTGTCCCTGTAGCTTGGAAAAGTGGACCAGCTAACTAGCACTAGGAGTCACTCTGGTAGTCATGGGACCAAGCATCAAAGCAGGTCTCAAGCAGCAGAACACTTCTATGAGGGCACAAGACAGGTTTCAGGCAGCAGGGCAGTCCTCTCGTAGCAGCAGGGCAGTCCTCTGAAGTACTAGGAGGGCCAAAGCAGCAGGGCAGTCCTCTGAAGTACATGGCAGTCCTTCTAGGGCTCCTCTGCAGATCCAGGAGGGAAATGAGGAGTTGGTGTGAGGGTCCAAAGTGTATACCTGGTGCCAGACTTTGAACTTCTAGACTTCTCTCAAACTTCTGTGTCTAGAAATGTCCTTCCTCCCCTGCCCAGGCTCTAAGAGGGCTAGGGTGAAAATAGGCCGGTGTCAAGCTCATTGTGAGTGTGTTGGAGGCAGCCCCTTTGAAATGCAAGTGGGGCAAGGACAGCTCCACCCCTTCAATTCTGACAGGATGGCTCATCCTGCCAACACATGGTCCCCATTTGTCTCACTATCTGGGAGGGATTACACAAAGGCCAATTGCCACTCTATTCACAGTCATGTGACCCAGAGCAAAGATTTCAGACACCAAGGGGCATATTTATACTCTGTTTTCGCCGGATTTGCGTCGTTTTTTTTTACGCAAATCCAACGCAAAACTAACTCCATATTTATACTTTGGCGTTAGACCCGTCTAGCGCCAAAGATCTTGGAGTTTGCGTCATTTCTTAGCGTGGACACCTTCCTTGTGTTAATGATATGCAAGTTAGGCGTTCCCTTCTAAAAAATGACTCCGAGGCATGTGCGCCGTATTTACACTCCCGGGCAAAAATGACGCCCGGGAGTGGGCGGGTCAAAAAAAATGACATCCAGCCGCTTTAGCGTCATTTTTTAACGCCTGGTCAGGGCAGGCGTTAAGGGACCTGTGGGCTCGGAAGGAGCCCAGAGGTGCCCTCCCATGCCCCCAGGGACACCCCCTGCCACTCTTGCCCACCCCAGGAGGACGCCCAAGGATGGAGGGACCCATCCCAGGGAACTTAAGGTAAGTTCAGGTAAGTATATATATTTTTTTTTTGGGTGGCATAGGGGGGCCTGATTTGTGCCCCCCTACATGCCACTATGCCCAATGACCATGCCCAGGGGACATAAGTCCCCTGGGCATGGCCATTGGGCAAGGGGGCATGACTCCTGTCTTTGCTAAGACAGGAGTCATTTAAATGGGGGTTGGGAGTCAATAAAAATGGCGCAAATCGGGTTGAGGCGAAAAAAAGCCCAAGCTCCATTTTCCCCTACGCCGGCGCTGCCTGGTGTAAGTCATTTTTTTTTACGCACACCAGGCAGCTCCGCCGGCTTACGTCATTCCATAATTAAGGCACCCGCATGGCGCTTTGGAATGGCGTTAGCCGGCGTTAAATTTTTTGACGCACAACTGCGTTGGCGCAGTTGTGCGCCAAAAAGTATAAATACGGCCCCAAATGTTTGTGACAAGAAAATGCTAACTTTCTAAAAGTGGCCTTTTTTGAATTGTGATTTAAAATCCGAATTTACCTTTAAAGAGAATTTTAAATGATAATTCCTTTTAGCCCAAACATGACTTTTCTATTATTTCCCAATTACAAATTAGCACTTATGAGATGTAATGTGGTAACTCAATGTTATCCTATGTGAGATACAGTCTTGCAGTAGTGAAAAAATTATTTAAGAGTATTCACTACTAGGACATGTAAAACTTAAAGCTACATGTCCAGCTTTTTAAATACACTGCACCCTGCCCTATGGGCTGTTTAGAGCCAACCCTAGAGGTGACATCTATGTATTAAAACGGAAGGTTTAGACTTTGCAAAATATTAATTTTTTCATGTCACATTGGCAGTTAAAAATGCACAAAGGCTGCATTAATAGGCCTGGGGCATGTTTTAAAAGGCTACTTGAATAGGTGGCACAATACGTGCTACTGGCACACTAGTAGCATTTAATTTGCAGGCCCTGGATATGTAGGGTACCACTTTACCAGACGGCTTAAAAGGAGGTAAAATGTGCCAATGGGGTGTAAGTAAATTTTACCACGTTTAAAGGAGAGAGCACTAGGACACACCATGAAAGGATTTATATATTTAAGTAGTGCCCTTTCATAACCCATAGATTTTTGGCATATTTATGTGAAAATTGCTTTGAAATGGACTATTTGACCCATCATTTCAAAATGTTCTTGTTGAGAGACCCCCTTACCCGCGAACCAAATTGTTAGACTTTTCATCCTTGGCGTGGTATCCCTTAACTTTTTTCCTCTGTTCCCCAGGTTGGTGATGTGTGCTGGACTCTGATTTTACTGTTTTTGTTACTCTGGGCACTTGACCACTGCTAACCAGTGCTAAAGTGCAAGTGCTCCTTTACAAAATGTGTATGTAATTGGCTTATCCATGATTGGCATATTTGATTTATTAGTAAGTCCCTATTACAGTGCACTGGAGGTGCCCAGGGCCTGTAAATCAAATGCTACTAGTGGGCCTGCAGCACTGGTTGTGCCACCCACATAAGTAGCTCTGTAATCATGTCTCAGACCTGCCACTGCAGTGTCTGTGTGTGCAGTTTTAACTGTAAATTCGACTTGGCAAGTGTACCCACTTGCCAGGCCTAAACCTTCCATTTTCTTACATATAAGACACCCCTAAGGTAGGCCCTAGGTAGCCCCAAGGGCAGGGTACAGTGTATGGTTAAGGTAGGACATATAGGCCCTCATTACAACCTCAGCGGTGGGCCTAAGACCGCCGGTGATGGCGGTCTTCCGCCAACCATATCATGACTGCTGGCAGCCCTCTGCCCTTTTTCAGACGTAGAGCCGGTAGCAGCCATACTGGTGGTCGGCGGTGAAGTGGAGGCTGCTCCTTCGTCACCGCCACATCAGCAGAACACCGCCCACCGAATTACGTCCCAGTATTCGGCATGGCGGTGTTCTGGTGACGGGTTGCTGGTGGCGGAGCATCCCCCATGGATTCCGTCCCCTCCCGGAGAATCACCGGAACAGGTAAGGTGATCATCCGTTAGGGGAGGGGGTGGGGGGTGTTATCTGGTGTGTGCGTGCATGGGGGTGTGCGTGTGAGTGTGTATAGGGGTTGTGTGAGTGCGTGTATGCATGCGGGGGTGTAATGTGTGTATGGGAAATGTGACGTATATGTATGTGTGCATGTATGTGTGCGTGTATCTGTGCGTGTATCTGTGTGAGTGGTGTGAGTGTGCATGTAGAGGGGGTTTCTGTGGGTGGGGGCAGGGGAGTCCAAAAATCCCCTAAATCCATGGCGGTATGCGGGGTCATGATACCGCCGGCGGTCTAGTGACGGCTGCCGGACTGGAGACCGAAGTCTCCACCCCAGCGGTTGTTACCACCCTGGTGGTCGGTGTGTTAAAGTGGCGGTTTTGCATGGCTGTAATCGCCATGGTCAAAATCCCATTTTTTTTCCGCCAGCCTGTTGGTGGTATTACCGCCGCTTTTACATCGACTGCCAGGGTTGTAACGAGAGCCATAGTGATGTGTTTTATATGTCCTGACAGTGAAATATTGCTAAATTCGTTTTTCACTGGTGCAAGGCCTGTCCCTCTCATAGGTTAACATGGGGGCCACCTTTAAATCTGATTAAAGTGTAGATTCCCTTTGGGAGCGGATGGACATGTAGATTTTGGGGTCTCTGAGCTCACAATTTAGAAATACATCTTTTAGTAAAGTTGATTTTAAGATTGTGCGTTTGAAAATGCCACTTTTAGAAAGTGAGCATTTTCTTGCTTATACCATTTCTATGACTCTGCCTGTTTGTGGATTTCCTGTCTGGGTCAGTTTGACAGTTGGGCTGGTTGCACCTCACACTAGACAGTGATACAAAGGGAGCTGGGGTGTAGCCTGCATATCATGATGAGCCAACTGTGCTAGGAGGGAGAGGAGGAGTGGTCACTTACACCTGAAAGGGCTGTGAATGTCCTCACACAATGCAGTCTCCAACCCCCTGGTGAGTGCCTGGTGCCTGGCCTGGGCCAAGCAGGATTTCACATTCAAAAGAGACTTTACTTAGTAGTAGGACTACTTCAAAGGAGAAATTGGGCATGAGAAGGGCACCCAAAACCACAGACTTTAGAACACTTCTGGAAATAAGAGGAAACTCTGCCTGGAGAAGAGCTGAAGAGCTGAGGAAGAAGAGCTGCCCTGCCTGTGACGGTGCTTTGTGGAGCTATCCTGCAGTTGATCCTTCTGCCAGAATAAGAGGGCAAAGACTGGACTTTGTGTGCCTTTCATCTTGAGAAGAATTCTCCAAGGGCTTGATTTAGAGCTTGAATCCTGTTGTTCGAAGTCTCAGGGACAGCAAAGACTTCTCTCTGCCAGCCCCTGGAGTCTCTGGAGAGACTCCTGCCCTGACAAGTGGTGCCCTATCCAGTCCCTGGGCCCTTGAAAGTAAAAGCTGGTGAAAATTCAAGGAAATCGACTTCGGACGACTCCGGACCGATGCTGCTGCTGAATCCAGTGACGCCGCCTGCAACCGACTCCGTGATCTTCGCTGGAACGCGACGACCTTTGCAGGCCCGACACGCTGCAGCCCCGCCGAAGTCCATGACTCTGTGCAAGTCGCCGCATCACACCGTGACCGACGCCGCTCGAACTACACAGATTCAACGTTTCACACAGACACCGCGATCCCTGACTTCTCGCATCGGCTTGTTTCCATTCTTCACCAAGGTACTGTACCTGGGAGTCTGCGTGACGCATTTTGTGTTTCTAAGCACTATTTTTTTATTTAATCTTTAAAAATTCATAACTTGACTTGGGTATGTCGGATGTTTGTCGGTTTGGTCTTGTTTTGTTTAGATAAATATTCTCTATTTTTCTAAACCTGTGTTGTGCCATTTTGTGGTGTTTTTCATTAAGTTACTGTGTGTGTTGGTACAAATACCTTACAACCAGCAATCTGAAGTTAAGCCTACTGCTCTGCCAAGCTACCAAGGGGGTAAGGAGGGGTTAACTGAGCGTGATTCTCTTTTACCCTGACTAGATTGAGGGTCCTTGCTTGAACAGGGGGTAACCTGACTGTCAACCAAAGACCCCATTTCTAACACCAATCAAAACAGCTCTGGTTCATCTGGTTTTCTGAGTACAATTTAGAGAAAATATTCCATTGTATATACCTTTGTGTTATATATTTCTATTAATGGCACAGATCTCGTTTAACTACAATGATGTCAATTATTGTGATGTCATCCGGGTTAAGGTCCAATCACATCACTTCCTGAAAAGATTCAGGTTCAAATGTCATATGATGTCCCTTCTTTGATGTCAAATAAGGTCAAAGGGTGTGTGAGGTCACTTCTGCTAGCCCTAGCATTGCGGTGAATTGACGTCCATGATCCTGTCGCATCATTACACTTAACAATCTCGTCGCAAATAGCATTTTCCTATGTCTCATTTTCTGAATGAAGGAAATATGTCCTGCTCTTTTGGTAGATGTGCTCAGAAGTGTAGTGCTATTGCAACCATCAAAAAGTATATCATGGTCTTTAAAGCACTAACGAAAAAAGTCCTTTTGTTTTGATGCCACCCAAATTAGGGCTACATGTGCGTCAGATTATCGAATCGATAACCTGTTGAAAACTAGTTACCGATCACTTAAATCGACTTGGCGATTTTAGAGGCCAGGCTTCTCTGACACAAAGGAAAATTGCAATATACATAAGGTATCATATCAGTGTGCCCCCAAGTACCTTCAATCACTGACCTCAACATATTACCCAACAAGGAATTTGGGGACATCCAGCACACTCCAGTTAAATCAATGAATTCCTAAGACGTTTAAATTTGAAGGAAAGTCATTAAGTGTCTTGGGATCATGTCTCTGGAGTATTCCACCACCCACGCTGAGAAATCAAGAGAACTTTCACCAGTTAAGGAGTGATTTGAAAGCCTTTACAGACATCAGATGCTTGTTTTTCTGCCCAGGTTGAACCTGTCACCTCCTAGTTGAAACTATTTTCACGTGCTGACTTTGATCTGCTTATACAGTCCACTCAACTGCTTCTTTGTACCTTCTGTAGTCTTTGTGCCTCACAGCATTCCCTTTTACCCTCCTTATCACTCCTTGTTTTTTCTCACTTTCATAGTGCTCTGAAGCGGCCACTTGGTTGATATGTGAGCGCTTAATAAAACTCCTTAAATAAATACATGCATGAAATTAAGGAAATTTAACATCAGAATGGGCAGGAAAATTTGGTCTGGAGGACCAGATTTTAAAAACGTAACAAAAAGCCTAACATCAATTCCAATCACTCCATTGTGTGACCTAGAAAGGCTGTGCTGTGCCGCTCATAAGAGGACAGACAGGTACAAGCATTAAATTAATACAAAAAACCTGATTACATAATTGTAGATATGACAGCTGGATGCACCCACGACTATGCATTTCACTGATACTCAATGCACAATATGCATGGCCTCTAGCTTTACAGTTGTATATTTGCTTTACCACTACCACTGCTACTCTGTCTGTCGCAGAACGTAAATTGATGTTCTGATGTTCACTCCATGCACTCATCAGACTTTCGGTAAAATAAAATCTAATCTCACCAACCCACTTTCTCCACCATCATACTGTTGATAGGGCGTCCAGTCCTTATAAATTACTTATAATTGGACACGCCGGAGGTCGGTGAACCTTTTGACCGGGTTGAGTTCTCCTCATCCAAAGAATTGTCGGATCCCTCAAATCAATAATCAATAATCATTTATAATCAATAACCAATACTCGATTAGTAATCAATCAACAAATTAGTTAAACAGAAAATCAGTAATTAGACACAACATGACCTTTCAGTCATGAATAACCACACCTGTTTATTAAAAGTTAATGAGCTTCTTTCCCTATATTAACAAAGCTAACACAATATAAGTAAGTCTTAAAACCAAATGATACACAGATACGAACATTACTGACTGTCCATAACGACGAAAGAAACGCAATCTACGCAAAACTTGGATTATAATGCACTCGGCAATAGCAATGCAAATCACTAATAAAAGTAACTGAACTTGGCTAATTGCATACATTGGTCAGCATAACAAGATTTCAATTCAGCATGGTGCATCAAATGAATACCTCAACTAACCTCTGATTAGCATTGGCATGTGGGGCTTCATGCAAAAATGAATTTAGTCAACATAAATTTAGAAACCTTCTAGCTTAGGCTCTGTCAAAAATAAGCAGTTGGTACCTAAGAAGGAAAATACAATGAATAATACATTTATCCTTTTATAATTACCAAATACAATCAGCATTCAAGGAAAGTCTTCGTCCTTCAGGTACCGGTTCGATCAGCATGGGGCGGGCTTCAAGGGGCAAAGTTTAAGGCAAGTTTTCCTTGCAGCAGCAAGGAAAATGGGGAACAAAAGTTATGGAATGGGCAAGGCAAAGTAAAGTTAAAGTCTCTAGGGTGAGAATTATTTCAAGTCTCTCTCTCTGGGATAGAGAAAAGCATCAAAGTGTCATCAAAATGGCTTCTCCAATCTGGCTTCAAAATGGCAAAAAAGAAAATGGCCCGCTTCTCTTCGTCCGGTGGGATTAAGTAAGAAAAGTTCCAAATTCTTCAGGTTCTTCCATTGGAGGGTTCATGGGGTGATTTCTCTTTGACCAATGAATAGTGTCTTTTCTCTTAATACTCATCTACGCATAAGGTGTCCTTGGAGTTTTGGAACACAAGTAGCAACAAAGTTGCCAATTAATTCTGCATCAGTGTCTTTATTGTCTGCACCTGCAGAAACTGACCTTGCTTCAAAGGGGATGAAAGTTGCCTAGAACGAAACCTTGAGATAAGTGTATTAGTCATTCTACTGAAAAAATTCAGCTTTTAAAGTTTAAAACACGTCTTTGTTACTACAAGTGAAAACTATGCAGTCAAAATTGAGACCAGGCAACTAGGCCAAAGCCTCTGCTAAATTTAAGCTAAGCATATAACAGTTCCAACGAGAAATCATAAAATATAGCTGCAATTATGACAGATTACTACATTGTCGATTCTTCATGATTAATTAAGCTTGTTTATACTAATGTCTATCATTCGTGGGCACATTTTCTACATACATTATTTTTCTTTGCTAAAATCACATTGTCTTATACGATTTTGTTTACATGATATTTGAATGTTTGTTAGTCTTTCTTTTTCTGCTTCATCACTGTCACCGCTCCTTCAGACAATAGACATGCTTGGCAATATTCTTGATTCTTTTACCATAGTGGTAACACCATTTTGATGCACTGGTTTTGCGTTGCAATATTCTGACTTTTCCTGCCATGGTGGTGAACCATCTTAGAAATAATGAGTATTCTTGACAACATTCTGGCTGGCATGATTAATATTATTAATTTGCGAGTTTGTGCCCTTACCAATTTTGTACATCCATTCTGATTAGGTCAAAGCACAGTTTTAAGAGAATCTTTGCTCAACTCCTGGAAGCTACGACACAAGCAGCTGCCACCAGAGTACCAATAACATCAAGACTAGGAACACAAAATAATAAACAAACCAATACAGACAAATAAAAACACATTTAATGAGCAAAAATACACCAATTTCTTTAAAATAGGGTAAGGTAATCTGGGGTTAGGACATTATAAATATTTAAAGCAAAACGTGCCAAGAAAATGTAGAGCACCAATCTCCCTTTGATTCACATCATCTTCTCTTGTTTCCCAGCACCCCCAATAAATTATAGTCCTCATTGCTCCCCTTGTAGAAGGTTAAAAGGGAATTTACCAAGAGCAGGCCATGCCAAAGCATTAAGGTGGTCATTACAACCCTGGCGGTCGGAGTTAAAGCGGCAGTAAGACTGCCAACAGGCCGGCGGTAAAATAAATTGAATTACGACTGTGGCGGAAACCGCCAACAAAGACAGCCACTTTAACACTCCGGGCGGGGGGAGGGAAAAAACAGGGACACACATATGCAACACCCCCACCCTCACCCACTACAACACACACACTAATACAGCATGATACATTACAGTTACACCCCCCAAGCCCCCCAGAAGAATGCAAAGAGAAAAGGAAATGAGTGTAACCATTGTAATATATTAAAATCCAGTACGCTAAAATATATATACATTATAAACAAATACATACAGCAAGAATAGTAGTCCAGGTAGTGCTCCATTGAAGTCCGTGGAACACTGGCCCCACACGGCATGGGCGAGGCCCACACTCAATCCCCGAACATGATGGAGAGAACACTGCAGGGGCATCAGATAGCAATAAAACAGACACCTCAGGGGGAAGGGAAAGGGGGGGCACATCAGCCGGTTGAGTGCACAACGCTAAATCCACGAGGGGGCCACATGCCCACTGTTCAATCCTGGGGAGTGCAAAGCCACAGTCTCTTAAGTCTCTACAGTGGGTGGGTTGCCCACTGTACCATCCTGGGGAGTGCAAAGCCACAGTCTCTCAAGTCTCTACAGTGGGTGGGTTGCCCACTGTTCAATCCTGGGGAGTGCAAAGCCACGGTCTCTCAAGTCTCTATAGTGGGTGGTTGCCCACTGTACCATCCTGGGGAGTGAAAAGCCACAGTCTCTCAAGTGGATAACAGTGGGTGGGTTGCCCACTGTTTAATCCTGGGGATTGCAAAGTCACAGTCTCTCAAGTGTCTACAGTGGGTGGGTTGCCCACTGTTCAATCCTGGGGAGTGCAAAGCCACAGTCTCTCAAGTCTCTACTATGGGTGGGTTGCCCACTGTACCATCCTGGGGAGTGAAAAGCCACAGTCTCTCAAGTGGATAACAGTCTCCACTGGTTCTGGAGGGGGCCTTGTGTCCAGAGTGCTTCATCCTGCCAAGGACTGAGGTAGTGGATGCCTTACTCCACTGGTTCTGGAGGGGGCCTTGTGCCCAGAGTGCTTCATCCTGCCAAGGACTGAGGTAGTGGATGCCTTACTCCACTGGTTCTGGAGGGGGCTTTGTGCCCAGAGTGCTTCATCCTGTCAAGGACTGAGGTAGTGGATGTATCTCTCCACTGGTTCTGGAGGGGGCCTTGTGCCTAGAGTGCTTCATCCTGCTCGTGACGGACTCAGTAGCGTCAGTGCCCTTGGCGCTCATGGGCCAGTGGTGCTTGTTGCGGCGGTGTTCTTGGCAGCGGTGCTTGTGGCGGCAGTGTCCTGTTCAGCGGTGCTTGTGGCGGCAGTGTCCTGTTCAGCGGTGCTTGTGGCGGCGGTGTCCTTGGCAGCGGTGCTTGTGGCGGCGGAGTCCTGTTCAGCGGTGCTTGTGGCGGCAGTGTCCTGTTCAGCGGTGCTTGTGGCGGTGGTGTCCTGCTCAGCAGTGCTTGTGGCGGCGGGGTCCTTGGCAGTGACTCAGCTTCTGGCAGTCCTGTCTGACCCAGCGGGGCTGGTGCTGGCGGTCCTGTCCTGGGCAGCTGGGCTGGTGCTGGCGGTCCTGTCCTGGGCAGCTGGGCTGGTGCTGGCGGTGGCCTCCTGGGCAGCTGGGCTGGTGCTGGCGGTGGCCTCATGGGCAGCGGGGATGATGGCAGTGGCCTCCTGGGCAGCGGGGATGATGGCGGTGGCCTGCTGGGCAGCAGGGCTGGTGCTGGCGGTGGCCTCCTGGGCAGCGGGTATGATGGCGGTGGCCTCCTGGGCAGCAGGGCTGGTGCTGGCGGTGGCCTCCTGGGCAGCAGGCCTGGTGCTGGCGGTGGCCTCCTGGGCAGTGGGGATGATGGCGGTGGCCTCCTGGGCAGCGGGGATGATGGCGGTGGCCTCCTGGGTAGCAGGGCTCGTGCTGGCGGTGGCCTCCTGGGCAGCAGGTCTGGTGCTGGCGGTGGCCTCCTGGACAGCAGGGCTGTTGCTGGCGGTGGCCTCCTGGGTAGCGGGGATGATGGCGGCGGCCTCCTGGGCAGCAGGGATGATGGCGGTGGCCTCCTGGGCAGCGGGGATGATGGTGGTTTTCTCCGCCATGCTGCTCTACCCAGACTTGCTGAGTTTCTTGTGCCCCTTCCCCACCTTGGAAGGTGTTGCAGCTGACTCCACACTCCCACCTGTACCCCTGGTAGCGGCTTTGGTGGCTGGAGTCTTCCCCCTCTCCTGCCGGGCACTGGCCAACTTTTGATGCTTGACAGGTGGGGGACTGTCCGTGCTGTGGCTCCGTGCCACACTGGGTGCCCTGCTGCCCGGTGCACACCAGATTCCGGCGACTACAGGCACCACTGGTCCCGGAGATGTTGTGGCTGAGGTGCTAGGTTGGGACCTGGAGAGTCGGGCCCTAGGAGAGTGACGGGGTGGGGGAGGTGAGGGAAAGAGGTCAAGGATGGACAGGAAAAGTTTCTTGGGAACACTGGGATGAGTAGCTGGAGGGGGTTTGGGAGTGGAGGAAGAGGTTGTGGTTGTAGGAGGTGTTTGTTTGGTGACTTTGGGTGAAGGTGCATGCACTGTAGGCTGTCTTGAGGTGGATGGCTGTTGGGTGGGTGTGTGGCTGCGTTTGTGTATCTTGGGAGGTGGCGTCACAGACACACTGGGAGAGGACACAGGGGACGTGTGAATGGTAGTGGGGGTGGTGACTGCACGTGAGCGGGGTGTGGTGCTGGGTGTGCTGGTGATGGAAGTAGTTGCTGTAGATGTAGTGCATGCAGGTGTGAGTGTAGACAAGACTGGGAGGGAGGAGGAAGACGAGGAGGAGGGGGACAAGAAAACACACTCCACACAGGCTTAGCCCATACAGCATGCTCCCAGTGTACTTACCTGTTTGTCTGGAGGACCGTAGAGTAGCGTGTACTGGGGGAGGACCCCAGCCACGAGTTTCTCCAACTCCTCCGATGTGAAGGCAGGGGCCCTTTCCCCAGACGCACGAGCCATTGTCTCTTCCAGACCGAGGTCACAGCAGCACTTGCAATGTAGGTCCTCTCCTGTCGAAGATCAGGTATCGAGTGATTAAACAGATAGAAAATGGCGGTCACGTCCTCGGCAATGCGTACCGTCACCGCTGGCGTACATCGTCATTGGCTCCTGGGACCCATAGGGTCCAATGTTAACCAATGCAGAATTGCGCAGCGGTCTTCGACCGCCAACCGTGACGGTGTACAACGCCAGTGCAGTTACCTCACATCCCATTGTCCCACTTTACAGGTCAGGCACCTGCTATTTCAGGGGCCCACTTGGCTTAATTTTTCACTGCGTCACACATACCTAGGCCTTGCCTCAACACTCATACAGGCCAAATTTTGGATTATGATTCATGTCTGTGTAAACTGTGTGTACGTACCTCTGAGTTGGTTGACTCTGTGCTCGCTGTTGTCCTTCATAGGCACCGTCCGCTGAGACATGTAAGGAGATGGCGGCATCCTCCGGTGTACAGACCGCTGGTGGACCTGTCGACAATGGAGGAAAGACATGTGATCATCACCTACAGGCTTGACCGTGCCACAATCCTGGAGCTGTGTGCCCAGCTGGAGCCAGACCTGATGTCAGCTATCCGCCATCCCACAGGAATACCCCCTCTAGTGCAGGTGCTGTCAGTACTCCATTTCCCTTCAAGTGGGTCATTTCAAACAACAGTGACCATAGCATCAGGGATGTCCCAGCCTATGTTTTCCAACGTGTTGTCCAGAGTGTTGTCTGCCCTGCTGAAACACATGCAGAGCTACATCGTTTCCCATCAGGTGGAGGATTTGCCTACAGTGAAAGGTGACTTCTATGCCCTGGGACATATCCCCAACATCATAGGTGCCATTGATGGGACACATGTGGCTTTGGTACCCCCCGCAGGAGTGAACAGGTGTACAGAAACCGGAAGAGTTATCATTCCATGAATGTGCAGATGGTGTGTTTGGCAGACCAGTACATCTCCCATGTGAATGCCAAATTCCCTGGCTCAGTGCATGACGCTTATATCCTGCGGCATAGCAGCATCCCTTATGTGATGGGTCAACTCCAGAGGCACCGTGTGTGGCTATTAGGTGAACACCTGGCAGCAAGTCAGTGGGAATGGTTGTCTGGGTCTGGGGATATCCCTACAGGTTAGTGTGTGTCTACCAGTTGTCCGTCGCGATTTGCAGGTGACTCTGGTTACCCCAACCTGTCATGGCTACTGACCCCAGTGAGGAATCCCAGGGCAAGGGCAGAGGAAAGCTACAATGAGGCCCATGGGTGAACTCGGCGGATTATAGAGCGGACCTTCGGCCTCCTGAAGGCCAGGTTCAGGTGCCTACATATGACAGGTGGATCCCTGTTCTACTCACCAAAGAAGGTGTGCCAGATCATCGTGGCCTGCTGTATGCTTCACAACTTAGCTTTGCGACGACAGGTGCCTTTTCTGCATGAGGATGGTCCAGATGTCGGTGTTGTGGCAGCTGTGGAGCCTGTTGACAATGAAGACGAGGAAGCAGAAGAAGAGGACATCGACAACAGGAACTCGGTTATCCTGCAATATTTCCATTGAGACACAGGTAAGAATACAAACCTGCCTACTACATGTACTTTAACACTACTACCTCTGTACTGTCTGTCGTTTTCACCCAGTGTATGGCCACTGAGTTTTCACTTTCCCTTAAGATTTCACAGATGTGGGTCCCACTGTGTGACATCTGCTTTGTTTCCTCATGGACTAGAGCTGTATGACATAGGTATGTTGACATTACATTTGAAAGAGCATTTTGTCACTGTAATTGCTAATACACTATTTTGTAATCACAGACAGACTCCAGATTGTTTTGTGCTTTAAGGGTGTTTATTTATGTGCTCAAGATTGGAGGTGGTTGTAAAATGGGCATAGGAAGTGGAGCTGGGGCAGTTTGAGGATGGACAGGGTGACAAAGTGGGACAGAAGGATGACATTCATGGTGGTATAATTTCTTTGCGGGGGTCTTGGCATCGTTCTCTGTCTTTGTCCTGGATCTCAGGGACTGTTTGCGGGGTGGTTCTCCCTCTGCAGGGGGTGGGGTGCTGGTGTGGTGGTCCTGTGGCGGTGCTTCCTGTCCACTAGCGCCGGCGGAGGTGGTGGGCAGTTCATCATCCAGGCTAGTGTCAGGGGCCCCTTGTTGTTTCCCAGTGTCCCTCCTGGTGTTGAGGACTTCCTTCAGCACCCCTACGATGGTGCCCAGGGTGGAATTGATGGATCTTAGTTCCTCCCTGAAGCCCAAATACTGTTCCTCCTGCAGGCGCTGGGTCTCCTGAAACTTGGCCAGTACCGTTGCCATCATCTCCTGGGACTGGTGGTAGGCTCCCATGATGTTGGAGAGGGCCTCGTGGAGAGTGGGTTCCCTTGGCCTGTCCTCCCCCTGTCGCACAGCAGCCCTCCCAGTTCCCCTGTGTCCCTGGGCCTCCGTCCCCTGGACCGTGTGCCCACTGCCACTGCCCCCAGGTCCCTGTTGTTGTTGGGGTGGTGGGTTAGCTTGGGTTGCCTGTAGTGGTGGACACACTGCTGATTGATGTGTCCTGGGGACAGAGGTATGGGCCCGCTGGGTGGGTGCTGTGCTGGTGTTTGCAGAGGGGGGAAGCTCTGTGGTGGCCTGTGACTGTGTCAGGGAAACCGATTGTCCAGAGGTCCCAGATGGGCCGGGCTGGTCATCTAGATCCAGTTGGACAGAGCTGCTGTCATCACTGTGGGCCTCTTCTGTTGGTGGTGTGGACATGTGTGGACCCTCCTGTCCGGTGACGTTGGGTAGGGATCCTGCAGGGGTATAAAAGGATGTTTATTACACCTGTGTGTGCCATGGTGTGCAATGGGTGGGTGACCGTGTACCCCAGTGCTTGCATTCCTGTGTGGGTCCTTGTGTGATGGTGGTTTAGGGGGGTGTATAGGTATGTGCAGTGGCCATGCATTGGTGATGGGTGTCCATGCTTTGTTGTTGCATGCAGGGCTTGGTGTTAGGATGTGTGGTTTGTAATGTTGGGACATTTGTGAGGAGTTGGAGTGATGGGGGTGAGGGTGAGGGTAGGGGTATGTGATAGCATCCCTATTTCTTGGGTGCTGTCCCACTGTGTTAACCCTGTCCACTATTCTGCACCATAGCTCCATCTTCCTAGCTATGGAGGTGTGCTGCACCTGTGTAACCCGAATAGCTGTGGCTCTACCCGGACGATTTCCTCCACCATGACCCTGAGCTCCTCCTCAGAGAAACTGGGGTGTCTTTGCCGTGCCATGGGGTGGTGTGGGTGATGTGTGGGGTGGTGTGTGTAGTGATAAGTGGGGTGATATTTAGTGGTGTGTTGTGTGAGGTGCGTGGAAGTTATGTGGGTGATGGTATTGTGTGCCTGTGGATGCTTGGTAGTTGTTTGTAGTGTCTCTCTCTGGCATTCTCTCCGTAATTTTGTCATAGGGGTTTGTGGGTGATGTGGGTGTGTGTTTTATATTGTAATGGGTGTGTGGGATTGGTGTGTGTATGTGTATCAGGTGTGTGTATTTTGAAATGTCCAATGTGGTTGTGTTTTGTAAATGTGTGTGTATTTTGAGCACGGAATACCACGGTTGAAAGACCGCCGCCTGGATTCCTGTGTCGTGATAGTGTGGGCATATTTCTGTTGGCGTGACGGTGGAGGTTTTGTTATCGCCAATTTATCACTGACTTTTGGTGTGGCGGACTTGTGTCGGTGTCTGAATTTTAGCGGATTCTGAGCAGTGGGTCATAATAACCGTGGCGGAATTCCGCTGCCGCAGCGGTGTGTTGGCGGTCTTCTGCAAGGCGGTAAGCGGCTTTTACCGCCAAAGTTGTAATGACCCCCTAAATGCCTTAAAATATTAGCATCAATGTAGGCTGCCCATACTCCAGGCATGACTCAGTGGTTTAGGGCTATGAGACAAGTGCCATTAAGTGGAGAGGGGTGGGCACTCTCGAGCAGGGGAGATATTACATTTTGAAGAGAGGTGACATAAGAAAGGATTGTTCATTTTTCTTGTCAAAGAGATAGGGTGGCTGCTTCTCAAGCCTGGAATGGTGTCTTATTCCAGACTCCTGGTACATAGCTTGCTATCCGGTTTTCTCCTTCTTGTATCTCTTGGGGTTCAGTCTTGCACTGCTCTTGCTCTTGGAGGTGCCGGTGTTACCAGAGATTCTAGTATGGGAGGCCAGGAGAGATGTCCGAATGTTGAGTGTTTTGGAAAACAGCTTGTCTGCATCGTTTAACAACTGTTCAAATTGGCAATTCTATCTTACTCCTCAACACACTTCTCTATCCTTCCCTATATCCGATGTTCTCTCACCATGCACTTAGCCATATTACACTCTACAAAGAAAAAACACACACATTTTGTTGGAAAATGGCCCTCTCTAAAAG
This sequence comes from Pleurodeles waltl, assembly GCF_031143425.1. Taxonomy (NCBI): domain Eukaryota; kingdom Metazoa; phylum Chordata; class Amphibia; order Caudata; family Salamandridae; genus Pleurodeles; species Pleurodeles waltl. Next base: position 1,245,222,710 of record NC_090437.1, read on the forward strand.
GTCACTCAAAACTTTTTGCCTTCCTTCTCTTCTTTTTCTGACCTCGTTTTTGTTGGCTTTAGGACTCTGAGATACTGACCAGTGCTAAAGTGCATGTGCCCTCTCCCCTAAACATGGTAACATTGGTTACTACCCATTTGGCATATTTGATTTACCTCTAATTTCCTACTAAAGTGCACTAGAGGTGCCCAGGGCCTGTAAGTTAAATGATACTATTGGGCCACCCACATAGGTAGCCCCTTAACCATGTCTAAGGTCTGCCATAGCAAGGCCTATGTGTGTAGTTTCACTACCACTTCAACTTGGCATTTAAAAGTACTTGTCAAGCCTTAAACTCTCCTTTTTCTACATATAAGTCATATAAGTAGGTCCTAGCTGACCCATAGGGCAGGGAGCTATGTAGGTAAAAGGCAGGACATGTACCCATATGTTTCATATATCCTGGTAGTGAAAACTAAATTTATTTTCCACTACTGTGAGGCCTGCTCCTTTCATAGACTAGCATTTGGTCTGTCCTCATATACCTCATATAACCTCAAGAGTTTAGTATTCCCCCCCATCTTCAGGAGCCATTTTAGGGGTCTGTGGTCTGTCTGAACCCAGAAGTGAGTCCCAAACTGGTATGGTGTCAGCTTCTTCAGTGCCCAGACCACAGCAAATGCTTCCCTTTCAATGGCACTCTACCTCTGTTCCCGTGGTTTTAGCCTTCTGCTAATGAAGGCTACTGGTTGGTCTAGGCCCTCCTCATTCAGCTGCGCTAGAACCGCCCTTATGCCATTATCTGAAGGGTCTGTCTGCACGATGAACTCCTTAGAGTAGTCAGGGGCCCTGGGCACGGGTGCCGTGCACATGGTTCCCTTTAGGGAATCAAAGGCTTTCTGACAAGCCTCCGTCCAATTCACCAACCTAGGTTGCTTTTTGGAAGTTAGTGCTGTTAAGGGGTCTGCTATGGTGCCATAACCCTTAACAAACCTACAGCAGTATCCAGTGAGGCCAAGAAAGGTTCTAACTTCTGTTTGGGTTCTAGGTGGTTGACATACCGTGATTGTCTTAATCTTGGCCTGGAGGGGCTGCACCTTGCCACCATGTGCTAGGTGTCCCAAGTACACCACGGGACCCTGCCCAATCTGGAACTTACTGGCCTTGATTGTTAGGCCTGCCTGTTGCAGAGCCTGGAGCACCTCTTGAAGGTGGAGCAGGTGTTTCTCCCAGCTGGAACTGTGAACAGCAATGTAATCTATGTAGGCTGCGCAGAACACATCCTTACCAGCCAGGTCCCCGTTAACCAACTGTTGGAAGGTAGTGGGGGCATTTTTGCAAACCAAAGGGCATCACTCTGAACTGGTAATGTCCCTCAGGAGTAGAAAAAGCAGATCTCTCTTTGGGCCCCTCAGTCAAGGCGATCTGCCATTGTCCTGATGTGAGATCAAAAGTACTGAGGAATTTGCCAGCGCTTAGCCTGTCTACGAGCTCATCAGCTCGGGGATGGGGTGTTTTAGTGACAGAATTGAGGCCCCAGTAGTCTGCGCTGAACCTAAGTTCTGGCTTGGCACTGAGTGCGGCCGCCTGGGGTACCAGCACCACAAGGCTGGACCAGGGACTGCTGGATTTCTCGATCATCCCCTGAGCCAGCATCTTGACAACTTCATCCTTGATGCTGGCCTTCACCCTATTTGACAACCTGTAAATTTTATTCTTTACAGGGGGACTGTCTCCCGTGTCTATGCCATGAACACACAAGTGTGTGAGTCCAGGGGTGAGGGAAAACAGGGAGAAGTACTGCTCCAGTAGCTGGTAGGAGTCTCCCCGCTGGTCCAGGGTCAGGGAGTCAGAGAGATTGACACACTCCACAGACCCATCACCTTCTTGGGCAGAGAGGAGGTCAGGGAAAGGTTTATGCTCCTCCTCCACACTCTCATCTGTCACCAGAAGCATGTTGATATCAGGCCTCTCAAACTCAGGCTTCAGTCTATTCATATGGAGCAACCTTAGGAGGTTCCTAGACAACTGGAGGTCCACTAAATAAGGGGGCCCCCCTTTTCACTCCTTTATCTTAAATGGACCAGTCCAGCGGTCCTGGAGAGGTCTACGCTCTACTGGCTCCATCACCCAAACTTTGTCACCAGGCTAAAACTCCACCAGGGTGGTCTTCTGGTCTTACCAGTGTTTCATAACCTCTTGACTGGCCTCGAGGTTGCCCTTGGCCTTCTTCCAGAAGCGGTACATCTGGTTGGCCAACATGTAGCTGACCACATCCTGGGGGGGTGTCTGGGGAGCTTTCTCCCACCCCTCTTTTACAATGCTTGGGGTCCCCTGACAGGGTACACGTAAAGAAGCTCAAAGGAACTCAACCCTACCCCCTTCTGGGGTACCTCTCTATTGGTAAGGAGAAGGCATGGCAAGAGGATGTCCCACTTATGCCTAATGGCCACAGGGAGGCCTGTGATCATGCCCTTCAAGGTCTTGTTGAATTTCTCCACAAGGCCATTGGATTGAGGATGATAGGGTGTGGTGAACTTGTAGGTCATCACACACACATGCCACATGGACTTCATCTATGCAGACATGAAGTTTGTGCCTCTGTCAGACACAATCTCCTTTGGGAATCCCACACGGGTAAAGATCCCTGTTAGAAATGGGGTCTTTGGTTGGCAGTCAGGTTACCCCCTGTCCAAGCAAGGACCCTCACTCTAGTCAGGGTAAGTCACACACAATCCAAATTATCCTGTGCCCACCCTCTGGTAGCTTGGACTGAGCAGTCAGGCTTAACTTAGAAGGCAATGTGTAAAGTATTTGTGCAATAAATCATACAATAACACAATATAGCACCACAAAAATACACAACACAGTGTTTAGAAAAATATTTAATATTTATCTGGATACTTGCAGGTCAAAATGATGAAGGATGCAATAAGAGATTGTAAAAATATCACTGGAAAGTGATATATAGGGGGTCACTTTGACCTTGGTGGTCTTTTTCCAAGACCGCCGAGGGACCGCCGTGCGGAAGACCGCCAGTGGTGGCGGTTTGCCGCTCGGCCTTTTTATGACCGTTGGCATCTCTCCATCCTTTTATGGACGGAGAGCCCCTAACAGCCATACTGGCATACGGGGAAGTGGAGGTTGCTCCACCTCCACCGCCACACCAACAGAACCCCACCCAGCGAATCACGTCCTGTGATTCGGCGTGGCGGTGTTCTGTTGGCGGTGTGGTGTCGGCGGAGCAGCCCCCATGGCTCCCCTTCCCTCCCGGAGGATCGTCGGGCCAGGTAAGTCGATCGTCGGTGAGGGGAGGGGGGCGGGGGGGTGTTGTGTGTTGTATACGTGCATGGGGGTGTGCGTGTGTGTATTTAGAGGGGGTGTGTGAGTGCATGTATGCTTGCGGGGTGTTGTGTGTTTGGGAATGAGTGTGTGTATGTCTGTAGGTATGTCTGTATGGATGTGTGCATGTATGTTTGAATGTGGACGTGCGTGTCTGACTGTGTGTGTGGATGTTTGCATGTATGTCGGTGTGTGTGCGTGTATGTGTGTTGGTGGTGCCTGCATGCGTGTCGTGTGTGTATGAGTGATGTTATGTTGGGTGTCGGGGTGGGGAGGGGGGTCCTGCCACCTTTGGGGGGTGGCAGGGGTGGTGGGGGGGTAGGGGAGGGAGTCAGGGTGGGGGTGGGGGGTGGGGGAGACCCCTATCAGTGCCAGGGAAGGAATTCCCCGGCACTGATAGTGCTTACCGCCATGGATTTCATGGCGGTTTCAAACCGCATGAAATCCATGGCGGTAAGCCAGGTCAAAATACCCCCGGCGGTATAGTGACGGGCGCCGGGCTGGAGACCCTGGTCTCCAGCCCGGCGGGCGGAATGGAGAACCGACGGATGACCTTGGCGGTAACCGCCATGGTCATAATACAAAAAAAAAGACCACCAGCCTGTTGGCGGTCTTACCGACGCTTCTCCGCCTTCCACCAGGGTCATAATGACCCCCAAAGTGTCTTAAGTCTTTAAAAAGCAAGCAAAGTCTCTTTCAAGAACAAAGTACCTGGTTTGGAGTAAAAAATCTCCGGAAAGGGCTGCAGAGGAGGAGATGCGTGGAAAATGGTGTGTGTGTTGGTTTTCGCCCCTTCACACACAGACTTGCGTCGTTATTTTTCACGCGGGGAAGACGTTGTGTCGATTTCCGGTGCGCGGACAGGTCTCCTCTGTGGGTTGCAGGGTTTTCAGACGCCCCGGGGTCTGTGCTTGGAATCCTGGGCTTGTAGTCCGGCAGCGCGTCGTTCCGGTGGGCTGTGTGTGGAATTGTCTCCCTCACGGCAGGCGCTGCGTCGATTTCCTCTCTGAAAGTCAGGCGCCGTTGTCCAGGCGGGCCATGCGTCGAAGTTACGGTCGCACCGCAGGTGCCGCGTCGATCTTTTCCTCGCGAAGTCGAGTGGCGTCTTTCTGGTCCGGCGTGTGGTGAATTTTTCACAGCAGAGCAAGCTGTGCATCAAATTTTTCACAGCTCAAGGAGTCCAGTTGGAAGAGAGAAATCATTTTGGTCCTGAGACTTCAGGGAACAGGAGGCATGCTCTAACCAAGCCCTTGGAGAGCACTTCTGCAGCAAAGCAAGAGAGCAGCAAGAAAGCAGGGCAACAGCAAGGCAGCAGTCCTTTGTAGAAAGCAGTCAGGTGAGTCCTTTAGGCAGCCAGGCAGTTCTTCTTGTCAGGGGACAGGTTCTGGTTCAGGTTTCTTCTCCAGCAAGTGTCTGTGGTGGTAGGGCAGAGGCCCTGTTTTATACCCAAATGTGCCTTTGAAGTGGGGGAGTCTTCAAAGAGTGGCTTAGAAGTGCACCATGTCCCCTTTCAGTTCAATCCTGTCTGCCAGGGTCCCAGTAGGGGGTGTGGCAGTCCTTTGTGTGAGTGCAGGCCCTCCACCCTCCCAGCCCAGGAAGACTCATTCAAAATGCAGATGTATGCAAGTGAGGCTGAGTACCCTGCGTTTGGGGTGTGTCTGAGTGAATGCACAAGGAGCTGTAAACTAACCCAGCCAGACGTGGATTGTAAGGCACAGAAAGATTTAAGTGCAGAGAAATGCTCACTTTCTAAAAGTGGCATTTCTAAATTAGTAATATCAAATCCAACTTCACCAGTCAGCAGGATTTTGTATTACCATTCTGGCCATACTAAATATGACCTTCCTACTCCTTTCAGATCAGCAGCTACCACTTCAACAATGTATGAGGGCAGCCCCAATGTTAGCCTATGAAGGGAGCAGGCCTCACAGTAGTGTAAAAAGAAATTTAGGAGTTCTACACTACCAGGACATGTAAACTACACATGTACATGTCCTGCCTTTTACCCACACAGCACTCTGCTCTATGGGTTACCTAGGGCACACATTAGGGGTGACTAATATGTAGAAAAAGGGGAGTTTTAGGCTTGGCAAGTACTTTTAAATGCCAAGTCGAAATGACAGTGAAACTGCACACACAGGCCTTGCAATGGCAGGCCTGAAACAAGGTAAAGGGGCTACTAAAGTGGGTGGCACAACCAGTGCCTCAGGCCCACTAGTAGAATTTAATCTACAGGCCCTGGGCACATCTAGTGCACTCTACTAGGGTCTTACAAGTAAATCAAATAGCCAATCATGGATAAACCAATCAACAGTATAATTTACACAGAGAGCATATGCACTTTAGCACTGGTTAGCAGTGGTAAAGTGCCCAGAGTTCAAAAGCCAACAACAACAGGTCAGAAAAAATAGGAGGAAGGAGGCAAAATGTTTGGGGATGACCCTGTAAAAAGGGCCAGCTCCAACATGACCCACCACCAGCCTAAAGCCAGGGGAGAACAATCACTATCCTGATGTACTTCCCTGTTTGAGGCGATAGAACAAGGACCCAGGCCCACAACAGCAGGGGCATGTTCCAGTTATTTGCCTTCCTGACTCCAATTGGATCCTCTGTCCATACTCTCAGGGTCCACTAAGCCAACCCATGGGGAACCTTTCTCCTCACCTGTGGATACCATCTGTGCAGCACCTAACCTTACTTTGCTCACAGATGTATCCCAGGCTGATAGTACCACCAGGGCCAACACAGTGGTGTTGCCCACTCTACCCCCAGGGTGTGACTCTTGTCCCCTTCCAAGGGGTAACTCTGTCCACCCGGACAGCAAGCCACAGTGGCCACTGACAGCTGTCAGGGATGAGAGCCAGGCCCCAGGCCTCTCAATGCTCCCTGACCACTGTGACTGTGGAGAGTGGGGGGCCGTAGCCCCAGGTGCTGGGCACCCTTTGACCACTCTCCCTCCATCAGGTCAGGGATGACAGCCTGAACCTGGTCCTCCCCTCTGGGGCTCTGTACCCTCCCTCCTGGAGCGGCAGCCCCAGAGTCCAACATGGTCAGGGTGCTTATAGAAGCAGCCCTGCACCATTCTTTCACCAGTGCAGGGCTGTTAACCTGCAACTGGTCTTCCAACCTGGGGTCTGTACCTTCAGGTTGGACTAGGGCCCGGGGTGAGCCTTCCCTCCCCTTGCCCTCCCTTCTGGGGTCCAGTACCCCCCAACTAGGAGTGGCCCCCCCAGAAGACAACATGGTAGGGGCACTGTTATCAGTAGCCCCTTCGTCCAGGTCAGGGGGGACACCCTGAACCTGGCCTTCCAATCCAGGGTCTGTACCCTCAGACTGGATCACTGCCTGGCAAACCAGGACTTTCTGGGGGGCACACCTAGCCCCCACCAGGTCAGAGTTTACCCTCTGAAACTGGTCCCTCAACCCAGAATCACCACCCTGAGGTTGAACCATTGCCTGGCACACCAGGACTTCTTGGGGGGCACACTGACCCCCCACCAGTCCAGAGTTTAACCCCTGAACCTGGTCATCCAACCCAGAGTCACCACCCTGAGGTTGAACAATTGCCTGGCACGCCAGGACTTCCTGGGGGGCACACTCACCCCCCACAAGGGACACACCGTCCCCAAGGGCCACACAAGAGTCTGGCTGGAGCAGGTCTCCTGACCTCTGCCCATCTGGCAGAGTCTGGATCTCCCCCAAACCAGAAATGGTTTCACCTGGGTCATTGCTGGGGGGCTCTGCTCTCAGAGATGACCCCTGACTCTCCAGGACCTCCACTGGGGCCCGCAGCCCCCTCTCAACCCTCTGTCTGAACTTCTGCACCCCCTCACTAGGAGTGGTACTGCCAGACACCAGAACTGGTGGAATGCTGGCTACAGTCACCCCCCCAAGTTCTTCTGACACTGCGGGGTCTCCCTCAACAGGTGGCCCTACGGTACAGGCTAGGCTCCCCTCCTGGCGTTCCCTCATGGAACCCTCCAGGACCTGGAACCGGATCTCCGGCACCCTGGGCCTCAGCCCATCCCCATTCCCTCTCCTCTGAGACTGGACATGGGGTCCCTCACCCATCCCACTACTCTGGGACCTACCTGGGACACTTCAATCCTTTCCCACCTCACTTGGTTGGGAAACACCTAGACCACTCCCTTCAGGAGCACCCCCCAATGCCTCTTCAGACTCTCTGGTACTCACCCAGAACTCTGCCTCCATTGTAAGCTCCCTGGGGTCAGAGAACTCACACTCCACCTGGTGTAGGCGTAGCTCTGGAAAATAAGGACCAGATGAAGGAAGTTGGCTCTGTATGTACTATTTCAAAGTAAGAAATAGCATGCACAGAGTCCAAGGGTTCCCCTTAGAGGTAAGATAGTGGCAAAAAGAGATAATTCTAATGCTCTATTTTGTGGTAGTGTGGTCAAGCAGTAGGCTTATCAGAGGGTAGTGTTAAGCATTTGTTGTACACACACAGGCAATAAATGAGGAACACACACTCAAAGACAATTCCAGGCCAATAGGTTTTTGTGTAGAAAAATATATTTTCTTAGTTTATTTTAAGAACCACAAGTTCAAGATTTACAATCAATACTTCAAATGAATGGTACTTCACTTAGGTATCATAGGAACTTTGAATCAGCAAAAAAGCATGTACAGTTTTGGCAAAAATGGCAATAAGCTATTTTAAAACTAGACACACTGCAAATTTCAACAGTTCCTGGGGGAGGTAAGTATTTGTTAGTTTTGCAGATAAGTAAACCACCTACAGGGTTCAAAGTTGGTTCCAAGGTAGCCCACTGTTGGGGGTTCAGGGCAACCCCAAAGTTACCACACCAGCAGCTCAGGGCCGGTCAGGTGTAGAGGTCAAAGTGGTGCCCAAAACGCATAGGCTTCAATGGAGAAGGGGGTGCCCCGGTTTCAGTCTGCCAGCAGGTAAGTACCCGCGTCTTCGGAGGGCAGACCAGGGGGGTTTTGTAGGGCACCGGGGGGGGACACAAGTCAGCACAAAAAGTACACCCTCAGCGGCACGGGGCGGCCGGGTGCAGATTGCAAACAGGCGTAGGGTTTGTAATGGAGTTCAATGGGAGACCCTGGGGTCTCTTCAGCGAAGCAGGCAGGCAAGGGGGGGCTCCTCGGGGTAGCCACCACCTGGGCAAGGAAGAGGGCCACCTGGGGGTCGCTTCTGCACTGGAGGTCGGATCCTTCAGGTCCTGGGGGCTGCGGGTGCAGTGTCTTTACCAGGCTTCGGGTTCTTAGAAGCAGGCAGTCGCGGTCAGGGGGAGCCTCTGGATTCCCTCTGCAGGCGTCGCTGGTGGGGATGAGGGGGGTCAACTCTGGCTACTCACAGGGTCGCAGTCACCGGGGCGTCCTCCCTGTAGTGTTGTTTCTTCACAGGTCGAGCCGGGGGCGTCAGGTGCAGAGTGGAAAGTCTCACGCTTCCGGCGGGAAACGTGCAGTCCTTTAAAAGTGGTTTCTTTGTTGCAAAGTTGTTTCTTCTTTGGAGCAGAGCCGCTGTCCTCGTGAGTTCTTGGTCCTTTTAGATGCAGGGTAATCCTCTGAGGCTTCAGAGGTCGCTGGACCCTGGGGGACGCGTCGCTGTTGCAGTTGTTCTTGAAGTGGGGAGACAGGGCGGTAGGGCTGGGGCCAAAGCAGTTGGTGTCTCCGTCTTCTCTGCAGGGCTTTCAGGTCAGCAGTCCTTCTTCGTCTTCAGGTTGCAGGAATCTAGTGTCCTAGGTTCTGCGGAGCCCCTAAACACTGAATTTTGGGGTGTGTTTAGGTCTGGGTGGGCAGTAGCCAATGGCTACTGTCCTTGAGGGTGGCTACACCCTCTTTGTGCCTCCTCCCTGAGGGGACGGGGGCACATCTCTATTCCTATTGGTGGAATCCTCCAAAAGCAAGATGGAGTTTTTCTAAAGGCAAGGGTCACCTCAGCTCAGGACACCTTAGGGGCTGTCCTGACTGGTGGGTGGACTCCTCCTTGTTTTTCTCATTATCTCCTCTGGACTTGCCGCCAAAAGTGGGGGCTGTGTCCAGGAGGGCGGGCATCTCCACTAGCTGGAGTGCCCTGGGGCATTGTAACACGAAGCCTGAGCCTTTGAGGCTCACTGCAAGGTGTTACAGTTCCTGCAGGGGTCGAGGTGTGAAGCACCTCCACCCAGAGCAGGCTTTTGTTTCTGTCCTCAGAGAGCACAAAGGCCCTCACCACATGGGGTCAGAAACTCGTCTCTCAGCAGCAGGCTGGCACAGACCAGTCAGTCCTGCACTGAACAATTGGGTCAAAAACAGGGGGCATCTCTAAGATGCCCTCTGTGTGCATTTTTTAATAAATCCAACACTGGTATCAGTGTGGGTTTATTATTCTGAGAAGTTTGATACCAAACTTCCCAGTATTCAGTGTAGCCATTATGGAGCTGTGGAGTTCTTTTTTGACAGACTCCCAGACCAAATACTTAATATGGCCACAACTGTACTTACAATGTCTAGGAATAGACTTAGACACTGTAGGGGCATATTACTCATGCATCTCTGCCCTCACCTGTGGTATAGTGCACCCTGCCTTAGGGCTGTAAGGCCTGCTAGGGGGGTGACTTACCTATGCCACAGGCAGTATTTTGTGTGCATGGAATCCTGAGGGGGATGCCATGTCGACTCTGCCTTTTTCTCCCCACCAACACACACAAACTGCAATGTGAGGTGAGGGGTCCTTTAGGGTGGCACAACAAATGCTGCAGCCCTTAGGGACCTTCCCTGGTCACAGGGCCCTTGGTACCACTGGTACCTTTTACAAGGGGCTTATCTGTGTGCCTAACCACCCATCCCAACACCAAGCCCTGCATGCAACAACAAAGCATGGACACCCATCACCAAAGCATGGCCACTGCACATACCCATACACCCCCCTAAACCACCATCATACAAGGTCACACACAGGAATGCAAGCACTGGGGTACACAGTTACCCACCTATTGCACACCATGGCACACACAGATGTAATAAACATCCTTTTATACCCCTGCAGGACCCCTACCCAACGTCACCGGACAGGAGGGTCCACACATGTCCACACCACCAACAGAAGAGGCCCACAGTGATGACAGCAGCTCTGTCCAACTAGATCTAGATGACCAGCCCGGCCCATTGGGGACCTCGGGACAGTCGGTTCCCCTCACACAGTCAAAGGCCACTACAGAGCGTCCCCTCTTTGGAAACACCAGCACAGCACCCACCCAGCGGGCCCATACCTCTGTCCCCAGGACACGTCAAGCACCAGTGTGTCCACCACTACAGGGCACCCAGGCTAACCCACCACCCCAACAACACCAGGGACCTGGGGGCAGTGGTAGTGGGCACACGGTCCAGGGGACGGAGGCCCAGGAACACAGGGGAACTGGGAGGGCTGCTGTGCGACAGGGGGAGGACAGGCCAAGGGAACCCAATCTCCACTAGGCCCTCTCCAACATCATGGGAGCCTACCACCACTCACAGGAGACGATGGCAACGGTACTGGCCAAGTTTCAGGAGACCCAGCGCCTGCAGGAGGAACAGTATTTGGGCTTCAGGGAGGAACTCAGAGCCATCAATTCCACCCTGGGCACCATCGTAGGGGTTCTGAAGGAAGTACTCAACACCAGGAGGGACACTGTGGCACAACAAGGGGCCCCTGACACTAGCCTGGATGATGAACTGCCCACCACCTCCGCCGACGCTAGTGGACAGGAGGCACCGCCACAGGGCCACCACACCAGCACCCCACCCCTGCAGAGGGAGAACCACCCCGCAAGCGGTCCCTGAGATCCAGGACAGAGACAAAGAACGATGCCAAGACCCCAGCCATGAAATGAGACCACCCTGAATGTCATCTGTCTGCCCCACTTTGTCACCCTGTCCATCCTCAAACTGCCCCAGCTCAGGTGTATTTGGGCAATGCATCTGTGAGACTTATAGACTGCACTCTTCCATGGACATTCCTCCACCATTTTACAACCCCCACCAATATTGACCTCTTAAATAAACACCCTTGAAGCACAAAACAATCTGGAGTCAGTCTGTGATTTCGAAATAGTATATTAGCAATTGCAGTGTCAAAATGCTCTTTCATATGTAATGTCAACATGCCTATGTCACACAGCTCTAGTCCATGAGGAAACAAAGCAGATGTCACACAGTGGGACCCACATCTGTGAAATCGTAAGGGAAAGTGACAACTCAGTGACCATACACTAGGTGAAAACAACAGACAGTAGAGAGGTAGTAGTGTTAAAGTACATGTAGTAGGCAGGTTTGTATTCTTACCTGTGTCTCACTGGAAATATTGCAGGATCACCGAGTTCCTGCTGTCTATGTCCTCTTCTTCTGCTTCCTCGTCTTCACTGTCCACAGGTTCCACAGCTGCAACAACACCGCCATCTGGACCATCCTCCTGCAGAAAAGGCACCTGTTGTCGCAAAGCTAAGTTGTGAAGCATACAGCAGGCCACGATGATCTGGCACACCTTCTTTGGTGAGTAGAATAGGGATCCACCTGTCATATGGAGGCACCTGAACCTCGCCTTCAGGAGGCCGAAGGTCCACTCTATTATCCGCCGAGTTCGCCCATGGGCCTCATTATAGCGTTCCTCTGCCCTTGTCCTAGGATTCCTCACTGGGGTCAGTAGCCATGACAGGTTGGGGTAACCAGAGTCACCTGCAAATGGCAAGGGACAACTGTGAGACACGCACTAACCTGTAGGGATATCCCCAGACCCAGACAACCATTCCCACAGACTTGCTTCCAGGTGCTCACCTAATAGCCACACACAGTGCCTCTGGAGTTGACCCATCACATAAGGGATGCTGCTATTCCGCAGGATGCAAGCATCATGCACTGAGCCAGGGAATTTGGCATTAACATGGGAGATGTACTGGTCTGCTAAACACACCATCTGCACATTCATGGAATGATAACTCTTCCGGTTTCTGTACACCTGTTCACTCCTGCGGGGGGGGGTACCAAAGCCACATGGGTCCCATCAATGGCACCTATGATGTTGGGGATATGTCCCAGGGCATAGAAGTCTCCTTTCACTGTAGGCAAAGCCTCCACCTGAGGGAAAACAATGTAGCTCCGCATGTATTTCAGCAGGGCAGACAACACTCTGGACAACACGTTGGAAAACTTAGGCTGGGACATCCCTGATGCTATGGCCACTGTTGTTTGAAATGACCCACTTGCAAGGAAATGGAGTACTGACAGCACCTGCACTTGAGGGGGTATTCCTGTGGGATGGAGGATAGCTGACATCAGGTCTGGCTCCAGCTGGGCACACAGTTCCAGGATTGTGGCACGGTCAAGCCTGTAGGTGATGATCACATGTCTTTCCTCCATTGTCGACAGGTCCACCAGCGGTCTGTACACTGGAGGATGCCGCCATCTCCTCACATGTCCCAGTGCACGGTGCCTATGAAGGACAACAGCGAGCACAGAGTCAACCAACTCAGAGGTACGTACCTGCAGCTTACACAGAACACGAATCATAATCCGATATTTGTCCTGTATGAGTGTTGAGGCAAGACCTAGGTATGTGTGACACAGTTAAAAATTAAGCCATGTGGGCCCCTGATATGCCGGCTGCCTGACCTGTAAAGTGGGACAAAGGGATGTGAGGTAACTGCCCTGGCGTTGTACACCGTCACTGTAGGCGGTTGAAGACCACGACACAATGCTGCATTGGTTAACATTGGACCCTATGGGTCCCAGGAGCTACTGACGATGTCATTGGCTCGGACGTGACCACCATTTTCTATCTGTTCAATCACTCGATACCTGATCTTCGACAGCAGAGGACCTACACTGCAAGTGCTGCTGTGACCTCGGTCTGGAAGAGACAATGACTTGTGCGTCTGGGGAAAGGGCCCCTGCCTTCACATCAGAGGAGTTGGAGAAACTCGTGGATGGGGTCCTCCCCCAGTACACGCTACTCTATGGTCCTCCAGACAAACAGGTAAATACACTGGCAGCATGCTGTATGGGCTATGCCTGTGTGGAGTGGGGTGGATGAAGGATGGTGGGGGGAGATTGAGGCGTGCATGAAACGACGGTGAGTGCATGTGCATCATGGCAAGGGTAGGCATGGGGGCCAATGACTGTGATGGTGCATTTGGTAATAACTTTTCTTTTCCCCCTGTACAATTCATGTAGGTCAGCGCCCACCAGAAAAAATATATTTGTCGTGCCATCGCCAAGGACGTCCGGACCCTAGGGGTCTACCATAGACGGAGCACCCACTGCCGTAAGAGATGGGAGGACATTCGCCGCTGGAGCAAGAAGACAGTGGAGGCCCAGCTGGGGCTGGCCTCCCAATGTGGGAGGGGTGCCCGTCACACCATGACCCCCCTGATGTTCAGGATCCTGGCGGTGGTGTACCCGGAGTTGGGTGGGCGCTTGAGGCCATCACAGGAGCCACAAGGGGGTGAGTACACTCTCATTATGCTGATTTTGCGTGCAGTGGAGGTGTCTGGGTGGGGGAGGTGGGCTTTGGGTTTCCCTAGGCCAGGGCGAGTGAGCTAGTTAGGTGCCCTTGTTCTGGCAGACCCTGTGGCACCCCAAACCCACCTGTGTAAAGTGCCAAGTACACCTAGCCAGGCTCCTGTGTCATCCATGTGTGCAGATGTCGTCCATAGCCTTGTAGGCCATGTCCCAGGGATTGAACAGTGGAGGCCAAGTCCACAGCGTAGTGCAGGGGGCTTCTGTGTCTGTCGTGTCCGCCAACGGTAGCGGTAATGCATGCACTCAACATGTCTTTCTTCTGTCGTCCCCCCCTTTTTGTGGTCTCCCTGTTCTTGTGTGCATTAGCATCATGAGGCGGAGGAGCAGTGGCACCGGAGTAGGAGGGAGCTGCATCCCACATGGCCCTGGAGGGTGACACTACAGACTCGGAGTTCACCAGTGGGACGGAGGGCGAGGGGAGCTCCACTGCGGGGACAGGAGCTGACACCAGTGACACGGACTCGTCCTCTGATGGGAGCTCATTTGTGGTGGCGGTAAAATCTGTGCCCCCCGCATCTATAGGTACAGCCGCCACCCCCCCCTACCAGCACTGCCCTACCAGCAGCCCCTCAGCTTTTGCCCTGTGCCCGCTCACCCAGGAGGGTGGGCATCACCTTTGCCCCAGGCACCTCAGCACCTGCCCCAGTCACCCATGCTGCCCTCAGTGAGCAGGCCATTGACCTCCTCAGGTCCCTCACTGTTGGGCAGTCTACCATTTTGAATGCCATCCAGGGTGTAGAAAGGCAGTTGCAACAAACAAATGCATTCCTGGAGGGCATTCATTCTGGTCAGCCGGCCTTCAGCAAGCTTTTCAGACTCTGGCCTCAGCACTGATGGCAGCCATTGTCCCTGTCTCTAGCCTCCCCCCTCCAACTTCCTCCACCCAGACCCAATCCCCTCTACCTCAGCCCATCTCAAGCACACCTTCAGACCAGCATGCACACACGTCAACACACAAGGGAAGCTCTGGCAAACATAAGCACCACACATCCCACAGGCACTCACGCAAGCATCACACACATGCAGACACACCAACATCCACTGCCTCCACTGTGTCCCCTCCTCCTTGTCTCCCTCCTCCCTTCTTGTCTCGTCTACACTCACACCTGCATGCACTACATCTACAGCCACTACTTCCATCACCAGCACACCCACCACCAGACCCCACTCACGTACAGTCACCACCCCCACTGCCATTCACACGTCCCCTGTGTCCTCTCCCAGTGTGTCTGTGACGCTACCTCCCAAAATACACAAACGCAGGCACACACCCACCCAACAGCCATCCACCTCACGACAGCCTCCAGCGCATGCACCTTCACCCAAAGTCAACAAACGAACATCTCCTACAACCTCTTCCTCCACTCCCAAACCCCCTCCAGCTACCCGTCCCAGTGTTCCCAATTTTTTTTTCCTGTCCAACCTTGACCTCTTTCCCACACCTCCTCCACCCCGTCCGCCTCCTACAGCCTGTCTCTCCAGGTCCCAACCTAGCACCTCAGCCACAACATCTCCGGGACCAGTGGTGCCTGTAGTCACCGGAATCTGGAGTGCACAGGCCACCAGGGCAGCTAGTGTGGCACGGAGCCACAGCACGGATAGTCCCCTACCTGTCAAGCATAAAAAGTTGGCCAGTGCCCGGCGGGAGAGGGGGAAGAGTCCAGCCACCAAAGCTGCTCCCAGGGGTACAGGTGGGAGTGTGGATTCAGCTGCGAAACCTTCCAAGGTGGGGAAGGGCCACAAGAAAGTCAGCAAGGCTGGGAAGAGCAGCATGGCGGGAAGACTGCCATCATCCCCGCTGCCCAGGAGGCGACCGCCACCAGCCCTGCTGCCCAGGAGGCGATTGCCAGCAGCCCTGCTGCCCAGGAGGCCACCGCCATCATCCCCACTACCCAGGAGGCCACCGCCAGCACCAGCCCTGCTGCCCAGGAGGTGACCGCCACCAGCCCTGCTGCCCAGAAGGCCGCCAGCCCTGCTACCCAGGAGGCCAATGCCACCAGCCCTGCTGCCCAGGAGGCGACCGCCACCAGCCCTGCTGCCCAGGAGGCCACCACCATCATCCCCGCTGCCCAGGAGGCCACCGTCAGCACCAGCCCTGCTGCCCAGGAGGCCACCGCCACCAGCCCTGCTGCCCAGGAGGCCACCGCCATCATCCCCGCTGCCCAGGAGGCCACCGCCAGCACCAGCCCTGCTGCCCAGGAGGCCACCGCCACCAGCCCTGCTACCCAGGAGGCCAAGGCCACCAGCCCTGCTGCACAGGAGGCCACCGCCAGCACCAGCCCTGCTGCCCAGGAGGCGACCGCCACCAGCCCTGCTGCCCAGTAGGCCACCGCCACCAGCCCTGCTACCCAGGAGGCCAATGCCACAGCTCCCCAGGAGGCCACCGCCAGCACCAGCCCTGCTGCCCAGGAGGCCACCGCCATCATCCCCGCTGCCAAGGAGGCCACCTCCAGCACCAGCCCTGCTGTCCAGGAAGCGACCGCCACCAGCCCTGCTGCCCAGGAGGCGACCGCCACCAGCCCTGCTGCCCAGGAGGCCACCGCCACCAGCCCTGTTACCCAGGAGGCCAATGCCACCGGCACAGCTGCCCAGGAGGCCACGGCCAGCACCAGCCCTGCTGCCCAGGAGGCGACCACCACCAGCCCTGCTGCCCAGGAGGCCACTGCCATCAGCCCTGATACCCAGGAGGCCAACGCCACCGGCACAGCTGCCCAGGAGGCCTCCGCCAGCACCAGCCCCGCTGGGCCATGAAGGACCGCCAGCACCAGCCCCGCTGGTCCAGACAGGACCGCCAGCACCAGCCCGCTGGGCCATGAAGGACCGCCAGCACCAGCCCCGCTGGGCCAGACAGGACCGTCAGCACCAGCCCCGCTGGGGTAGACAGGACCGCCAGCACCAACCCAGAACCGCCAGCAGCTGAGTCACTGCAAAGGACCCTGCCACAACAATCACCGCTGAACAGGGCACCGCCGCCACAGGCACAGCTGAACAGGGCACCGCCGCCACAAGCACCGCTGAACAGGGCACCGCCGCCACAAGCACCGCTGAACAGGGCACCGCCGCCACAAGCACCGCTGAACAGGGCACCGCCGCCACTAGCACCTCTGAACAGGGCACCGCCGGCACTAGCACCGCTGAACAGGGCACCGCCACCACTAGCACCGCTGAACAGGGCACCGGCGCCACAAGCACCGCTGAACAGGGCACCGCCACCACTAGCACCGCTGGCCTATGGGCACCAAGGGCACTGACGCTACTGAGTCCGTCCCGAGCAGGATGAAGCACTCTGGGCAAGAAGCCCCCTCCAGAACCAGTGGATATTCACATCCACTACCTCGGTCCTTGGCAGGATGAAGCACTCTGGGCACAAAGCCCCCTCCAGAACCAGTGGAGAAAGGCATCCACTTGAGAGACTGTGGCTTTGCACTCCCCAGTATGGAACAGTGGGCAAACCACCCACTTGTTAGACTTGAGAGACTGTTTTTTTTGTACTCCCCAGGATGGAACAGTGGGCAAAGCACCCACTGTAGAGACTTGAGAGACTGTGGCTTTGCACTGCCCAGGATGGAACAGTGGGCAACCCACCCACTGTAGAGACTTGAGAGACTGTGGTTTTGCACTCCCCAGGATGGAACAGTGGGCAACCCACCCACTGTAGAGACTTGAGAGACTGTGGCTTTGCACTCAACAGGAAGGTACAGTGGGCAACCCACCCACTGTAGAGACTTGAGAGACTGTGGCTTTGCACTCCCCAGGATGGAAAAGTGGGCATGTGGCCCCCTCGTGGATTTGGCATTGTGCACTCAACCGGCTGAGGTGCCCCCCTTTCCCTTCCCCCTGAGGTGTCTGTTTTATTGCTATCTGATGCCCCTGCAGTGTTCTCTCTGTCATGGTCGGGGATTGAGTGTGGGCCTCGCCCATACCGTGTGGGCCCAGTGTTCCACGGACTTCAATGGAGCACTACCTGGACTACCATTCTTGGTGTACATTTTGTTTATAGTGTATATATATATATATTTGTGCATCCTGGATTTTAATATATTATGATGGTTACACTCATTTCCTTTTGTCTTTGCATTCTTCCAGGGGCATTGGGGGGTGTAACTGTAATGTATCAATATGTATTTGTTTGTGTGTTGTCGTGGGTGAGGGTGGGGGTGGGGGTGGGGGTGTTGCGTATTGCGTGTGTGTGTCCCTGTTTTTTCCCTCCCCCCTCCCCTGTGTCGTAGGTGCAGTACTCACTGTGGTCTTCGCCACCGCCATTCGTGCTCCTGGTAGAGGAGCAAGAAGATAAGGGCTGGCAGGATCTGGAGCTCGGGGTCCATGGTGTCCGGATTCCTCGTGGGGTGTGTAGAGGTGAGCGTTTTCCCTTCGAAGTCCTGTTTCCGCCGTGTTTTTGTTTGCGGGGAATCTGCCCCTGAAAAGGTGGCGGATTGGTAGGTTGTGATACTGTGGGCAGTACATTGTCCTCCGCCTGTCTGTTGGCGGTGACCGCCAAGCTGTTTGTTTGTACCGCAGTGGTGGTCTGAGTGTTAAAGTGGCTGTCTTTGTTGGCGGTTTCCGCCACGGTCGTGATTCCATTTATTTTTACCGCCGGCCTGTTTGCGGTTTTACCGCCGCTTTAACACCGACCGCTAGGGTTGTAATGACCACCAAAGTGTCTTAAGTTTTTAAAAAGCAAACAAAGGGCCTCATTACAACCTCGGCGGTCTTACTAAAAGACCGCCGAGGCTGCGGGAGCCAGAATACCGACATTGCCGGCGGTATTCCTGGCTCCCTATTATGACTTTTCCGCTGGGCCAGCGGACGGTAACTGTGTTACCGTCCGCTGGCCCAGCGGAAAAGTCACATCAACATTGCTGCCGGCTCGTAATAGAGGCGGCGGCAATGCTGATGTGCAGCGGGTGCAGTAGCACCCTTCGCGCATTTCACTGCCCGAAATTCGGGCAGTGAAATGCGCAACGGGGCTATGCCTGGGGGCCCCTGCCCTGCCCATGCCAAGTGCATGGGCAGTGCAGGGGCCCCCAGGGGCACCCCAAGTCCCCTTACCACCAGCCTTTCCATGGCGGTGTTTACCGCCACGGGCAGGCTGGCGGTCGGGGACTCATAATCCCCAGGGCAGCGGTGCTTGCACCGCTGCCCTGGGGATTATGACTGCCAGGCAGAAACCTACACTGATTTCAAAGCTGCTCTTTTTACCATGCACCACTCAATCCTCTGGAGAAGACCCAGTGAAGAGGTTGGCTAGAAGCTGCACATTTCTAAGTAAAAAAACACATATACTACAAGAATCAGATGTTATGTATGTTGCTCAGTTTTGCATAATTGTGTTTTTTCTTTTTTTTTTGTTGGTACAGGTTATATTCTTCAGAGCCACTGTAATTAATTTGAATAAGAGACGTATCTACAGGAATGTTGAAGACAATAATGAGATTCACTCTAGTCCTGTGCAGATAGCCTAGTGAGGACTTTGGGGAACAGGTACACACATTAAGGTAAATAATAGCAAATTATGCTGGTTTGAGTTAACTTTTTAATTTTCTGGGAAAATCCATTAATAGGTCCTAATCAAGTGTTATTTTCTTTCTACAGGTTCTTTTCTCTACTAGCCCATTCCTCTTTCCCATGTCAAAGAGGACCTGAGAAAAATCGACAGAAATTTAAAATGCACTCTAGCCCATCAGGGAGAATCCTGTGAAATACTCTGGAGAAAAGATGCATACTTTAAGAAAAAAATCTGGTGTTGTGATTACGCTACATTATATGTTTTGGAGGTTTTGTAAGGGTACTTTTTGCAAGTGACATTTAGATATTGTTTTTGTTGTTTCTCTATTGTTGCAGTTCTGTTTCCTGGAGTCCTACACAGTGAAGCTGACCAAGGGTATTATTTATGTGAATGCAAGAGCTTTTGGTGCTGAGACAATCTAGCTTTGCAGAGAGAGGCCCGTAAAAACATTGGACAAGCATTTGTACATTCAGGTAAAAGACTACACATTGTGATAAATCTAGATTTCTTGCTTCGGAATTACTAGAGTATATTTTTCTTGTCCCTAATCAGATATATTTGATTTGTGTCTTTGCAGTTTCTGTTTTCTACAATGTCTCCTCTATTGACCAGGGAAAGGAAAGGGTGCTCAGAAATTTAAAATCCACTCTAACCCTATAGAAATTGTCCTGCAGTTATGTAGGGCAAACTCTGCATAGTTTTAGGTAAAAAAACAATAATTGTGAGGGGGCATAACTGTATGTATCTATGAATTTGTTACGCCCTTTTGGTGTTGATGTAATTTCTCTTTCTCTTTATATTGCAGATTCTCTTCTCTCCCAGTAAATTATGAGGAAGGAATAATTCGCTGGAAATAGAAAGGCATTGCTAACTATACTTGGAGGTAAAATGATAGATTTTATCTTTTTTTAATTTTTTTATCTGCAAGATCTATTTTATTTATGGGTAAAAAGTAAACTTACTCTGTTTATTTTTGTTGCAGGATATGTTCCCCAAAGTCCCTTTATTGTGAATTGGATGGAGAAGAACTCATGGGAATTTAAGACCTGTTCTTTCTGTGCAGTTGTAGGTTCTGTTCCAAGATATCCTGACTTAACCGTTTCCCATTTGATTGTGTGCGAGATTTCTGATTTGTTAAATGATCAATGTCCATCACAAAGTTGTTTGGAAATGGGTATGTTTCCACCTTGTGCAAGATGTTTAATCTTCAAGTAAGTATTAACAAAGGTATTATGTTTTCAGCTACAGTCAGGAGATGTTCCAGAAAATACTTTGTCAAAATCTACATAAATGTGCGTTACAGCCAGACTTGTGAGGGCACTAGATTTTGTTAATATTGGGGAGCTTTAGACTCTGCTTTCCATAGGTGACTTACACATGTGTTTCTCTCTCTCTATCTCTCTCTCTCTCTCTCTCTCTGTTATTACAGGTTTTATTCTTAGAGGCCCAGCTAAATGGATCATAGAAGAGCTAGCACAGCCACGTCTTTGAGCAAATGGTACTTTCATTCAGGAAAAAGTGCGAAATTTGTCAGGGAGCTAGATTTAATTTCTTGTGAGTATTTTGCAAAATGTTTTTATGGCTGATATGCAAAATGTTTGTCATTAAAGCTACCATTCTCCAGGGCAGAGGTTCACAGCTGCTCTTTCTCTTATTTTTAAATATTACAGGTTCTATCCCCGAATATTCCAGTCTAACTCTTTCCCCTTGACTTTGCACTAGATTTCTGACTTTGCACTAGATTTCCCTTGACTTTGCACTAGATTTCTGATTTATGTGATGATCAGAGTCAAGGACAAAGTGTATCTAACTACACTGAGCAGAGTGTTAAGACTGCACGTTAAGTATTCAGGTTTCAGAACTGCAGTGCTCCTAGTCTTCACCAATGTTACTGGCTCTATAAGCTATAAAAAGCTTAATTTCATAAACATTTCTCTAAAAATGAGACCTCTGAGAGTAACCAAATGGTGTTTCATTAAAAGGGCATGCATGTGGGCCACTTTTTTAACAGTGCCCGGGCCAAATTGTGATCTCAATCCGGTCCTGCCTCCAGTGTGTTTCTACCCTTCACTTTGTGGACTATTTCATGGGCACATGTACCTTTACATGTACCTTTTCTGAGGACAGTTGGTTTTTTGGTTAATTTTCTCATTTTTTGATTCACTTCTCTGTTCTTTTGTGTCATGCAAATAAATGGTATGGACACAAACTACAAGGCTATTGGAGGATTTTATGTGGCCTTTCATTTGTCATTTCGGTCTTCCACCATCATGCTGTCCATTCCTTTGAACATTTATTTGCTAATGAAAATTCAAAATGACAATAAGGTAAAGTGTCACCCCTTTTATTGAAACAAAACAAGCACAATTCATAATGTATTGGGAGAATGCATATGCAGCTAACAATCAGAGCTCAGAAATCAGAGCTGCCTAATCCAAGTAGTCTATGCCATTTAGGGTTAGACGCTCCACAACCTTAACACCATGGAGAAAAGAGAATATTTGATGGGATCAAATTAAATAGGCAATCTATTATTGTAGGACGCTGGCCTGGTGTGAGGTGGGTACCTAAGGTACTTCCACTTTATATCAGGGCCAGGTATCCCCTATTAATGTAGTGTAGGCTGTGTCTAGAAGCCAGGCTCTCTAGAGGTGGCTGTGGATGAGCAGCCAAGGCTTATCTACGAGACATGCAGAGCTCAAGCAATACCACTGTAGTCACACAGCACTTATACACATGAAAAATTACACTCAGTGTTGCAAAAATAAAGGTACTTTTTTATGGCAACACAGCACCAAAAATACTATAGAGGCAATACTGCCTTAGGAGGTGAGTAATACACAACATATATACACTAGTTGTCAGAAATAGGCATAAGAATAGTTAGAAAACAGTGCATACAGTATAAAACACAATAGAGAATAGTGGCTCTAGGGGGAGCACAAACCATATACTAAAGAAATGGAATTCAAGAGTGGCACCCCACCTAGGTAAGTGGAGTGTGTAGAGGGGTGTTGGGGGTACCCGGAAAGCACAAAGGTAAATACCATAACACTCCCCAGCGACCAGGAAAGCAGGAGTAAATCACTAGTTTCCCCAAAACACCTACTTAGAAGAAAAGAAGAGAACTGCAAAACCCAGAGGTGACTGCAAGAAACCAACAGTGAATTCCTGAAGAGGAAGACCTGTGGAAAGAGGGTACCAAGTCCAGAAGACACAGCAGAACCCAGTGGGGGCAGGGGCCTCTACCCACCAAGCTGAGGATGCAGGAGTCGGTCGACGGTGGGGATAAAGGGTCAGCACTGCAGCCCTGGAGTAGGAGTTGAGTTCCTGGAGGATGCAGGTGATGTCTCATTCCGGAAGGAAGATTGCAGTCGGGTTTGCATATTCGGATTCCACCAACAAGTCTTGGCACAGGCAAATCTCACGGTTGGCAGAAAGTGGTGCTGTCGGGGACCAGCAAGGCCCAGGAGGAATAAACCAAGGAAGGTGAGTCCGTGGGGGCCCTCAGCGTCGCAGATAGCCCACAGAAGCGCAGGCAGCACTCAAAGGAGTCCCACAGGACGGAGACACAGAAGTTGCAAAAGGAGGCCATGCAGTACTATGAAAAGGACTCTCAGCCGCAGGAGAGTTACTCAGGGAGCAGTGTGTCGCAGGCAGGACTGCTGGGGGCTGGAGTTACATGATGCCTGAAAACCCCTTGAAAGAAGTGTCAACAAGCCTTGGCAGCTGCAAAAGACGCAGTGCATGGTGGTACTGTCCTGAGTGGGAAGGCAAAGGCCTACCTCGACCCAAGTTGGACAGCTGGTAGAGAAGACCAACAGACCAATTCTGACACCACCTGTGATGCAGGATTCATGCAGTTCAGCAGAAGAGGGGATCCACGTAGCCGGTCGTCATTGCTGTTGGTGCCTGCAGATGCAGGGGAGTGACTCCTTCACTCCAAGGGAGATTCCCTCTTCTTTCCTGTGCAGACTGAAGATGGGCTGTCCTCAGGGGATGCACGAACAGGGAAATGTTGCAGAAGCTGGAAGGAGACGTGGAAACAATGTTGCAGGCGAAGGCTTCATCTTTGTTGCAGATTGTCTGGTCGTGGAGAGTCCAGATGCAGTTTCTTTGGTCAGAAGTCAAAGTAAGGGATTCAGGAGAATCCTGCCGGAATCTTGCAAGCAGAATCTGAGAAACCACCCAAAGGAGAGACCCTAAATATCCCTGAAATGGGGATTGGTCACCTAGCTGGGTGACCACCTATCAGGAAGGGGCTCTGACATCACCTGCCTGACCTGGCCACTCAGATGCTCCCAGAGTTCCCTGCCAACCTTGGATTCAAGATGGCAAAATCCAGGGACCCTCTGGAGGAGCTTTGGGCACCACCCATGGGTTGGTGATGGACAGGGGAGTGGTCACTCCACTTTCCATTGTTCAGTTTCACGCCAGAGCAGGGACTGGAGGTCTCTGAACCGGTGTAGACTGGTTTATGCAAGGAGGGCACCAAATGTGCCCTTCAAAGCATACCAGTGGCTTGGGGAGGCTACTCCTCCCAAGTCCAGTAACACTTATTTCCAAAGGGAGAAGATGTAACACCCCTCTCCCAAAGGAAATCCTTTGTTCTGCCTTCCTGGGCTTGAACTGCTCAAGCAAAAGGAGGGCAGAAACCTGTCTGTGAGGTGGCAGCAGCTTGGTCTGCCTGGAAAACCTCAAAAGGGTGTAGGAGCAATGTTGGGGCCCTGTAAGGAGCCCCCAGAGTGCATGGAATCATACAACCAATACTTTCAAAAGTATTGATGTATGATTCCAACATGTTTGATACCAAACAGGCCCAGGTTCGGAGTTACCATTATGTAGCTGAGCATAGGTAATGACCTATGTCCAGTATAGGCGTAAAATGGAGTCCCACACTCACAAAGTCCAAGAAACGGATCTGGAGTTTATAGGGGCACCTCTGCTAGTGCAGGTGTATCCTTACACGCAGGTAGCTTCACCCAGCCCTCTGGGCTGAGAGAGCCTACCATAGGGGTGACTTATAGTGACCTGGTGCAGTGGCCTGGTAGTGAAAGGGTGCATGCACCCTTTCACACAGGCTGCAATGGCAGGCATGCAGAACACTTTGCAGTGGCTTCCTATGGGTGGCATAACATATTCTACAGCCCATAGGGATCCCCTGGTACCCTAATGCTCTTGGTACTTATGACCATATACTAGGGACTTACATGGGGGTACCAGTATGCCAAATGTGGGGTAAAAAAGGTTCCAACAACGAAGTTTAAAGGAGAGAGCATAATCACTGGGGTCCTGGTTGTCAGGATAACAGTGAACAAAGTCAAACACACTGATAAACAGACAAAAAGTGGGGGTAACCAAGCTCGAAAGAGGCAACTTTCCTACAATCATTGATGCATGACCTCAGTTGGAGCCATACATCTTGCCCTCACAGTAGGAATCCTAGATCAATAACACCAATAGTCTACATCATGGCAGTAAGAACATTTGAGGCCACATGACCATTACATGACATGGTGGTAGTATCTGCTGCAATGACACATTAAACATTCAGTGGTTTGTTAACAAAAAGTTCTATCAAATATGAGACGCATCAACAGCTACCCCCCACTGTCCCCAGATTGAAGATTGACAATGTAAAGGAAAAACAGTATTACAGGGCTTGACATACACATGTGGTTTGAGCAAATTAAGGGGCACATATTGCTTTGATGACACCATCACACAGTAAACAGGTCTGATACAATCTCCTGAACTTCGATTCTATCTGAGTGCAAGTTGTCTCTGTACAAGTTCTGTCCAGCCCTGGTGGGTGTCTCTCCCAGGATCAACACATGTTCACTGTGTACTTTCTAACAGCAAAATATCACGGTAAATGCCACAACTTTGAAATGTTCAAATGAAGGTGACATAGTAAAGGACCCTGAAACAGAATAACAAGGGATGATTAATGATTTCACATATTAAATCTGACTCAAACGACAAGCTGTGGGGAGACACATACTTAGCAAAAACAAAGTTAATCTATGTGAATGACCACAGTACTCAATTTAGGGAAACTCTGATGTACTAACTTCTTTGCATTTCTGCACTGACCATTCCCAACAAATTACCATTGCAGACTGATATGTTGCCTATGTCACAAGTTGTTCTGACATTGAAGGTTACAATGTGCAAATGTAAATTACACTCAGGTGAAGAAGTTGTGAATCACATCTTGACATAAGTCAGCTCCTTGTTCTTCACCACTGTCATCTTCATTGGGCATTTCACCATCCTCACCCTGTGGCTCACCACAGTCTCCCTCCTCTGCGATTATATGAAATTCCCATGGCAGGGGTGATGTTATTGAGCAGGAAGCACCCAACTGAGCCTCCATGTTCTTCCATGAGCCTCAGTGAAGTGAACTTCCACTGGCATTGTTGGATTCCTCAGCAGTACCAATAACCATGGTGGGTTTAGATACAGTAAGTCTCCTACTTGGAAGCAACACATCAACAGAGTACTTACATATCCAGCCATTGTCCCTTCCTAAACTAGGATTCAGGTAAAAGATCATCAGGACATATTGTACTTACCAACAAGCCAGGCCCTCTCTTGTCCAATTTGTGACATCTGCATAGGTATGGTGCTGTTCTGTAGTACAAATGAAGTATGTGTTGACCCAGGAAAGCGGACACACACACTTGAGATGTATAAATCTGGTAAGCATGCAACTTGCACATCGAGGGAATGGAAGTTCTTTTGATTGCTGTAGCCCTGTTCCCTTGCGTGTGGTAGGACCAAGGAAATATGCGTGCCATCTATTGCTGCAACCACATATGGTAGTCCACCCAAAGCTTAAAATTCTCCCTTCAAGGTGGCTAAATCCTGTTAATTTGGGAACTGCTGTGCCACATCACTGAAAGTTGGTTGGGCCATGCCCCCAGATGCTGCCACAGTTTAGCCTAATATCTTGAATGCCTAGACCTGGTTGCCCATAGAAAATCAGGGGAAATAAAGCCCACTGTTTTCAGTCTAGAAGAAACCAAGTTAGCTCTCTCATCACTACAAATGAGCAAATCTCCTGGTTTAGATAAAATTCCGGGGACTTGTTTCTCTCCAAAAGGGGAGCTTGGAGTACTATTTTTAATCAATGTTTTAATGCCATTCTCAAAGGTGCAAAGATCTCTGACTCATGGCTAGGGGCGGAGGGGTCCCCGTATATGAAAACAGGATAAAAGCAATCCTGACATCTTTAGACTCATTAGCCTTATATATATACATAGCTCAAAAATTGTTATGCAGACATTTGCTGGGGAGACTATTGGATTGAATCAAGGAGAATGAGATCCTTTTGCCTCTCGAGGTTCGTTTAAGGGAAAACACAGGCACAGTAGAACATCTATTTGGGTTTGTAATAATACTGTGGAAATACTTGGTGAATAAAATAAAACACATGTATGTTGTTTTTGTGGATTTACCGTCCGCTTTCGATCTTATCCCAATGTGAAAATTGTGGGAAGAATTGGGCCAATTAGGTGCCCCTAACTATCTTCTAACAATGATGATCAGGCGCTACCAGAGGAATTATGCACAAATAAGATGGGGTCGAAACGGGGAGCTAACCGAACATGTGAATGTGGACAGGGGGTGAGGCAAGGGTGTGCCTTGACCCCAACCCTGTTCACTTCGTGCGTTAATGGGCTAATCGAGTCCTTGTATGATTGTAATGAAGATCCGCCAAAGAATGCTGGTTGCCCTGTAGCATCACTGCTGTTTGCAGATAATACATTAATTGTATCTAGAATACAGATGGGGCTTCAAAATCTATTATACGGATTCTCTGCTGCATGCAAAAACTTGGGCTAGAAATAAATGTTAATAAGACCAAGTTCATGGCATTTAATCTACACAAGTCTTTTAATGGCAAGATGAAGTTAGACGGTATCTTTCTAGAACAAGTCAAAGAATTTTACTACCTAGGTGTTAGGCTTTTTTACAACCAACCATGGACCCCATATATTACTAAAAGACTGCTTAACCTTTACAATATTAGCTCTGCTTTATTAAGGAAACTGAAAACATGCACATTGAGGCCAGCTACTCCTATTATTGAAGCATGCCGTGCAAAAGGGGTTAGTGCTGCACTTTATGGCACATAATTATGGTACATACAGAACTTAGGAGTGGTGGAAAAACTTGAGAATGTTTTTATGAAATCGATCCTGGGTTTACCTCGGAATGCACCCTCAAACCTGTGCATCTGGATCTTGTCCTGCAAAACATAACTTATGTAGCGGCTTTTAGACCCCTAGCATTTTGGTTACAAGTTTGTAGTTAGGAAGAGAAATAGAACTCACATATGCAGCTCATGGTTGCACCAGGGTAGGACTGAAAGACTTGACATGGAGGTTCCTGAAGTTTAATATAATTTGCAATATGAGAATTTTATGAGCCAGATTGAACCTCCTAAAGCTAAGTCCCTGTACTTGCAGTCGTATTTTGCCACTTAATGACTTCCGCTCTAGATGGAATGGTTTAAATATTTCCCCCCTAAATCTATTTTGCCATGATAGCCAAGACTCAGAAGAGCACTTTCTATTTGTTTGCCCTAGATATGCTGCTAGTAGGAAAGCTTGGCTCATACCAATCTCCCATACTTTGGCATTAAGACGATTGAGGACCATCATTCGAATCCTTAGAAGTGATACTACTGTATGATTTGTCTTCGCATTATCTAGATATTTGCTATATGCATGGCAGGTTAGATGTGAGTACATGTTGGCGCGCCAAAGTTAATTCCAGTCCTTTGATGAAGATCGCTATTGTTAGGGGAAATGCCCATGTATCTGAATTAAATACATTAGAGGGAAATCTCCATCTGCACATGAGCCTCCTTTTCTTATACAGTTGATATTTATCATGTATAAATTGCTTAAATATCTTGATGTCTGACACCTTTTTTTTATGTGTTCTTTGTTGATATGGAGTTTTAAATGGTCATGTGATTATGTCTTGATGTGATGAGGCTTTGTTATTCATTTTTTAATGTTGTTATATATTTTTATTATTATTTTGGAAAACAGTATAATATTACATATGTTTTATCAATGTGCTTTTATGGGTTTAAAAAAAATAAAAGCAGAATAAAGATATTTACTACTACTACTACTACTACTACTACTTCCACAGTGTATTGAAAAGAGCCAGTGACCACAAAATGCAGTACTGCCATGAGCTTCACCATTGGTGTTACAGCTGTTGAATTCATGTTGTGAGGTAGGAGATTAGGCTCCAACTGCTGACTCAAACCCAGGATAGTTTGCCTATTTAGGTGACATTTTTTATGACATATCATTCCTATGGTGACAAGGTCTGGAAAGGGCCGGAACACCTGAGGCTGTCGTCCTCTAACCATGGCTGGGTTCAAAGTCTTGGTGACATTAGGTATGGCATTATGTAATATAAGCACATACACTGTTAAAACATTTTTAGAATGTCAAAAAAAATGCTTTTTCATTATGTGCAAATAATACATCTGAAATGTATTATTTCGAGATTTCATTTTTTTAATACAGTCAACGGAGGCAGTATTTCCACCGTGGAACAATCTATGTCACACACAGTCAGAGTTCACATTTTATTGTGTCATATCTTGTCAAGAACAGTGTTGTTCGTATGTGACATTTAGAAATACGCCAGACTCCATTTTGAGTGCTGCTGATGCATCACCAAGTGAAAAATGCACAGCTTCACACCCTAAAGTGGTGGTTGACTGGCCTTGCCAACAGGACATCGGCTACCTGTTGGAGATGGCTCTTCTTAGGGGATTTCCCCAAAATGTTTAGCTTTTTCCTCCCAGTCTTTTGCTGATTGTCTTTGCATAGCCTTATGACTCTGGGCACTTTCCCACTGTTCTGCAGTGGGAAAGTGCACATGCCTGTCTACACATGCTAGAAGGGGGCACTTACGTGATTGGTTCAGGTGCTCTACCCCTAAGTACCCTGGTAAAAGGTACACCACATACCCAGGGCGGGTACGGCCCTGGCTACTAGTGGGACCTTGCACTGGTGTGTCACCCTCTAGGATAGCCTGTGAAGCATGTATCGTTCCTGTCAATGCAGGCATGTGGAAGCACAGTTGCACTTGGGATTAGGTTAGTACTACTAATGTCGTAGCCAATCCTGAGAGAACCCTCAACTGCCCCTAGAGCACCCCCTGAAGGGGTGCAGGTGGTATATGGGAGGCTAGGCAGGTGCACATGGGTGTCCAATGCCCGGTAGTGAAGAACCACCATGTTGGTTCTCCATACCCAGTAGGGGGTAAGCTCTTCCCATAGGTTGTTGCTGATTCCCTATCCAGTGGCGTCAAAGCCCTGGGCTCCTTCACATAGTCAATACAGTGTGAAAGTGGGAATGCCTTCCTACCTATATGAATAAGTGGTGCTGACCATTGTGTGTGAGCCTGTCATAGCAGGCCTGTGTGTGCCCTTGCCCCTATGGCATGTTTAAATATGTATCCACCCGGTCATAGCAAGCCAGTGTGTGAGCACTAGCACTTAGGGGTTTTTAAATATGTATCCCGCCTGTCATAGCAGGCCTAGGTGTGCGCACTGCCACCTATGGTGTTTTAAACATGTAACTCGCCTGTCTTAGCAGGCCTGTGTGTGTACTTGCACCTATGGTGCTTTTAAACATGTGTCCAGCCTACCAATGCAAACTTGTCCGTGCGCAAGGGCACGTATGCCCAGTGAATGAAGAATACCCATGTGTGTTTTCACAGCAGGAGACCTGTTCTTCCCATAGTTTAACATAGGGCAAGTGTTACTATTACTCCTAGCTACAACAGTAAATTGCAGCAGAGCAGCCTCATATTGTTTACTGTCATTGGATTGGTCTGGGCAAACCCCCTTCAATGGAAAAGGTGTTTTTGTCAATGAACATAGAGAAATGCCACTTCTAGAAAGTGGTAAATTCTCTGCCTAAAATGCTTTGTGTGCCTTTTAATTCAACTCGAGTCCACACTGGGGAATGGAGAAGCACATCTGTGTATTCCTCAGCGACAGCTTTAAAACATGGGCACACAACTTGAACGAAGACCTCTGCCATTTGTGGGCCTGGCTGGATTGATTGGAAGGAGAGTTCTAATACTTGACCTTTCAAAGCCAGATCATGGCCCCACTAATGATTAAGATCTGCATTTCACAGCCCCATGGCAGACAGGACTGTGATTGAGGGGAGACATCTGTGGTTCAAAGGGGAACCCTCTGAACCTCCCCCAACTTCAGAGGCACACCACAGTATAACCACTAGTGCCACACTGTAGCAAAGTAGAGATACACTTGCAGGAATGTGGTGCACACTGCCAGAAGATTCTGTTGTGCTCAAGAAGTAATTACTGCCCTAGGAATGGACGGAGCCCCCTTCCTGCATCATGGCTGGCCTGGGGAAACTGGTTGCTGCTGTGTGCTTCTCTGAAGTGTGCTCTCCAATGGCTTGGTTGCTTGGTTGCTTGCTCCCTGTTTATTTTGTGGAGGTCTCAGCGACATCAAAAACTTCCTGCGAAGGACCTACACCTTCTACCTATGTCATCTGGAAAGTGGTCCCTCCCAAGTACTTACATCATCTGCTGGACATCACTTGGTAGCAGCGGTGTGGGTGTGAACTAAGTAATGTGCCTGGACACCAGATTTGCTTGGTGCAAAGCCTTTAAAAGTACTGCCCGCATTCAAGGAGTGTGGTCCTTCATCATGGGACCACAACACACATAAGTGCCTTGTTGGTAGTGAGCAGATTCCCCAGACGCAGGACCCCGCGTAGCCTGCCTTTGTCGAGCCTACCTCATTTCTCTCGTGCAACACCCAATTGCATGCTCATTGTGTGCAATGTCCTATTCACTGGTTGCGACCCTTGGAGGTTGGTTCGTACCAGGAGCAGTGTCGTGTGGTACTGCTGACCTTGTGTGTCTGGTGCAACTCAAATCATCACCCACCAGACGTTGTACCTCAATATAGCCAGGTATAGTATTGGTACCTTTCCGTGGGTGTTCCGATTTGTCTGATATTGCTCAAGTCATCACACAGCAGATGCTGTGCCTTATTCCAGGGAAATACAGGATTGGAAATCTTCATGTGTGACTTGAATTGTCTGGTGCGGTTCGAGTCATCGCACACCAGACATTGTGCCTCATTCCATGGAGGTACGGCACTGGTAACTTTCCATGTATGTGCAGATTCGATTGGAGTCGGTCAAATAATCAGGCACAAGAAGTTGTGCCTCATTCCAGGGAGGTACAGGATTGGAACTCTTTGTGTGTGTCTGGAATTGTCTGGTGAGACTCAAGTCATCACGCACCAGATGTAGTGCCTCATTTCAGGGAGGTGCAGCATTGGTCACCTTGGATGTGCGAATGGAACTGTCTAGTGTGGCCAAAGTCATTGTGCACCAGACATTTTGCCCCATCCCTGGAAGGCATAGAAATTAGTAACTCTTCGTGGGTGATTGGAACGTCTGGTGTGACTCAAATCACCGCGCACCAGATGGTGCGTCTCCTTCCAGGGAGGTGTGGATTTGGTAACTCTTTGTGGCAACCAGGACTGTCTAGGGCAACTCTAGTTATCACACTCCAGATGTAGTGCCCCCCTTCCAGGGAGGTGCAGGATATCATAACTATTTGTGTATTGGAGCACCTGGCTTGGCTGGGCGCCACTGTGAACAGCGTGTGTCCCAAAGTGACTCTCCCCCGTGTTTTGCAGTCCGGGACCCATGTTGGATGGCACAGTACAGAGAGCCCTGAATGAACTTCCTGAGTGGTGGCCAGACCTCCATTTGTCGACAGTTGCCTGATCAGCCATTATCTCTTTCCCTCCCATACCCACCTTTGCCCGAAAATCCAGAATAAGTGTAATTCCGGCTGTGAATGGCCTAGTATCTGTGGAAAGGTGCTTTCATCTCCAGTTCAAAGGAGCAGGGTACTAGAAACTGGTTGGAAGGTAGAGAAAGGTTTGGACGTGGGGGGGTCTGCAAGCTCAGTGTCCACTAGTCTGGGAGTGAGTGTGTGTGATTGCATGTTATATTAGCCTGCCTGATATCCATGGCACAACATAGCAGTTCCGAGTGAGGGAGAGTGATTGTCTGTGATTTCAAAACCACCCGGCTGTGTGCCATACACATTGTTTCTTTGTCAGAGGACTATCATGGTTGACATTAGATTTTACCTGTGCGGCCTAGGCCGCAGAGCTATATAAAAGTGCTGCTGTTCTCTGTATGTACACATTGCTGCTATTGTTGTGAACTGGGGTGCACCCTATAACTGTGTGATATTGAATTGTGCTAACAATGTTTTGTCACTGCATGACGGTGCTGGGAGGGAAAGTATTATTTTCCTCACGTGTACATAGTGCTAATGTTGGTTTAACACAATTGGTCCTAGTACTGATATTTGTAAATGTGATTTATGCCCAGATTTACATGATGTTCATGTTGTGGTAAGTAATGTTTGTGTTGAATACAAACTGTATTTGCATACACCTCGTGTGAAGTCTCTTTTGTGGTGCTCAGTGTATTTGTGTGGTAGTCCTATGCCAACGCTTTACACATTGCTCCTGTGATAAGTCTGACTGCTCTCTGCCAAGCTACCAAAGGGTGAGTGCGGGTTAGACAATGAGTGTAATCACCTACCCCTGATGGAAGTGGTTGGTTCTGCCTGGCTAGGGCCTCACCTCAGCCAACCAGAACATGGCGCCTCCAAACTCGCAGCGGCGGCAGTTGACTGCATAGTAGGTGGTACTCTCTCCAATGGTCCCTACCATGGGCCAGCATGTGTGACGGCTACGCATGAAAGCCAATGGCTCTGACTGTCTCAATCACTGTGTACTTATATGCAGCATAATGAAAAAAGCTCACTTGCTTCCTAACACTCCGGCCAACAACATTTTTCTGCTGCTATTACTGACCTGTGGGAGCCAGGATGCTGAGCAAAGCAGGTGACAGGGCCCCTGCCTCTAGCACAAAGGAGCTGGAACTCCTTGCCAGGGAGGTCCTGTCCCCGTACAGCCAGCATTATGGGAGTCTGACTGAGCAATTTCTTCCTTTTTGATCCATAGGCTATTTTTTCCCTTTTTACTAATGGTGGAAGTGTTGTGATTAGAGTTAACAGAATGATTTAGCTGGGACAGAATTGTTTTTGCCACTGTTTGAAATGTCTGTGCTTGGAAGTGTTGCCACCTGAACGAGAAGCTGTAATATGTGACCATGTAGCTCACACTTCCTGTTTCATCAGACAGACTGCAGGCCAATGACTACCAGCGGCCAGTGGACAGTGTTTCAATAGCATGAGTGGCAACATACAGCCACTGTTAAAATGATAGTGTTAAAAATAATTTAAGGTTATGACGTTATCTGATGCTATCCTGTCAAGTGTGATTCTAGGCCATGTAGTGTAATAGGCTGTTCTGTATGGTTTCAATATGTCATGGAACCAAATATAGGTAAAGTTATTCACTGTGCTGCAAGTTCAGATGACAGTGGCTCACAATCATCTATTTGTAACACCAGAGTACCCCTCAGGACAATAGTGAGTCTAAAAAAAAAAAAACAAGAGGGAAAATTTACGTGCAACACCTGTACTCCACTCCTGGATGTGGGGAAAATAATTCATTTTTCTTACATATAACCCTCACACACTCTAATAGTGGCATGCTTCATCATTGAGTTCACCTTGACTCCTAGAGGTCAAGGTGGGTTCAACCATATTTCAAGGAGCTCTTCTAAGAAAGTTACCTAGGGGCGTAACCTTAAGATAAAAATTCCTCATCCAGTCTAAAGATGTCCCTTTATTAGATGGATTGGTGGGAAAGATAAAACTATAATATGATTGGGGTTTTTAGGATGCAATGGTCATATGACACTCAACTCTCCTATTGCACCAACATGTTTCAGCCCTACTCTGGTGGCCTTGACAGGTCTTGGGCTTTTGTCAGGGTGGGTTCATATTTGCCAAGTACTACCCAGTGACATGACTAACACATTTTCCTGTGGCATGCAAATAAATTCCAAGCAACTTACTTTTCTTTTAAAGACTTAACCGATTCGTGGGATCAGAATAGCCCCAAGGAGGTGGGAGGAGGACTGACTCTGTAGTCAAACCTTTGTCAAGGATCCCTACCCACTCTGCGGCTTGTGGAATATTGTTGAGCTCACCCTGACCTCTAGGAGTCAAGGTGAGCCCGATTATGAACCATGCCGCTATTAAAGTTGGTGAGGGTTACATATAAGAAAAAGGAATTCTTCCTTTCCCCATATCCATAGGAGTGGAGTAGGGGTTGTTGAAAAAAGGCCCTCTCTGGAGGATCACCCCAAACTATTTGCCTTCCCCCTATCCTTTTTTCTGATCTCCGTTTTGCTGGTTTTAGGACTCTGCACACTTTACCACTGGTGAGCAGTGCTAAAGTGCTTGTGCTCTGTCCCCTAAAAATAGTAACATTGGCTCACACCCAATTGGCATATTTAATTTACCTGTAAATCGATAGTAAAGTGCACTAGATGTGCCCAGGGAATGTAAATTAAACGCTGCTAGAGGGCCTGCAGCACTGATTGTACCACCCATGTAAGTAGCCCCTTAACCATGTTTCAGGTCTGCCATTCCTAGGCCTGTATGTGCAGTGTCACTGCCACTTGACTTGGCATTTAAAGCATTTAAAACTACTTGTCAAGCCTTACATTCCCCTTTTCTTCCGTAAGTCACCCCTAAAGTAGGCCCTAGGTAACCTTTAGGGCAGGGTGCAATGTAAGTAAATGGCATGCCATGCAATTATAGGTTTTACATGTCCTGTTGTGAACAACTCCAAAATCATTCTTCACTCCTGTGATGCCTGCTCCTCTCATAGGCCAGTTTTAGAGATTTTCTAATATATGCTTTTAAGTGGTCATTTCTGATCTGAGAGAAATAGATTTCTCATATTTGGTATGGTTGGAATGATAGTAAGAAACCCTATTTAATGGTAAAGTTGGATTTTGCATTACTATTTCAGAAACACCACTTTTAGAAATGATGCATTTCCCTGCACATACTGTCATCTGTGCCTTACAGCCTGAATCCAATCCACGTCTGATCTGTGCTGGTTGGCAGCTCCCCTTGTGCGTTCCACCCAGACAGCCATAAACACAGGACACTCAGCTACATCTGCATACAGATGAGTTTCCCTAGGCAGGAAGGGTAGAGGGGCTCTCTTACACTTCAAAGGCCAGTGGTCTTCCCTCACACAAAGGACTAATAACCCCTCACAGGGATCCTGGCAGACAGGGCTGAGTTGAAAGGCGAACTTATGCACTTCAAAACCACTCTTTGAAGTTTC
Organism: Pleurodeles waltl; assembly: GCF_031143425.1. Lineage (NCBI taxonomy): Eukaryota > Metazoa > Chordata > Amphibia > Caudata > Salamandridae > Pleurodeles > Pleurodeles waltl. The sequence continues at coordinate 1,245,258,391 of NC_090437.1, forward strand.
CTCCAATTCAGATGCACTTTTGGGTATACATACTTGGTCTGTGACCCCATCAAATCAGACACTTCTGGACCTATAACTGGAGTCTGTCAGAGGGACTGCCTGGCTGCCCAAAGGACTGCTTTTCTCAAAGGACTGCTCTCCTGCTTGTTGCCCTGCTGCCTGCTGCTCCCTGACTCTGCCTTCCTCCACAAGTGCTCTCCAAGGGCTTGGATTGAGTTTGTCTTCTGTTCCGAAGCGCCAGGACCAACAAAGACATCATGTACTAACTCCTAGCTAGTCCACAGACTTCAGAGCGACTCCAAAATGAGTTCTGCTGTCTGACGTCACGCCGTTGCCTGCTCTGGCTCCATGGACTTCGCTGAGTGTAATGGCCATGACCAGCAACACAAGCCTGACGTCGCTGTGACGCAACTGAAGTCCCGTGGTGTGCCTGGGACACTGTGAAGTTGATGCACCGCAACCTGAACTGCTGGACTCATCAACCCGTTGGGTAGTAAGGAATCGCCGCCTCACCACTTAGGCCGCATCACCTCCACTGCAACTGGATGGAACCTACGCATCACCTCCCATGCCTGGCAGTAAAGACCTGATGCCTCACCTCCCTGGCCACAGTAGTAAACCGATGCCACAGCATTCCAGTGACGCTTCATCTTCCTGACTCCATGCAGTTTCCTCGTTTACCAAAGGTACTCTGCCATGGGCCCGCGCAACTTTGTGACTGGCCCTCACTCCCTCACAAGTGGCATCGGACTGTTGGGAACGACTCCATCAAGACGTCATAATAGCCCCAGTTTGAGCTATTGTGTTGGTTAGCTCTATACTAAGATTTAATCTTGCAAAATCCATATCTTTACTTGTGTACATTGGATGTTTGCTATTTGGGTCTTATTTTATTCAGATAAATATTATCTATTTTCCTAAACTGGTGTGGAGTACTTGTTGTGGTTGTTTCACCATGTTATTGCATGAGTTATTGCACAAATACTTTACACATTGCCTTCTAAGTTAAGTCTGCCTGCTGTGTGCCAAGCTACCTGCGGACGAGAACGGGATAATTTAGGTTGTGTAGTGACTTACCCTGACTAGGATTGTGGTCTCTACCTGGGCAAGGGTATACCTCTGCCAACTAGAGACACAATTTCTAACACAGTTAATGCACATAAATGTTCCCCTTTATTTTGTTTTAGACTCACTGTTATCCTGAGAGGTACTCTAGTGTTATTATTAGTTTCGTGTAGGGAGGACATATCCCTCTGCCCCTGTAAAAAGGGTCTCCCAACCCTCCAGGGTAGGAAGGTTTCCTTAACCCTCCAGTCCTAAGGTTGAGTAGTCACAAATATCATCCCAGTATGTCCCATTCCAACACACACTTGTTTATACATTCCCCAAATTCCTACTCTCACTGACACATAGCTGCCCTTCTATACTACCCTCAGCCCCTTTATGCCATGCAGACAACAGGTCCTGACTCTTGGGACTTTAGGCATGAAGCCAATGTAATTGTGCATGGTGTGATGTGCATGGATTGCACAGGTTGTTTAGCCTTTAGTAACTCATAGCCCTGGCCTAGATGATGTTGTAGGTCTGATTTAGTAACATGAGAAGCTCGAAAGTGTTGAGGGAGCTTACAAGATTCTTGTAACTCAGCATTTCCAAGCTACCTCTACAGGGTTTTGTTAAAAATTGAGTTACAATTGTGCAATGCCACATAATTATGTCACAACAATACCGCCAAAACAAAATCACCCAACCTTTCATTTCTTATTCTTTTCTGCCATCCATACATGTCAATGCCCAACAGAACTGTGAGATATGTATGGCCATTGCAAATAAGGTGCAGACCCTGGGGGTCCACAAGCAGGGCATCCTGCACTGTTGCAAGAGGAGGGAGGACCTCCGTCACGCTGCAAGAATGTCTGTGGAAGGACACGTTGGGCAGTCCTCCTAGTGATACAGGAGGGTGCCCCACACCCTGACTTGCCTAGTGGCACGCATCCTTGCGGTGGCTTACCCAGAGCTTGATGAGCAGTTGAGGGCCCAACAGCAGCATCAAGGGGGCAAGTCATTATCTTATGATATTTTTGTTGTCCAAACTTTTTCATTTCCAGCCATATTGTATGCCATCAGTATTGAGGTTGACACACATCCAAAGCCAATGAGGATTTCTGGAAGTGTAAATTAGTCAGACAGTGGGCCAGATTTACAAGAAAGTAGTGCATTGGTCCTGATGTACCACTTTTCTTGGGTGCCCCTACCGCCACCTAACAACACCATGGTTGCTCTGTATTTACAATACGACGCACCATGGTACACGTTAGGACAATAGTGTCAACATTTTTGATGCTGTTGTGGCACTTTGCTGCAGTAGCATCAACATTTTTGATGCTAGTGCAGCAAAGTGCTAGGAGGTCCATTTATTGCAATGGGTGCATCACTTTAATGCCTGCTCTGAGCAGGCGTTAAAAAATATGCCAAAAATAGGGAGGTGAAATCTAGTAGATTTCACTGCGCCATTTTTGCAGGTCTCTCAATGCCAGAATGCCCCCCCTTGCATACATTATTCCTGACGCAGGCATAATGTGGCGCAAGGGGTCGCAAAGTGGTGCAATGCATGCATTGCACCACTTTGTAAATATGGCACAGTGAAAATTGCCTCCTTGAGCCACATTAGCGTAAAAAGAAATTACGCTAATGTGGTGCAAGGAGGAGCTATGGCATTGTAAATCTGGCCCAGTGTCTGATGCTGTGTGTGGTGTAATTGTTTGTGCAGATGTTTGCCAATAGATTCCTCATCACAAGGCAAGCACTGTTGTGAGCAGACACAAGCAAATAAACAGGGTAAGTACATTTCTTCAATGCCATAAGGGACAGTTGCACATAACATGCCCCATGTCATGATTGGGTCAGGCAGGATGCTCCATCACAAGTGTGAGTAGGTAATGTGGGCCATAACACTAGTGACTATAGCACACAGCACAATTACGATGCAGTTGATATATTAGACTTTACATTGGTAAGTTTGTGCTATGCCAATATGAGACTGTGCAACTGCACCAAATGGACTTGAATTATGTGTACTGTGGTATCACCCATAATATGACACATGTTTGACACCAGTTTGTCCAGCAAACTTCTAGTCAGTTCATGTGAACTGAGGCCTTCGTCCTTTACAAATATGCATATAAGCCAGCCTTTCCCAAACAACATGAATTTGTATGCCAAACTGTATTGATTGCAACAGACAGGAATGTGGCCATATTGGTGAGACAGTCATGCATTCCCCAAACAACATTTTGGTGTTCTTAGTTCTGTCCAGCAGAGAAATAACTTATGAAGATCAATGTGATACTTAAAGGGACTTTTGCAGATGGAAGGTTACATCACATAGATGTTGTATTGTCCCATCTTAAAAAGTCAATTCCTGGCCCTCTGGGAAATGTTAACACATTAAACCTCCGTACTGCAGTGGTTCAGAGATGTCTCAAGCCCTTTTTACTCATGCTGTCAAAGCCCTTTTTCATGGAAGGGCCTACAAGTGTATAAGTGTCAATGGCATACACGATGTGGAAGCCGGCATGGGGGATTACTGAACTTTGCATAAATGTTGTATGTTAAACATTAATGTCAATTGTATTTGCACCAATACTCTCAAACTGTTGTATCTGTGTTTACAGCATCATCTGGGCAAGGCAAAGGTGACAGTGGCCACATTGGTGGGGAGGAAGCAGGCCACTTGGAATCAGGTGTGGACACCACTGACACAGAGGGACCCAGTGGCATGGAGGGTGAGGATACCGGCACAGAGGCCTCCAATGAAGGCCAGTCCCTAGTGGTAGCGGACCTTGGAGTGACTATGACACCTGAGTCATTGTCTGGCATCCACATTCCAGGCTCCACATTTCCCTCTGGCTACCCTCCCAGTTGAACACAGCTGTCCCCCTAATATGGGCGGCATCACCTTTGCTGCATGTTCCTCTGTCTCTGCCCCAGTGTCCCAGTCTGAACTCAATCAGGAGGCTGTTGACCTATTACAGACTATCGCTATTGACTAGGCTGCACATCTGAATGCCATCCAGAAGGCTGGCTGTCCAGAACACCCTGATGTTGCCTTACCTGGATGGCATTCATGGTGCCCTGTCTGGCCTACAGTGGTCATTCCAGGATCTGGTATCCTATTTGGGTGCAACCTCCCACCCACCCCAACCTCATGCCCAGACTCCCACCTCTTCCCCATCAAAGATCCATCAACCCAGCTCTCTCCCAAGCACACACAAACATTTGCACACATCCACTACAACAACCACAAGCAGAACATCCTCACACTGATACAGCAAAAACAGCAAAAAACACACATGTACAGAGACCATACACCCCACCACCATACCTCCACCAAAAGCATAACCACAGGCATCTGACCTACTACTACACCAATACTCCAATGCACCACCAGCACACCGCACATGTCTGCACACTGACCACTACACAACCACACACACACATGCACCAGCACACACAGACACCAAACCAACACACACCACTCCAAGACACACATATACATACTGAACCCAACCGCAAACATTAACCCACCCAAAAGACAATCAGTAAGAGACACAAATCTAAGCACACAGCGCATACACCAGACCCTCATGTACCCACACCTTCAAAACACACACACGCACAAGAGACACAGCTGCTCCCTCTCCTCCCAATCGAAACTCCCTGAAGACCACCCTAACCATTTTCTTAACGAAGACCTACTTTTGTCCCTGGCCCTGCCCCTTCCAAACCCAAAACCACACCTCCCAAACATCTTTCAACCCCTTCCACCTTCCAAACCACCCCTTCTGCATCCCATTCTACCCCTTCCAAATGTAAGTCCACCTCTCCCAAATGTCTTATCATCCTTTCCAAATCTCAACCCACCCCTACCAAACCCACCCCTCACAAACCCAAACCAGCCCTTCCAAACCCCAAACCACCCCTCCAATACCCAATGACCCCGCGTGAGATCATTGAGCTTTCTGCCCCATAGATGCCCCTTCCAGAGGAGGTTTATTTCGGCAGTGACATTACGAGGCAAGTTGTGGCCGTGCACTCACAGTCTGGACTACAGGCATAGTACCTTTTTGTGCTATGTAGTTTATTTAATTTGTTTATGAGAGAATTATCTCAGGTTTATAAAACATTTTTATTTTGAGAACACATTTTTTCTGGCCTTATTTGATGAATGTTACTTATTTTTTGCTGATAATATCATTCCTGCAAATGCGTGTGCCAAACACTTGCTCTCATTTGTGACAGTGACCAGCACAGTTTGTGGATGGTAGCTAAATTACATTAGTGTTGTACATTTGTGATGGACATATTAATTTTGGTGCAAGCATTCATTTTGTTACTGGACACTGTTAGAAATGGGTTCTTTGGTTGACAGTCAGGTTACCCCCTGTTCAAGCAAGGACCCTCACTCTAGTCAGGGTAAAAGAGAATCACCCTCAGCTAACCCCTGCTTACCCCCCTTGGTAGCTTGGCAGAGCAGTAGGCTTAACTTCAGAGTGCTAGGTGTAAAGTATTTGTACCAACACACACGGTCACTTAATCAAAACACTACAAAATGACACAACACCAGTTTAGAAAAATAGGAAATAATTTATCTAAACAAAACAAGACCAAAACGACAAAAATCCGACATGCACAAATCAAGTTATGAATTTTTAAAGATGAAACTCAAAAATAGCGCTTAGAAACAAAAATGCTTCGATGAGGTGTTAACACTGCGTCGTGACGGAGTCGTTCAAAACAAGCCGACACCAGCGGTGCCGGACACGGAGTTGCGTAGACCCCCAAGTACAGTACCTTTGGTGAAGAGTGAAAAGAAGTCGCTGCGTGAAGTCGGGGTTCAGGCGCCGGTGCGAAACGTTGAATCCGCACACTTCGAGCGGCGTCGGTCACAACCTGGTGCGGCGACTTCCATGGAGTCGCGGACTTCAGCGGGCTGCAGCGGCGTCGGGCCTGCGAAGAGCGGCGTGTTCCAGCGAAGGTCACAGCGTCGGGTGCAGGTGGCATCACCGGATTCAGCAGCAGCGTCGGTCCGAAGTCGTCCAGGGTCGATTTCCTTGGATTTTCACCAGCTTTCCTTTCAAGGGCCCAGGGACTGGATAGGGCACCACTTGTCAGAGCAGGAGTCTCTCCAGAGACTCCAGGTGCTGGCAGAGAGAAGTCTTTGCTGTCCCTGAGACTTCAAACAACAGGAGGCAAGCTCTAAATCAAGCCCTCAGAGATTTCTTCACAAGATGGAAGGCACACAAAGTCCAGTCTTTGCCCTCTTACTCTGGCAGAAGCAGCAACTGCAGGATAGCTCCACAAAGCACAGTCACAGGAAGGGCAGCACTTCTCCTCTGCTCTTCAGCTCTTCTCCAGGCAGAGGTTCCTCTTGTTACCGGAAGTGTTCTAAAGTCTGTGGTTTTGGGTGCCTTTCTTATACCCAATTTCTCATTTGAAGTAGGCCTACTTCAAAGCAAAGTCTCCAGTGAATGTGAAATCCTGCCTTGCCCAGGCCTGGCTGCAGACACTCCCCAGGGGGTCGGAGACTGCATTGTGTGAGGACAAGCACAGCCCTTTCAGGTGTAAGTGACCCCTCCTAGCACAGATGGCTCATCAGGAAATGCAGACTACACCCCAGCTCCTTTTGTGTCACTGTCTAGTGTGAGGTGCAACCAGCCCAACTGTCAAACTGACCCAGACAGGAAATCCACAAACAGGCAGAGTCACAGAAATGGTATAAGCAAGAAAATGCTCACTTTCTAAAAGTGGCATTTTCAAACACAAAATCTTAAAATCAACTTTACTAAAAGATGTATTTTTAAATCAGAGACCCCAAACTTCAAATGTCCATACTCTCCCAAAGGGAATCTACACTTTAATCAGATTTAAAGGTAGCCCTCATGTTAACCTATGAGAGGGACAGGCCTTGCAACAGTGAACAACAAATTTAGCAATATTTCACTGTCAGGACATATAAAACACACTACTATATGTCCTGCCTTAACCATACACTGCACCCTGCCCTTTGAGCTACCTATCTTAGGGGTACACTTGCCAAGTCGAATTTACAGGTAAAGCTGCACACACAGACACTGCAATGGCAGGTTTGAGTCATGATAACAGAGCTACTTATGTGGGTGGCACAACCAGTGCTGCAGGCCCACTAGTAGCATTTGATTTACAGGCCCTGGCACCTCTAGCGCACTTTACTAGGGACTTACTAGTAAATCAAATATGCCAATCATGGATAAACCAATCACATACACATTTTGTAAAGGAGCACTTGCACTTTAGCACTGGTTAGCAGTGGTAAAGTGCCCAGAGTAACAAAAACAGCAAAATCAGAGTCCAGCATACATCAACAACCTGGGGAACAGAGGCAAACAGTTAAAGGAGACCACGCCAAGGATGAAAAGTCTAACAGACACTTACACCAAAATTAAGAGTGTTTCTGTTTTTGTGACTGGAGAATGCATGGGTGTTTATTTTGACATGATATGTCAATGATATGCTCATATGCTTTATGCAGAGAACCTGGTACTGAGCACTTAAATGGCATCTAGTGTTTGTGATATATTTCACACACAAAGGGGACATTTGACCTTCCTACATCTTTGAATTGTTTGCAGTTCAGATGTAAGATTGGCAGTACATTCTGTGTACACCCACCTGTAGCATGTTGTAGTGTAATTGACACACCAACATGGGATTGTTTGGTTCAGATTGGGTGTACTGTTTCAGTTGATGATTTCGATATTTCTTGGGAATAATTACACACACCTGTACTGACACATTTCTCTCTGTGATTGCTGTAACTTTTTGTGTTGGTGTCCATTGCCATGAAGGCAGTTCATACCAGATGGGTGAGTGTTACTTATTTCTCAAGATCTGTTCTGATACATATTCTAACTACACCATTACATTAAGCATTGTGCATCATTATGGTGTTGCTTACAAAAAACATTTATCCATGCACAAGTCCAGTACTACTGGGAAGCAACAGCTCAGAGGATAACAGGATTGACCATGACTTGCCTTCTGTTCCAGCGATGACAGGGTTGACTTCCATCTTACCCCTCGCCCAGGAGCAATGGCAGGACTGGTATGAGCAGGTTCATGGTGGCAGAAAATGTGGAAAGCATAAAAAGGGTGCGTTTCATGCTTATATACCTCCCAAACCGCCAACTCAGGTGTGGAGGTTTAGCCAGCGGTAAAAGTGCCTAACATCCTGCTGCTAACCACTTTAGCAAATGTAACCAACTTAGCCTATGGCGCCGTCGATGCGCGATGCAGGTGGTGATTCTTGGCAGTGACACTGGACCGTTGGCAGTCTTTTGCCTATGCTCTCACTAACATCTAAATAGAAAGTGAGGACTGTCACGCAGTGGGTGGATTTTCAATCGAAAACTCAACAATGGGACCGTTACCACCAACATCTAAATCAGGCCCTATATTTTTGGCAAATGTATGTGAAAATTATGAATTAAAATGCACTATTTGACCTTGTTTTTTAATTTTTTTCTTGCACAGAAGAGACCTGATCCTCGAGAAGAGGTCTGGCTCAGTCACTATATGTGCTTGCTGCAATTTAGTGTAACTGTTTAGCCCCTCCGCATTCAGGGATCATGCCAGCCCCTTGAAATAAGTAGTGTTAGACCTGTCAGCTTTTGTCTTTACCCTCCAATTTTCTGTAATATATTTTTCCTGGCATTTGGATTCTGTGCACTTTACCACTGCTAACCAGTGATAAAGTGCTTGCGCTCACTCTCTAAGGCATGATACAATTGGCTTACACCAGATTGTAATAATTAACTTTCTGATAAGTCCCTAGTAATATGGTATACCATATACACAGGGCTTTTAAATTAAATTCTTCTAGAAAGCCTGCAGCATTTATTGTTCCACTCAATTAAGTAGCCCCTTAAAACATGTACCAGGTCTGTCATTGCAGCCTGGATGCAGTTTTAAACTGCTAAATCAACTTGGCAAAAAAACTCTTTGCCAACTCCCCTTTTATTAGATTTATGTCACACCTAAGGTAGGCCTTAGGTAGCACAAATGACAAAGTGCATTGTAATTAAAAGGTTGGACGTGTACTTTTAAGTTTTACATGTCCTAGTAGTTAAAACATCCTAAATCAGTTTTCGCTACAGGGTGTTCTACCTGTCCCGTGGGATAACATTGGCTTGCCTTATTACATTTAATAAATGATAACATTTGATTGGAAACTTGTTTGGTGTCTACGAAATTATCATTTAAAACATTTAATAGTAAAGTCAGATTTTGAATTCCAATTTTTAAAATGTTACTTTTAGAAAGTTGGCATTTTTCTGCCCTAGCTACTTTGTGCCTGAAGCCTGTTCCAGGATCACATGACTGGGTGTAGTTGGCAGATGAACTTTGTTTATTTTTCTGACCCAGTCCAAAATAGAGGGATTAGTTGTGCCTGGATGGCCCATCAATGGAAGGAAGGAGCGCAGAGCTGGGCAGAGCCCCACTTGCAAATCAATGGGCTGTGCCCTTCCTTCACACAAAGAACATGACACCAGTACATTGTTCATGCAGCCAGCCTGTAGCCAGGACAGTGGACGCAAGAAATCCCAAGCACTTCAAGGGGAATTCTCTGGAAACTTCTCCAACTTCAAAGAAGGTACCAAGTGTAAAAATGGCAGCCTCAGACTCACTCTTCAGTTCAACTTCTGGACATGAGCAAGGACTCTCAGAGAACTGACTGAAGCCTGCTTTGAACCCTCAAAGGCCTGCCCTCTTGCATGCACCCTGTTCCACTGCTTGAACACAGGATTATGAGAGTGACTCCAGGGGTCAGTTGGCTTGCCTTCTGATCAGCGCATCATGGACAGAAAAGGCTATAACCATCATGAACCTGCATTAGACCCAGCAGCTTAAGCAAGTCCTAAACCCCCCAAATGGTGCCTCTCCAGTCCTCGATCCTTGGATGTGGTAGTAAATGTGCCCAGGTAGCCAAAGTCCCAAAAATCTGAAACGTGTAACTTAGAAAAAGTTGAACCGAGAGGTGACCGGGACCAAACTGCTCATCTATCTAACAAGGTGCATCGCTGGTTGGTCTGACTCCACTACATTCTTCTCTGAAGCAGCAAATCCTGTTCAGCAGTGCTTCAGAGAAAATTAACTCCTGCTCTACTGATTGGATTTTTGTCATTTTGGTGTCAAGTAATTTCACTTTAATACTGCTTGAGCACTGCATACATATTTTACACATTGCTTCTAAGTTAAACCTGCCTGCTTTTGTGCCAAGCTACCAGTGGGTTAAGGACAGATTCTCTTGGTGACTTTTGTGGTTCACCCTGACCAACATTGTGGCTTTTGCTTCATCAGGGTTAAAACCCCACTCAACCAACAATCCAAATTCTCTCAGGTGACATCTAAAATAAATATTTGTTTCTGTGGTGTTGTTATATTGATCATGATGTTATTATGGGACTGATGTTAATTATTGTGATGTCACCAAATTTGAGGAAATGTTAGCTTTTCCTTGGAAGATTGAGGATCAAATGTCAAATATTGTCAATTCCTGTGATATTATTAAAGTTATAAAGTGTCTTATGTTACTTCTACTACCCCTGGCATTTTGCTAAATCAACATCCATGGTCTTGGGTTTATTTTACTGACTTAGATTTGAGAGGCTCTGAGTACTATCAAACACCTACCTAATATTGTTTTCTTGAGGTGTTAGGGAGGGTTTCCCACATATAATCGGATTTCTTGATGCACCTTTCACTTCAGGAACAGCTTTAATTATTTGATTATTGCTAATGTTCCTAGCTAGATAGCTGTCTGAAAAACAGAGCGAATAAGAGTGGAGGAATTGGGCAGCCCTGCTTAGTCTTGCTTCTAGGGTAACTTCCCCTACTTTTTCTTAGTGCCTTACAACCGCTAGATGAACCGTGTGTTGAACTGTGTGGGAGTATTCATCCACAGAAAGTCACTTTCCCCCCCAAAAAACATCAACCAAAAATGTTGTGAACTCCAGATTTTTGCCCAAGGAAAATGTTTAGATAAAACACATAAAACACTCATAGATCTTGTTTTAACAATTTGTATTCAGCTTTAATAACACTCTGTGATTTTGCACAGCACTGGTACACAGAGGAGGTAATCTCCTGTAAGAGAGAATTCTAAATTGTGACTCAGAAACCATGTGGACCTTGTGCCTTTCCATGGCCATTTATTTTAATGATTCCTTCTAATTTTTTGCAGCTTACAGTTGTTGGGTGATATTTTGGTAACGTTAGGTTCCTGCAGGAATGTTAATGAACATAACTATGGAACATTAAAAAAAACATTCATTACCATCTCTTGATCTTCTTCTGCAGTGCCTGATCAGGTATTTTATATAGAAGGATAGTGTTGGACGTTCGAGGGACTACATTTACTAGTTCCACCTGAATAGAAGCAACAGTAGAGAAATAGTTGGACTTTGGAGAGATTAGCTTTACCATTCCTTCTCCAATCTTAACAACAAGAGGGAAATTGTTGGGCTTGAAAGGGGTTTAATTTCTTATTCCTTCTCTAAAGTAGGCAAAAACATGGAAAATGATGCACTTTACAGGGATTAGATTAACTATTTTCACTCCAACTTCAGCAAGATTCGGGATAGCGTTGGACTTTGGAGTTCTCAAATGTATTATTTTTAAATATCTACACTACAATAGAGAATGTGTTGGACTTGGAAGGGGTTTCATTTAGTATTTCCTCTCTAACATAAGCACATACAGGGAAAGTGGTGGACTTTGGGGAATTTAGATTTACTAGTCTTAATTCAAATTTAGTAACTGTAGGGAAAGTGTTAAACTTTAGAGGGGTTAGATTTACTTTTGCCTCACCAATGTTAGCAAAAGTAGGGAAATTGTTGTACTTTTGAGGGGTTAAATGTACTATTCTTATTCCAATTTAAACAACATTACAGAAATTGTTGGGCTTTGGAGGTGTTAGACAGGGAAGTCCCACTCCAATCCAAGCAATAGTAGGACAAGTGATGGACTTTGGAGAGGTTAGGTTTACTATTCCCACTGCAATCTGAACCACAGCAAGGGACACAGTGAACTTTGGAGGCGGTAAACTTATAATAACAACTCCAAAATGTTTTTTTGATTAAATGTTAAGTAAAAGCTAAACAAAAACATTTAAGCCTATTAAAATAAAAATACGTTCATTATAGAGCTAGTTAAATTGAATTATAAATACAACATTTGTACTACATGATAATGAAAAATATACATAGCTACAATAAAAACAAAACAGGCTAAATAAAAAATGTAAACATTAAACATATTTAAAATAAAAACATTTACCTCATTGCTACCCAATAGACCCAATAAACAATTACAATTAATTAAACGTACATTTTCTAAATGAAACATCATTAATATTAATTTACTAATTAAATAAAACAAAATTATAACAAACAATAAATATAAAATGTTTTTGTTGTTTTTGACTAAATAAACTGCTGACCAACCAAATACCAATTAATTAAAAAACAAGGACCCTCAATACAACCCACACGGTCGGTGCTGAAGCGGCGGTAATACCCCCAACAGGCCGGCGGTAAAACAAATGGGATCACGACCACGGCGGAAACCGCCAACAGATACAGCCACTTTAACACTCCGATCGCCACAGCGGTAGCAATAAACACCACAATGGTAACTGCCAACAGACAGGCAGAAGTCAATATAACACCCACCCCATCACATAGCCGCCCACCCGCCAGCTTTTCTGGGGCAGTACCAATGCCATCAAAAGCACAGCGGAAACAGTACACAGAAGGAAAACCACTCACCTTTCGACACTCAACAAAGAACCAGAACGCCATGGAGCCCGAGCTGCAGGTCCTGCCCATACTGGTCTACCTCCTCATCTACCAGGAGTATGAACGGCGGCGGCGAGGACCACGGTGAGTACTGCACCTAGTACACAGGGAAGGAAAAAGAGAGTGACACACACATGCAACAAATAACACCCCCACCCTCACCCACAACACCATACACACAAACAGATGCATCAACATTACATTTACACCCCGTAACCCCCTGGAAGAGCGCAAGGACAAAATGAATTGAGTCAGATCAGTGATATATTAGAAATAGTCAGATATACGTAATAATTTGAAAAACAGTATTTACAAAAATATACAAGATGTACATAAGGTGGTACATTGTCCACTCAAAATGTCCGTGGGCCACTAGGCCAAAACTCATAGGCCAAGCCCACACTTGACTCCTGCCTCAATACGGAGAGAACACTCCAGGGGCATCAGGTCGAAACACACAGGCACCTCAGGAGGAAGGGGAAGGGGAAGGGGTGGCACCTCAGCCGGAAGATGGAATAAAACCACTGCTCCTTGAGGGGGCCCCATGCCCACAGTGATGTCCTGGGGAGTGCAAGGCCACAGTCTCTCAAGTCTCTCAAGTGGGTGGTTTGCCCACTGCTTGGTCCTGGGGAGTGCAAGGCTACAGTCTCTCAAGTGAGTGGTTTGCCCACTGCTTGGTCCTGGGGAGTGCAAGGCCACAGTCTCTCAAGTGGGTGGTTTGCCCATTGCTTGCTCCTGGGGAGTGCAAAGCCACAGTCTCTCAAGTGGGTGGTTTACCGACTGCTTGGTCCTGGGGAGTGCATTGCCACAGTCTCTCAAGTGGGTGGCTTCTCCACTGGTTCTGGAGGGGGCTTTGTGCCCAGTGTGCTTCATCCTGCCAAGGATAGGGTGAGTGGATGCCTTTCTCCACTGGTTCTGGAGGGGGCTGTGTGCCCCGTGTGCTTCATCCTGCCAAGGATAGGGTGAGTGGATGCATATCTCCACTGGTTCTGGAGGGGGCTTTGTGCCAAGTGATTCAACACTTGTGGTGTGGCAGTTCACAATCCCTCATCTGGGTGTTTGAGGCACGACATTTGCAGGGACCATGCTGCATGATAGTTCATGGAGGCAGGTCTAGACTCCATCCGGAGGCGGCTACAGCTGCAAACTGGTGGTAGTGCCGGTGCTGGTGTGGGGGTGCTGCCAATGGTGGAGGGAGGCTCCAGCCCTTCTCCTGCTGCCTCGGACGGCTGCCCACTGGGGCAGCTGCTGCTGGTAGTGGTGCTACTGTCAGTGGTGCAGGTGGCGGTGCCTGCGGCAGTGCTAGCGGCGATTCAGGTGGCAGTGCTAGCCACGGTGCAGGTGTCGATGCTGCCAGTGATGGAGGGAGGCTCCAGCCCTTCTCCTGCATCCTCGGACGGCTGCCCACTGGGGCTGCTGCTGCTGACAGTAGTGTTGTTTGCGGCGGTGCAGGTGGTGGTGCAGGTGGCAGTGCTTGCGGCGGTGCTAGCAGCGGGGCTGCTGGCCGAAGTACAGGTGGCAGTGCTGTAGGTTTTGCTGATAGCCACCAGGTCTTCACCTGCAGCCTCGGACGGCTGAAGTGCCTTGCCTGGTAAATTGTGCCCCTTCCTCACATTGGCAGATGGTGGTGTGACCTTGGGTGTGGCAGCTGGAGTCTTTGAGGTGGCCTTGCTGGGTGGTTGTGGCTCCTTCCCCTTGCTGGATGCTGTCCCCCTCTTCACCTTGCCTGGTAGCGGAATGGTTTTGGCCTTGGGAAGGGTTGGTGGCACACTGGCTGGGCTGATGGGTGACCCCTTTGAGTCTCTGATAGCTGCAGGAACCACAGCGGATGTGAACTTGGTGGCTTAGGTGCTGTGCTGGGTTCTGGCCACCCTGGTCCGAGGGGAAGAATGGGGGGGGAGGGGTAGGGAAGATGTCAATGTTTGCCAGGAAAATCTTCTTAGGGACACTGGGGCGCGAAGAAGGTTTGGGAGTGGATGAAGAGGGAGTGGTTGTAGGAGGTGTCTGTCAGCTGAGTTTGGGTGCAGGTGTATGGGCTGGATGCAGTTGTAAGGTGGATAGCTGTTGGGTGGGTGGGTGCTTGCGTTTGTGTACTTTGGGAGGAGGGGTCACAGACACAATGGGAGAGGACACAGGGGATGAGTGCATGAATGTGGGGGTGGTGACTGCCAGTGAGGGGTGTGTAGTGACAGGCGTGCTGGTGATGGAGGTAGTGGATGAGGATGTAGTGCATGCAGGTGTGAGTCGATACGCTACTGGGAGTGAGGTGGACGATGAGGAGGAGGGGGACACAGTGGAGGCAGTGGATGTTGGTATGTCTGCATGGGGATGGTGCTTGTGTGAGTGCCTGTGAGATGAAGTGTGGTGCTTGTGTTTGCCGGAGCCACTTCTGTGTGTTGATTTGGATGAATGCTGGTCTGAAGGGGTGCTTGGGATAGGCTGGGGTTGAGGGGATTGGGTATGTGTTAACCACACTGGGCAGAGAGGGACTAGGAAATTACCTAGACACTTGTCTAAGAACTGCACCATGGACCAAATAGCTTAACTCTTTGAGGAAGTGGAGAGTTTATTAGCCCCTAAGTCCAAAAAGTCTGTGAAGAGAGAGGCTGACGCTTCAACGAAGGACATAAAGTCCTTTTTCGCCCCCACAAGCAGAAAGTCCTAGGCAAATTCCCCAAGGAGCACCAACCCAGTGCCCATCACACCCATAATCTCTGTACCTCCTACAGATCACTTACAAGTGAGGGTGCCAACCCTACAAGGGTCCACAGTATCCTCCACAGAGTATTCCAACCGTTTTGCATCACTTGCGCCCTTACTGGCCAGTACTAATGATGATAACATATGTAAGGGAACAGAGGAGATATTAAATCAGATAGGGAATCAGGGGGAAGATCCTGTTGGGTCCCAGCTAACTAAATTGAGAGGTGAGATTGTGACCCTAACGGAGTATATGATAACCTTGAGTAATATGATACACAAGAACTTGGATGATATAACTGAAATAATTAATAATATAAGGAAAGCGCCTCCTGTGCTTGAACTCAAGAGTCCTGGCCTTGGCAGGGGTTGGTGGCACACTGGCTGGGCTGAAGGGTGCCCCCTCAAATCCAGCCAAGTGAAATCTACTTCTCTGGAGAGCGCAAGGAAGAGAGAGTAAATACGGCGCTACTGAGCAACAATGAGAAGATAACTGTAGCCCCTGATACAGCCAACATAAGTCCAAGTGATATGAATGCAATGGGAGGAGCCAGACAAGATGCGCACCAAAAAAAAGAGTGCCTGAAACCTAGGAAGAGAGACACTCCTTGGAAACCTTCCCAGGCCCATAATGGTGCTAGACAGTACAATCTATACTTGACGAACATCCCAAAGCTAACTTATGGACACAAATAATCAGGGGACTCACTTAAAAACAAAGTAAGTCACTGGATCAGGGGAGTAAAGAAATATAGATCAGTCATTCGAGAAGGCATAGTTTATGCCCACATTCAGGTGAAGGATCTGGAATGGACTTTATAGGGCCGAAATTAACTAATCAGTCTCTGGTAAAGGGATTACTAGCACTCGAACAAAGATCAAGACCCTGTATCCAGACTCAAATTAGCCTAAGCCAATCTACCCCCCTTCTAACTGCAAACCCTTTTCGCAGGGGAAACCAAAGTATTCAATTTTTCCAAAACACATACAGTTTGGACCGGTACCCAAGGGACAAAATCTCAAATGCTGATTGACTAAAAGCCCTTTACCCAAATGGAATGGGAAAGGGCCTGCCGACCAATATAACTGTGGAGTCCTGTGAATCAACTAGCCCCACACCTGGCCGTGGGGAAGCCAAGGAATTGCATTGCAATACCCCCAGTGGGCGCCAGGCCGGGCGGGATAGGGCCTATCACTCCCACCAGGGGCATGGAGGGAAGGTTAGACTCAGGAGGCCACGATGACTTTCTAGTCAAACTTCTATCCTGGAACGTGGCAGGTTTGCGATCTAAAACAACCAACCCAGAATGGTGTAGCATTATAGCTCAGCATCAAGTTATTCTGCTCCAGGAAACATGGGCACCCCTAGCGATCCACAGACCAGGATATTTGACTTTTTAGAAGGCTGCTCTCCCTTCCTCATCTGGGAGAGCCTAGGGAGGGCTAATAATCTGGCTGAAACAAGACTTGTTCCCGAAGGTAAAAGAGCTATCTTTCCCCACCAGCGATATATTGGCAGTGGAGTTGGAAATCAGCAATCCAAGGGGATACACCCGCATAGTGATTGTAAACATTGTAAACATCTACATTAGACCTGTGCCACGAGGTGCACAGATTGCTATGCTGAACCTTCTTTTGGATTTCCTGATCCAGCTGCCAGGGGGAGCAGGCCTAATCGTAGCAGGGGATTCCAATATGTAACTAAGTGCCAAGGATGATTTTTCTCGAACAGGAACTCAATATGCAGACCCTTGGAACAGATCAGGCCCAGTCCAGGAAATAATAAAGTAAACTGGGGGAGCGGTAGCTGCACTAGAGAATTTAATAAACAACGTGGGATTAAGGCAAGTAAACGGGAATACCAAGTCGGATACCCCGGCAATGCCCACGTACTAAAAAGGAACTTATGTGAGCCTCCTGGACTACATTTTTGTAGATGATACTCTTATGCTTTCCCTCAGTGATATGGCAGTCATCCCTAGGGCTGTTAGTGATCATCAAGCCCTCTGTGCAGTTTTTATATCCTCCACATTTAGTAGTAGTAATTTGTCCCAATGGGTGATGGGCAACCGCAACCGCACACAGCGCCAGCGGAATTACCTTATTTCCACTTGTCCCTCCTCAGAGGTCAGGCAGCCGCCATTTTAGGGGGGCACAGGGCATGGCACCTAACTGAGTCACAGCAAACATTGGCACAGCAACTGACTCTCGGATTCACATACAGGTTCTGTAAAGGAAAAGGTGCATCGTTATTTCAATTGATGTGTGAATGTGACCCTCTGCTCACGGTTTTACTCCAGAGGCTTCAACCGCTGAGGATGAATATGAGATGGCGACATCCTCCGGTGTACAGACCCCTGGTGGACCTTGTGAAAATGGAGGACAGACACATTATCCTAACAGACAGACTTGATCGGCCCACAGTCCAAGAACTGTGTGCCCAATTGGAGCCAGACCTGATGTCAGCTATCCGCCAGCCCACAGGTATCCCTCCTCTAGTGCAGGTCCTGTCAGTGTTCCATTTCCTGGCAAGTGGTTACTTCCAAACAACAGTGGCCATGGCATCAGGGATGTCTCTGCCAATGTTCTCCAACATGTTGACCAGAGTGTTGTTAGCCCTGCTGAAACACATGCGCAGCTACATCGTATTCCCCCAGGTGGAGGATTTGGCCACAGTGAAAGCTGACTTTTATGCCCTGGGACATATCTCCAACATCACAAATGCCACTGATGGTACACATGTGGCATTCCCCCCCCCCCCCCAGAGAAATGAACAAGTGTTCAGGAATAGAAAAAGCTATCACTCTATGAATGTGTTTGGCAGACTAAAACATCTCCCATGTGAATGCCAAGTATCCTGGCTCTGTGCATGATGCATTTATCTTGAGGAATAGCAGCATCCCATATGTGATGGGCCAACTCCAGGGCACCGGGTGTGGCTAATAGGTGAGCCCAAGGTACCTACCCAGTATAAGTTGGTGTCTGGGTATGGGGTTGTCCCTAAGGGTTAGTGTGTGTCTAACAGGTATCCCTCGTTATTTGCAGGTGACTCTGGTTACCCCAACCTCTCATGGCTACTGACCCCAGTGAGGAATGCCAGGACAAGGGCAGAGGAACGTTACAATGAGGCACCTGGGTGAACAAGGAGGATAATTGAAAGAACCTTTGGCCTCCTGAAGGCCAGGTTCCGGTGCCTCCAACTGACAGGTGGATCCCTGTACTACTCACACAAGAAGGTATGCCAGATCATTGTTGCATCTTGCATGTTGCACAACCTGGCCTTGAGATGCCAGGTGCCTTTTCTGCAGAAGGATGAGCCTGGAGATGGTCTTGTGGCAGCGGTGGAGCCTGTGGACAGTGAGGAAGAGGAGGCGGAGGAAGAAGATGTGGACAACAGAAATAATATAATACAGCAGTACGTCCAGTGACACACAGGTAAAACACTGTAACTTCACTTTACATTTCAGTTTTGTGTTGGACATTGTACATGGCAGCCTGATTTCCCTATGTCTATGGCCACTTACTGTACCCTTTGGCATCTCTATTTTCAGATCTCTGTGGCCCACTTTGGCTCCTGGTATGTTTACTGCTGCCCACTAAAGGTCATTCCAATGTAAATTTAACTGTACATATGACTTGCAATGCTTTCATGATGTTGTACTAATACATATTTGAATCATTTGACAGATTCCAGATTTGTATTTGTTCCAACGGTGTTTATTTAAGTGCTCATAAGTATTGGGGGATGTGCAATGGGCTGGGGTGATGGTGGAGGAATGTCCGGTTAGAGTCCAGTCTTTTGGTATCACAGGTGCATTGTCCAAGGGGGCATAGGAAGAGGATCAATGGCAGTTTAAGGTGTACAGGGTGACAGAGTGGGACAGAAGGGTGACAATCAGTAGAGTCTTATTTTCTGGCGGGGTCTTGGCAATGTTCTCTGGCTTCTGCCTGGATCGCAGGGACCGTTTGCGGGGTGGTTCTCCTTCTGCAGGGGGTGGGGTGCAGGTGGCCTTTGGTTCCTGTAGCAGGGCCTCATGTTCACTAGTGCCGGCAGAGGTGGAGGGCTGTTCTTCGGTGTGGCTAGTGTCAGGGGCCTGTTGGTGTGCCACTGCCTCCCTCATGGTGTTGGCCATGTCAGCCAGCATCTCTGCAATGGTGACCAGGATGGTGTAGATGTGTTTGAGGTCCTCCCTGATCCCCAGATACTGTCCCTCCTGCAGCCGCTGGGTCTCCTGCAACTTGGCCAGTACCTGGCCCATCGTATCCTGGGAATGGTGGTATGCTCCCAGGATGTTGGTGAGTGCCTCCTGGAGAGTGGGTTCCCTGGGCCTGTCCTCCCCCTGTTGCACACCAGTGCTTTCAGCTTCCCTGTTGTCCTGTGCCTCTGTCCCCTGAACCATGTGCCCACTGCCACTGACCCCAGGTCCCTGATCATCTTAGGTTTGTGGGGTTGCCTGGGGTCCCTGTAGTGGTGGGCACACTGCTGATTGACGTGTCCTGAAGAAAGTGACATGGGCCCGCTGGGTGGGTGCTGTGGTGGTGTTTCCTGAGGGGGGAGGCTCTGTGGTGGGTTGGGTCTGTGGCAGGATAATCGACTGTCCAGAGGACGCTGATGGGCCAAGTTGGTCATCGTGATCCAGGCTTGCAGAGCTGCTGTCGTCACTGTGGGCCTCTTCTGGGGGGGGGGACTGGATGTTGCTGGCTATTTCTCTCCAATGAAGTTGAGTAGGGGTCCCAAGAGAATGCAAATGCAGTGTTATTGTATCTGCGTGTGCCATCTTGTGCATGGGTGTGTTGCCCTGTATGGTTGTGATTTCCCTATCAGCTTTACCTTGTGTGCGTGGTGATTTTGTGGGCCAGGTTATTCTCTCTACTGGCCATGCTGTGCAGATGGGTGTACATGCAGGTCTGTGATGGGGGTCCATGGATTGTTGTGGCATGCAGGGCTTGGTATTGGGATGGGTGAGTTGTGATAGTGGGGTATGTGTGAGTTGGTGGAGTGATGGGAGTGAGGGTGAGGGTGGGGGTATGTGATGGCATGCAGGTTGGGGGGTGATAGTAGTAAAGATTCGACTTGCTAGAGTCCAGTCCTCCTGCTACTCCTGCGAGGCCCTCAGGATGCTTGATCGGTAAGACTTGCTCCTCCCATGTTGTTAGTTGTGGGGGAGGAGGTGGAGGTCCACCGCTAATCCTCTGTACTGCTACCTGGTATCTTGCAAACACGGAACATACCTTCCTCCATAGGTCGTTCCACCCTGATGTCATCCCTTGTTCTGGAGTACTGTCCCACGGCGTTGACCCTGTTCATGATTCTCTGCCAGAGCTCCATCTTACCTGCAATGGACGTCTGCTCTACCTGTGATTCAAATAGCTGTGGCTCTACCCGGATGATTTCCTCCACCATTACCCTTAGCTCCTCCTCTGAAAACCTGGGGTGTCTTTGGGGTGCCATGGATGTGGTGTGAGTGGTATGTGTGAGGGTGTGTGGGGTGATGTGTTGGGGTGTGTGGTGTGAGGTGAGTATGGTGTATGGGTGATGGTGTTTTGTGGCTCTGATTGAGTGGGTGCTCCTGGCTTGTCTCTCTCTGTTTGCTATCTTTTTTTTGTAGATGGCCTTGTGGGTAATGTGAGTGTGTGTTTTATGTTGGATTGGGTGTGTGGGTGTGGTGTGTGTATGTGTGTCAGGTGTGTGTAGTTTGAATTGTCCAATGTGGTGGTGTTTTGTAAGTGTGTGTGTATTTTGAGCATGGCGGTGTGTACAGCCAATGGTTTACCGCAGTTGGAAGACCGCTGCGGTGATTCGTGGGTCTTGATACTGTGGGTATATTCCTGTTGGCGTAACAGCGTGGGTTTTGGTACCGCCAATTTATCACTGACCTTTGGTCTGGCGGACTTGTGTGGGTGTCAGTATAGTGGTGGATTTCTCAGTATGGGTCATAATACCCGTAGCGGAATACCGCCGCGGGCACGGTATGTTGGCGGCCGTCAGCACAGCAGTAGGCGGCATTTACCACCAGGGTTGTACTAAGGGCCAAAGTATTTAAACAACAATAAAACAATTATATAATAAGTATGTTTGTTACTTTAATGAATAAGAAATATATGTTTCAAATAACTGTCCATCCTATTCCCCTAATAACCCAAGAACCAACTACAAAATTAAAAATCAGAAAATAAATTAATAAAAATGAACAAGCCATGAACATTTATTTAGAGATCGCACAAGTGTTGGAGCTGCGACCCCAGGCATGTCTATTTAAAATCCTGCCACTGCTTTTGCTACCCATGGCCACGGAGGTGTAAAAATGGGCTTGCCCTGATGGGTATTGGGACTCTGCTCCACGTGTTTTCAGGTCATATACTAAGAGTCAATAACATCATATTATTCACTAGAAGTGTGATAAAAATGGAACAACATTGGGACTGTGACTGTCAACTGTGGTAACTAAAAAATTATTTTAAGTGCTGTAGTGTGAGAGTGGCTTTATGTGAGAGAGACCGTGTGCATATGTATACATGTGCCTGTTTGTATATGTGAGCAATTGAGTGTTAGTGAAAGTGAGTGAGAGTCCATGACAGGTAGTGAGTGAGAATCAGTTACATTGAGTGTCAGTAAGTGAGTATAAGTTAGTGAAAATGAGTGAGTGAGAGTAAGAGTGACTGCAAGTGAGCAAGAGTTGGTGAGAGTGAGTGTGCTGAGTATGAGGAAGTGTTAGAGGGAATGAGTGTGACTGAAAATGAATGTGAGTGGTTATGTTTGAGAGTGACAGTGAGTAAGAATGAGACTTTTGAAAATATCATTGCATGTGAATTGCAAGTACCAATATATAAAATTGAAGAAGCAAATAATAAAATGTTAATAACTATTTAGAAACCTATTCAAAGGGCCAACCACATCGAGTCCTCTTTTGTACCCTTGTCCCTTCCTTCCTCCTTTGATAGCCCCCTGAATTACTTTAGTACAATTCACAATATGGCCCACTATTGTGTTTTCCACCAATTTCTATTTATATGTGCAGCAGGACTAGTACTCTCCCTATCAAAGTTCTTCATAATAATAATTGTTTGTCTAGGTATACAGTAATAATATCAAGATTGTCTGTTTGCCTTTTTCTCCACAAGTGTCAGGCATTTCTCTGATGTCTGCAGCTGCAAGTGCCACGGGGCACTCAAAAACTGAAAGTGCTATCCAAGCCTTTGTGTAATGGTTGTACTATGGAAAATTGCCATCACTAAGCCTCTTTGGCTGTTTGTATAGATTGGGATAAGCAGTCAAGTCTTAGCTCAATGGAGATGAGGGCTAGTCTGGTTACAGTAAACACTATTTTCACAGCTGAATCAAATATAAGAAGGCTCTCTGGATCTCTGTGAGTACCCAACACTATAATGATATCTCTACAGTATACATATAAGTACAGTTATTTGAATTCAAACAATGGGAGGGATGTGCAACACAATACCCAGTGAATAATGATGTCACACAATATAGCACTGAAACCAGGACGTCTGTCTATTTAGTGTAGACTATTTGGCACAGTTGATAATCTTGAACTTTTGTACAATCCTGCAATAAAAGGCACAATTCTGCAACAATGCTATTAGGTAATGATGGAATGATTGAAAGAGTTCTGAAATGTTTTCAACCAATCCAACAAATATGTTTGCTAGCTGACTATCAGCAATACACTGCAAAGTGAAAGAATCTTGATCCTCCAGGCAAAGTGGAGATAATTGTTACAACTCCCTAACGTTTACTATATGATCCCGAAGTGTTTGCAAACACCTGAGACAAAATATGGAGTAAAGCCAAATAAATGAAAATAAGAGATAAATAGCATAGGAAGGGAACAGTGTTTCCGAGTTTGAAAACTACTTCAGGAAGGTGAACTTCCTTCCTAGGTTTAGGGGTTATGGGTTCAATCCCACCAATAGTCTTACCTTGCTCTCGTTGAGTCATAGAGGTTTTGGGTAGGTAGTTTGTCACTCAGGAAGGACCAACCTCGATGATGATGAGCACAGAGAGTTGCCTCACCCACAGACATGGATTTAAGTCCATATTCTGAAAGAGTTTCTCACAAGGCACAGCAGCCTCTCTTTCAATCCAGCAAGCTGGCAATCTCACTAAGTAAAGCGCTATTGCAACAAAATCAGGTAATAATGAAGCACCGGTTTTACAAATGTCTGCTCATAATGTTCATAACTTTCTGAAACACACAAACATAACAGACACAAAGTGACCCCCATCTGCCCCAAACTTCTGCACTCAATTGACACAGGGAAGCTAGTTGGCAAATCCATTGGGTGCAGTGATACAGCCCACAAACTGAGTATAGGCTGCCACTCAATAGGCCTGTATAGAGATTGTAAAAGGAGGCCACCCCGTTGAAGCAACAAATGGCGAGATCAATGGCCACTCTCCTCTTCCAGGGTACTCCAGAAGAATACCCTTGAGGAACACCAATCTATAGTTTGATAGGTCTCTCAGTATCAGAAGCCCCACAACTGTTATTAAACACATACAACCCAGTGTGGATGCTCATTAATATCTTTAAGCATACCAAGACTGGTTGTTCATCATATGGTCTCTTCTATGAGGAATGTGTGTTTAGTAACTCTGACCAGGAAAAACACCCAAGAATGTAGACTTTTCTCTGTCCCCTGTAGTATCCTCCATCCCGCAAACTGCTGCCAAAAAGAGAATTCTTTTTTTATAAAATCTTTTTATACATTTTTCTAACCATTTAACAATACTGAACCATAAACTTTAAAACCTAACATAGCAGATTGTTTCAATTAATACATGCATTGTATATGAGGCCACAGAGTACATGTATACTGCGAATCATCACTATTGTGATCACGCTAGTTCAGTGACCAGCAATCTCATCGTCTGGAGGCCCACAGATCCCAGACCTTCTAATGGTTATAATCACAACCTCCATCTTTGCCAGCCTGGTATAGTAGTCTGTACCGTGGGTGCCTGGTGGGTGTTGGAGAGCAATGCTGGGCTGAAGCACATATGTAGGCATTTCTTAATTAACAGATAATCTCAAGGCATTCCCATTTATCTGTAATATTTGTGTGTGTCTTGGTAATGAAGGCTCTGGGTGTTGCAAATAGAGGAGCATATCTGCAAACAGTGACACCTTGTCATCTGATCTATCCTGCAAAACCATTCAATTGAGCATCCCTTCTGATCCGCTCTATCAAGGTCTCTACTGAAAGAGCGAAGAGGAGGGGGGCAAGGGGCATCCTTATCTCGTGCCCCACTGAAAGTCAAAGGAGGGGAAGAGTACTCAACTGATTGTAGTGTAGGAAGTTGTATAAGGCTGCTATAAATGCCACAAAACTTGGGCTTGTGTTCATTCATTGGAGAATCTATGGCATAAAAGGCCAATGTATAGTATCAAATGTTTGTTCATAATCTAACATGAAAAATGCTGAATGGCCCTCGAAGACATTGATGAGGCCAGTGCCACCTAGATCCTAAGTATGCAGTGCTTCTTGCCCCTATTTGGCATCAAGCCATTTTAGCCCTCATGGACCTCTCAACAGCCACCAGTCCTGTGACCTCAACTTGGTGAGTATGTTAAACTCAACAATGAGGAGCAATTATTCTAGTGGTTTATTCAGCTTAGGTGTGACTGAGATTGCTGCACAACAGAGGTCAACTGGCAAAGAACCAGAGTCCCTTAGGGCATTAAACAGGTTTAACGGGTAACGGGTAAAAAAGTGCTGAAAACCACTTAAAGAGCTCCACAGGAAAACCATTTTGGGCCTGGTATCTTCCTTGGAGGTAAGGCCACAACTTCCACCTTCAACTCCTCCAAATGTCAGTGGTGCATCTAGGCTATTATTACTCTATACAGTCAAGAGAGCTGCTTGGATTGGGTGATCCCTTGTAATGTTGTGTATTTACTCCACAGTTGTTGGTTGCCTTTGATATAGCTCTCTGTAGTACTCTACAAAGACCTCAGCTATCTACTGTGACCTAAAAATAATGGCCCTGATTTAGATATTGGCAGACTAATTACTCTGTCACAACAGTGACGGATATCCAGTACGCAGAAATATAAATCCCATTATTTCCTATGGGATTTAGATTTTGATGGGCAGGATATTTGTCACTGTGATGGAATAACCCACCTGCAGTATCTAACTCAGGCCCAAACTGTTCTTAGACCCTACGGATTAAGGGGATGATATTGACCCCTTCCTCCTGTGTCAACCAGTATTGAAGCTTTCCTACTTTTCTTCCTTGTTCATGAATCCTGTATCTGGACAAAGTCCAAGCCAATTTGGCTGAGTCCATTGGCTTCTAATGGAGGATCTCCCGTAGGTCCTCAAATAATGACCTATTGTCCTCTCTCCCTCCCTCAGTGGGCAGAGAAGTCGCAAGAGACAGTATCTTGGCCTCTAGTTCAGAAATCTCATCTACCCTGTTTTGATCCCTATCCTGAATGAAGGAAAGGTTTTACCTCATATTACTGCCTAGAATGTTTGCCACAAGCCAATTGTAGAAACCACTGAAAGGGTGTTAATCACAAAGTATTCCTCAATCGCTTGGCAGAGGAGATTAGCAAAGTCACTGTCCTTCATTTAACAGGCCTTTAAATGCTATGTACTCTGAGGGCCTCTACTACAAGCACTGAATTCTCAACTGGGTTGCAGTCTGTGATGCCTATAGGAAAGATGCATGCAGGTGCTACTGGCTGAGGCCGGTGGCACAAAGAAGTAGTCTATCCTGGAGTGATTATTGTGTGGGACTGAGCAGTACATGTAGTGTCTCTCATCGGAATGCTAAGTACACCATACATCTACTAGGGCAATGGATGCTGCCTATTTATTCAGAACGAGTAATTGTCTAGATGCTGCATGTGTTTCAGCACCAAAAACATTAATTCAAGCATTAAGGGCCATATTTATACTTTTTGACGCACAACTGCACCAACGCAGTTGTGCGTCAAAAATTTCACTGCCGCTAACGCCATTCCGACGCGCCAAGCGGGCGCCATATTTATGGAATGACGCTAGCCGGCGCTGCGGACTGGTCTGAGTAAAAAAAAATTACTAATACCAGGCAGCGCCGGCGTAGGGGAAAATGGGGGTTGTGCATAAAAAAATGGTGCAAGTCAGGTTTGAGGCAAAAATCAGGCCTCAAACCAGACTTGCAACACTTTTTTGACGCACAATACCCATTGACATGACTCCTGTCTTAGCAAAGACAGGAGTCATGCCCCCTTGCCCAATGGCCATGCCCAGGGGACGTCTGTCCCCTGGGCATGGTCATTGGACATAGTGGCATGTAGGGGGGGCCAAAATAGGCTCCCCTATGCCACTTAAAAAAAACTTTAAAAAATACTTACCTGAACTTCCCTTTACTTCCCTGGGATGGGTCCCCCCATCCATGGGTGTCCTCCAGGGGTGGGCGATGGTGGCATGGGGTGTCCCTGGGGCCAGGGGAGGGCACCTCTGGACTCCTTCCGAGCCCGCAGATCCCTTAATGCCTGTCCTGACCCAGGGGTTAAAAAACGGCGCACAACAGGTTGTGCGCTGTGTTTTAAGGCCCACCCCCTCTATGCGTCAAAATGACGCTGGGGTATACATAAGGCTCACAGGCCTCAAAGTTATTTTTGGGAATGGAACGCCTACCTTGCATATCATTAACGCAATGCAGTTTCCGCTTCCAAAAAATGACACACCTGGTGGAATTTTGACGTCCGCGGGGTCGGGCATCAAAGTTTAAATATGTGGCAGCTCTTGCGCCTGAATGTGCGCCAAAATTTTTGACGCACATTCGGCGCAAACAGAGTATTAATATGCCCCTAAGGGTCTCATTTACACAGACCTTGTGCCACCGGAGCATCACTTTCAATGATGCTCCGTGACACTGTGGCCCTCATTACAACCCTGGCAGTCAGTGATATAGTGGCAGTAATATCACCAACAGGCCGGCAGTAATAAATATGAAATTATGACCATGGCGGAAACCGCTCAGACAGACAGCCACTTTAACACACCGACCGCCAGGGTGAAATCAACAGGCACCACGTAAGCGCCTACAGCCAGGCGGAAGACAATGTTCTACACACTGTATAATGACACACCAATCCGTACCAAGGACATCAAAAGCCTAGCGGAAACACTGCACAGAAGGGAAACGACTCACCTCTGGAGACTCAAGGAAGAAACACTCCGCCATGGAGCCCGAGTTGCATGTGTTCCCTATTCTCTTCTATGTTCTGCTCCACTACGAACACCAACGCCGGAGAAGACGACCACGGTGAGTACTGCAGCCTAGCACACAGGGAAGGGGGGAAGAAAAAGAGAGTGACACACTCGTGCACAACACACACCCCCACCCCCAGCACCATACACACAAGCAGATGCACTGACATTACACATTCACCCCATACCACTCAGGAGTAATGCAAGGACAACCAAAATAGAGTAAAAAGAGTGTAATAAGATCAATATATTAGTAATAAGTGCATCAAAATCAAAAAGTATATACATAGTCACAAATCAAGGGACACCTCAATGTCCGTGGGCCACATCACAAATTCCACGGCCCCACCTCACTCCTGCAACAACACGGAAAGACCACTGCAGGTGCATCAGGTCGAAAATAGCCAGGCACCTCAGGGGAATGGGGAATAGGAGGGCACCTCAGCTGGAAGATGGTACAATGCCACTGGCCCTTGAGGGGGCAACATGCCCATCACTCTGTCCTGGGGAGTGCAAGGCCACAGTATCTCAAGTAGGTGACTTGCCCACTGGCTCTGGAGGGGGCAACATGCCCTGTGCTTGGTCCTGGGGAGTGCAAGGCCACAGTCTCTCAGGTGGGTGACTTGCCCACTGGCTCTGGAGGGGGCAACATGCCCTGTGCTTGGTCCTGGGGAGTGCAAGGCCACAGTCTCTCAGATGGGTGACTTGCCCACTGGCTCTGGAGGGGGCAACATGCCTATTACTTTGTCCTGGGGAGTGCAAGGCCACAGTCTCTCAAGTGGGTGACTTGCCGACTGGCTCCGGAGGGGGCATTGTGCCCAGTGAGCTTCATTCTGGGGAGGATGGGGTGAGTGGTTGGCTTCTCCCCTGGTTCTGGAGGGGGCATCGTGCCCAGTGAGCATCACCCTGGGGAGGATGGGGTGAGTGGATGGCTTCTCCACTGGTTCTGGAGGGGGTATTGTGCCCAGTGAGCTTCATTCTGGGGAGGATGGGGTGAGTGGATGGCTTCTCCACTGGTTCTTGAGTGAGCATTGTGCACTTTGATGCAAATCTTGGGAAGTGTAAAGTCACAGTCTCTCACCTGGGTGTCATACCCATAGGATTTGCAGGGGCCAGGCCGCACAACAGCCCATTGACCCAGGACTACACATTGTATGCCGGCGGTGATGGCTGCTCAGTGGTGACAGTGGTGGTGCTGGTGGTGCTGCTGGCAGTGGTGGGGGAGGTTCCAGCCCATCTCCTGCAGCCTCGGACGGCTGCCCACTGGGGCCGCTGCTGCTGGTGGTGGTACTGGCAGTGGTGGGGGGAGGCTCCAGCCCATCCCCTGCAGCCTCGGACGGCTGCCCACTGGGGCTGCTGCTGCTGGTGGCGGTGCTGGTGGCAGTGCTGGCAGTGCAGGGGAGGCTCCAGCCCAATACCTGCAGCCTCAGATGGTTACCCACTAGGGCTGCTGGTGGCGGTGCTGGTGGTGGTGCTGGCAGTGGTGGGGGGAGTCTCCAGCCCATCCCCTGCAGCCGTGGACGGCTGCACCACCATGGTTGGTGGTGTGGGACCTGACTGAGTCCTAGCCCCAGGCCCCTTGTCTCTACTGCCTGCTGTTGCAGGCCCCTTGCCCTTCCTTCCTGCAGCTGTGGCTGCCTCCTTGCCCTTCCTTCCTGCAGCTGGGGCTGCCTCCTTGCCCTTCCTTCCTGAAGCTGGTGCTGACTTCTTGCCCTTCCTTGACGCACTTGGGGCAGGCACCCTTTCCATCTAGCTGGCTGGTGGCCGGGATCCTTTCCCACCTTGAGTAGCTGGGGACACTACTGTGCCCGTGGACTAGGTGGCTGAGGTGGTTGCCTGGGTTTCGACCACCCTGGCCTGAAGTGAAGGATGGGGGGGAGGGCTAGGGAAGAGGTCAATGTTGGCAAGGAAAAGCTTCTTAGGGATATTGGGGCGGGAAGAGGGAGATGGTTTGGGAGTGGAGGAAGAAGGAGTGGTGGTAGGAGGTGTCAGTCTGCAGTGTTAGGGTGCAGGTGCATGGGCTGGATGCTATTGTGGGGTGGATGGCTGTTGGGTATCTGAGTGCTTGCGTTTGTGTACTTTGGGAGGAGGGGACACAGACACAGTGGGAGAGGACACAGAGGGGATGTGTGCATGGATGTTGGGGTGGTGACTGCCAGTGAGGGGTATGTACTGATAGGTGTGTTGGTGATGGTGGTAGTGGATGAGGATGTAGTGCATGCAGGTGTGAGTGTAGACACAACTGGGAGGGAGGCGGAGGAGGAGGGAGCCACAGTGGAGGCAGTTGATGTTGATATGTCTGCTTCTGGATGTTGTTTGTGTAAGTGCCTGTGGGATGAAGTATGGTGCTTGTGTTTGCCATGTCCACTTTTGTGTGTTGTCCTGGCTGCCTACTATCTGCCTATGTGCTTGGGATAGGTTGGGGTTGAGGGAAATGGGATTGGGTGGAGGAAGTTGGAGGGGGAGGGTGGAAACAGGGACAATAACTGCCATCAAAGAGGAGGCCAGAGCGATGATTGATCTCTGTTGGGCCACCAAGCCAGTGTGAATGCCCTCCAGAAATGCATTGGACTGTTGCATTTGGGCTGCCACCCCCTGGATGGGATTCACAATGGTTGACTGCCCAACAGAGATGGATCGCAGGAGGTCAATAGCCTCCTTACTCAGGGCAGCAGTGCTAACTACGGCAGGGCCTGAAGTCCCTGGGCGAAGGAGATGCCCACTCTCCAGGGTGAGCGGGCACGGGAAACTCGCTGAGGGGTTGCTGAGGGTGCGTTGCTGGTACCGGGTTGTGGCGGCTGTACCTGTAGCTGAAGTGGGCACAGAGGTGTCCCCGATCACCAGGGAGATTTCATCAAAGGAGGAATCCGTGTCCGAACTGTCCCCTCCAGTCTCCGCCGTGGTGCTCCCCTCGCCCCCCGTCCAACTGGTGCCCTCACCATCGGTGGATTCGGCCTCCTGGGTCCTGTGGGATGCAGCTCCTTCCATCGCTGGTGCCTCTGCTCCTCCACCAGATTATGTTAATGCACATAAGGACAGGGTGACAAAACAAAAAGGGGGGGAGACAAAGGATACACATTGGTGTACACAGCACACTCACACACAGGGAACAGCCCTATACATTAGGCAATGCACTACCGGTCACAATGCTAGTCACCAGCCCATGGATAGGGACATCTAATGCACATTGCAGTATACCTGAGACCCACAGACCCTTGCCCAGTAGTGGATGCCTACTAACTTGGTTGGAGGACCTTCACATCAGAATCCTGCACAACATGAGACATAGGGGATTGTCTATTCTGTGCTCTCTCTCTAGCCTTCGTCAATAATTTCGGGGCGTAGGGGTTTGTGGGTGATGTGGGTGTGTGTTTTATATTGTGTTGGGTGTGTGGGAGTGGTGTTAGTATGTGTATCAGGTGTGCGTGTTTCAAACTGACCAATGTGGCTGAGTTTTCTATGTGTGTGTGTATTTTGACCGCGGCGGTGTGTACCGCCAATGGAATACCGCGTTTGAAAGACTGCCGCGTGGATTTGTGGGTCAGAATGGTATGGGCGTTTTTCTGTTGGCGTGACGGTGGAGGTTTGGTCATCGCCATTTTTTCGCTGACCTTTGGTGTGGCGGACTTTTGTGGTTGTCGGGATTTTGGCGGTTTGCAGGTTGCGGGTCAGAATGACCGTGGCGGTTTACCGCGGCGGTGTTATGGCGGCCTTCTGACCGGCGGTAAGCGCCTTTTACCGCCGAGGTCAACACCACCCCATGGCACCCCAAAGACACCCCAGGTTCACTGACGCCGAACTGAGGGTCATGGTGGAGGAAATAGTCCGTGTAGAGCCCCAGCTTTTCGGGGCACAGGTGCAGCACACCACAATTGCCAGGAAGATGGAGCTATGGCAAAGGATAGTGGACAGGGTCAATGCGGTGGGACAGCATCCACGCAATCGGGAGGACATCAGGAAGCGCTGGAACGACCTACGGGGGAAGGTGCGTTCCATGGTATCAAGGCACAACATTGCGGTGCAGAAGACTGGCGGCGGACCCCCACCTACTCCCCCAGAATTTACAGCATGGGAGGAGGAAGTCTTGCACATCCTGCATCCTGAGGGCCTCGCAGGAGTAGGCGGAGGAATGGACTCTGGTAAGTCAAACCTTCACTACTGCTCCCCACCCCCACCCCACCTGCATGCCAAATCATACCCCCACCCCCATCACACCAACTCCTAGCAAAAGGCTCACCATCACAACCCACCCATCCCAACACCAAGCCCTGCATGCGACCACAAAGCATGGACACCCATCACCAAAGCATGCCCACTGCACACACACATCACCCCCACAAGCCACCCTCACAAAAGCCCCCACAAGGGAATGCCTGCACTTGGGTACACGGACACCCACCCATCACACGAAATGCCACACACAGAAGCAATAACCATACCTTTATACCCCTGCAGGACCCGAACACCACCACACCGCCAGGGAGGGTCCAGAGATGTCCATCCCACCCCCAGAAGAGGCCCCCAGCGATGACAGCAGCTCTGTCTCCCTGGACCCAGATGACCAGCCCGGCCCATCAGGGACCTCTGGACAGTCGGTTCCCCACAGACAGCCACAGGCTACACCAGACCCAACCCCCTCTGGGAACACCAGCACAGCTCCCACCCAGCGGGCCCATGCCTCTGTCTCCAGGACACGTAAATCAGTGGTGTGTCCACCACTACAGGGCACCCAGGTTGACCCACCACCCCAACAACAACAGGGACCTGGGGGCAGTGGTAGTGGGCACACCGTCCAGCTTCAGTAAAACGACGACCCACCACCACCCTCAACAAACCCCCCGCAGGAGCTGGAACAACATCACCGGCGACCAGCTCACCACCTTCCTCAGCCAGAACCCCCCCACCAGCTCAACGGACCCCAACGAAGCCGCCAACAACCTCACACAGTGGATCACCAACTGCGCAGATGCCCTCGCACCACTGAAGAAGAACCCCCCCAGCAGACGCAGCAGCAAGAAAGCCTCCTGGTTCACCGACGAGCTCATCACCTCCAAGAAGAACTGCCACTCCCTGGAGAACACCTGGCGCACCAACCAGACCACAGACAACATGACGGCCCTCAAACACGCCACCCGCAAACACCACCAACTGATCCGCGCCACAAAGAAGACAGCCTTCAAGGAACGACTGGACAACAACACCCACAACAGCAAGGAACTCTTCAGCATCGTCAAAGAGCTCTCCAACCCCGACGCCGGAAACAATGACATCACTCCCTCGCAAGACCTCTGCGACTCCCTCGCAGCCTTCTTCCACGACAAGATCGCCAACATTCACAACAGCTTCGGCCCACCAACCACAAACCCCACCACCGAACCGATGCCCCCCACCGCCACCCTCCGCACCTGGACCCCAGTCAGCACCGAAGACACAACACGCACAATGAACACCATCCACTCCGGATCCCCTACGGACCCCTGCCCACACCACATCTTCAACACGGCCGACCACATCATCGCACCCCACCTCCGTGACATCGTCAACGCCTCCTTCAACACCTCCACCTTCCCGGAGTGCTGGAAACACGCCGAGATCAGTGCCCTGCTGAAGAAACCAACTGCAGACCCCTCCGACCTCAAGAACTACCGCCCCATCTCGCTCCTCCCGTTTCCTGCCAAAGTCATCGAGAAGACCGTCAACAGACAGCTAGCTGCCTTCCTCGAGACCAACGGATCCCTCGACCACTCGCAATCCGGCTTCCGAGCCAACCACAGCACGGAGACCGCCCTCATCGCAGCCACAGACGACATCAGATCCCTAATGGACAATGGGGAAACTGCGGCCCTCATCCTCCTGGACCTCTCCGCAGCGTTCGACACTGTCTGCCACCGCACCCTGGTACAGCGCCTGAACAACACCGGCATCCAGGAGAAGGCCCTGGAGTGGATCACCTCAATCCTCGCCGGAAGAACCCAGAGAGTCCGCCTCCCCCCGTTCCGGTCAGCGGCCACCGAAGTCATCTGCGGAGTTCCACAAGGGTCATCGCTCAGCCCCACCCTCTTCAACGTCTATATGAGCCCCCTCGCAACCATTGCACGTCAACACAACCTCAAGATCATCACCTACGCCGACGACACCCAGCTGATCCTCTCCCTCACCAGCGACCCGGACGCCGCCAGAGCCAGCCTACACGAAGGGATGAAAGACGTCGCCGAATGGATGAAGAACAGCCGCCTGAAACTGAACTCAGACAAGACGGAGGTCCTCATCCTGGGATCATCACCATCCGCCTGGGACGACTCCTGGTGGCCCCCCGCCCTGGGAGCCACCCCCAAGCCAACGGACCACGCTCGCAACCTAGGCTTCATCCTGGACTCCTCCCTCTCGATGACCAGACAAGTCAACGCCGTCTCATCTTCATGCTTCAACACCCTGCGCATGCTTCGAAAGATCTTCCGGTGGATCCCCACCGAGACCAGGAAGACGGTCACCCAGGCCCTCGTCACCAGTCGGCTGGACTACGGGAACGCCCTCTACGCCGGCACCGCCGCCAAACTCCAGAAGAAACTCCAACGGATCCAGAACGCCTCAGCACGACTCATCCTGGACATCCCCCGACACAGCCACATCTCCGAACACCTGAGAGACCTGCACTGGCTCCCCGTCAACAAAAGAATCACGTTCCGACTCCTCACCCATGCACACAAGGCCCTCCACGACCTGGGCCCCAAGTTCCTCAACAGCCGCCTGACCTTCCACAAGCCCACCCGCCAGCTCCGCTCCGCCAGCCTCGCTCTCGCCACCGTCCCCCGCATCCGCAGAGCCACCGCCGGAGGAAGATCCTTCTCCTACCTGGCAGCCAAGACATGGAACTCCCTCCCCATCCACCTCCGGACAACGCAAGACCATCTCGCCTTCAGGAAGCAACTCAAGACCTGGCTGTTCGAGCAGTAGCGTTCCCCCCCCCCCCAGCGCCTTGAGACCCTCCGGGTGAGCAGTGCGCTATACAAATGCCTTTGATTGATTGATTGATTGAGGGGACAGAGGCCCAGGAACACAGGGGAACTGGGAGGGCTGCTGTGCGACAGAGGGGGGACAGGGCCAGGGAACCGACTCTCCAAGAGGCCCTCTCCTCCATCATGGGAGCTTACCACAACTCCCAGGAGACGATGGCGACGGTACTGGCCCGGTTCCAGGAGATCCAGGCACTGCAGGAGGAACGGTACATGGGGTTCTGAGAGGAACTGAGGAGCATCGGTTCCGCAATGGGGACCATCGTCGTGGCCCTTACCCAGATAGTCACCACAGTGCGGGACCATGTGGCACCCCAAAGGGCCCCTGTCACTAGCCCAGGCCAGGAACAGCCTACCACCTCCGCCGGCGCTAGTGGACAGGAGGCCCCCACACAACAACAGGCCACCAGAACCCCACCTCCTGCAGAAGAAGAACCACCCCGCAAGCGGAACCTGAGATCTCACAAGAAGACAGAGTAGGATTGCAAGACCCCCGCCAGCCTAAGATACCCCCTGATGTCATCCCACTGTCCCACATTGTCACCCTGTCCAACCTTTAACTGCCCCTGCTCCATCCTTCCACAGGCATATGGACAATGCACCTGTGCGACTGAGAACTGGACTCTGCCATGGACATTACTCCACCCCCACCCAGCACCCTTTTACAATCATGTACCTATATGTAGCACTTAAAATAAATCACTTATTGCACTTAAAATAACAAGAGTCTGCTTGTATTCTTAGCAAATGTATTACACATAACGGTGCAATAATGTCCAGTTA
Organism: Pleurodeles waltl; assembly: GCF_031143425.1. Taxonomy (NCBI): domain Eukaryota; kingdom Metazoa; phylum Chordata; class Amphibia; order Caudata; family Salamandridae; genus Pleurodeles; species Pleurodeles waltl. Next base: position 1,245,294,011 of record NC_090437.1, read on the forward strand.
CTTTGTGATGACAACATACCAATTTCAATAAGCTTTAGTCCATGGGAAAACAAAGCTGAAGTCAGGCAGTGGGTCATACAGCTCTGAAAAGGGAAGGGAAAGTCACAAATCAGTTAACAGAAACTGGGGGGAAACACAGACAGTGGAGACGCATGAGGCCTTAAGTAAATGTTAAATGGCGTGGGTGATTCTTACCTGTGTGCTACTGAAAATATTGTTGTATGACTGTATCCCTGTTGTCCGTGTCGTCCCCGTTGTCTTCCTCCTCTTCACTCTCCACAGGCTCCACAGCTGCTACAACACCACCATCTGGACCATCCTCCTGCAGAAAAGGCACCTGGCGTAGCAAAGCAAGATTGTGAAGCATACAGCAGGCCACGATGATATGGCACACCTTCTTTGGTGAGTACATTAGGGATCCACCTGTCATATGGAGGCACCTGAACCTGGCCTTCAGGACCCCGAAGGTCCTTTCTATGATCCTCCTAGTTCGCCCATGGGCCTCATTGTACCGTTCCTCTGCCCTGGTCCGGGGATTCCTCACTGGGGTCAGTAGCCACGACAGGTTGGGGTAACCAGAGTCACCAATTAGCCACACACGGTGTCTCTGTAGCTTTTCCATCACATAAGGGATGCTGCTATTCCGCATGACATACGCGTCATGCACTGACCCAGGGAACTTGGCATTTACATGGGAGATGTACTGTCAGCCAAACAGACCACCTGGACATTCTTCGAATGATAACTTTTTCTGTTTCTGTACACCTGCTCACTTTCTTTGGGGGGAACCAAAGCCACATGGGTCCCATCAATGGCACCAATGATGTTGGGGATATGTCCAAGGGCATAGAAATCACCCTTCACTGTAGCCAATTCGCCCACCTCAGGGAAAATAATGTAGCTCCGCATGTATTTCATCAGGGCAGACAACACTCTGGACAAAACCTTAGAAAACATAGGCTGAGACATCCCAGATGATATGGCCACTGTTGTCTGAAAAGACCCACTTGCCAAAAAATGCAGTACTGACAGAACCTGCACCAGAGGGGGAATCCCTGTGGGTTGGCGGATGGGGGACATCAGGTCTGGCTCCAGCTGGGCACATAGTTCATGTATAGTTGCTCTGTCAAGCCTGTATGTAAGTATGATATGTCGTTCTTCCATTGTCGACAGGTCCACCAGCGGTCGGTACACAGGAGGATTCATCCTTCTCCTCACAAGTCCCAGCGGACGTTGCCTAGGAAGGACAACATGGAGCACAGAGTCAAGCAACCCACATGGTTCGTTCACACAGCTTGCACAGTACACGAATCGCTATGCATTGAAAGGCTTGTATGAGTGGCAATGCAAGGCCTAGGCCTGTGTGACGCAGTAGAAATTATGCCATGTGGGCCCTTGAAATGGCAGCTGCCGGACCTGTGAAGTGTGACAGTGGGATGTGAGGTCACTGCGCTGGCGTGGCACACTGTGGTGGTAGGCGGTCGAAGACCGCGGCGCAAAGCAGCATTGGTTAACATTGAACCCTATGGGTCTCAGGAGCCAATGACGATGTGCGCCGGCGGTCGCGGAACGCACCGCCACGGTACGCACCGCTGCGGGCGTGACCGCCATTTTCTAACTGCTCAATCACTCGAGACCTGATCATCCACAGGAGAGGACCTATACTGCAAGTGCTGCTGTGACCTCGGTCTGGGAGATACAATGGCTGCTGCGACTGGGGAAAGGGACCCTGCCTTCACTTCCGAAGAATTGGAGAAACTTGTTGATGGGGTCCTCCCCCAGTATGCGCTACTCTACGGTCCTCCAGACCAACAGGTTAGTACACAGGGTGCACGTTGAATGGGCTATGCCTGTGTTGAGTGGGGTGTATGTAAGATGGTGGGGAGGGGAGCGAATGAGGAGTGCAACGCACGAAAGATGAGAGCATGTGCCACATGGCAAGGTTGGGGAGGGGGGGGCCACTCACATTGACCAGGCAGAAAACTGATGCGATTTCCTTTACCACCCTGTACATGTCATATAGGTCAGCGCCCATCAGAAGATGGACATTTGGCGTGCCATCGCCAAGGACGTCCTGGCCCTGGGGGTCCACAACAGACGGGGCACCCACTGCCGAAAGAGGTGGGAAGACATCCGCCGCGGGACCAGAAAGACCACCGAGTCTCTGCTGGGGATGGCCTCCCAACGTAGGAGGGGTGCCAGCCGCCAATTGACCCCCCTGATGTCCCAGATCCTGGCGGTGGCCTACCCCGATTTGGATGGGCGCGTGAGGACATCACAGCAGACACAAGGGGGTGAGTATCAGCACATTCTGCTATCTTTGCGCGCAGTGAAGGTGTCTGGGTGGGGGAGGAGGGCTGTGGCTATCTCTAGGCCAGGGCGCATTCTGTAGGCTAGGCCCCTCTGTTGGACATGGCCCTGTGCCCCCGCCCCCCACCTCTGTAGGGTGCCAAGTACAGCTATCCATGGTCCGGCCTCACCCATGTGTGCATTTGTCGTCCATAGACCTGTAGGCCTAGTCACAATAACTGAGTAGTGTACCCCGATTGCGCGGCCTAGTGCAGGGGGCTTCTGTGTCTGTCCTCTCTGACAACGGTGTTGCCAATGCATGCACTCAACCTGTCTTCATTTCTCCCCCCCCCCATTTTCTTTGTCTTCCTGTTCATGTGGGCATTAGCATCATCAGGCGGAGGAGAAGTGGCATCGGCGCATGAGGGAGCTGCATCTCACATGGCCCCGGAGGGCCATACAACAGACTCCGAGTACACCAGTGAGACGGAGGGCGAGTGGAGCTCCACAACGGGGACCCGTGGAGACGTCAGCGACACCGACACGTCCTCGGAAGGGACCTCCCTAGCGGTGGCGGCAACATCCGTGCCCACCGCCACAACAGGTACAGCCGCCACCCAGCGCACCAGCCCCGCCCTCCCAGCAGCCCCTCAGCCTTCGCTCCGTGCCTGCTCGCCCAGGAAGACGGGCATCTCCTTCGCCCCAGGCACCTCAGGCCCTGCCCCAGTTACCCCTGCTGCCCTCAGTGAGGAGGTCATTGACCTCCTCAGGACACTCATTGTTGGGCAGTCTACCCTTTTGAATGCCATCCAGGGTGTAGAAAGGGAGGTGCATCGGAGCAATGCATACCTGGAGGGCATTCATTCGGTTCAGGCTGCCCATCAGCGATCGTTCAACGCTCTGGCCTCACCACTGATGGCAGCCATTGTCCCTGTCTCCAGCCTCCCTCTTCTGACTCCCTCCACCCAGTCCCAGTCTCCTGTTCCTCTGCCTATCCCATCCACACCATCAGACCAGCCTGCACACACCTCTACACCCAAGGGCAGCTCATCCAGACATAAGCACCACAGATCCCACAAGCATTCACCCAAGCAACATCCAGATGCAGACATGCCAACAGTCACTACCACCTCTGTGTCCCCCACCTCCTCATTTCCCTCCTCCCTCCCTGTGACGTCTCCACTCACACCTGCATGCACACCACCATCAGCCAGTACTTCCATCACCAGCACACCCTCCATTACAGTCCGCACACGTGCAGTCACCACCCCCACTGCCATTTACATGTCCCCTGTGTCCTCTCCCAGTGTGTCTGTCACCCCCTCTTCCAAAGCATACAAACGCAGGCAGCCACCCACCCAACAGCCATCCACCTCATGACAGCCTCTGTCACAAGCACCTGCACCCAAAGACAGCACACTTGACTCTCCTACAACCACATCCTCTTCCTCCACTCCCATACCCACTACACCTACCCGTCCCTGTCCTTCCAAAGTCCTTTTCCTTTCCAACCTTGAGCTCGTTCCTATCACTGACCCACCTCCTCCATCTGGTAAGAGTAAAAAAAGCACCTCAGCCACCACCAGCCCTGCATCTACTGTGACCATAGTGCAGGGCTATTGGAGTCCACCAGCTCCTAGGGCAGGAACATCGGCCAGCAGCAAGGGGACAGCCAGCCCACCCCCTGGGAAGAGGACAAAAAAAAAGAAGGGCCGGCGCGACAAGCCTGAGACGGCTGCCACCAAGGACAGTAGCCTTGCCCCGTCACCTGCCACATCATCAAAGGGAGGCAAGGGCCACAGAGCTTCAGCGAAGGAGGGCAAGGGCAGCAGGGCGGAGAAGTCAGGCAGCAGGCGAGCTGCCCAGGAGGGCCCCACCAGCCCCATTCCAGTTGTGACGGATGACACCCACGGGCCCAGGACTCCATCACAGGAGGGCCCCGCGACCGCAAGGTCGGATGGCGACTGAGCGGGAAGTCTTGGCCAGGTCTGGCTCCCTAGAAACACAGGACAAGCACCGTTGAACAGGGCCCCGCCGGGAGAAGTACCGCTGAACAGGGCCCCGCCGGGAGAAGCACCGCTGAACAGGGCCCCGCCGGGAGAAGCACCGCTGAGCAGGGCCCCGCTGTGGCAAGAACCGCTGAACAGGGGCCCGCCATGACAAGATCCGCTGAACAGGGCCCCGCCGTGACAAGAACCGCTGAACAGGTGCCCGCCGTGACAAGAACCGCTGACAGGGGCCTGCCGTGACAAGAACCGCTGAACAGGGGCCCGCCGGGAGAAGCACCGCTGAACAGGGGCCCGCCGTGACAAGAACCGCTCCGCTGGGCACTTCCTGTCAAGCACCGCTCCGCTGGGCCCCGCCGTCTCTGCACCGCTCCGCTGGGCCATTCATCTCAAGCACCGCTCCGCTGGGCCCTTCATCTCAAGCACCGCTCCGCTGGGCCCCGCCGTCTCTGCACCGCTCCGCTGAGCCATTCATCTCAAGGCCTGCTCCGCTGGGCCCTTCCTGTCAAGCACCGCTCCGCTGGGCCCTTCCTCTCAAGCACCGCTCCGCTGGGCCCTTCCTGTCAAGCACCGCTCCGCTGGGCCCCGCCGTCTCTGCACCGCTCCGCTGGGCCATTCATCTCAAGCACCGCTCCGCTGGGCCCCGCCGTCTCTGCACCGCTCCGCTGGACCCTTCCTGTCAGGCACCGCTCCGCTGGGCCCTTCCTGTCAAGCACCGCTCCGCTGGGCCCCGCCGTCTCTGCACCGCTCCGCTGGGCCATTCATCTCAAGCACCTCTCCGCTGGGCCCTTCATCTAAAGCACCGCTCCGCTGGGCCCCGCCGTCTCTGCACCGCTCCGCTGAGCCATTCATCTCAAGGCCCGCTCCGCTGGGCCCTTCCTGTCAAGCACCGCTCCGGTGGGCCCTTCCTCTCAAGCACCGCTCCGCTGGGCCCTTCCTGTCAAGCACCGCTCCGCTGGGCCCCGCCGTCTCTGCACCGCTCCGCTGGGCCATTCATCTCAAGCACCGCTCTGCTGGGCCCCGCCGTCTCTGCACCGCTCCGCTGGACCCTTCCTGTCAGGCACCGCTCCGCTGGGCCCTTCCTGTCAAGCACCGCTCCGCTGGGCCCCGCCGTCTCTGCACCGCTCCGCTGAGCCATTCATCTCAAGGCCCGCTCCGCTGGGCCCTTCCTGTCAAGCACCGCTCCGCTGGGCCCTTCCTCTCAAGCACTGCTCCGCTGGGCCCTTCCTGTCAAGCACCGCTCCGCTGGGCCATTCATCTCAAGCACCGCTCCGCTGGGCCCTTCATCTCAAGCACCGCTCCGCTGGGCCCTTCATCTCAAGCACCGCTCCGCTGGGCCCTTCCTTTCAAGCACCGCTCCGCTGGGCAACGCCGTCTCAAGCACCGCTGGCCCATTGACAGTGCCGGTTCTGTGTCGAGCAGGGCTTCACGAAGCACTCTGGGCACCATGCCTCCTCCATTAACAGTGGAGTCGGTAATCCATCTGATGGACTGTGGATTGGCACTTCCCAGGATGGAACAGTGGGCAAGCCACCCACTGTAGAGACTTGAGAGACTGTGGCTTTGCACTCCCCAGGATGGCACAGTGGGCAAGCCACCCACTGTAGAGACTTGTGAGACTGTGGCTTTGCACTCCCCAGGATGGCACAGTGGGCAAGCCACCCACTGTAGAGACTTGTGAGACTGTGGCTTTGCACTCCCCAGGATGGGACAGTGGTCATGGAGGCCCCTCGTGGATCTGGCGTCGTGGACTCATGTGGCTGAGGTGCCCCCCCTTACCTTCCCCCTGAGGTGCCTGTAGTTTTATCATCTGATGCCCCTGCAGTGTTCTCTCCAATGGTATCTGGTCTCCTGTGTGGGCTTTGCCCATGTGTTAGTGCACATTGGCCCACGGACTATGGAACTTTGACAGAATGTGCAGGACTTATTGCCTATGTATATATTTTTGACTATGTTCATTCCTTATTTTGTATCATTCATATAGCATATTTCACATAGCTTTAGTGGAGCTATTTATACATATATTTTATAGATCATTTTAATTGTGTCTTTGCATTATTCCGGTGGGTTTTGGGGGTGTCACTTTGACTTGTTGCTCTGCATTGGGGTGTAGGTATTTGGGTTGGGGTGGTGGGTGTATGGTGCGTGTGTGTGCCCGTAAGCTTTCCTCCTCCCCCCTCCCCTGTATCGTAGGTGCAGTACTCACTGTTGTCGTCTGCGCTGGCGTTCGTACTCCTGGTAGATGAGCAGGTAGACAATAGCTGGTAGGATGTTTAATTCGGGGTCCATGCTGTCCTCCTTCCTCGTGGAGTGTGTAGAGGTGAGCGTTTTCCCGTTCGTAGTCTGTTTCCGCCGTGTTTTTATCGGCGGGGCTCCCGCCCCGGAAAAGGTGGCGGCTTGGTGAGTTGTTATAGGGTGGGCGGTACATTGTCTGCCGCCTGCCTGTTGGCGGTGACCGCCGCGCTGTTTGTCTGTCCCGCCGTGGCGGTCGGAGTGTTAAAGTGGCGGCCTGTGTTGGCGGTTCCCGCCAGGGTCAGAATACCTTTTTTTTGACCGCCTGCCTGTTGGCGGGTTGGCTGCCGCTTTATCACCGACAGCCAGGTTCGGAATGACCCCCATAATCTGCAATGCCAGGCCTGGACTAGGGGCACCCTCACAGCCCACACGCCCCACCTAGATACCACCCCACCAGGCGTAAGTTGTAAATTAGGGCACTGTACTCACCCCCTTGTGGCTGCTGTGATGCCCCTAAGCACCCATCTAGCTTCGGATAGGCCACTGCCAGTATGCAGGCCATCAGGGGGGTCAGGGTTCGATGGGCAACCCTCCCTCATTGGGAGGCCATCCCCAGCTTGGCCTCCGCTGCCTTCCGTGCCCAGCATCTCAGGTCCTCCCACCGTTTCCTACAGTGGGTGTTCTGCCTGCCGTGGACCCCCAGTGTCTGCACGTCCTTGGCGATGGCACACCATATACCCTTCTTTTGATGGGCGCTGACCTGCAGGGAAATAGACACAGGGGAAAGTATTAGTCTGATCATTCTGCCTGTTACCCTCATGGCCCACCATGCCCGTTCCCATCCCCATTAGCACAGACATGGCCCACCATACATGCTCTAGACTGCCCAGGGCCCATCCACCATCCCCCCTGTACATGAGGCCTTCACACAGCACTCTATGCACTCACGCCCCATGCATCATACTCATGTTGTACTCACCTGTTGGTCTGGAGGCCCACACAGCAGTCCATACTGGGGTAGGACCCTATCCACCAGTCGCTCCAACTCCTCCGAGGTGAAGGCAGGGGACCTTTCCCCAGTAACACGAGCCATGGTCGGTTCCAGACACAGGTCACAGCAGAACTTGCAGTGTAGGTCTTCTCCTGTTAAAGGTCAGGTAGCAAGTGAGTACACGGATAGAAAATGGCGGTCACGTCCACGGCGGTGCGTACCGTCACTGGTGGTGTACATCACCTTTGTCCACTGGCCCCTATAGGGCCCAATGATAACCAATCAGGAGTTGCATGATGGTTCTTGACCGCCTCCAGCAACGGCGCACAAAGTCAGTGGAATTACCTCATTTCCACCTGTCCCTCCATACAGGACAGGTGGACGCCATTTCACAGGAGGTGCAGGCCATGCATCCTAACTGCATCACAGTACACAAATGCACTATTTGGACACCTGCAACAAAATAATGTTACAATCACAATCTGCATTGAACCTTAGTGGCTGGAATGTAGAGATAATGACCAGCAGCTCACTATTTTGCCCCATAGATTGCAACCGCTGCAGATGAATAGGAGATGGAGACATCCCCCCCCATGTACAGACCCCTGGTGGACTTGGCAACAATGGAGGACAGGCACATTATCCCCACCTACAGACTTGACAGGGCAACAATCAGAGAGCTGTGTGCCCAACTGGAGCCTGACCTAATATCTGCTATCCATCACCCCACCGGGATTTCCCCTCTTGTGTCCTATCAGTGCTCCATTTCCTGGCAAGTGGCTGTTTCCAAGTGACAGTGGGCATGGCAGCAGGAATGTCACAGCCAATGTTCTCAATAGTGCTGACCAGAGTGTTGTCTGCCCTGATTAAACACATGTGCAGCTATATCATTTTTCCCTAGGTGGAGGATTTGGCCACAGTGAAAGCTGACTTCTATGCAATGGGACATATCCCTAGCATCATTGGGGCAATAGATGGAACACATATTGCATGTGTCCCTACCCCGGTGAAATGAACAGGTGTTCAGAAATCGAAAGAGTTTTCACTCCATGAATGTCCAGATGGTGTGCCTGACGGACCAGTACATCTCCCACGTCAATGCAAAGTATCCTGGGTCTGTGCATGATGCCTTTATCCTGTGGAATAGCAGCATCCCAAATGTGATGGCCAAACTCCAGGGGCGCAGGGTGTGGCTAATAGGTGAGCCCTGCTCCCACCCAGTGGGTGTTGGTGTATGGGTATGGTGTGGGCCCTAAGGGTGAGTGTGTGGCTAGCAGTTGTCCCTCGATATTTGCCGGTGACTCTGGTTACCCCAACCTCTCATGGCTACTGACACCTGTGAGGAATTCCAGGACAAGGGCAGAGGAACGTTACAATGAGGCACATGGGCAAACAAGAAGGATTATAGAGAGGGCCTTCGGCCTCCTGAAGGCCAGGTTTCGTTGCCTCCATTTAACAGGTGGATCCCTGTGCTACTCATCCAAGAAGGTCTGCCAGATCATCACGGCATGCTGTATGTTGCACAACCTTGCCTTACGTCACCAGGTGCCTTTTCTGCAGGAGGAGGAGGCTGAGGATGGCCGTGTGGCAGCAGTGGATCCTGTGGACAGTGAAGATGAGGAGGCAGAGGATGAGGACAACAGAAGTGCAAATATTTGTCAATACTTTCAATGAGACACAGGTAAGACAGTGTTAGTACACATTTTATTGACAGTTTGACGTGTGACATTGTCACTGGCAGGCTGAGTATTCCTACTTGCCCACTCACTGTACCCCTTGGCATCTCTTTTTGCAGATGTTGGTGCCCCACTATTGCTCCTGGTGTGGTCAGTGCAGCCAACTACAGGTCTTTCCAATGTAAACATTACTGTAGAGTTGAACTGCAATGTTTGAACCTGGTTAAATGAATACATTTTGAGAACATTTGACATACACCATAATTATATTTTATCAAAGTGTGTTTATTGCAGTGCTCTGAAGAAGAGGGGGTAGTGGAATGGGCTGGGTGATGATGGAGGAAAGTCCAGGTTAAATTCCAGTCTATTTGTATCACAGGTGCATTGTCCAGGGGGCATGCGAAGGGGAGCAAGGGCAGTTCAAGGTGGACAGGGTGACAGAGTGGGACACAAGGGTGACAATCAGGAGAGTCTAATTTCCTGGTGGGGGTCTTGGCAATAGTCTCAGGCTTCTGCCTGGATCACAGGGAAAGTTTGCGGGGTGGTTCTCCTTTTGCAGGGGGAGGGGTGCTGGTGACCTGTTGCCTCCTGTCCACTAGCGGCAGCGGAGGTGGAGGGCTGTTCAGTGGTTTGGCTAGTGTCAGGGTTCCGGTGGTGTGCCACTGCCTCTCTCATACTGTTGGCCATGTTTACCAGCACCCCTGCAATGGAGACCAGGGTGGTGTTGATGTCCTTCTAGTCCTCCTTGATCCCCAGGTACTGTCCCTCCTGCAGCCGCATGTTCTCCTTCAACTGGTCCAGAATCTGGCCCAGCATATCCTGGGAATGTTGGTATAGTCCAGGATCGCAGTGAGTGCCTCCTGGAGGCTCGGTTCCCTGGGCCTGTCCTCCCCAAGTGGCACAGCAGTCCTCCCAGATTCCCTGTTGTCCTGTGCCTCTCTCCCCTGAACTGTGTGCCCACTGACCCCAGGTCCCTGATTTTCCTGTGTTTGTGGGGTGGCCTGGGGTCCCTGTAGAGGTGGACACACTGCTGACTGACGTGTTCTAGGGACAGAGGTATCGGCCCGCTGGGTGGGTGCTGTGGTGGTGTTTCCTGAGTGGGGAGGATCTGTGGTGGTGTGAGAGTGTGCCTGGGTAACCGACTGTCCAGAGGTCCCAGATGGGCTGGGTTAGTCATCCAGATCCAGGCGACCAGTACTGCTGTCATCACAGTGGGCCTCTTCCGTGGGGGGACTGGATGTTGCTGGCACCTCTTCGCCAGTGACATTGGCTTGGTTACCTGTGGGGATGTTAATGAAGTGTTATTGTTTCTGTGTGTGACATATTGTGCATGGGTGTGTTGCCCTCTTTGGTTGTATTTGCCCCGGTACCTTTTCCATGTGTGAGTTGTTATGTGGTGGGCTGGGTGATTCTCTCTAGTGTGCATGCTGTGGTGATAGGTGTTCATGCAGGTCTGTGAGGGGTGTCCATACATTGGTGTTGCATGCAGAGCTTGGCATTGGGATGAGTGGGTTGTGATGGTGGGGTGTGGGGGGTGGTGGAGTGATGGGAGTGAGGGTGAGGGTGATGGTGCGGTATGTGATGGCATGCAGGTAGGGGGTGGTAGTAGTATAGCGTTGACTTACCAGAGTCCAGTCCTCCTGCTACTCCTGCCAGGCCCTCACAATGCATGATTGCCAAGACTTGCTCCTCCCATGTTGTTAGTTGTGGGGGAGGAGGTGGAGGTCCACCACCAGTCCTCTGTACAGCAGTTGGTGTCTTGCTGCAATGGAACGTACCTTCCCCGTAGGTCGTTCCACCTCTTCCTGATGTCATCCCTTGTTCTGGGGTGCTGTCCTATAGCGTTGACCCTGTCCACGATCCTCCACTATAGCTCCATCTTCCCTGCAATGGATATCTGCTGCACCTGTGATCCAAATAGCTGTGGCTCTACCCGGATGATGTCCTCCACCATGACCCTTAGCTCCTCCTCAGAGAACTTGGAGTGCCGTTGTGGTGCCATGAGTATGGTGTGAGTGGTGTGGGTGAGGGTATGTAGGGTGATGTGTTGGGGTGTGTGTTGTGAGGTGCGTGTGTGGTGTATAGGTGATGGTGGTATGTGGCTCTGGTTGTGTGGGTGCTCTTGCTGTCTCTCTCTCTCTATTGGCAATGGTTAGTAGTCTTAAAGGGTTGTGGATAATGTGGGTGTGTGTTTTATAGTGGATTGTGTGTTTGGGTGTGGTGTGTGTATCTGTGTCAGGTGTGTGTAGTTTGAATTGACCAATGTAGTGTTGTTTTGTTAGGTTGTGTGTATTTTGTGTGCCACGGTATGTACCGCTAATGGTTTACCGCCATTGAATGTCCTCCACAGTGATTCGTGGGTCTTAATGTTGTGGAAGTAGTTCTGTTGGCGCAACGGTGTGGGTTTTGCCACCGCCAGTTTATCACTGACCTTTGGTGTGGTGGACTTGTGTGTGTGGCTGTATAGTGACGGAGTGGTATGTGTGTGCCATAATATGTAGTAATAATAATGTGTGGATATCCGCAGCGCTATGTTGCTGGCAGTCGGCATGGCGGTAAGTGGGATTTACCACCAATGTCATAATGAGGGCCTGCGTCTTTTTGCATATTTACAAGGTGACGCTAAGCCACTTTGCGTGGCTTAACACCGCCTTGTAAATATGGGCCCCCAAAGCACTTTTCTGCAGCAGAGGTGCTTGCAATGGGTTTTGTTATGGGCGTTTCTATGTAATACCCATTGGTTTTGACACTGTCCCAGATTTATGAGAAAATGTAAACCTGATTGTTCATGTGCAGGAAGGTGTCTCTTCCTGCACATACGATTTGCTACTTGTTTGTGTGCTGCATTCTGCATTGGAGGTAGGTAGCTAATTTTAGCACCAGTGTTAGGGAACACACAGGGGTGCGCAATATTGTTGCAAATACGGTGGATCCATGCATTTTTAAATGTTGTAGCGCAGATCTGCGCTCTAACATTTCTTTGTAAATGAGACCCCAAATTTGCAACTAATCACTAAGTCCGCAGCTAATGTCCAGAGCAATTCAGCAGACAGTGCGGGCAATGTGCCAGTGACCAGTGCAGGAGGAGCATAAACACTGCTGAAAATCCAAGGCTGTTTCCCCTCTAGGAACACAATGTGATCCATGTTATCTGTGTAAACTTTGATATCCACAAAAAGGAAGGGACTGTGTACCATTACTGCCACCCCTTCTGAGCCACTAGTAAAGCATGCATGGTATACTCTGGAATAACCACATTTCCCCAAAAAGGGACACTTATTACCCTGGAAGTGTGGTTCATGTACTAAGAGGATCTCTGGGAAATGTTTCCTCAGATAATTTAGCACTACCCATCTTTTAATTTTATTGAGGAGATTGAATTGGTCAGGGTCTTTGATGCATGATATATGCATCTGTGAGGAGTGGTTAAAATGCAGGCAGCCCATCCATTTCCCCATTGGTGCAATTCAAATTCTGAACCATTTGTCGAAGGATTGTAACTGCCTCTTCGAGTGTGGCAGTAAGCCTTCTGCTTCAATGACCTGACCGGTGGTGTTACGAAGGTCTTGTCTGAGGACGGTCAGATCTGTGCCCACCTTTCCAATTTTCATTTTGAGTGTCTAGCATGAGGATTGAAGGCCTGTAAGATGGCACCCGTCTTGGAACTAGTGTTCTTGGCACAATCCTCTCTGTACTGCACAGTTGAGGTTGGAACATGTTAAAGCTCCCTTCCAGTTTTTATCGCTTTGGTATATGTATCAAGTTTCTCTTGTTTGGGAAGTGTTTTGTCTTTTGCCATGGTAAGTTCAGTGTGGATCTGTTCTATTTCTGAGTAGTGATGATCCTGGATTCCAGGTGACTACAATCTAGACCCACCAAACCCTCAAAGAAGAGTGGCACATACAGACTCCCAGAGAGAATAGGTGAGTCACGGGGTGCCTCGCAATCTCAACCTCCTGGTCTCTGTTCCAAGACCCCAGCTCAGCACCCTGGAGCCAACAGATCGAGCTCCTACTTTCTCTGGGATCATCACCCCTCAAGCTGACATCATCCACCTATGGTGGATGACATCCTTCTAAAAAAAAAAGAGGGGTTACTGCGATATTTCAATTGGCTCCAAGTGCCTCCTGTCTCATTATCATGTGCTGGGGCAGTGGAAAATGCAACACCCCTGCTCCTAAGTTCTACCCCCCCGGACTGATCATATGCTGTGGGCCAGTGGTCCTAAGAGCAGAAGTTCACTGCAAGGGACCCTCTTATTTCTGCCTGGCACATCCCAGGGCGTACACCTCCCGTTTGGGTCTCAAGGTGCTGGGGGGGGAGTAGTACTGAAGCTCAGTTGAAGTGATGGATGGTTGGTTCAGTCGAATAGCCAGGTCTTGAGGTCCTTCCTGAATTGAGGCAGAGAGGGAAATTGCCTGAGTTGATGAGTTCCAGGTCTTGGTGGCGAGGTATGAGAAGGATCTTCTTCTGGCTGTGGTCTTGCGGATCCGTGGGATGGTGGCCAGGGCCAGGTGAGTAAAGCGGAGTTGTCTGGTGGGCGTGTGGAAGGCGAGGTGGTGGTTGAGGTATACAGGTCCGATGTTTTGGAGGGCCTTGTAGGTGTGCATGAGGAGCTTGAAGATGATTCTTTTGTTGATCGAGCAGGTGGGGCATGTGGAAGCAGAAGGATGAGACGACATTGACTTGGTGGTTCATAGACAGCCAGGAGTCGAGTATGATGCTGAGATTGTGTGTGTGGTCGGTTGGTGTGGGGGGGTTCCGAGCGCTGCGGGCCACCAGAAGTCACCCCACACGAAGGGAGTGGTGCCCAAAATGAGAACTTCTGTTTTGTCAGAGTTGAGCTTGAGGTAGCTGTCTTTCATCCAGACGGCAACTGCCTTCATCTCATTGTGGAAGTTGTTCTTCGCAACTGTAGGATCGTCGGTGAGGAAGAGGATCAGCTGAGTGTCGTCAATGTAGGAGACAATGTTGAGTCAGTGGTTTCTGACGACACGTCAGATCTCATATGGGCCCACAAGGTGGTAGGCCGGTCTCGCTCCTCACTATTCAGGGAGATTTTCTCCACTTTCTCCTACCAGGTCAGTCCGAGTGGTTTCACATCTCCTGCCTCCACCCTAAGCCCAGACACGGTATAGTAATCAGTCGTAATACACTCTAGTTGAGTGTTTAAGTATCCTCTCTCATGGATGCTGCAAAGGCAGGATAAACACAGGAAAATCATCATTGACCTGGAGTGTTGTGATTATGCGACCACCATCTTTCACTGCCAGGCATGCCACCCCAAAAATAGAAATCTTAGGCGACAAAGCAACAAAAGACAGAGGGAGGCCACAGTAGCACAGGTTGTCAGATGGTACTTTTTCCTTGAAGTATCCTTCCATGCTTTTGATTTCCTATTTTTTCTTTTTCCACTTTCTACAAATCCAGTGCTAGAAAGTATGGGATTGTGCTGGACCCTTGTTCGGAAAGCAATTTCTGGGCCAGATCTGGCCAACCCAAGGAAATATGCTGAATTTATCATTTTGCCATTTTACAACACTGGCACAAAATTCAGCAGAGCCCCAATGTTGTTTACGTTCCATTCCATGCAGCAACCTTCAGGCAGCAAGGGGGCTTTCTTATTTACACTTCCAGCCAGGAGCAAACAAAGGCCTGATTTAGAGTTCTTTTCTTTGTGTACCTTCCTGGATGGGAGACTTCTTGAGCCTAACAGAGGCCAACGCAACAGAAGGAAACAAAGCAGCTTTTTACTATACAATTACTTTAGAGAAACTATTACTGTGAGGAAGGTTTTTGACTTTGTTCCTCCCACCTATGTAAGAGGTGTGCATGCACGCATGAATGCAAGAATTATCTGTGTCTAAGTGTGATTACACTAATAACAATGTAACTTGCACCTACTAATATAATTTTTATCTAGTTCTTTAATAGAGCTATTCATCCCAGTATTGGGTGTCATAACACTTTACATATATCCCACAGACACAATTAATTACAGAAATGTATAAATCAATGTACAGGAAATGTTACTTAAGACAATGAAGGCTATAAGTTGTAGGAATCACATATCATTTAGACTTGTATACATTCTATGTTAAGGACGAACTTTCGAGAGAAGACAAATTCAGGGTATAATATGTAATACAGTGATTGTGGTTGTCTGTACTAACACAACCTTACTAATTCGTAGAGGAGCCCTTATTTGCAATCTTAGAGTAACAACAGAAGGTAAAAAACAATAATAATTAAGCCTCCCAGTTTTCCATTTTTAGAGATAAATACAGACAGAAAACAAGGTGTTTCCTGTCTATATTTATTTTAAAAGCAGAAAATTACATAAAGGTTTGCCTCTTGTGAGTGACTCTCCATGCGTCCCTTCATGAATTCCAAAAAGCTGAACAGATAGACAGTATGGGGTGTTAAAAGACAGGATGAGATATTGTTAAATATAGGATCTGTTAACATACATTTCTATATAATGCAAAAATATTGACCTGTGGCTACAGTGTTTTGTAATATTTGGCTGCTTAATTTGCTAAATGCTACAAGCATCAAAATATGAGTCCATGTTTTTTAGGTAAATAAATGAGGAAGTATACCATTTTACAGCTCCATTTATTCTTAAAACACAAAGTAAATATGGATAACTACCAATTAAATGTCCAGAAAATAAATAGGGTAAATACAGATGGAAATGTTAAAAATATAAGTACTATAAAACCAGGACCCCTAATAATGATGTACACCCATGACTTACAGTCTCCATGCAGCTCCTTGATGACACAAAATAGATAAGTGTGGTATATTAGACGGAGTACAATTTATAAACCTGAAGTAACAAAGATTTCTCCGTGTCAGAAGAAGTAGGCTACTTATCTTCCTACACAGAATACAAATTTGTGATCTGAATGTTACATGATCTGCTTTGCATCAGGCATGGAAGCTGTTATAAATGGGGTCTTTGGTTGGCATGCAGGTTACCCCCGTCGGTAGGAAAGTACCATCTTGCCTGGCATGTTACCCCCATTTTTTACTTGTGTGTCAGTTTGTTTTTGCGTGTCTCACTGGGATCCTGCTAGCCAGGTCCCCAGTGCTCATAGTTGTGGCCTCAATGTGTTCCCTGTGTGGCGCCTAACTGTGTCACTGAGGCTCCGCTATTCAGAACCTCAGCGCGTATGCTCTCTCTGTCTTTAAAATTGTCGCTGCAGGCTAGTGACCATTTTTACCAATTCTGATTGGCACACTGGAACACCCTTATAATTCCCTAGTATATGGTACCTAGGTACCCAGGGTATTGGGGTTCCAGGAGATCCCTATGGGCTGCAGCATTTCTTTTGCCACCCATAGGGAGCTCAGACAATTCCTACACAGGTCTGCCACTGCAGCCTGAGTGAAATAACGTCCATGTTATTTCACAGCCATTTTACATTGCACTTAAGTAACTTATAAGTCACCTATATGTCTAACCCTCACCTAGTGAAGGTTAGGTGCAAAGTTAATAAGTGTGAGGGCACCCTGCCACTAGCCAAGGTGCCCCCACATTGTTCAGGGCAATTTCCCCGGACTTTGTGAGTGCGGGGACACCATTACACGTGTGCACTACATATAGGTCAATACCTATATGTAGCTTTACAATGGTAACTCCGAATATGGCCATGTAACATGTCTAAGATCATGGAATTGTCCCCCATGCCAAATCTGGTATTGGGGTGCCAATCCCATGCATCCCCGGAGCTCCAGCATGGACCCCGGGTGCTGCCAAACTAGCTCTCTGGGGTTTTCACTGAAGCTGCTGCCAACCCATAGACAGGCTTCTGCCCTCCTGGGGTCTGGGCAGCCCAGTCCCAGTAAGACAGAACAAAGTATTTCCTCTGAGAGAGGGTGTTACACCCTCTCCCTTTGGAAATAGGTGTTAAGGGCCTGAGAGGAGTAGCCTCTCCTAGCCTCTGGAAATGCTTTGAAGGGCACAGATGGTGCCCTCCTTGCATAAACCAGTCTACACCGGTTCAGGGATCCCCCAGCTCCTGCTCTGGTGCGCAACTGAACAAAGGAAAGGGGAGTGACCACTCCCCTGTCCATCACCACCCCAGGGGTGGTGCCCAGAGCTCCTCCAGTGTGTCCCAGACCTCTGTCATCTTGAATGCAGAGGTGTGAGGGCACAATGGAGGCCTCAGAGTGACCAGTGCCAGCAGGTTAAGTCAGAGACCCCTCCTGATAGGTGGTTACCTGACTATGTGGCCAATCCTCCTCTGAGCGCTATTAAGGGTCTCTCCTGTGGGCTTCTCTTCAGATAACAAATGCAAGAGCTCACCAGAATCCCTCATCAACTTCTGCCAAGGATCGACCACTGACTGCTCCAGGATGCCTGCAAAACCGCAATGAAGTAGCAAGAAGACTACCAGCATTGTAGCACCTAATCCTGCCGGCTTTCTCAACTGTTTCCTGGTGGTGCATGTTCTGGGGGCTGTCTGCCTTCACCCTGCACTGGAAGCCAAGAAGAAATCTCCTGTGGGTCAATGGAATCTTCCCCCTGCTAACTCAGGCACCGAACTTCTGCTTCACCGGTCCTCTGGGTCCCCTCTCATCGTGACAAGCATGGTCCCTGGAACACAGGAGCTGGATCCAAGTGACCACGACAGTCCAGTGGTCCATCTTTCCAAATTTGGTGGAGGTAAGTCCTTGCCTCCCCACGCCACACAGTAATCCTGTGTAGTGCATGAACTGCAGCTGCTAGGGCGTCTGTGCACTTTTGCAAGGAATCCTTTGTGTACAGCACAGCCCAGGTCCCCAGCACTCCGTCCTGCATTGCTCAACTCGCTGAGTTGACCACCGGCTTTGTGAGACCCTTCTTTGTAGTGTTGAGATGGCTGCCATGCTCAGTTTTCTTGAACCTGTGTTCAAGTACTTCTGCGGGTGATGCCTGCTTCTGCGCGGACTCTCTGTGTTGCTGAGTGCCCCCTCCGTCTTCTCCTCCAAGGGGCGACCTCCTAGTCCTTCCTGGGCCAGGGCAGCACCCAATTTCTTCAACTGCGACCCTTTGGGTGGGGTATCTTGGACACCCTTAGTGTTTTCTTGCACTCCCAGTGACCCTCTACACACTACACTAGGCCTGGGGTCCTTAAGTGGTTCGCAATCCACTTTCTTAGTATATGGTTTGTGTTACCCCTAAGCCTATTGCATCCTATTGTATTCTACAGTGTTTACACTACTTTTCTAACTGTTTACCTACCTGATTTTGGTTTGTGTGTATATTTTGTGTATTTTACTTACCTCCTAAGGGAGTATATCCTCTGAGATATTTTTGGCACATTGTCACTAAAATAAAGTACCTTTATTTTTAGTAACACTGAGTATTGTGATTCTTATGATATAGTGCTATATGATATAAGTGGTATAGTAGGGGCTTTGCATGTCTCCTAGTTCAACCTAAGCTGCTTTGCTATAGCTACCTCTATCAGCCTAAGCTGCTAGAACACTACTAATCTACTAATAAGGGATAACTGGACCTGGCACAAGGTGTAAGTACCATCAGGTGTCCACTATAAGCCAGGCCAGCCTCCTACAGCATCCAAGCAAGGACCCTCACTCTAGTCAGGGTAATCCCACCCAATCCAAAATATCCTGTGCCCACCCTCCGGTAGCTTGGCACTGAGCAGTCAGGCTTAACATAGAAGGCAATGTGTAAAGTATTTGTGCAATAAATCATGCAATAACACAGCATAGACACCACAAAAATACACAACACAGGTGAAGAAAAATATAAAATATTTATCTGAGTGCATTAAGGTCAAAATGATCAAGATTTGATAAGTACAAGTTGAAATATCTCTTTTGTAATGATAAGATGAGGTTTAAGTTCTTAAAAGCAACAAGTGTCTCTTGCAAGCACAAAGTACCTGGTTTGCGCCTAAATTATCCGCACGAGACCGCAGAAGAGGAGATGCGTGGAAAATGGGAAAATGGGCGTCGGTTTCTCCGGACGCACACAGATGATCCATCTGTGCTTTTCCATGCAGCAAGGGCTTTGTGCCGATTTCCGGTATGCCAGCTTGGATCCTCTTTGGGTTGCGGGGTATTCGGGCAGCCCGTGGACGCTGCAGAGAAATCCTGGGTGGGCAGGACAAAGTCACAGGAGCTGCTTCGATCCGGTGGGCGATGCAGGGAAATTTCTGTCACACGGCAGGCTCTACGTCAATGCCTCTCACAGGAAGTCGGGCTGCATCATTCTGGTTTGGCGAGGCATTGATCTGGTGGCCCGTGCGTTGAAGTTCTGGTCACAACTGTGGCGCTGCATCGTTCTCCATTTGGGGAGCCGGGCTGCGTCATTCCGGTTCGGTGATGCAGTGATTTTCTCACTGCAGGGCAGGCTGTGCATCGATTCCGGCAGGCTGTGGGTCAATTTTCGCTGCACAAGGATTTCTTTGCAGAGATGAAGGGGGTCATTCTGACCTTGACGGTCCATGACCGCCATGGCGGAGTGCGGCGGAAGCACCGCCAACAGGCTGGTGGTGCTTCCTGGGCGATTCTGACCGCGGCGGTAAAGCCGCGGTCGGAAAAGGGGAGCCGGCGGTTTCCCGACGGTTTCCCGCTGGCCCAGGGAACCCGCCATGGCGGCGCTGCTTGCAGCACCGACATGGGGATTCCGACCCCCTTCCCACCAGCCTGTTTCTGGCGGTGTCCACCGCCAGAACCAGGATGGGGGGAACGGGTGCCGTGGGGCCCCTGGGGGCCCCTGCACTGCCCATGCCACTGGCATGGGCAGTGCAGGGGCCCCCTAACAGGGCCCCACAAAGGTTTTCACTGTCTGCTGTGCAGACAGTGAAAATCGCGACGGGTGCCACTGCACCCGTCGCACCCCTTCAACTCCGCCGGCTCCATTCCGAGCAGGCTTCATTGTTGAAGGGGCTGTCGCGCTGGGCCGGCCGGCGGTCTTCTGGCGGTTGCCCGCCGGCCCAGCGGGAAAGCCGGAATGGCCGCTGCGGTCTTTTGACCGCGGAACGGTCTTTCGGCGGGAACCGTTTGGCGGGCGGCGACCACCGACCGCCGCAGTCAGAATGACGGCCGAAGTCTTTTTGGCCCTGAGACTTCATGAAACAGGAGGCAAGCTCAATTTAGGCCCTTGGAAAGCACTTCTCAGCATTGCCAGAGGGCAGCAAGGCACCAAGGCAACAGCAAGGCAGCAGTCCTTTACAGCAAACCAGTCAGGTGAGGACTTTGGGCAGCCAGGCAGCTCCTTTTAGCAGGTTGCAGGGTCTGGTTCATAGTTTCTTTCCCAGGAGGTATCTTGTCAAGAAGTGTCTGAGTTGGTAGGGGCAGAGACCCTGTTTAATTACCCAAATGTGCCTTTGAAGTGGGCGAAACTTCAAAGAGTGGCTTAGAAGTGCACAAGGTCCCCTTTAAGTTCCATCCTGTCTGCCAGGGTCCCAGTAGTGGGTTTGGCAGTCCATTGTGTGAGGGCAGGCTACTTTCCTTTGACATGTAAGTGTCAGACCCTCCACCCTCCCAACCAGGAAGATCCATTCAGTATGCAGATATGTGTAGGTGTGACTGAGCATCCTGCGTTAGGGGTTGTCTGAGTAAAATGTCCAAGAGAGCTGTCAACTAACCCAGGCCAGACGTGGATTGTAAGGCACAGAATGATTTAATTGCAGAGAAATGCTCACTTTCTAAAATTGGCATTTCTAAGATAGTAATATTAAATCCAACTTCACCAGTCAGCAGGATTTTGTATTACCATTCTAGAAATACTAAATATGACCCTGTTACTCATTTCAGATCAGAATCTAACACTAAAACAGTATGTGAGGGTACCCCTAATGTAAGCCTATGAACGGAGCAGGCCTCACAGCATTGTAAAATGAATTTAGGAGTTTTACACAACCAGAACATATAAAATACACAGGTACATGCCCTGCCTTTTATCTACATAGCACCCTGCCCTATGGGTTACCTAGGGCCTACCTTAGGGGTGACTTATATATAGGAAAAAGGTGAGTTTTAGGCTTGGCAAGTACTTTTAAATGCCAAGTCGAATTGGCAGTGAAACTGCACACACAGGCCTTGCAATGGCAGGTCTGAGACATGGTTAAAGGGCTACTTATGTGGGTGGCACAATCAGTGGAGCAGGCCCACTAGTAGCATTTAATCTACAGGCCCTGGGTGCATGTAGTGCACTTTACTAGGGACTTGTAAGTAAATGAAATAAGCCCATTGGGTATGAGCCAATGTCATCATGTTTTAAGGGAGAGAGCATATCCACTTTAGCACTGGTTAGCAGTGGTAAAGTGCGTAGAGTCCTAAAACCAGCAAAAACAGTGTCAAAAAGTGGAGGGAGGCAGGCAAAAAGTTGAGGGTGACCACTCTAAGGCTGTCAGGTCTAACAGAAGCCCTCTATGCTACTCTGTGTGTCAAAAACACAGAACTCTCCCAGAAATGCATTAACCACCAGATGTATTTTACCACTAATTTGATCCCCCTAAAATTGCTGGGCACACAACAAGATGTTTATGTTATGTTTATGTTATGGTTATGTTTATGTTATGTTATGGTTTTGTTTATGCTATGTTATGGTTATGTTATGGTTATGGTTTAGATATATTCTGGTGCTGTTTCTGTTTCTGTCATGGCATGTTATGTTATGTTATTTTCTGTTATACTCTGTTATGTTCTGTTATGTTATATATGCTATGCTATGTTATGTTATGTGTATTTGTCTAGTACACATCTCACCTGGAAAGGTGTCCTTGAGCTGAAGCGGGAACAGTATGGGGTGAATCCGGCTTTAGAAGTGACATAGAAGGTACAATTGCTGGATGTGGTTCTGCGTATGAGGGGAGGGGAGGAGGGTTTCAGATTAGTAGTCAGGCTGAGCAGAGGTGTCTGGTAGATTGTGGAAGTTTATGCAGTTGTTGAGGTGTGTAGGGCCAATGTTTTACAAGGCTTTGTATGTGTGCATAAGGCCTTTGAAAAGTGCTCATTTCTTGATTTGAAGCTAGTGACTCTCTTTCTGGTGCAGGGTAATAAGAGTGCTGGTAGGAGGTTAAGAGTAAGCTTTCCAGCAGAGTTTTGAATGGTCTAGAATCTTCTGGTCAGTTGAGGGCTCATTCCAGCATACAGTATGTTGCTTTAGTCCAGCTTACTGGTGATGAGGGCTTGGATGAATGTTCTGTGAGTGTTGATTGAAAGTCACTTGATGATCTTCTGGAGCATATTTTGTGCGTGGAAACAGGAGATGGAGACTGCATTCACTTGGCCTGTCATGGTGAGTTTGTTGTCAATTATTGTTCCAATGTTCTTTGCATGGATTGCAGGAAGGTATGTTGGTTCAAGTTTGGCAGGCCACCAGGTGTTCCTGAGTGAAATGCCTTTGCAGAACATTATTACTTCTGTCTTGTCTATCTTGAGCTTGAGACAGTTGGTTTTCATCCATCTGGTGACTTCAGTCATGTAGGGAGAGACATTGGTCTGGGTACTAGGTGTCTTGTCGGAGAGGGAGAGAATGATCTGGGTGTCATTAGCATAGGATATCATGTTGATTCCATGGGTGCAGATGATGCTGGCTAGTGGGCTGTATAGAAGACGAACCCAATGGAGCTGATTGAGGATCCATGTGGAACTTTGGAGATGAGGTTGATGGCATCCGATGTGAAGGGCACCAGGCTGACCTACAGGGTTCAGCCTGTCACGAAAAAGCAAATACAACAAGGTACGAGACCTTGGATGCCAGTTTTGTGCAGTTGTTGGATAAGGATGGAATGGGTGAAGGTGTCAGCAGGTGTCTTAAGCATATAGGATATTTTAGAATGCAGCCTCTTTGTGTCCGAATAAGTAAGGTAGAACAGATTTGATGTCACTTTTGTTCGTGTGCCCAATTTCTTTGCTGCGTATTTTTTTTTTTATGGATAAATTGACTGTTAGACTGGTGCGTTTCATGCTTTGCCCCTCTTGACTCCACCTTCTCTCCTCTGCCACTCCTTGACCCCTAATTGTTGGGTTCCCAGGGTACATTTTTTCCAGTTCTGGTACTGTTTGATTCCAATCACACCAAATCGTAAACTGTGCATGATAAAAAGAAGTGATGTTTAATAAAATCTAAATAAAATAAACCACAAAATACTGAACTTCAGATTAGTACTTAAATGGAAATATAAAATTGCTGGATCTCTCTTTTTAAAATGAAAGAAGTGAGACAGTAGCAAAATCAGACTTGGACTCCAGCAATTTTTCAGCTGAGGGACAGCCAGCGCAGGAAATGATGGGAATCCCATCGGACCTGTGATACGGCAGCTATTGTTTAGCCTGATCCAGGATCCGGGCTGGACCTAGTGAAACATGCTGTATATATAATTTTTCAACACCAGGACACATTCAGCAGTCCCACACATTGTCTGCCTTATATTCCGAACAGCAAAGTTCAGGTAGTGCCTGGTAGTGCCTGCTCATTCAAAGCACTGCCCTAGATGAAGCTAT
Organism: Pleurodeles waltl; assembly: GCF_031143425.1. Taxonomy (NCBI): domain Eukaryota; kingdom Metazoa; phylum Chordata; class Amphibia; order Caudata; family Salamandridae; genus Pleurodeles; species Pleurodeles waltl. The sequence continues at coordinate 1,245,317,680 of NC_090437.1, forward strand.
GAAGGTGTAAAGAAAAAGGATCTGAATTAGAAATTAGAGGATGGATTACTCCGTCACAACTGTTGGAGCGTGTCTTTTAAAAGCAATATTAACATGAAAAGTTTGCAATATATTGTGCGATGAAGCTGCATAGCAAATAATGCACACGTTTGAAATGTGCCCACCAGGAGTGGCTAACAATGTATACGAAGACTAATGAAAGTTAGTAATTCTGACTTAATTATGTACTAATGTTTTGAATTTTGTTAGACTTTTCATCCTTGGCGTGGTCTCCCTTAACTTTTTGCCTCTGTTCCCCAGGTTATTGATGTGTGTTGGACTCTGATTTTGCTGTTTTTATTACTCTGGGCACTTTACCACTGCTAACCAGTGCTAAAGTGCAGTGCTCCTGTTTGAAATGTGTATGTAATTGGTTTTCCAGGATTGGCATATTTGTTTTACTGTTAAGTCCCTAGTAAAGTGCACTAGAGGTGCCCAGGGCCTGTACATCAAAGGTTACTAGTGGGCCTGCAGCACTGGGTGTGCCACCCACACAAGTAACCCTGTAATCATGTCTCAGACCTGTCACTGCAGTGTCTGTGTGTGTATTTTTACACTGTAAATTCGACTTGGCAAGTGTACCCACTTGCCAGGCCTAAACCTTCCCATTTCTTACATGTAAGGCACCCCTAAGGTAGGCCCTAGGTAGCCCCAATGGCAGGGTGCAGTGTATGGATAAGGTAGGACATATAGTAATGTGGTTTATATGTCCTGACAGTGAAATACGGCCAACTTCGTTTTTCACTGTTGCAAGGCCTGTCTCGCTCATAGGATAATATGGGGGCTACCTTTAAATATGATTAAAGTGTAGATTCCCCTAGAGAGTAGGTGGACATGTGGAGTTTGGGGTCCCTAAACTCACAATTTAAAAATACATCTTTTAGTAGAGTTTATTTTAAGATTGTGCGTTTGAAAATGCCACTTTTAGAAAGTGAGCATTTTCTTGCTTGAACCATTCTGTGACTCTGCCTTGTTTGTGGATTCCCTGTCTGGGTCAGTTTGACAGTTGGGTTGTTTTTCACCTCACACTAGACAGTGACACAAAGGGAGCTGGGGTGTAACCTGCATTTCCTGATTAGCCATCTCTGCTAGGAGGGAGGGGTGGAGTGGTCACTCTCATCTGAAAGGACTGTGCCTGCCTCTGACAATGCAGACTCCAACCCCCTGGAGTGTGTCTGAGGCCTTGCCTGGGCAAGGCAGGATTTCACAAGTAGGTGTAAGTCCCCTTTGAAGAAAGGTGACTTCAAAGACTAAAATGGGTATAAGAGGGGCACCCAAATCTACAGACTTTAGAAACACTTCTGGAACCAAGAGGAACCTCTGCCTGGAGAAGAGCTGATAGCTGAGGAAGAAGTGCTGCCCTGCCTGTGACTGTGCTTTGTGGAGCTTTCCTGCAGTACTGCTTCTGCCAGAGTAAGAGGGCAAAGACTGGACTTTGTGTGCCTTCCATCTTGTGAAGAAATCTCCAAGGGCTTGATTTAGAGCTTGCCTCCTGTTGTTTGAAGTCTCAGGGACAGCAAAGACTTCTCTCTGCCAGCACCTGGAGTCTCTGGAGAGACTCCTGCTCTGACAATTGGCGCCCTATCCAGTCCCTGGGCCCTTGAAAGGAAAGCTGGTGGAAATCCAAGGAAATCGAATTCGGACGACTCCGGACCGACGCCGCTGCTGAATCTGGTGACGCCGCCTGCACCCGACGCCGTAACCTTCACTGGAACGCGACGCTCTTCGCAGGCCCGACACCGCTGCAACCCCGCTGAGGTCCGCGACTCTGTGGAAGTCGCCGCACCATGTCGTGAACGACGCCGCTCGAAGTGCGCGGATTCAACATTTCGCACAGACGCCACGATCCCCGACTTCGCCATCAGCTTGTTTTCACTCTTCACCAAAGGTACTGTACTTGGGGGTCTACACGACTCCGTGTCCGGCGTCGCTGGTGTCGGCTTGTTGGGAACGACTCCGCCACGACGCCGTGTTAACATCTCATCGAAGCATTTTTGTTTCTAAGCGCTATTTTTGAGTTTAATCTTTAAAAATTAATAACTTGACTTGCGTATGTCGGATTTTTGTCGTTTTGGTCTTGTTTTGTTTAGATAAATATTTCCTATTTTTCTAAACTGGTGTTGTCTCATTTTGTAGTGTTTTCATTGAGTTACTGTGTGTGTTGGTACAAATACTTTACACCTAGCACTCTGAAGTTAAGCCTACTGCTCTGCCAAGCTACCAAGGGGGTAAGCAGGGGTTAGCTGAGGGTGATTCTCTTTTACCCTGACTAGAGTGAGGGTCCTTGCTTGAACAGGGGGTAAGCTGACTGTCAACCAAAGACCCCATTTCTAACAAATTTGTATTAGCATATCATAATTGGAGTTATGTATTAAGAGTTTGCTTATTAAATTTGAAGGCCTTAGCTTAGCGAGGGTCTGGGCCTAGTTGCCTGGTCTCATATTAAACTGTATTCTTCTAACATGTAATGTGCTGTTTAACTGAAGGACACTAAGCTGTACTTTTCCAGAAGTTATGTGTGTGTGTAGCCGTAGTAAATTCTTTCTCATGAGAACCAACTTGTTCAAGGAGACGTTCTTGCTGAATGCAACAGTGTAATTCATAACAGGTGCAAGGTTAGCTGTAGCAGGAGAAAACAATGGAGACACTGACTGGAGCGCAAAGTGTAACCTTTCTTACCTGACATTCCAACCAATGAAGACGTCAATAACATGGACCAATCCCCAACATGAGAACTGTGGTTTGTGGAAAATTCTAGCAAGATGCGTGGAAAATTATTGGACAGAGATAACGATGCACCAATTATTATACAATGAGGAGTTAAGGGCTAATTAGACAGTTTTGATTTAACGGAGTGACCCAAGGAGAAACGGGGCTCAGAGGAGAGACTTCACTCACTCACGGAGACTTTTCATTCTTTTGCTTTGCCCCAGTAACTTTAAACCATCCTCTACCCATTCTTACCTGATACTTATTTCTCCTCCATATGAGGGAAGATCCTATTCCTTAGCTATGCTCTATCAAGACTTTGCCCCGTCCTATCTCTGCTGAGGGTGAAGTGAATCGACTGATGTCCTGAGGACGAAGACTGACGCTGTTTGCTGATGCGTTGGATTGGTAACTATCTGATGCAAAATTGTAATTGACTGTTTGCCTTTTCTTTCTAGGTACCAACTGCTCTTTTGATAGAGGCCATAGTTTAGATGTTTTTCCAAATTTGTGCTTGCTAAAATGTTTTTGCATGAAGCCCAACATGCTAATGCTAATTTGAGGTTAGTTAACGTGTTCACAAATATCCTACTCAATTAGACAAATGACTGATTCTTGCTTTGTTGAATCCTGTATTACTGAGACTTTGCTAAGTTGCTTCATATTAATGATGTGCCTAAATACTGAATGAATATTCTTTATGCATTGATTGATTGCGATCTAATTACTAATTAGTTGAGTTCCTAATGAGATTTCAATTGCTAATGAGATTAACAGAAATTACATTAGATTGTAACCAATAGGGAAATAAATATCCTAACACTTAACTAAATTGGTGTGGTTATTCATGGCTAAAGGTCATGGTGTGTTCAACTCATTAACTCTTATTAAATGTTATTGATTAGCTTGTTGATTATTTATTGTGATTATTGATTTGGGTTATTGATCTATTGATTTGTGATGACAAAAAGACATCTCGTACTGGGAAGTCCCTGAACGTGGTCCAAAGGTTCATCGACCTAAACGCATCTCCTTGTGAGTTTACTTATTAAGGCTCTGACGCGGTAACACAATGATGACGGATATCCCGTCTTCCGAAATCTATATGGCATTTATATATCAGGGGACATAGTTGTGATGTAGAAACCCGTCCACCACTAGTGTAATGAAATTTGAGAGGCCCTCCCTGCAAAATACACGGAGGGGGCCTCTTTCGAAGTCACGCAGGAGCTCTCAGTCCAGTGCGGATGGGGCATCCTGAAACTCGGGGCTCCTCGACCCCACGGGGACTGCGGGTGCCTTTGTTATGCCACTGCGTTTGTCAATATCTAAATCAGGCCAACAGTTTTGATGAGCCTCTAACTTAATCGACTGGACCAAAATATACTGACGATTGTTACTTATGTCTACGTTTCAAGGAGCTTTATGACAACATGCTTTCTAAACACTTGTCGCAGCCCTGTTATTGAATGTCTATGTTTTCCATTCCAATCACGGGACAGCACATAGCGTCCAATGTGACCCCAGCTGTTTTAGATTTATTTTTTCTTTTGGAATTCTCTTTATTCATTGAAGAAAATTGGTTTGCACCTTCCTATAACAGACGTGACGCGAGATCTAATCGATGGCGTGCAATGTTGCCTAAATGGCTGTCTTCATCCATAATTAGGGTCGGCAAAGCAGGCAGCCTCTGCTCGGAATCACATAGGAGCGTCAGTCCAGCCTGTTGGGAATTGTCTCCTAAAAGCCACTCCATAATCATTGTTGAATGCAGAATGGGAAATAACTTTAATCTTTACGAGAAACAACATAGCATTTACGCAGTGAACCAAAGTCATCGTTCACCGTCCCCTCCAAAGTCAATACTCTATTTATTTTCTTGTTTATCACAAAGAGATTGCGTAGGAAGATTTTCCCTATCGGCCTGATGCCTGCATTTTGCTTCACATTCAAGCGGCCTAGCGGAAACTACTTTTCGACCTTATAGGGTGGCGAGCAGAAATCCCTCTTCCACTGACACTATCTGGTGTTTTAAAAAAGTAAATGGAAACGACGAAGCGTAATAAAGCTGAATATGTATTTCAAGGAGCTGTATAAACTGTAAATACTTGGGGGCTCATTCACAAAGTCATCTTCACGAATAGCTTCCTTCTCTACAGCCTTTAAAAAAAAATGGGGTTGCAGTTGTAAAAGTATTTAGCCTCATAAATGGTTCGTTTCCATAAATCTAATGCTTTGAAGGGGGCGGGGATGTTCCATGGCAGAAATGCCGTGATCTGCACATAGCAGGGCGAGCTTAACGCGCTATGTTTCTTTATGATCATGTCTGCGAATTGACAAAACATAGATAACAGGGTTATCTTGTACCTATAATTATCTCCACACAATTGCTGGGCACACAAAGATTTCTGCATTATGGGCCTTAACCCCGTAGGACATGTTTAAAGGTAGACGCTTTGTGACCAATTAGGTAAGAGGCCCAACTAAAGATTTACCGTCACGTTTCTCCTTGTTGCTAATTTCCTTCTTTACAGTAAATTAAAAAAAAAAAAAAAAAAACGTAAATGTCTGTCAGACTCCGCTTTTCATGACTGTGCCCCTCGTGACTCCACCCACGTCCTGCTACCAGACACACCCATCCCCCCCAATTTTTCATTCCCCAGAGTACTTTTTTCCAATTCCAGCACTGGGGACCTCACACATTTGTAGGTATAGTGTGCAATATTAAGGGGTAGAGGGGGGAGGAATGCATTTCATTTGACTGGCATAGATGTAGAGAGGGAAAATGGTGAGCAGAAGGGTCAGTGAACGGAAAGGGCATTGTGAGAGCAGAATGGCCTGGGGAGCAGAGAAGGTCGTTTGCATGCAGAGGAGGTGGGGTGCAGAAAGGCTTTTGTGAGAGAAGAAGGGACAGGGACCAGAGAGGGAAATGCTGAGCAGAATGTGAAGGCTGCAGAGGATGCAGAGGGTGCAATGTGTGTGTGTGTGTGTGTGTGCAGAGTGAAGCAGAGAGGGCAGTGCATGATCAGAGAAGATAGGGCGCATAGAAGACAGTGGGCCTCAATAAGACCATGGTAGTCTTAAGACCACCAGGGCCGCGGTGGCAGTCGGACCGCCACCAATGTGGCGGCCCGAAAGCCACATTACGACCGTGGCGTTTGCGCCACGGTTGGACCGCCAGCACTGCCACTTCTCCTCCACTAGAGGGGCTGTCGGTTCTGGCGGTCCTAATCCGCCAGGGCAGCGCTGCAAGCAGTGCTGCACTGGGGACTACGAGTCCCTTCTCCACCAGCTTTTACATGGCATTAGCACACCATGTAAAGCCTGGCAGGGACAGGATGCAAGGGGCCCCAGGGCAGTGCAGGGGCCCCCATGGCCAGCCCCGTCGCACTTTTCACTGGCTTCTTTGTAGACAGTGAAAAGCACAACGGGTGCTGGTACACCATATGCACTGCAACATTGCAGCCGGCTCTATTATAAGCCAGCATCAATGCTGTTGGCTGTTTCCCCCTGAGCCAGCAGGTGGAAACTCTTTTTCCGCCTGCTGACCCAGTGGGAAACCCGTAATAGGGGCCGCAGGAATGGGACCGCACTGACAGTAACCTGACCGCAGAACTTCGTCAGACAGCCGTTTCTGCCCGCTGAAGTTGTAATTAGGGCCAGTGTATGTGCAGAAACGTCACAGATCAGAAAATGCAATGCACATGCAGAGGGGCAGGGCGAGGAGGGCAGGTTTTGAGTAAAAACACTAACTGGAGCAGAGAGAGCAGTGTGTGAAGAGAGATGGCAGGGTGCAGGGGGACAATTGTGTGTGAGAACAAGCCAAGAAGGGCAGCACATGGGCAGGGTGGTCAGAGAGCAGAAAGTGTAGTAGTGTGTGAGCAGAGAGTGCATATTTTCTGTGTGTGGGTGTGTGGTTGTGTGTGTATGTTATGAGCATAACAGGCAAGAGCAGAGGGCTGTGCATGAGCAGATGTATGAACAGATGTAAACATAAATGGAAATATGAAAATCATTCCACAGTTTTTAAAATCAATGCATCAATCAACTATTTGTGGAGTGCAGCTTGTCACTGGTGAGGGTTTCCAGGTGCTTGAAGTAGGCCTCATAAAAAAAAAAAACAGATATTGAGCTCTTTTCTGAATTTGGTCAACAAAGGGGCGGTACAGAGGTGGAGAAGGAGGGCATTCCAGGCCTTGGCAGCAAAATGGGAGGAGGAGTGTCCTCTGGCACAGCAGCGGTGTGTGTGAGGGATCTGTGCAAGGGCCAGGGCTGCAGAGTGGAGGTTCCTGCAGGGGTCGTGGAAGTGTAGGCGCTGGTTCAGGTCGGCAGGTCCTTGGTCATGGAGGACATTGTAGGTATGGGTAAGGAGCTTGAAGTGTCATCTCTTCTGGACCAGGAGCCAGTGGAGGTCTTTGAGGTGCTGGGAGATGTGGGCTCTCTTGGGCAGGCCAAGAATCAGTCTAGCGGCCTAGTTCTGTATTGATTGGAGCCTTTGCAATGAGTGCAGTGGTGGTGCCTGCGTGTTGCTGTAGTCAAGCCGGGTGGTAATGAGAGCATGAGTGACTGTCTTTTTTGTGTTGCTGGGGAGCCACTTACATTTTTTTGGGAGCATGTGAAGCGTGCAGAAGCAGACTGAGGCGACTGATTTGACTGATGTCTCTTGGAGAGTTTGCTGTTGAGGATGTCACTGAGGTTGTGGGCATGGCCTTCCAGTGTGGGGGTGGGGCCAAGCTCTGACAGCCACCAGGAATTCTTTCAGGGGGCAATGTGTTTACCGAAGATGAGAGCTTCTGTCTTGTCTGTGTTAAGCTTTAGGCAGATGTCCTTCATCCAGGCTGAGATGTCCTTCATGCAGTTGTTGAAATTGGTCTTGGTTGAGGTGGGGTCAGCAGAAAGCAATAGGATGAGCTGAGTGCCATCGGTGTAGAAGATGATATTCATGTTGTGCGATCTGACAATGTCAGTGAGGGAAGTCTGAAGAGTGTGGGGCTCAGAGATGAGCCCTGGGTAATGCTGCAGATGTTACGTTTGGCTTCCGATGTGAAGGGGGGGAGGCGGACTTTCTGGGTGCACCCTGTGATGAAGGATGCCATCCATCTGAGCTTGTCATCAGTTACTCCTGTCTGGCACAGGCAGTGGATGAGAGTGTGGTGAGAAGCAGTGTCGAATGCGGTGGATAGGTCGAGCAGGATAAAGGTGGTGGATTCTCCTCTGTCGAGTCGGGTGACGATGTGATCTGAAGCAGCGATCAGAGCTGTCTCAGTTCTGTGGCTGGTTCTGAAACCTGATTGGGAAGAATGGACCAAAGTGCATACCCGTCATAAATAACTATGCCTTCCACAAAATTGAAAGCACCTGACCTGGGAACCAATAATTTTGGAAACCTGGATCCCTTGAATTTGCCCACGTATATTTTTGGTCAGAAAATGAAATTCTCAAAGCATTTCAAGGATTATGTTCGACAGCTGTAGCATTGAAAAGATGTGAGCTTTAAAAAAAATGTAAATCTGCATCCATGAGAGGTAGTAAACATGTGGTGCAGATTTACAATACTGTGTGTGAAGAGAATCCCCAGTGTTTGGTTTGACAGTGAGTGAAAAATATACAGTTTAAACTGCTTATGCTGTAAATTAGATCTGAGCATGAACCCAAAAACAGGTTTGGAGCACAATTTTTGCACCAGAGTATGTCATGTATTGAGTAAAAATTAAGACTATATAATTTATTTGTTAAATCCTAGGTAAGCCCTCGGATGTCGGTCACTCCTTCTCAGAATACTTGAATGACATTAAAGCGTCGTACTGTATGTGTAACATCTCCTTCCTCAACCTCACATGGTAAACATACTGAAGACAGAAGAGGAGTCTCAATTCATATAACACAGTCAAGTTCTGGTGAAGTGTACAACATGTAAAAAAAAAAAAAATGAATTGCTTTCTTGCGTCAGGCCAAAAGATCCCTTTACAGTCTTCTACCAAGTGACCCAATTTGTCCTCCTCAGCGGAACTCAGTATAGCTAAGGTGTTGAGAATATGTATGACTAATGTTCTGCAAAACCTCAAGATTTTCTTGTCAGGTAGATTAATCGTGATAAGTTTTGCCTCCAATGGATTGAACTCTGTCTCTAAACAAGAAAGGTATGATGTCAACACATGCCTGAGTTGGAAGTAGCAATAAAACAGCAAGAGAAAAAGTCCAAAATCTTCTTGCACTTCAGTGTATGGTTTCAAATGACTGTCAAAGATTATTGCCCCCAAAAGTGGAAATTGTAGGGGCACCCCATATATCAAACCCCTACAACACAGTTGATACATACATGGACCTGTCCATACCAGGATTGCAGCTAGTAATGTATTCTGTCAACTTTTCATTGAGTCCCTGAAAAATAGAGAACCATACTTGTGGCTGTGAATATATCTCCAAACATACATCTACCATTTAAAAAGTATAACAGCTTCTGTCTATGCATTTCCACAATTCACTTCTGTAGGATGGAGCCAAAAGCCAACAAGTCAGTTGTGACCTTAGTCAATTGAGATGCATGGAAGTAAGAAAGGTCATTGGCCATTCCTATGAGGAACTATAGCACGTGGACATAATTTCCCTGAAAGCCTTGCTGTCCCAAATAAATGAGCACAGCATAGACATTATCAGTCAGTACTGTTAAGTCGCATTCTGTATGGAGAGTTTCATACAATGTGAAATACTTTTCATAGCACCACGGTTTTGAATTGGGCCATTTTCCCTAAATGGATAAAGAGAAGGGTCCAGGTGTCAAATGTAGCTCATCTGGAACTAGTGCCCCAATACCTGCCTATACTTAAAATTCTTAGGTAACAATATACATCCCCAGGCATTAGAACATCAAGAGGTTATTGTTAGGGCAAATGATGCTAGGCTCTTGCTAAAGCAGTGCCAGTGGAAATCATTTGTGAGGACCGGCAATTATGTTTCTGCAACAGACATTTACAGAGAGGAAGAGAAATAAAAACAAACAAAGCGGAAAGATAGAGGAAAAGAAGGGAAAAAGCAGGAACCTGCAAGAGTAAGATAAACTGACAAGGAGTGTCTGTTGGTGGAATAAAAATGCATGAGGTGGATTCTATGTAAGTACCAGAGGCTCAGCTTATGCATCTCTTTCATTACTGTATTCTGACAGCTCCTCAATTAGAATAATAACAAAGAAATGTAAACAACTTCAAGTCCCATGAATCACCACAAAACACTCTCTTCCCTATCCTCTTCAGAACACCAATCACAGTCCTTTCCAAGTGTCAAAACTGAGAGACACCACCTTAGTGCCCCTTTCTTTGCTGCTCAGCAGTCAAGATAAATGCCTTACAGTTTTAACTAAATGCTATGTGTCAGGTATATTGTTATTGATATATTTCAGCCTATTGTTGATGGTATGATTATGTTATTTTTAATATTGTGAACAAGTGTTTTTTTGCCTATTGTTTTCTTCCTATCGCTTCCATTCTTTATTGAGAGCAGCATCGACCACAGCTCCACACTGGGGGTGACCCACACATCGATTAGTAAGACGCAGCTGTTCCCACCACACTCCCCTCCTCCCCGCTCCAACCCATCCCGTCCATTGTGTTGTGACCCTAAATTGCCTAGCCACTTGCTGTAGTGAGCACGGGGACTGTGCTTGTAGCCTGTCAGGGAAACACATGCAGTCCTCTTTCTATCTCCAGCCACCCACCTTCACTTTGAAATGTGGAGCAAACCATTTAGATCAAACACGGTAGAGGGCGCGCCTACAAAAACAGGCGGTCCATATTCTCATCATCTCCTCCATTGAGGCAGAAGTTTCAAATAGCACTTACTTATTCCTTTGCTCCTAGTGGACGTCCTGTCTTGCAGAGCCAGCTAGGGCTGTAATAATAGTGGCCTTGCCTACTAATTTTTGCATCTTAATGTTGCTGGACTATAATTGACCTGCTACCCCAGTATCCCATTTGTGGTGACTTGACAATATTTTGGCAAACACTATGGGGGTCATTGCGGCCGTGCGACGGGTGCAGTTGCACCCGTCGCGCTTTTCACTGTCTGCTATGCAGACAGTGAAAAGCTGGCATAGGCCCTGTTAGCAGTGCAGGGGCCCCCAGGGGCCCCAGGACACCCCTTACCGCTAGCCTCTTCCTGGCGGTGCAAACCGCCAGAAACAGGCTGGCGGTAAGGGGGTCATAATCCCCAGGGCAGCGCTGCCCTGGCGGATTATCCCCGCCGGGGCATAAACGGCGGGAAACCGCCGGCCCTGGCGGTGCGACCGCGGCGGTCAGAATATGGAAAAAAGCACCGCCAGCCTGTTGGCGGTGCTTTGGTCATTTTTTCCCTGGCGGTGACCCCCTATGTCTGACTGAGACCCCGATAACTCTGATGAATATAGCCTATATTTTGAGGATAGCTTGGTTGAAGCTTTAGATCCTTCCATGCAGTAGTCAGTTAATAAACACAACTGTAGAAGAGACACATAAAAAGCTCCAGCATCACCTTCCACTACTGCACAAGCAGGAGAATGTCCCCCCAAGATGTGGCAGTCTAGTCTCATAATTGCTCTCATACTAAGGCTTTAGGAAAGCTCACACAGGATTTGTTGGTAGACCACAGGTATAGTGTTCATTGCCCCTCCAAGCCCTCTCATCAAAAGGTTATTCCCATTGACACAGACTCCACCCAGTCCTTTCACTATGATCTTGCTAAACCCAAGAAACAAAAATGCAAGAGGTGCACAGACCCTTTACAGTCCGAAGCCAGGCCCTCCTCATTTGCCAACCATTTGGCATTTGACCCCAAAGATAATGTAAACCCTAGACCATCAGAGTGGACGCAGGCCACTGTTGTGGCAGACTATATGCAAAACTAAATGAGTAAAGGTTTCTACAAAGAGATCAGAAGCAGATTAGAGGCCAAATGCCCCAGATCTGACCTTCCTGGTAAAACCACAGAGACTCCTGCTATGGATCCTAATATGGTGACTTTTATGAAAAAGTATGTCAAATATCCTAAACATGAAATGTCTGGGTTATGTCTGGAGGATATGCCAGGACAAGCTTTTGGATATCAAGGGTCCCTTGTCTAAGATCTTGGTGATAGACTTCGATGCCAATAAATCTCTGTGATTCTGTCAGGCTGCTCCCAATGGGATGTGTGCTTTCTTGGTATTGCTAATTGCACAATCTCCATGGAATGCATAAAATCAGTCCTAATGCGCATTGACCCCAAACTGGTAGACCTTGCTACTTCTGAAGCTGGACCCATGGCAGAAGGTCTCCTTTTTGGCATCAAATTTGTGAAAGATATTGGAAAGTTCAGCCTAGACGAGGCACAGATATCCCTCAAAAAGGTGTTTGATAGAAATGGGGTCTCTAGTTGGCAGCGGTATACACCTTTGCCCAAATAGGGACCACAATCCTATTCAGGGTAAGCCTCACACAATCCAAACTATCCTGTGCCCACCCTCTGGTAGCTTGGCACTGAGCAGTCAGGCTTAACAGAGAAGTCAATGTGTAAAGTATTTATGCAATAAATCATGCAATAACACAGTGAGAACACCACAGAAAGACACCACACAGGTTCACAAAAATATAAGCTATTTATCTGATTAAATTAAGGTCAAAGCAATCAAGATTTGATAATCGCAAGTTGAAATATCACTTTTGTAATGACAAGAAGAGTCTGTAGTTCTTAAAAGCAACAACTGACACTTGCAAGCACAAAGTATCTGGTTTGCGTCAAAATGACATGCGTGGAGACAGCAGAGAAGGAGATGTGTTGAAAAAGGTAGGTGTGCTTCGGTTTTCTGGGCGCACACAGACGATGTGTCACTTCATTTCCATGCAGCATGGGCTTTGCTTCGAATTCTGGCGTGCAGGCTTAAATCCTCTTTGCGATGCAGGTTTGTTTGATGCCCTGGGATGAAGTCACAGCTGTTGCGTCGATCTGCTGGATGATGCAGCAGAATTTCTGGGGCATGGGTGGCGATGCTTTGAGTCCTCTTGCAGGAAGTCGGGCTACATTGTTCCTGCTCAGCGATGCATAGATCCGGTGAGCTGTGCGTCGAAGTTCTGGTCGCAATGTTGGCACTGCATCAATCTCCACTCGGGGAGCCGGGCTGCGTCATTCTGAATCGGCGATGCAGTGATTTTCTCACCACTGGACAGGCTGTGCGTCGATTCCGACAGTCTGTGGGTCAATTTTCGCCACACAAGGAGTTTCCTTGCAGAAATGAAGTTTTTTTGGTCCTGAGACTTCAGGAACAGGACGCAAGCTCAATCCAAGCCCTTGGAGAGCACTGCTCAGCAGAGCCAGAGGTCAGCAAGGCAGCAGGGCAACAGCAAAGCAGTCCAGGTGAGTCCTTTGGGCAGCCAGGCCGCTTCTCTTGGCAGGTTGCAGGTTGCAGGTTCTGGTGCAGAGTGTCTGTCCCAAGAATTGTCTGATTTGGTTGGGTCCGGGACCCAGTTTATATACCCAAAAGTGCCTTTGAAGTGGGGGAGAATTCAAAGAGTGTATTTGAAGTGCACAAGGTCCCCTTTCAGTACAACCTTGTCTGCCAGGGTCCCAGTAAAGGGTTTGGCAGTCCTTTGTGTGAGGGCAGGCCACTGTCCTTTGAAATGTGTCAGGCCCTCCACCCTTCCAATCCAGGAAGTCCCATTCAGTATGCAGATATGTGTGGGTGTGACTGAGCATCCTGTGTTTGTGGTTGTTTGGGTGAAATGCACAAGGGAGCTGTCAACCAGCCCAGCCCAGACGTGGATTAGAGACAGGCTGTAAGGCACAGAAGGATTTTAAGTGTAGAGAAATGCTCACTTTCTAAAAGTGGCATTTCTAAAATGGTAACATAACATCCAACCTCACCAGTCAGCAGGATTGTGTATTACCATTCTGGCCATACTAAATATGACCTGTCTACCCCTTTCTGATCAGAATCTACCACTCAAACAATATATGAGGGTAGCCCTAATGTTAGCCTATGAAAGGAGCAGGCCTCACAGCAGTGGAAAATGAATTTAGGCGTTTTCCACTACCAGGACATATAAAACACACAGGTATATGTCCTGCTTTTTACCTACACAGCATCTTGCCCTATGGGTTACCTAGGGTCTACCTTAGGGGTGACTTATATGTAGAAAAAAGGGAGTTCAAGGCTGAGCAAGTACTTTTAAATGCCAAGTCGAAGTGGCAGTGAAACCGCACACATAAACCTTGCAATGGCAGACCTGAGACATGGTTAAGGGGCTACTTATGTAGGTGGCACAATCAGTGCTGCAGGCCCACTAGGAGCTTTTAAATTACAGGCCCTGGGCACATGCAGTGCACTTTACTAGGGACTTGCAAGGAAGTGAAATATGCCAATTGAGTAGGAGCCAATGTGACCATGTTTTAAGGGAGAGAGCATATGTACTTTAGCTCTGGCTAGCAGTGGTAAAGTGTGCAGGGTCCTAAAACCAGCAAAACAGTGTGAAAAAGGTGGGGGGAGGGAGGAAAAAAGTTGGGGGTGGCCACCCTAAGGCAGTCTGGTCTAACAGTGTTAAAATCTAACCTTTATGCAAATGCCTGTTAAAGTTGGGAATAGGCTAAATGTCCTATCAGAGTCTCCAACCCACTGAATGTCCTATCAGAGTCCCCAACGCATTGCAAACACAGAGGCTGGCAAGAACTTTCAAAAGGCAGAGGCTTCTTCCCATTCAGATCATGCTTCCCCAGAATCAGACTCAACAGAGGAGACTATTGATGCCCCATCAGCCAAATGCAACAACAAAAGTCTCCAGTAAGCATTATTCCTTTGTCACAAGTGATTTGTGGGTGCAGAACACAATTCATTTTCACAACTGGGATCATTCACAATCCATGTGTCTTAGACTCTGTACAAGGGTTCAGACTGGAGTTATATGATACTCCCATTCAAAGGGCAGTTCCCAGACAACTCAATTTTTCCCAACAAGATGCAAATTTCATAGATTCAGAGATTCAGGAGCTGCTATACAACCAAGCAATTGCCCCTTCTCCTTCCCATCCCTGGTGATTTCACAGTACCATTTTCTTAGTGTAGATGAAAGTGGTGTGTCACAGTCTGGTACTGATGCTCAGCCATTTCAACCATCGGAGAGTTTACTGCCATTTCAAGATGGACGGTATCCATCTTCTATTAGACCTCAAACGGGAAAGCAACTAGATGGTCTATTTGGACCTCAAAGACACTTACCTGACGGTTCCCATATTCACTTCACACAGATTCTTTTTCAGTTTCAGTGGAAAAACCTCTGGTATGAGTTCCATGTCCTTCCATTTGGGCTATTGTTGGCCCCATGGTGTTTTATCAAACTAATAAAACCAGTGATCGAAAAAACTGAGAGAGAAAGGATTGTGATGAATTATCTACCAGGAAGAAATTGTCGTAATGGCGGAGACTCAAATCCTGCTGATGTAGCATCCGTCTCAGACAGTTTTAATTCTTCAAGATCTAAGCTTTAACCACACAAAATTGATTCTGTCTCCATCTCATATGATAGTATTCTTGGGATTCCAGATTGACTCAGTAAAAGCATAGCTACAGCCACACAGTCAGAGGATTAAGGACATCAAGAACGTTTTGGGATGTGCTCTGAGCAAGGATTCCAAGTCATTGTGGTATTTTAAGTCTTTATTACTACCAACAAATACAGCACATCCACCTTTAATGGTTGCCTGACTCCTCATCCGCTCAGTGTTCTTTCGTCATCATGTAATATTTACAATGAAAACAACAGAGCCAATAGGTGTGCAGGGTACAGCACATCTTCCTCCTAAAAGAATACAAAACAAACAAAAAACAACTTAAGAAAACAAGGAACAACAACAGAATACCCATATAACTTAGGTCGCTAAGGTGAAGAATGCAGTCAAAGACACAACAAACAAACATGTCTATAGTATTGTCATAACACCATGACAATGATGGGTTAGTCTACATAAACCATTGTCGTCCATTGTGGTTGGATTCAGGGTCAACCATAAGATCACAAGCTCCATCAGGCTCATGTCATGATGGAAGAGATAAGTGTTTGGTGTCAACAGCCAAGTCCTCCTTTCCACCACACCTCAATAACCATGACATACTCCACACTCCTCAAACACTCAATGCAACTACATTCTTCTTCACTTTATTGCTGCGTTTCGGGTCCCAAAACATAGATCTGCCTTTAGACCCCCACACAGGCTTCTTCACAAAAACCATCTCACCCACACTTCCTTACAATCACACACACCATGTTTACTATCAAACTGTTTTTTATACTCCTTCTGGTGATCTTTGATTTCTTGAAAGTCAACTCCTTCAGCACATTTCCTACTGTCCATCTGTGCTGGATTGAGTTTGGAACCAGCAAGCCTACACTTTAGGCACTGAAACGAAGACACTTTAGCTACTGCATTAGGAGTAATGCAGTGATCCCACAATTTCTCATGGAGAAACATGCTGATAGGTATCCTGTTCTCCACAGTAGTTTGGACACATGCCCTCACAAGGTGGTTCATGCTTTCGACCAAACTATTCTCCTGGGTAGAATATAAGGCAGTGTAGTGATGTACAATGGCAAGATTTTCTAAATATTCAATCATCTCACCAGACACAAATTGCACATCATTGTCAGTGATGATGGCTTTAAGCATGCCTTTGGCTTGCAAAGACATCTCTCAGGAATTTCAAAACACTCCTAGGCTCTGATTTATACTTTCTAACACAAAACTACACTAACGCACTTTTGTGTGAATTGTATACCGCCGGCTAACGCCGTCCTAAGACACCACCCGGGCGTCATATTTATGGTATGATGGTAGCCGGTGGTAAGGCCCGGCAAGTGTCATAAAAAATTACGCTAGCCAGGTGGGGGAGGCGTAGGGGGAACAGGAGGTTGTGTGTCAAAGGATAACTCAAGTTTTGGCAGAGGCATAAATAATGCCTCTAACCAGACTAGCGTCATCCTTTGTAGCACAACCCCCATGGACATGACTCCCGCCTTGGTAAAGACAGGTGTCATGCCTACCACCCCAATGGTTATGCAAGGGTACATATGTCCCCTGGGCATGGCCACTGGGCCCAGTGCCATGTATGGGGGCCTAAGTTAGGGCCCCCATGGCACTGCTCAAAAAAAAAAAAAAAAAAAAAAAAAAAAAATATATATATATATATATATGTATATATATAAAAACAAATCCCTTTCAGGGTTAGAGTGCCGCATAAATTATGCAAAAAAAGAGAATAGAGAACTCTGGGTAGTTCCCAAGTTTAGGTGGAGAGCAGCTCTAGTAAGGAGCACCCTGCAACACCAGCGACACTCTAGATTTGCTCACCTCAAATGTCTGTTTATCTAGCAAAGTTTTTAAGCATTGGATCAGCACAGTGCTATCCACGCCGAGCTAGATAGTGACAAAGTCTTTTGCCATTTGTACAGCAAAGTCTTTAAGCATGGGTTTGACACAGTGTCAACCCTGCCGAGCTGTAAAATGACAAAAGCCATTTACCATTGTCGCTGGTGTTGCAGGGTGCTCCTTACTAGAGCTGCTCTCCACCTAAACTTGGGAATTACCCAGAGTTCTCTATTCTCTTTTTTTGCATAATTTATGCGGCACTCTAACCCTGAAAGGGATTTGTTTTGACTTTTACTGGGTGCTCCCTTGTGTCTGGACAAAGCTAAACCTCTCTGATGAGCTCTAATGAGAGCGAAACACGTGTCAGGGGTTGCTTTTACTCATTCCAGGTTGGCTTGGATGGTATTTTACCAGTCCAAAGCTGTAATACTGTGCCTGGTGTGGTAAATGGCTTTTGTCATTTTACAGCTCGGCAGGGTTGACACTGTGTCAAACCCATGCTTAACTTTGCTGTACAAATGGCAAAAGACTTTGTCACTATCTAGCTCGGCGTGGATAGCACTGTGCTGATCCAATGCTTAAAAACTTTGCTAGATAAACAGACATTTGAGGTGAGCAAATCTAGAGTGTCGCTGGTGTTGCAGGGTGCTCCTTACTAGAGCTGCTCTCCACCTAAACTTGGGAACTACACAGAGTTCTCTATTCTCTTTTTTTGCATATGTATGTATATATATATATATATATATATATATATATATATATATATATATATATATACTTTCCTGTAATTTCCTTACTCGCCAGATGGGTTCCCCTCATCCTCTGGCGTCTCTCTGGTGTGGGTGGGGGTGTCCCTGGGGCTAGGGAAGGGCACCTCTGGCCTATTCCATGGTCTCTGACCATAGAAATAGGCCCACAGGTCCCCTAACGCCTGCCCTGACCCAGGCATTAAATAATGGCGCTAAGCAAGCTTAGCACCATTATTAAAGGCCCCATGCTTGATTTTAGCACGAGGGGATAGATATGTGTCTAAGGCCATATCATCATTTTTTGCCCGGGAATGCTTACCTTGCATCTCATTGATGCAAGGTAGTCTTCCGCAGGCAAAAATGACTTTAACTGCAAAACATTGGTGCCAGATGGGTCTCAGCGCCCTCAAGCGGAGCTCATGAGCCAACAATAACTTTTTCTCCTCTGTGGCCATCCTTATTTTCTCCAACTCCAATTGTTGAGCCCTCTCTGCCTCTCTGTCCTGTAACTATTCAGGAGTGAGACCCTTAGATGAGACACTGCTACCGGCCCTGGAGACCCACCCACAATACCATTGTGAATACTCTGCACCTCCTCCTCACCCTCATCTTCATCTTCTGTGTGCCCCTCAGCTTCCTTGGCTGCCACCCAGGTCCTTAGTGCCTTTTGCAGCTCCTCCTTCTTGGTGGAGCTCTTAATCGGGCAGGCAAGATCCTTACAGAACTGTTTCAATTGGGCCACAGTGTAACTCTGCAGTTTTCCTAAATCAAAAGCAGCTCCAGCTGATGCATCTCCATACTGAGACATGATGAAAAGTAAACAGAAGTGCAGAGTTCCAAAGACAGAAAACAATTTCCCAATGAAGTTCAAAAGTCAATGAAGGATTACCAAAAAAATTGAAGTAGGGAAAAATCCCAAAAAGAGAAAAAGCAACAAAATCACAAGGAAAGTAGTATCTGGTCACGTAGTGGTCTGCACTGAAAACATTAGTGTACACTTAATCACTGTATGTCAAGTACAAATACAAGTCCAATCCCAACAGCTGATCACCAATGTTAGAAATGGGGTCTTTGGTTGGCAGTCAGGTTACCCCCTGTCCAAGCAAGGACTCTCACTCTAGTCAGGATAAAGGAGAATCACCCTCAGTTAACCCCCGCTCACCCCCTTGGTAACTTGGCACAAGCAGGCAGGCTTAACTTCAGAGTCTAGGTGTAAAGTAGTTGTTCCAACACACACAGTAACTCAGTGTAAACACTACAAAATGATGTGACACAGGTTTAGAAAAAGGTAACATTTAGCTAAACAAAACAAGACCAAAACAAAACAAAACAAAAATCCACCATGCACAAGTCAAGTTATGAATTAAAAAGCAAGAAAGAGTCTGAAATCCTTGAGAAAACAGTAAAAACACTGTTAGCATTGAAAAGTACCTGGGTAGTGTCAGAATGACATGCACGGGCGAGTGTGCATCGAAAAAGGCTAGCGATGCGTCGATTTCCTACCCGCAAGCGAGACCATGCGTTGTTTCTCCTCCTCAGGTTGCATCGGTGTTCGTCGTTTTTTCTCTCCATAGGAGAGCAATGCGTAATTTTTTCGTGCCCAGCGGTGATGTGTCGAAAATCCAGCCGCACAGTGTCAGGAAACCCGCGCTGTGTGGGTTGCGACATTATCAACCTCTGTCAGAGGGTGTTGCACGGCGTTTCTCCAACTGCATGTGTTGATCTTCCAGCCGCAATGCAGGTGGAGCGTCAATTTCAGCCGCGAAGCCGGCAGCGCTTTGTTTCTCAGTCATGTCTCGGAAGGTGCGTCAAAATATTCCCTGCACGGCGGTCTGTGTGTGGATTTTCAGTCTTGGTCTGCCAGCTTCACATTCTAAGGCCCCAGGAACTGGATAGGGCACCACTTGGCAGGTCAGGAGTCTCTGCAGAGAGTCCAGGTGCTGGCAGGAGAAGTCTTTGATGGCCTTGAGACTTCAACAACAGGAAGCAAGCTCAGGACAAGCTCTTGGAGATTTCTTCACAAGCAGGAATGCACAACAAAGTCCAGTCTTTGTCCCCTTGCACAGGCAGAAGCAGCAACTGCAGGATAGCTCCAGAAAGCACAGTCACAGGCAGGGCAGCACTTCTCAGCTCTTCAGCTCTTCTCCAGGCAGAGTTTCCTCTTGATGTCCAGAAGTGATCTAATTTTTCAGGGGTTTGGGTGTTCTTCTTATATCCATTTTGGCCTTTGAAGTAGGCCTACTTCAAAGGAAAGTCTCTCTTGTTTGTGAGATCCTGCCTTGCCCAGGCCACGCCCCAGACACACAGTAGGGGGTTGTAGACTGTATTGTGTGAGGGCAGGCACAGCCCTTTCAGGTGTAAGTGACCTCTCCTCCCCTCCCTCCTAGCACAGATAGCTCATTGGGATATGCAGGCTACAATCCAGCTCCCTTTGTGTCACTGTCTAGAGAGAGCTGCAAACAGTCCAACTGTCAAACTGACCCAGACAGGAAATCCTCAAACAGGCAGAGTCACAGAATGACTTAAGCAAGAAAATGGCTACTTTCTAATAGTGTCTTTTTCAAACACAATCTCAAAACCAACTTTACTAAAAGATGCATTTTTAAATTGTGAGGTCAGAGACCCCAAACTCCACATGTCTATCTGCTCCCAAAGGGCATCTACGCTTTAATAATTTTTAATGGCAGCCTCCATTTTAATCTATGAGGGAGATAGGCCTTGCAACAATGAAAAACAAATTTGGCAGTATTTCACTGTCAGGACATGTAAAACACATTAGTATATGTCCTACCTTAAACATATACTGCACCCTGCCCATGGGGCTATCTAGGACCTATCTTAAGGGTGTCTTACATGTAAGAAAAGGGAAGGTTTAGGTCTGGCAGGTGGGTACACTTGCCAAGTCGAATTGGCAGTTAAAATATGCACACACAGACACTGCCGTGGCAGGTCTGAGCCATGCTTACAGGGCTACTAATGTGGGTGGCACAACCAGTGCTGCAGGCCCACTAGTAGCATTTGATTTGCAGGCCCTGGGCACCTCTATTGCACTGTACTAGGGACTTACCAGTAAATCAAATATGCCAATCATGGAAATGCAATTACACATAGATTTTACATAGGAGCACTTGCACTTTGGCACTGGATAGCAGTGGTAAAGTGCCCGATGTAGGAGGCTGGACTGGCTTGTAGTGAGTACCAAGGGGTACTTGCACCTTGCACCAGGCCCAGTTATCCCTTATTAGTGTATAGGGTGTCTAGCAGCTTAGGCTGATAGATAATGGTAGCTTAGCAAAGCAGCTCAGGCTGAACTAGGAGACGTGTGAAGCTACTACAGTACCACTTAGTGTCATATGCACAATATCATAAGAAAACACAATACACAGTTATACTAAAAATAAAGGTACTTTATTTTTATGACAATATGCCAAAGTATCTTAGAGTGTACCCTCAGTAAGAGGATAGGAAATATACACAAGATATATATACACAATAGCAAAAATATGCAGTATAGTCTTAGAAAACAGTGCAAACAATGTATAATTACAATAGGATGCAATGGGGAAACATAGGGATAGGGGCAACACAAACCATATACTCCAAAAGTGGAATGTGAACCACGAATGGACCCCAAACCTATGTGACCTTGTAGAGGGTCGCTGGGACTATTAGAAAATAGTGAGAGTTAGAAAAATAACCCTCCCCAAGACCCTGAAAAGTGAGTGCAAAGTGCACCAAAGTTCCCCTAAGGACAAAATAGTCGTGTTAGAGGGAGAATGCAAGGAAAACACAAATCAGCAATGCAACAACGATGGATTCCTGTCTGAAGGTACCTGTGGAACAAGGGGACCAAGTCCAAAAGTCACAAGCAGCTCGGAGATGGGCAGATGCCCAAGAAATGCCAGCGGTTGGTGCAAAGAAGCTCTTACTAGGCTGAAGAACTGTGAATACTGCAGGAACGACAAGGGCTAGAGACTTCCCCTTTGGAGGATGGATCCCCCACGCCTTGGAGAGTCGTGCAGAAGTGTTTTCCCGCCGGATGGACGCCAACAAGCCTTGCTACACGCAAATCGTGCGTTTGGCGTTTTTGGACGCTGCTGGGGCCCAGGAGGGACCAGAAGGTCGCAAATTGGACCTGCAGAGAGAGGGGACGTCGAGCAAGACAAAGAGCCCTCACTGAAGCAGGTAGCACCCGGAGAAGTGCCAGAAACAGGCACTACGAGGATGCGTGAAACGGTGCTCGCCGAAGTTGCACAAAGGAGTCCCACGTCGCCGGAGACCAACTTAGAAAGTCGTGCAATGCAGGTTAGAGTGCCGTGGACCCAGGCTTGGCTGTGCACACAGGATTTCCACCGGAAGTGCACAGGGGCCGGAGAAGCTTGCAAAGTCGCGGTTCCCAGCAATGCAGCCCAGCGAGGTGAGGCAAGGACTTACCTCCACCAAACTTGGGCTGAAGAGTCACTGGACTGTGGGGGTCACTTGGACGGTGTCGCTGGATTCGAGGGACCTCGCTCGTCGTGCTGAGAGGAGACCCAAGGGACCGGAGATGCAGCTTTTTGGTGCCTGCGGTTGCAGGGGGAAGATTCCGTCGACCCACGGGAGATTTCTTCGGAGCTTCTGGTGCAGAGAGGAGGCAGACTACCCCCACAGCATGCACAAGCAGGAAAACAGTCGAGAAGGCGGCAGGATCAGCGTTACAGAGTTGCAGTAGTCGTCTTTGCTACTATGTTGCAGGTTTGCAGGCTTCCAGCGCGGTCAGCGGTCGATTCCTTATCAGAAGGTGAAGAGGGAGATGCAGAGGAACTCGGCTGAGCTCATGCATTCGTTATCTACAGTTTCCCCAGAGACAGAGACCCTAAATAGCCAGAAAAGAGGGTTTGGCTACCTAGGAGAGAGGAAAGGCTACTAACACCTGAAGGAGCCTATCAGCAGGAGTCTCTGACGTCACCTGGTGGCACTGGCCACTCAGAGCAGTCCAGTGTGCCAGCAGCACCTCTGTTTCCAAGATGGCAGAGGTCTGGAGCACACTGGAGGAGCTCTGGACACCTCCCAGGGGAGGTGCAGGTCAGGGGAGTGGTCACTCCCCTTTCCTTTGTCCAGTTTCGCGCCAGAGCAGGGGCTAAGGGGTCCCTGAACCGGTGTAGACTGGCTTATGCAGAATTGGGCACATCTGTGCCCAACAAAGCATTTCCAGAGGCTGGGGGAGGCTACTCCTCCCCTGCCTTCACACCATTTTCCAAAGGGAGAGGGTGTCACACCCTCTCTCAGAGGAAGTTCTCTGTTCTGCCATCCTGGGCCAGGCCTGGCTGGACCCCAGGAGGGCAGCTGCCTGTCTGAGGGGTTGGCAGCAGCAGCAGCTGCAGTGAAACCCCAGGAAGGGCAGTCTGGCAGTACCAGGGTCTGTGCTACAGACCACTGGGATCATGGAATTGTACCAACAATGCCAGGATGGCATAGAGGGGGCAATTCCATGATCATAGACATGTTACATGGCCATATTCGGAGTTACCATGGTGAAGCTACATATAGGTAGTGACCTATATGTAGTGCACGCGTATAATGGTGTCCCCGCACTCACAAAGTTCAGTGAATTGGCTCTGAACAATGTGGGGGCACCTTGGCTAGTGCCAGGGTGCCCTCACACTAAGTAACTTTGCACCTAACCTTTACCAGGTAAAGGTTAGACATATAGGTGACTTATAAGTTACTTAAGTGCAGTGTAAAATGGCTGTGAAATAACGTGGACGTTATTTCACTCAGGCTGCAGTGGCAGGCCTGTGTAAGAATTGTCAGAGCTCCCTATGGGTGGCAAAAGAAATGCTGCAGCCCATAGGGATCTCCTGGAACCCCAATACCCTGGGAACCTCAGTACCATATACTAGGGAATTATAAGGGTGTTCCAGTAAGCCAATGTAAATTGGTAAAAATGGTCACTAGCCTGTCAGTGACAATTTGAAAGTAATGAGAGAGCATAACCACTGAGGTTCTGGTTAGCAGAGCCTCAGTGAGACAGTTAGGCACCACACAGGGAACATATACATGCACACCTATGAGCACTGGGGCCCTGTGTGACAGGGTCCCAGTGACACATACATATAGGCCACAAACCTATGAGCACTGGGGTCCTGACCAGCAGGATCCCAGTGACACATAACAACCATACTGAAAACATGGTGTTTTCACTATGAGCACTGAGGCCTGGCTATCAGGATCCCAGTGAGACAGTGAAAACAGTGACAAAACACCCTGACATACACTCACAAACAGGCCAAAAGTGGGGGTAACAAGGCTAGAAAGAGGCTACCTTCTCACACAACCCCCCCCCAAACGAAGGACAATAAGGCTAACCTTGGCCAGTTGAGACTTTATTGTCTAAGTGGTGATAAGTAGAGAGTAGCTCTGCAATAGACTGGTTACTCCCTTTATCATCCACTATATGGTTACTTCCCTGTGGGGATGTAAACCACCCTGTTTGAAGTTTTTTAGCTAAGCAACAATGTGAAGATGTATTTTCAGAGTTTCTATCAGTAAGTTTTAGTTTAGAGCAGTGGGAATTGTCCACTGAACCTATTTGTAGTGATGGAAATGCCAGACAGGGATGCTGTCTCAGAAAAGCCATAGCTGGGCAAAAACTTTGTCCATCTGGCTGGAAGAGAGAACAGGGATGCTGTTTCTCTTGAGTTGGAGCAGGGCAGGGATGCTGTCCTATGAGCTCCACACTAGGGCAGGGATGCTGTCCTAAGTGTTGTGAGGTAGTGCAGGGTTTCTGCACTAAAGTTTCTCTGGGAGGGTTGGAGGGATGCTCCATGTTAACTAAACTGGTGCTGTTTTTCTCACCAATGTTAGTTATCCCACAGAGAGGTACTTCCACCTCAGGGAGTCCAGCTTTGCCAGCTGATGATTCCCTTGGAACAGGTGCCACCCCAGGAGAGGTTTCTCCCACCACAGGAATAGTATCCTGAATGGTAGGGTGGTTAGGGGATACTGTGATACCCTTTTTACCTGTTGATGGAGAGGGATCCTGAGTTTTCAGGCCTTCTCTCCTTTGCTTTTTCATTTCACTTGAAATGAGAGGGAACAATTCCTCAGGGATGCCCAGCATGGCTGCATGGGCATAAAACTCTACATCAGCCCAACCTGAGGTCTCTAGGTCATTACCTAAGAGACAGTCTACAGGTAAGCTAGGTGATACCACCACCTGCTTAGGGCCAGTAACTCCACCCCAACTAAACTGAATTATAGCTAAGGGAAGAAACTTAGTGGAGTTATGGACATCAATAATTTTATACTGTTGTCCAATGATGTGTTGTTCAGGAGGCACTAGGTTTTCAGTCACCAAAGTGAAACTGGCACCTGTGTCCCTGTAGGCCAAGGCCTCAACACCATTTATTGAAACTGTCTGCCTGTACTTATCCATTGTAAGGGGACAAGCAGCCAGTGTGGCAAGGCCAATGCCACTAGGTGTGACAGAAACTGTCTTGGGACTGATTACATCAGTTTCCACTATGGACCCATAAGTGAACCCAACTACACCCTTTGCTTGACTGTTGCCAGCAGTCCCACCACTAGTACCACTACTGCTAGGGGCACTAGAGCTTGATGTATTAGTGGTGGTAGGCTCAGGGGGTTTACCTGGACAGGACTTATCCCCTGGCCTATGGCCTCTGTTTTTACACACAAAGCACCAAGGCTTTTTAATGTGTGCAGGTTGGGAAGAAGAGGAAGAATTTGTTTTATCCCCACCCTCTGAAGAGTGTTTAAGATTTGAAGTGGGATCTTTGGTTTTACCCTTATCCCCATGCTTATCTTGAGATTTTTCACCATCTTTCTTCTTATTGCCATCTTTGTCACCCCCTGTATGAACTTTTCTGTTCACCCTTGTTCTGACCCATTTGTCTGCCTTCTTTCCCAATTCTTGGGGAGAGGTCAGATCAGAGTCTACCAGGTACTGGTGCAACAAATCAGACACACAATTATTAAGTATATGCTCTCTCAGGATTGTGTTATACAGGCTTTCATAATCAGTAACTTTACTGCCATGTAACCACCCCTCCAAGGCCTTCACTGAATGGTCAATGAAATCAACCCAGTCTTGTGAAGACTCCTTTTTGGTCTCTCTGAACTTTATCCTGTACTGTTCAGTGGTTAAGCCATAACCATCCAGGAGTGCATTCTTAAGAACTTGGAAATTATTGGCATCATTTTCTTTCACAGTAAGGAGCCTATCCCTACCTTTTCCACTAAATGATAGCCATAGGATAGCAGCCCACTGCCTTTGAGGGACATCCTGTACAACACAGGCCCTCTCAAGTGCAGCAAACCACTTGTTAATGTCATCCCCCTCCTTATAAGGGGGAACTATCTTGTGCAGATTCCTGGAATCATGCTCTTTTGCAGGATGACTATGGGGAATACTGCTGCTGCCACCATGGGTATCTAAACCCAACTTCTGTCTTTCCCTCTCTATTTCTAAAGACTGTCTATCCAAATCCAGCTGTTGCTTCTTGAGCTTCAGTCTGGTTTGCTCCACTCTCAATCTATTGAGCTCCCTTTCCAACAATCTGTCATCAGGGTGGGTGGGAGGGACATTTCTAGATACAGAGGTGTGATGGGAATGAACAGAAGGAGACCTGTCCCTTACAGAGGGCACCCTAACAGCTTGGCTACCAGTATAATGTGAGAGCACATCATCAGTATGATGTGATTCAACCTCTGTACCAACTATGCTAGACTGTCTAGTAATGGGCAGGCTGAGAAGTTTCTTTCCTGAACCTTTTCCTGGGGGAGTCCCTGGATCAGATTGAGAACCATTAGCTACTTTTTCTACAGATTGGGCACTTATGGCCTTATCCTGTACTCTAAGCATATTAATTAACAGTTCTAAGGAAGGATTCTTCCCTACACTCAAACCTCTCTCTATGCAGAGACTCCTTGCTCCTTTCCAGCTAAGGTGATCATATGCAAGTTTGGACAGTTCAACATTTTGGCCTGTGCCAGACATTTTTAGAGAGAGTTAAAGTGATAGACAAAGAGAAAAAAGTTTTCAGAACTTTTTGGAAAGACAGAAAAAACTTTTTAAACTTTTAAGAACTTTTTGAAAGTTTAGTAGTACTTTTCAGCACTTAGAAAAGAGTGAAAAGAGGAAATGCAAAACTTTTTGGCTATGTGTATATACACTGACCTTGTTTTGTATATTTTTCTCTTATGAAAAGTACAATGACAAGAGTGGTAAGTAGTCTCAAGCACTTATCCCACCACTGCACAACCAATGTAGGAGGCTGGACTGGCTTGTAGTGAGTACCAAGGGGTACTTGCACCTTGCACCAGGCCCAGTTATCCCTTATTAGTGTATAGGGTGTCTAGCAGCTTAGGCTGATAGATAATGGTAGCTTAGCAAAGCAGCTCAGGCTGAACTAGGAGACGTGTGAAGCTACTACAGTACCACTTAGTGTCATATGCACAATATCATAAGAAAACACAATACACAGTTATACTAAAAATAAAGGTACTTTATTTTTATGACAATATGCCAAAGTATCTTAGAGTGTACCCTCAGTAAGAGGATAGGAAATATACACAAGATATATATACACAATAGCAAAAATATGCAGTATAGTCTTAGAAAACAGTGCAAACAATGTATAATTACAATAGGATGCAATGGGGAAACATAGGGATAGGGGCAACACAAACCATATACTCCAAAAGTGGAATGTGAACCACGAATGGACCCCAAACCTATGTGACCTTGTAGAGGGTCGCTGGGACTATTAGAAAATAGTGAGAGTTAGAAAAATAACCCTCCCCAAGACCCTGAAAAGTGAGTGCAAAGTGCACCAAAGTTCCCCTAAGGACAAAATAGTCGTGTTAGAGGGAGAATGCAAGGAAAACACAAATCAGCAATGCAACAACGATGGATTCCTGTCTGAAGGTACCTGTGGAACAAGGGGACCAAGTCCAAAAGTCACAAGCAGCTCGGAGATGGGCAGATGCCCAAGAAATGCCAGCGGTTGGTGCAAAGAAGCTCTTACTAGGCTGAAGAACTGTGAATACTGCAGGAACGACAAGGGCTAGAGACTTCCCCTTTGGAGGATGGATCCCCCACGCCTTGGAGAGTCGTGCAGAAGTGTTTTCCCGCCGGATGGACGCCAACAAGCCTTGCTACACGCAAATCGTGCGTTTGGCGTTTTTGGACGCTGCTGGGGCCCAGGAGGGACCAGAAGGTCGCAAATTGGACCTGCAGAGAGAGGGGACATCGAGCAAGACAAAGAGCCCTCACTGAAGCAGGTAGCACCCGGAGAAGTGCCAGAAACAGGCACTACGAGGATGCGTGAAACGGTGCTCGCCGAAGTTGCACAAAGGAGTCCCACGTCGCCGGAGACCAACTTAGAAAGTCGTGCAATGCAGGTTAGAGTGCCGTGGACCCAGGCTTGGCTGTGCACACAGGATTTCCGCCGGAAGTGCACAGGGGCCGGAGAAGCTTGCAAAGTCGCGGTTCCCAGCAATGCAGCCCAGCGAGGTGAGGCAAGGACTTACCTCCACCAAACTTGGGCTGAAGAGTCACTGGACTGTGGGGGTCACTTGGACGGTGTCGCTGGATTCGAGGGACCTCGCTCGTCGTGCTGAGAGGAGACCCAAGGGACCGGAGATGCAGCTTTTTGGTGCCTGCGGTTGCAGGGGGAAGATTCCGTCGACCCACGGGAGATTTCTTCGGAGCTTCTGGTGCAGAGAGGAGGCAGACTACCCCCACAGCATGCACAAGCAGGAAAACAGTCGAGAAGGCGGCAGGATCAGCGTTACAGAGTTGCAGTAGTCGTCTTTGCTACTATGTTGCAGGTTTGCAGGCTTCCAGCGCGGTCAGCGGTCGATTCCTTATCAGAAGGTGAAGAGGGAGATGCAGAGGAACTCGGCTGAGCTCATGCATTCGTTATCTACAGTTTCCCCAGAGACAGAGACCCTAAATAGCCAGAAAAGAGGGTTTGGCTACCTAGGAGAGAGGAAAGGCTACTAACACCTGAAGGAGCCTATCAGCAGGAGTCTCTGACGTCACCTGGTGGCACTGGCCACTCAGAGCAGTCCAGTGTGCCAGCAGCACCTCTGTTTCCAAGATGGCAGAGGTCTGGAGCACACTGGAGGAGCTCTGGACACCTCCCAGGGGAGGTGCAGGTCAGGGGAGTGGTCACTCCCCTTTCCTTTGTCCAGTTTCGCGCCAGAGCAGGGGCTAAGGGGTCCCTGAACCGGTGTAGACTGGCTTATGCAGAATTGGGCACATCTGTGCCCAACAAAGCATTTCCAGAGGCTGGGGGAGGCTACTCCTCCCCTGCCTTCACACCATTTTCCAAAGGGAGAGGGTGTCACACCCTCTCTCAGAGGAAGTTCTTTGTTCTGCCATCCTGGGCCAGGCCTGGCTGGACCCCAGGAGGGCAGCTGCCTGTCTGAGGGGTTGGCAGCAGCAGCAGCTGCAGTGAAACCCCAGGAAGGGCAGTCTGGCAGTACCAGGGTCTGTGCTACAGACCACTGGGATCATGGAATTGTACCAACAATGCCAGGATGGCATAGAGGGGGCAATTCCATGATCATAGACATGTTACATGGCCATATTCGGAGTTACCATGGTGAAGCTACATATAGGTAGTGACCTATATGTAGTGCACGCGTATAATGGTGTCCCCGCACTCACAAAGTTCAGTGAATTGGCTCTGAACAATGTGGGGGCACCTTGGCTAGTGCCAGGGTGCCCTCACACTAAGTAACTTTGCACCTAACCTTTACCAGGTAAAGGTTAGACATATAGGTGACTTATAAGTTACTTAAGTGCAGTGTAAAATGGCTGTGAAATAACGTGGACGTTATTTCACTCAGGCTGCAGTGGCAGGCCTGTGTAAGAATTGTCAGAGCTCCCTATGGGTGGCAAAAGAAATGCTGCAGCCCATAGGGATCTCCTGGAACCCCAATACCCTGGGTACCTCAGTACCATATACTAGGGAATTATAAGGGTGTTCCAGTAAGCCAATGTAAATTGGTAAAAATGGTCACTAGCCTGTCAGTGACAATTTGAAAGTAATGAGAGAGCATAACCACTGAGGTTCTGGTTAGCAGAGCCTCAGTGAGACAGTTAGGCACCACACAGGGAACATATACATGCACACCTATGAGCACTGGGGCCCTGTGTGACAGGGTCCCAGTGACACATACATATAGGCCACAAACCTATGAGCACTGGGGTCCTGACCAGCAGGATCCCAGTGACACATAACAACCATACTGAAAACATGGTGTTTTCACTATGAGCACTGAGGCCTGGCTATCAGGATCCCAGTGAGACAGTGAAAACAGTGACAAAACACCCTGACATACACTCACAAACAGGCCAAAAGTGGGGGTAACAAGGCTAGAAAGAGGCTACCTTCTCACACCCGAGTAATAAATACAACAAAAACAGAGTCCAGCACACATCAACAACCAGGGAAACAGAGGCAAAAAAGTTAGGGGAGACCACGCAAGAATGCCAAGTCTAACAATTCACAATACTCAGGTTCTTTCCGACAGTCCAGGAAGGCTTGGCATCCAAAAGCATGAGGGTCAGGTCAACCTTCCACCTCATAGTCCATGAACAACTTCCTGACATCATCCTTTGATACTGCGCACTCCCATTCCTCTCTCCTGACAGGCTACTCCCTGAACCGCATGACTCGGATTTCCACATCAGTCGAAACTGATTTTTCTAGAGGCAACCTGTACAAATAGTTTGCTGGAACTTTTTTAGCAACTGGTAAATGCTCAACACAGTAAATGTATTCCATCTTTTAATGCGCAGAATAGTATTCTCAATATTCCTAGAGCTCAACAACAGGACCCAAAGCTGTTCTAAGCAAGAACAGCAAGCCCCACAAGAAAAGCTTAAAATGGTATATCACCCACCTGAATAGGCAATAACTGTCCCCACACAAAGGGCTGCATACCCCACTGTAGTGCATCTGGAGCCAGGGCAGAAAGGGCAGGGACTCTGTGCACTTCAACTGCATCTCTTTGACGTCTCCTCCACTTTAAAGGCATAACTTGGTATAAGTACAGGACCTCAGACACCAACATCTCAGTGCTTTTTTGGACCTGTGGATACTCTGCTAGGAAGAAGGAGTGCTGTGCTGCTACAAGGGCTGACACTCTGCTAGACTCCTGCTCTGTTGTGCTGATCTTCTGTCTGCTGCCTTCCTTGCCAGATAGTGAGATGGACTGGACCTGCATCTCTCCAACCCAGAACCATAGTGACCCAAGGGTTTTCCTCTTGTTTTCTAAAGTCTTGGGGACACAAAAGACTCTCAACTCACCTGCTACAGCACTTGGACTCTGCCAACTGAGAGTTGTGCACTTCCAAGTAGTGACAATCCAGTTCTGGGAACTTGGAAGTGGGCAGAAACTTCCGCTCTAGCCAGAACCGATGCATGGTTGCTGTTGCAAGGGACAGAACTGGTGAATCACCCAAGTTGCATGGATCAGAACCGGGGCATCACCTTCGGAACCGCCACACCTCGGAGCCACCATGTCTCCTCTACTGCAAGGGGAAAATCGAGGCATTTCCTCTGCTGTGGGGATCGACTCTAGTGCATCGCCTTCCGAACCACAGCACCCTGGTATTCCTACATGACAGCTGCTGAGGGGGGAAAATCGATGCATTTTCTCCACTGTGTGTGGAAAATCAATGCATCTCCTCGGCTGCAGGATTAACAACAGTGCAACCCTCCCCAGCTTCCTACCTCCATCACCACAACTAGGATTGAGGTACTTTTGCTCAGCATATATCTCAAGCAAAAGCTTACTTCTTCTAAGTGCTATTTTACTGTTCATTCTTTGGAAATTCATAACTCAGGTTTTAGTTATTAGATTTTTGTCATTTTGGTCTTATTTTATTTATTAAACTAAGCTCTATTTGTCTAACTAGGCATGGTATCTTTTTGTGTGGTGTTTTCACTGGTTTACTGCCTGAAATGGTCCCAAATACTTAACACATTGCCTCTTAAGTTAAGTCTAACTGCTCTGTGCCAGGCTACCAGGGCGCGAGCACAGGTTAATTTGGGGTGTGTTGGTGACTTACTGTGATTAGGATTGTGGTTTTTGCTTGGACATGGTGCATTTAAACCAGAAACCCAATTTCCAACATGCTGCCATTGAGGACAAACCAAATGGTAATCTCATGAATCTAAATGCACCCAGGGGTTTGACAAAATATGTGAGGGCCCTTCAGGCTTCATGCAACAAAATCAGATGATACACAGCTGAAAGATCCATCACACTGAACACACAAACATCCTTAAGAATAGCTATGGCTTCATCACTATCAGGTAGGGGTTGGCGATTGGTGGACCTGGCCCTTTCTGCAGGGTTATCCCCAAGCTTTTTGCCTCCTTCCTCCTATTATTTCTGACTTGTTTTTGTTGGCTTTAGGACTATGGGCACTTTACCACTGCTAACCAGTGCAAAAGTGCATATGCTCACTGTCTAAAATGTATTAGTGACTCGTTTCTCCATGATTGGCATATTTGATTTACTGGTAAGTCACTAGTAAAGTGCACTATGTGTGCCCAGGGCCAGTAAATCAAATGCCTGCAGCACTGACTGTGCTACCCACATGAGTAGCACCAATATTTGGCTCAGTTTCACAGCTTCTGTAGATCAGTCAATCGGCTTGCAAGTTCAACAGCCCTGATATCACGGCGTGCCGTTGCCACACAGGTGGAGATAGCACACTGCAGTAGGGACATTGCACAGGGACTGGTGCAAATTACCAAAGTAGTGGATGCCATGCAAACAGCACGCAGTGCCACAACCAGCGAACTGGGTGTTGGTGACAGTTAGGAGTCCTCTAGCCTCAGCAGTCTGACAGCCCCTGTGATTGATCCGAGGCGTCGCGGTGCCAGACGCAGTACTGCAGGTGAACCTGCTACTAGAGGCGCCAGCGAGGGCACTTAGCACTCAAGTGGAGTGCGTGGACGAAAGAAGTGATGTTGAGGGCTACAGGGGACCACCTCAACATGTGTATTTAAGTCATGCTATGATGCTAATAGTGTGACACTGTTAATAGATCATGTCTGCCCATTGTGAATAGCTATGTCCTACTGACACAATGTTTACCTGAAGTCAAGGTAATAAAGATGCTAACTACTGAAAAACATATTATTGAAGTGGATTTGTCATTACTTACGTCAAAAATGGTTGTGTGTGATGTCAGCACGTCTTTGCCTGCCTTCTGCTGCACTGGTCCTGTCGGCTGGTAGAAGGGGTGGTAAGGGATCATCATCCTCATCTGAATCTCGCTCCGTGAGTTCCACTGGAATGCCCCTGGTGGTTGCTATGTTGTTCAGGATAGTACATGTAGCCACAATTTTGCATGTCGTCTCAGGGCTGTACTGTAGTGCACCTCCACTCCTAGGGATGCACCTGAAACGGCTCTTCAGCAGCCCAAAAGTGCGCTCCACCACGTTGCGGGTAGCCCTGTGTACAGCATTGTACCTCCTCTCTGCTGGGGTGGCAGGGCTCAGGTAGAGCGTTAGCATATAGGTGCGACCTGCGTAGGCACTGTCTCCTGAATGCACAGAGAATACAATGAGTACATTTGCTGTACCTGACGTTTTTACGGTTGCGATACACATACTCGCTGACTGATGGTGACAGATTGCTACATGTGTCCCATCACTGGCACCTAGCACATGTGGGAACTGTGCTATCTAGAAAAATTAACTTTGGTTTGTTGTACTGCCTGTGGGGTGTTGGGGAACCTGATGAACAGTTGTATTCTGCTCAGCATGGCATTGAGAAATGCATTGAAAAATCTAGAGAGGGCACTCTGTGATACCCCTCCAGCTGCTGCTATGACCCCTTGATAGCTCCCTGAGGCTAGTACGTGCAGGGAGCATAATACCTGCACATGGGTGGGAATGCTATTGATCCTGTGTGTTGTGCGCTGCAGCATGGGTTGTAGGTCAGCTATCAGGTCAAGTATCATGGCTGAGCTTAACGTGTACTTATCAAAAATTTCCTCCTCAGTCTGGTCAAAAAGGGTTATGCGCACTCTGAAAATGCGCTCTTGTCTCCTCCTCTCTCTCCTCAAACCTGCCAAGATCCTCATTCTCCTCGCCATGACGTAGAGTGCAACCATTGTGGAAGGGGGGCTGAGGCATTCTGGGCCCCTTTATATAGGTTGCACCTGGTTACTACCTGGTTTCAGTTTGTGGTAATTTGCATGTGCAAACGGTCATTCTGCGAATAATCGCAAATTGCGATTTTTTGCTACACCGCATTGTGAATCAATTTTTGCGTGTCGCAATCTGCATCTCGCAAATAGCAGCACATTTTTTGAAATCGCTATCTGCGATTCGCTAATCTGTATCGCAATTAGCGTTTCGCTATCAGCGATTCAGTAAATCATGTCACTATTTGCGATACGCTGCTTGCGACACGCAAATTAGTCTCTCATTCTGAAAATTTTGCAGTTTTTGCGATTTTTAAAATTCACACTGCGAATGCGTTTCATACATCGTGAAACACATTTTTTCATTCGCAAACGGACATTCGCACTGTTTGCGAATGTAAACTCCTTTGATACATCTAGCCCTTAGTCTTTAAAAAGCAACTAATGTCTCTTGCAAACACACAAGTACCTGGTTTGCATTCAAATTCTCCGCAAGGGGCCACAGAGGAGGAAATGCTTGGAAAACGGGGAGGTGTGCGTCCGACGCACACAGACGAAGTGTCGTTGAGTTTTCACGCAGGGCAGGCTTTGCAATGATTTCCGGCGCGTAGACTGGGATCCTCTTCAGGTTGCGGGGTTCTCGGATGCCCTGGGGACGATGCGTTGAAATCGTGAGCATGCAGGATGAAGTCACGGGAGCTGCGTTGATCCTGTGGGTGATGCGTTGAAATGTCTGCTGCACGGCTGGCGCCACGTCGATTCCTCTCAGGAAGTCGGGCTGCTTTGTTCCGGCTCAGCTTTGAGTCGATTCCGTGGGCCATGCGTCAAAGTTCCGGTCACAACGCTGGTGCTGCTTCGATCTCCACTTGGGGTGAGCCGGGCTGCGTGGTTCAGGTTCGTCGTGCGGTGATTTTCTCACTGCGATGCAGGCTGTGCGTCGTTTCTTACAGGCTGTGCATCGAATTTTCACAGCGCAAGGAGTTATTTAGAAGGATGAAGTCTTTTTGATCCTGAGACTTCAAGGAACAGGTGGAAAGCTCTGTCCAAGCCCTTGGAAAGCAGCAGGGCAACAGCAGGGCAGCAGTCCTTTGCAGAAAAGCAGTCAGGTGAGTCCTTTGGGCAGCCAGGCAGTTCCTCATGGCAGGTTGCAGGTTTTGGTTCAGGGATTCTTCTTCAGTGGTATCTTGTCCAGAAGTGTCTGAGTTGTTAGGGTCAGAGGCTCTGTTTAAATACCCAAATGCGCCTTTGAAGTGAGGGAGACTTCAAGAGTGGCTTAGAAGTGCACAAGGTCCCCTTTCAGTTCCATCCTGTCTGCCAGGGTCCAAGTAGGGGGTGTGGCAGTCCATTGTGTGAGGGCAGGCTACTGTCCTTTGACATGTAAGTGTCAGGCCCTCCACCCTCCCAGCCCAGGAAAACCCATTCAGTATGCAGATGTGTGCAGGTGTATCTGAGTATCCTGTGTTTGGGGTTTGTCTGAGTGGAATTCACAAGGGAGCTGTCAACTAACCCAGCCAGACGTGGATTGTAAGGCACAGAAGGATTTAAGTGCAGAGGAATGATCACTTTCTAAACGTGGCATTTCTAAAATAGTAATATTAAGTCCAACTTCACCAGTCAGCAGGATTTTGCATTACCATTCTGGCCATACTAAATATGACCTTGTTACACCTTTCAGATCAGAATCTACCACTCAAACAGTATATTA
This sequence comes from Pleurodeles waltl, assembly GCF_031143425.1. Taxonomy (NCBI): domain Eukaryota; kingdom Metazoa; phylum Chordata; class Amphibia; order Caudata; family Salamandridae; genus Pleurodeles; species Pleurodeles waltl. Next base: position 1,245,353,426 of record NC_090437.1, read on the forward strand.
GGGTAGCCCTAATGTTAGCCTTTGAAAGAAGCAGGCCTCACAGCAGTGTAAAAATGAATTTAGGAGTTTTATACTACAAGGACATATAAACTACACAGGTACATGTCCTGCCTTTTATCTACATATCACCCTGCCCTATAGGTTACCTAGGGCCTACCTTAGGGATGACTTATATGTAGAAAAAGGGGAGTTTAGGGCTTGGCAAGTACTTATAAATGCCAAGTCAAAGTTGCAGTGAAACTGCACACACAGGCCTTGCAATGGCATGCCTGAGAAATGGTTAAGAGGCTACGTATGTGAGTGGCACAATCAGTGCTGCAGGCCCACTAGTAGCATTTAATCTACAGGCCCAGTACACTTTAGTGGGGTCTTATAAGTATATTAAATAAGCCAATTGGGTATGAACTGATGTCACCATGTTTTAATGGAGAGAGCATATGCACCTAAGCACTGGTTAGCAGTGGTAAAGTGTGCAGAGTCCTAAAACCAGCAAAAACAGTGTCCAAAAAGTGGAGGGAGGCAGGCAAAAAGTTACAGGTGACCACCCTAAGGCTGTCATGTCTCACAGTTTCTAAGGGCTACACTAGGATTTTATCTTTGAAGATTTGTATCTTTACTTGTGTATATTGGATTTTTTTTCATTTTGGTCTTATTTTATTCAGATAAATATTGGATACTTACTGGTGTGGAGTACTTTTGTGGTGTTATCACTATGTCACTGTATGTGTGTACAAATACTTTACACATTGCCTCTGAGATAAGCCTGACAGCTTGAGAAAAGCAACCATGGGGGTAAGCAGGGGATTTCCTTAGCTGTGTTACTCTCTTACCCTAACTAGAGTGAGGGTCCCTATTTGGACAGGGTGCAAACCACTGTCAACTAGAGACCCTGGGCCAGATGTACGAAGCAGTTTTTAAGTCGCAAACGGCGAATCGGGCTGTTTGTGACTTGAACATTTTTATTTGGGATGTACAAAGCCCAAACTGCGATTCAGTAACTTGTTACCAAATCGCAGTTTGGGTTTTGCGATTCGGTATTAGGAAGGGGTGTGACAAGGGTGTCCATTCCTAATACCGAACCCAGATGGTATGTATGATTGTTTTGTGACCGCGAATGCGGTCGCAAAACAATCACAGTTAGCACCAGTTTCAAACTGGTGCTAACCCATTCTCAAAAGGGAAGGGGTCCCCAGGGGACCCCTTCCCCTTTGTGAATGGTAGCGAATGACCACTGCCTGCTCTGAAAAAATGAAAAGAAAACTTTTCATTTTTGATTTTGAAATGCATCTCGTTTTCCTTTAAGGAAAATGGGCTTCATTTCAAAAAAAGGAAAAAATGCTTTATTTAAAAGCAGTCACAGTCATGGTGGTCTGCTGTCTCCAGCTGGCCACCATCCCTATGAGGGCAGCCATTCCCAATGGGGTCACAAATTGCGACCTACCCCATGAATATTCATGGGATAGGTCATTTGCGACCCCATTTGGAATCGCAAACAGTGTCATTGACACTGTTGTATATCAGGTTTTGCTCACAATTTGCGAATCGCAAAACCTGAGCTTTGTACATGTGGCCTTCTGTTGATCAAACCCAATGCATTGATTCAGGCACCCCAGGATTTACACCCATCCTCAGTTTATTGCCATTGTCCTCCGGAGCCAAAACTACAGAGCCAATCCCTCAGATTACTCTATTTCCTCAATGAGTCCAAAATGCAGCAATTTGTCTAACCCATCCTGGAGAGGTTTTAACAAGAGGTTGGGTACTCTCCTCACTTATTGTAAAACTGGTTTTGCATTCTTCGTCAAAATAATCCTGTGTTTAAAGTCATTCAAAAGACCAAACTCATCTCTGAATATATCATGAAACTCTTCCACTACTCCTAGATTACTTATGTTTGCTATCAATACGACCTGATCAAGGGAATTGGGATTTAGGGTAATCCCTCTGTCATGCTGGTGCCACCCAAGTAGGTTGTCACCCCTCTTTGCTACACAGATTTTCCCTAAGGTATCTCGACCCTTGAAATAGTCTTTATTTCCACCAACAAATACAGCACAGCCATCTTCAACGATTGTCTGCCTCCACATCTGCTCAGTGTTGTCTCATCACCACGGTACCATTAGCATGAGTAATTGTCAGAATAGAACACAACAGAGCCAATAGATGTACAGGTCACAGCACAGTGGATATCATTGAGGTCAGTCACAAGGATCATCGGCCTCCTGGCATTCTTGATCCAAGCAATTTTCCTGGTTTTTCTGGCTCATTGCAGCAGGCTTTCACTTTAATTTTTCTCTAATCTTCTGTTCTCCCTTGCGCAGATGCCCAGTCTTCCCCCAGCCGGTCCTTAGAGGTGTTAGGGTACCAGTTTCCCTGGCCCCGGGGAGTGCTCCACTGGTCCTAGGGTTAATCAGAGTCACAATGCTTAGGCCAGATGCCAGCCAGGGGACTCCTCCTTCCAATTTTCCATGGCAACTGCCTGTCATGGCAGTGGCAGTATCCAGCAGCATTGTCCAGCCGAAAAGTGTACCCAAGAGAGAGCTCTCCCACTTGCATAGGACCTTTTAAGTGGGGACCAGAGTGTCCAGCAACGCTGCACCTCTGGCTTATCCTGAGGTGCTACATCACCTCACCACTCCAGTCCAACTTTCCAGAAGTCACTTGCCACATGTGCTCTGGAGGCCTCAGCTCCACTCCTTGCTGACATCACTGCCAGGGACTTCCGCAGCTCATCTTCAAAGGACCCCAATCTCCTGGTTTGATCCCAAAAGCCTTGGCTCCTTCCTTTGTTTAGTGGACTTGGGTAGGCCAACTTCCTTGAACATGGTGACAGCAGGCTGATTGATGCAGAGCAGATCCCCCATGCATTTCCTTCTCAGGAGCTCACTTTAGCACTGTTAATTGCTTTTTTTTTTGGGGGGGGGTGGACTTTGTTCCAGCAGCTGGAGAGAAAATTAACTTACCCATCCCAGCAGGGTGACAAAAGACCTGAGCACCGATCCTGAGCTGAGCCAGAGAAATATGATGACCCATAAGCTGTACAGATATGTCTTTGGGATTCACAGAATTGTCCTTTACACACCAATTACACTGCACATCGGTATGACTCTCGAGTCTTTAGACCAGAGAGGAGGAGAGCTGCTCCCTAAGGCAGCCTTCCCCATAAGTGTAAAATAGTGTCACTGCAGACATAACAGTAAACCACTCTGACTTTCCCTATATGTGTGCACCCACATTATAAGGTCTATCCCAGGTCAATGTCCAATCCTGCATAGTCCCTTCTGTCTTAGTCTGCCTGTGCGCAGTTCCTGGGCTGTGCATGACAGTAGTCTTCCAGGCACAGTCCTCACACTTGTGTACAAGCATGTGCATACAAGTTTATGTGTAACTAGTCAAGTGCATCTTGCCTTTTGTGTTGCCGCAATGGCCTTATCTTAAGAGGCAGACACTGGTGGTAGACACCTGTATTCCATTTGTCATGAGTTTACTATAGGTGAGTCCCAGGCTATGGGGCTCCACCACAGTAAAATCTCTAAATCCAGGTGATCAAACAGAAAATAATCTGGGCGGATTAGATAGGCAGAACCACCTCCTCACATGAACAGACATTCCAATGCTAGGCTCTCTCTGCATCTTCTGCCACATCAGGAGCAATACTGCTTCCAGTTAGAGGTTTCCTGAAACAGTTCTCCTCCACATTGCTGCTATGACCTCCTCCAATTTTCTATACGTCGGGATTGGCAGACACAGCAGGTGTCATCATGCTCACACTTCTGATGGATCAGCGACTTCCGTGGCTCAGTGCAACTGCCTAAAATTCATCCTTTTCCCTGCCAGCCCCTGGCTGCTTCATTGTCAGTGAGATAGGGAGCAACAGCAGCTGATCTAGGCACACTTCGGCACTCTGGTGCAGGAAGGAGTCAACTGTCTGTAATACCTAAAGTACTGCAGTGAAAATGCAAAAATATGGGTAATTAAAGATTATTGGGAGCCAGGCTGCCATCCTGGAGACCTTCTCCACATTCTCTACCACCTATTTTTAGCTGAAGGGAAATCTCCATACAATTACGAAGCGCAATTTGAGCACAAAACCTATCTGTGCATGTTACTCACTGTTTTCTACTACCAAAATGAAAATCCAGAGACACAAAAAGTACATCATATGCCCATCAAAATTGCTATTTGCTAATATTTCTTTGGGCACTGTTTCATCCCTTGCATGAAAGGACCTTTATTTACCTCAAACCAAAGCAGCTTGAGTGACCTTAGAACTCAGGCTTTGCACAATATAAATACCATCCCTCCAACACTTTGCAGAGGTGCGGTAAGGGGGCCTCCCAAGTGGAGCTGAACACAGCAATGTCATCCAGGCAGGCTGCACTGAAATCTTCCAGTCCAGTTAACACCTGGTTAACCAGCCCCCGAAAGGTGGCCGGGGAATTTTTCATCCCAAAGGGCATCACTTTCAACTGGTAGTACCCATCTGGGGTAGAAAATGGGGACCTCTCGTTGGCCCCCCGTCAGAGCAATCTGCCAATACCCAGACGTTAAGACAAACATGCTGAAATATTTGGCAGCCCCAATGAGCTCATCATCTTGGGGGATGGTGTGTGTGTGTCAGTCTTAATGACCACATTGAGTCCACGGTAGTGCACACAGAACCTGAGTTCAAGGGCTACTGGAAAACTCAATAACCGCAAGAGCTAACATTTGGACACCTCCTCCTTGATGTTAGCCCTGACCTTGTCAGACACCCTGTAAACCTTATGTTTTACAGGTGGACTGTCCGCAGTGTCCACATCAGGTGTACACAAATGAGTGACCCCTGGGACCAAGGAAAACAATGAGGCAAACTGTCCCAACACCTGGCAACAGTCCCTCTGTTGCTCTGGGGTCAGTGAGGGGGAGAGGTTCACACCCTCCACAGACCCCTCTTTCCCCTTAGCAGTCAGGAGGTCAGGCAGAGGCTGACTCTCTTCCTCCACCCCATCATCTATTGCTAGAAGCATTGTCAACTCAGACCTCTCAAAGTGAGGTTTGAGGTGGTTCACAGGCAGGAGCCTCAAAGGGCTCCTGGGAGTGCACAAGTTCACCAGGTAAGTGACATGACTTTTGTGCTCCTCCAGCAATCTGAATGATAAGAATACAGTTGGATAAGCCTTTTAATCTCTGATTTAAACAAGGAATAGGGGGGATTATTTTCCCAAAGATCACCAGCAACCAATCGCCGTTTGCATTCAACCAAAAATTTGGAATATGTGCACTTCGATTTTGGCTCGCTAATTACTTGCCACAGGACTGCCTCCAAGTGGCCGTCCGAGGCCTGACGCATTTTATAACACAACTTCAAAAAAGCACCAGGATCAACTGCCACCGAATCCGGAAGCCCAAATTCCAGCCGTACCTGCGCGGGTGAGGCCAGGTGTGGAACATGAAAGACTCTCTTGTAGATTTTATTAACCAACCTATTTAATAGGCAAGAGCCTTTGCCCAACAGAATTTCTTGACCATAGGCCAACGAGGGAGTGATTTTTGCACTCATAACATCCATTAAAGGAAGAAGGGTCAGCCCCTTAAAACCTTAGCTAATTTGGAAAAGGCCACAACTTTAAGTTCCATTTCCTTCTTATGTTTAACAAAACTGCCCCTGGAGTCAAAATGTACCCCTAGATATTTGTAGGACTGTTTTTTTCCTCCCAAAGGGGACCACTTTTGTTTTAGACAAGTTAACTTCTAACTGATTGGCGGAAGTATACGTCGCAAGTTGGTTGAGCAACCGTTGAAGGCCGATCTTAGTGCAACTAAACAAAACAAGGTCGTCGGCATAAAGCAGGTGACTAAGCCTGAAGCCACCAATCTTGGGGGGATGAGAGTTGATGGCGTCAAGAGGTGTTGACATATCTGCAATGAACAGATTAAAAAGAAGAGGAGCCAATACACAACCCTGTTTCACACCAAGAGTGGTGGGAATTTTCCTAGATAAGGAGCACCCGTCACCAAGCTTAATATGGACCCAGGTGTTAGTATGGAGTTCTATAATGGCACCCAAAAGAACTGGGGGAATGCCCCAGCTTTGTAATTTGGCCCATAGGGCACTCCGGGGGATTGAAGTCCACAAAGCAGCAATTCAGCATCAGGCCTGACGAGATCACCCTATCAATCAAGATAGAGAGCGCTAATAAATTAGTTGAAGTGCCTGAACCAGCAGAGAACCCTGTTTGGACTATAGGAATTTGTGACTTTGATTCAGCCCGAGCACGGAGATCCTGCAACAAAAGGCTGGCATAGAATTTAGCCTCATTGTCCAGCAGGGCTATCATCCTAAAATTGGCAGAATCTGATCTTGAGCCATTTTTATATAGAGGATGAAGGATGGCACCATGCCAGGACTCAAGTATGATTGAAGTTAAAAGGCAATGTTCAAACAAATGTTCAAAATGGTTGGCCCAGAGGAGAGGATCCTGCTTGAATAATGCCTGTGGAAGACCATTGGGACCGGGGGCTCCAAACTGCTTAGCCCTTGAGATGATGTGGGGGAGGCGTAATTGGAAAGACTTCCTTACTCCCAGCGGGGAGATTGGAGACCCTGTAAATGGGGGACACATTCTAAATGAGACTACGGAAAGATCTATGGGCCCCCTCATCCAACGGTTCCCCATCCTGCTTGCTATCTGAAAAATGGGTGGTCAAGTAGGCCGCCCACGCTCCTTCTGAAATGTCAACAACGCTGAGCCCCTTTGGTTACTATTTAGATTATTGATAAGGGACCAAAATTTAGTGGAGTTTGAATCTCTACTTGCACTTAAAAGTTTAACCCAAAACTGGCTGAGATAGGTCTTGGTTACCCTGGATACAACAAAAGACCGGGATGGGGACATTTGCACGCGGATTGATGGAATGTTGACCATAAAAGGCAAGAACGTTTGACCCACGACTTAATTGGGGACACACAACCCAATCCCTCAGAGTTAAAAAAGTTAATACATTCAATCAGTACAGCGCCGCTAATAGAATCATTCCATTTTATGCACTTTAGTGATTCGAAACAAGCGCCACCACCCACTGTCCGCATGACATCATTAACACAAAATCTTGATTTAATAGATACAATTTGAGGACAATGGTCGCTCTCACTCCGAGGGGAAATCAGAGACCTTTCAATGAGGGGAAACAATTCAATATTACAGATGGTGTAATCTAAATAGGAGTGAGATCGACCATCGGATCTTGTCCACCGTGGGGGGGCATCATCACGTAAGCGACCATTCAAAACTTTGAAACAGATGCTGTTAAAATGCATTACTAAGTATTCTCCCAGCGGGCAGTGCAGACAACCCTGTGGCCTTAATTGTTCGGAAGTTAGCTGGTGGTGACCACAATCTGGACCCTCAAGAGCCTCCGTTGTATCCTGAAACAGGTTTGTGTTGAAATCACGAGTTATAAAATAGCTAGCACGTGGGTAATCCCCAACTAAATTGGCTACAATCTGCATCAGTCGAGACATCCTGCCCCTTTTTTCCTTAGTTCCGGGGGCAATGTAAACATTGATTATTATGAGGGTCTCCTGCACAGTCCCATTCATTATGACAATCCCCTGGATCCAGTTATTCTCCCAGAACAGAGGTAGTATACTCCCATCTAATTTGACGGTCACATAAATGGCCAAACCACCCTTGGCACGGCCATTCTTGCTCGTTCTATGGGCAGATTTCCATATTTCTAGGTAACCTGGCAGTGGACAACTGTGCTTGGCCCAGGTTAATGAATGTTAAAAGGTCGGCCGAAGCAAACTTATGCACAACCCCATTGATGTTCCATGAGCATAGAGCCATTGACTGGGTGGACACCCACACCCACGAGGCATTACCAAGTGAAACTTTTGTTACACCTCCTTCCAAGTGGAATCCTCCAGGTCATTGCCAAGCAGACAATCTACAGGTAGTGTTGGACTCAGAGTGGCCCTCAAGGAACCCCACTCAAATGGAACCTGTGCCACTTTGCACAGGTGCTCAGAGTTGTTTACTGCAACTACTTGATGAAGTGCATGGTGAACCACCTGCTCTTCAGAAAACAAGGGACTTCTCACAGTAGTTACACTGGCACATGTGTCTCAGAGCCTCCACTCTATGTCCATTGATGGTCACCAACGGGAAACATCCTGAACAACTAGGTCTAAACCACTACTTGCCTGAACCACTACTGCTAAACAACTAAAAAGTCTCTACAACTAAGTACTGAACAACTACTGTCTAAACAACAATTGTGCCTGAATAACAATTGCCTGAACAACTAATTTTAAGGTAAGGTTTTCTTTTTGGTTTTTATGGTTTATTAGTTGTTTAGAATATATATATATATATATATATATATATATATATATATATATATATATATTAGTTGTTCAGGCAATTGTTATTCAGGTTTCTTTTCTACTGGGGTCTAGGAACCCTTACCCAGGGAACTAGGTTGGGGACCTTTAGAGAACTTCTCCTGTTTACCCTTACCACCCCACCTTTTCTGATCAGGACCCTGCCCTGCCTTGGCATGGTCTCCCTCATACCTCCTCTGCACCCTGGTGCTCTACACAGGTCCGCTTCCTGTGTAAGCTTTCTGGGGTCAGTCAGCTGCTTGCGCAGATCTGGAAAACAAAGACTGGTCAGATGCTTGCAAACAATCCAATTGTACAGCCCCTCAAAAGTTGTCACCTTGCTGCCCTTTGTCCAACCATCCAGTGACCTTCAAAAAGAGTCAGCACATTCCAACCAGGTTTGGGATTCCTTCTTTTGTAGGACCTAAACTTATCAATGTACTGCTTAGAGGTGAGACCATATCTTGTCAGTAGGGCATCCTTCATGATATAGTAGGTGAGTCCTTGAGGATCCCTTAAGGATATCAGAATATTCCTCCCCTCTACCTCAAAGTGCTTCCACTGACCCGCCCCCCAATGACCTCCAAGGACCACATTCATGTGGAGAGCAGACTCATACCCCTTGAACCACAGATATATCTCATCCCCCCTCTTGTAACCCTTTACCAGATCTTTAGGAATGTTTACCCTCCTCTCAGGCTGTACTGAGGTACTGCTTCCACCATCTCTACTAGACTGGCTCCTCTGATCCAGCTCCCTTAAAATCAGCTCATGAGCCAATAGCATATGTTTCTCCTCTATGGCCAACCTTCTCTCTTTCATCTCCATTTTAAGCTTCTCTAATTGAAACTGGTGCAACTTCTCTGCCTATCTGTCCTGCAACTCCTCAGAAGTCAGGCTCTTGGATGACACACTGCTACATGCACTGGTGACCATTCCCCCAGGCAGAACAGGCACATTCATTACCACATTATGAACACTCTGAATACTCTGACTCTGCACCTCCTCACCCTCCTCCTCCTCCTCTGAGTGCCCCCCAAGCCTCCTTGGCTTCCACCCAGGCCCTCAATGCCTTTTGCAGCTCCTCCTTCCTGGCGGTGCTCTTGATTGAGCAGGCAAGATCTTTACTAAATTGCTTAAGTTGAGCCACCATGTACTCCTCCAGTTTCTCCAACTCAAAAACAGCCTTTATAGCCAGAGCTGGTGCATCCCCAGATTGAGACATGATGGTAAGGTTCCCTCAAGATGCAAAGTTCCAAAAAGAACAGAAAGTTCTCATGAGAAGTTAAAAAAATCACAAAAAATGTGGAAGTAGGAGAGAGTCCAAAAAGAGAAAAAGCAAAAACAAGTAGTATGTGGCCACATAATGGTCTGTACTGAAAACAGTAGTGTACACTTAATCACTAAATGTCAAGTACAAATACAAGTCCAATCCTCACTGCTGATCACCAATGTTAAAAATGGGGTCTCTGGTTTTCAGTCACTTTGCACTCTGTCCAAGCAGTGACCATCAATCTACTCAGAGCAATGGAGGTACGCATTTAAAATAACCCCTGCTCAACCCCTTGGTAGCTTGACGCAAGCAGTCAGGCTTATCTCCAAGGCCTTGTGTAAAGTATTTGTACCAACACACACAGTAATACAGTGAAAACACTACAAAATGGATGCCACACCAGTTTAGAAACATAGCCATATTTATCTAAATCAAACAAGACCAAAACAACAAAAATGCAACATACACAAGTCAACATATGAATTTTCAAAAGAATAAAAGTCTTACTCCGTAGAAAACAATAGAAATGTGAATGCTACACAAAGTACCTGGGTTGCGTCAGAAATAAAGCCACACAGGCGAGCGTGCGTCGAGAAAGTCAGCAATGCATTGATTTCTCACGTTCAAGCGAGACCTTGCGTCATTTTCTTCTCAGGTCAGGTAGGCAATGCAATGTTTTTCTCTCTGCAAGAGAGCGATGTGTCAATTTCCAGACGGGCAACTCAGATCCGCACAGGCTTCCATTGAGTTTTGACGCCCAGCGATGATGCATGAGAAATCTGGTCTCAAAACCGGAGTGCTTGGGGTTTGTGTCATTATCAGCAGCCGCAAGCGGGTGTTGTGTCGTTTCTCCAGCCATGATGCATCAATCTCCCAGCCGCGATGCAGGTGGAGTGTTGATTTTTGCCGCAAAGTGGGTTGTGTGTTGTTTTTCAGCCGCGTTGCAGATGCAACCCAGCAAAGCACAGTCACAGACAAAGGGGCAGTACTCCTCCTCCAGCTCTTCTTCTTGGCAGAGGTTCCTCGTGAATCCAGACCTAATCTAAAAATGTGGGGTTTTGGGCCACTACTTCTAACTCTTTCTGCCTTTGAAGTTGGCAAACTTCAAAGGAAACTCTCTGTTGTTCACAAGATCCTGCCTTGCCCACACCTGACTCCAGACTCACACCAGGGGGTTGGTGTAAGAGGCTGGCCAGGTTTGTAGTGGGGACTTAAGGTACTTACACCTTATACCAGGTCCAGTTATCCCTTATTAGTGAAATGTAGGCAGTGACTAGAAGCCAGGCTCTCTAGGGGTAGCTGTAGTTGAGCAGCCAAGGCTTATCTAGGAGACATGCAAAGCTCATGCAATACCACTGTGGTCACACAATACTCACACACAAAAGAAAGTACTCAGTGTTACAAAAATAAAGGTACTTTATGTTGGTGACACAAATGCCACAAATACCATAGAAACTATACTCCCTTAAGAGGTAAGTAATACACTAATTATATACACTAGTATGCAGAAATAGCTGTAAAAACAGTTAGAAAACAGTGCATATAGTGAAAATCATAATAGTTACAAATGGACCTAAGGGGTAAACAAACTGTTGGACTTTTTTGCTTATGCAGGGTCATCCCCAATCTTTTTGCCTCCTGCCTCCTATTTTTTCTGACCTGTTGCTGTTGCTTTCTTCTCACTGAAAACGTTAGAATATTCTGAGTATTGGGATGGCAGATCAACTTCCTTTTCGGCTGCAGTAGCAATGGAATGTTGAAACTCTTCTTCTTTGTTTCTCTTCATTTGAAAACATCTTTTTGGACAAGAGGAAGAAGAAAACCGTAAAGCCTGGATGCACTAGTCTATGCATGGATTATGTAACATTAACCACGGCATTCCAAGGATAAAACCATACTGGGGTGCTTGTATTATATCGAAGCAAATGATTTCACAATGGTTCTGGTTTTCATTATCTTTACAAATCATTTGGATTCGTGAAGTTTGCTTAGTAACTGGGCCTCCTGCCAATTTGCTACCATCAACTGCATAAACAACTTCGGGAATCTTTTTCCTGACACTGGGTATCTGAGAGTCTAGTGCAGTCTGCTGGTCCACAAAATTTCCTGTTGCCCCTGAATCAATTAGAACTTGTACTTTATGTCTTTTTCCTTGCACAGTCATTTGTACTAACATTCGGAAATGTTTTACATAACGGTTTGTGCATGAGCACACTGAAGGGATTGTTAATTTGCCCAAGAGGTCCCTTTCATTTTTTCTTGGGCATTTTAGTTTTTCTGTGGGTCTTCCATAGCAATAGCTATCTTTTTCTTTGTTTCGAAAGTTGGGTTCATTTTACCTTTGAGTTTCTTTCGACATTCCTTTATAAAATGACCCTTTTTTCCGCAATATAAACACTGACCATTTTTTCGTCATTTGACCATTTCCTCTTTGGTCAATGATGGGTGGACAGTTCCAATATCCATTGTTTCAATCATTGAATCTGAGGAGCTTGAAGATGTCTGGGCCTTTCCAGATGCCAATTAGTTTTTTCCCATCTTCTCCTTACTCCTTTTCTTTAAGAGAGTCTATGATCAAACCGTAGATTAATCAAATCAGAGCACGTTTCTGGTTGTGGTTCAACTTCGGCCAATATATCTTTCAGTTCGTCTTTTAACCCCTGATAAAATACTGCTGACCTTTTTTCCTCAGGCCAAAAAGTTTCCAGAACTAGCCGGTTGAAATGGGACAAATACGTTATCAAATCTTTATTTCCTTGGAGCAATTCTAGCAACTCTTTGTCTGCAGACATAGTTTTTGTGCGCCTATCAAATACTTTTTCAAATTCTTCCACAAAATGGCGTCAATTATACAACAAGGGACTGTCTACTCGAACTAAAGGCACAGCCCAAATAGCAGCATCACCACTCAGATACGATAGCAGTAATGCAATTCTAGATTGTGCGACCGGAAAAGCACTGGAACGACATGTAAAATGTAACTCCACCTGTTTGAGAAAAATGTGAACCTTATTGGGGTCGCCTGAAAACCTTTCTGGTGCAGCTAAAGGAATCTGTGGTGGAACATTCGCAGCTCTGTTAGTATGTGTGGGAACCACTTTGCTAACGAAATTAGCTGTGACATTTTTTGAGTCTGTCAAATCTTTTTGCATCTGAGCTACTGCTTGCATAAGGGTGTCTAAGGTGGCCATTCTTCTGCAGCTAATGTACAGACCAAGAGGAAAGTATTAAATTGTGGGCTCACTATTCTGTCATGGGGTCTTTTCCTCGGGATCTGCACGCTGCTGAACAAGAAGGCCCACCTCCCGGCGTCACCAACTCAGAAAGCTTTAATAGCACAGAGTTATGATGAAGCCAGGCGGGGGGAAGGGAATTAGGGTAGGTAACAGCTGGGAGAGAGATCTGAAAAGGAAAAGGTTGGAACAAACATGCATATACTCATTACTGACAATCTAATTCACCATTAGAGCCTTGCGTACATGCATCTCCATAACACCAGATTGAAACTCTTTGCGATTGTAAATCATAACACCAGAATGAACTGAGACCTCCGAGATGTTCTCCTGTACATGAAAAGCGCTTTAAGTATTGAGCCAAGGGCGCTTTACTTTCTGTGAACTGAAGCGCTTTCAAATATTGTGGCCAAAGTGCCTTTTTCTCCTCTGGAACTGAAGCGTTGTGCCAATGCACGTTTATTCCTTTTGATTGGAGCGCTATGTCAATGCACGTTATTATTGTGAACTGAAGCGCTTTATCAATAGCGCATTGCTGCCGTGAACTGAAGCGCTTTTACTTGAGCGCGTTGTTGCCGTGAACTGAAACGCTTTACTGAGCGCGTTGCTGCCGTGAACTGAAGCGCTTTACTGAGCGTGTTGCTTCCGTGAACTGAATCGCTTTACTGAGCGCATTGCTGCCGTGAACTGAAGCGCTTTACTGAGCGTGTTGCTACTGTGCACTGCAGCGCTAAAATCAAATGGACTAAAACGCCATGCTCGTTAGGCTAGGGGAATGCTGAAAGTTAGGGAGAAACAACTCCCTTCTGACTTGGGCTCTTCACGACCTTACCGCCCACGAGTACGACCTACTTGTATCTGAATTCCAAATGGAATAAAAGGAACCTTCGAGTTTCTGCCAAGCTGCCTTTGAAGAAATTCTGCTTTTTTCCAGAGGAAGGTCCTTTGAGGTCTGACTGTATCGAAGTCTTCAAAATAGTGAGCCACGAGCTTGGGTGTGGCTGGCCTTATAGGCCAGGCACACCCCAAGATGGCTGCTGCCTCTAAAAACATGGGAAATGTAGTCCCTGCATAGAATAGCACTGATAAGTGCATCTTGACCACCAATGACCTGAACCTGCAGCTATGTGAGCTTTATTACAGGGCAAACAACACTGCTGGCCATTCTTGGAACAAGCGGGGATGACCAGTGAGTGGTGTGCATAAAGCGCCGTAAACCTGCGCAGCAGACCTTCGGGTGGAACCTGGACCGCACACAGCCTTGATCCTGACAGTACTGCACCCAAGAAGATGGATGTGGGTTCTTGGTTGGTGCAGATGATGTCCCACACCAGATGGATGATTGCAGTCTGGTTTGTGTCTCCGACCTCGCAAGCACCCACGCCCTCGCCTCTTCAGACTACATCCTCCTGGGAGACCTAAACTTCCACCTGGAGAACAACAATGACGTCAACACCGCATCACTGACCACCAACCTCTCCAACCTCGGACTCCATCAACTGGTCAACACTCCCACCCACATCGCTGGCCACACCCTTGACCCACTCTTCACTTCAAGCAACCACAACTTTTTCAGCCACACCTCCGAACTCCACTGGACCGACCATCACTGCGTCCATTTCTCCTTCAAGAAAAACACCGAACACCACCGCACCCCTCTTCCGCCTCACCGCCGCTGGGGAAAAGTCACCGAAGACCAACTCACCAACACCCTCGCCAAAAATCCACCACCCGACCCCACCGACCCGGACTCCGCCGCCATCAACCTCCAACAATGGATCCTCAACTGCGCCAACATCCTAGCCCCACTCAAGAAACCCACCGCCAACCAAGAAAAGAAAAAACCAGCCTGGTTCACAGACGAACTAACCACCTCCAAACGCACCTGCCAGAAACTCAAGAAAAAATGGATCCTCGAGCGCACACCCGAGAACCTTGCTACCCTCAAGGAAGCCAACCGTAAACACCACCAACTGATCCAACTCGCCAAGCGCTCCCACTTCACAGAACGCCTTAACAACAACGCTCACGACTGCAAGGAACTCTTCAGCATCGTGAAGGAACTCTCCAACCCCAACGCCAACGTCAACGACATCCCTCCATCCCAGAAACTCTGCGACTATCTCTCCACCTTCTTCTACCAGAAAATCGCAGCCATCCACGACAGCTTCAACACCTCACCTCCGCCAGACCCCACCCCCAACAACTCCTCCCACGCCAACCACATCACCACCTGGACCCAAGTAGACGACGCCGAAACCCTAAAAACCATGAACTCCATCCCCTCAGGATCTCCCTCTGACCCCTGCCCACATCACGTTTTCAACAACGCCGACGTCGCCATCGCCCCCATACTCCGCAAGATCATCAACCTTGCCTTCAACACCGCTACCTTCCCACTGGAAGCACGCAGAAATCCAACCTCTCCTCAAGAAACCTAAGGCTGACCTCAACGATCTCAGAAACTTCCGACCAATCTCCCTCCTCCCTTTTACAGCGAAAGTCATCGAGAAGATCGTCAACACACAGCTCGCCCACTACCTAGAAGACAACTCCATCCTAGACCCCTCCCAATCCGGGTTCAGACGAAACCACAGCACAGAGACTGCACTTCTCGCTGCCACAGATGACATCAGACTACAAATAGACAACGGCGAAACCTCAGCCCTGATCCTCTTAGACCTATCAGCCGCCTTCGATACAGTCTGCCACCGCACCCTACTAACCCGTCTACACGAAGCCGGCATCCAAGACAAAGCCCTCAACTGGATCTCCTCCTTTCTCTACGGCAGAACCCAGAGGGTCCGACTCTCACCTTTCCACTCCAAAGCCACCAACCTCATCTGCAGCGTCCCCCAAGGCTCCTCACTAAGCCCAACGCTATTCAACGTCTACACGGCCCCCCTCGCACAACTGGCCGACCAGCACAACCTGAGCATCATCTCCTACGCCGACGACACCCAGCTCGTCCTCTCCCTGACCAAAGATCCTCTCACCGCCAAAGCCAACCTTCACGAGGGACTGAAATCCATTGCCGAATGGATGAGCAACAGCCGCCTAAAACTTAACTCCGACAAGACGGAAGTCCTCATCCTCGGGCGCACCCCATAGGCCTGGAACGACTCGTGGTGGCCCACCGCCCTAGGCCCTCCACCCACCCCAGCCAACCACGCACGAAATCTCGGCTTCATCCTCGACTCCGCCCTCACCATGTCCAAACAGGTCAATGCAGTCTCATCCTCCTGTTTTAACACCCTCCGTATGCTCCGCAGGATCTTCAAGTGGATTCCAACAGGAACCAGAAAGACGGTAACCCAAGCCCTCGTCAGTAGCAGACTCGACTACGGCAACGCACTCTATACAGGCATCTCAACAAAAGACATCAAACGACTCCAACGCATTCAGAACGCATCCGCCCGCCTGATCCTCGACATACCCCGCTGATGTCACATCTCCCCTCACCTGAGGGACCTCCACTGGCTCCCCGTGGACAAGAGGATCCCCTTTAAACTCCTCACCCACGCACACAAGGCTCTACACGACACCAGACCCACCTACCTGAACACCAGACTCAACTTCTACGTTCCCTCACGTCAACTACGCTCTGCCAACCTTGCCCTCGCCATGGTCCCCCGAATCCAGCGCAAGACCTCTGGCGGCAGATCCTTCTCCTACCTCGCCGCCAAGACCTGGAACGCACTCCCGACCTCACTACGCCAGACCCAGGACCTCCTCACCTTCAGGAGACTCCTCAAGACATGGCTCTTCGAACGATAGCAGCACCAACCCCCCCACCCCCCAGCGCCTCGAAACCCTAACGGGTACATAGCGCGCTTTATAAATTATTGATTGATTGATTAATTGAACAAGCCTTGGCACACACAAAGCTCGTGGTTAGCAGAAAATGGCGCTGTCTGGGACCAGGAGGAACCTGGTGGACTCTATCCAGGTGGGGCAGTCAGTGGGGGCTCTCAGCAGCTTTCAGCAACTGAGAGAGCCCTCAGAAGACCAGACAGCATGCACAGGAGTTCCACATCATGGGGGTAACAAAGGGTCCCATGCTGCCAGAGAACCATGCAGGAAGCTGTGCATCGCAGGATACAGTGCTGGGGTCCGGCAACTGCAAATCACTCAGTGCACGGAGGTACCGTCTTGCGTGGGGAGGCAAGCTCTTGCCTCCACCAAAGTTGGACAGTAGGACGCCAGGACCATCGAGGCCACTTCAGTCCTCCACCCGTGAGGCAGGATCCACGCAGCACATCAGGAGAGGGGACCCACGCGGCCGGTCGTAGTTGCAGAGCGGTGCTTAATGAAGCAGGGGAGTGACTCCTTGACTCCAAGGGAGATTCCTTCATTCTTCTGGTGCAGGCTGAAGACAGGCTGTCCTCTGAGGATGCACAACTGGGAAACAGTTGCAGTTGTTGGCAGGAGCTGAAGATACAATGTTGCAGAAGTCATCTTTGCTTTTTGTTGCAGTTTGTAGAGTTCCTGGAGGATCCAGATGCAGTTTCTTTGGTGAAAAGGTGAACTAAAGGATGCCAAGGATTCCTGCTGGAGTCTTGCAATCTGAATTTGAAGAACCACCCAAGAGAGAGACACTAAATAGCCCTAAAAGGGGGATTGGTCAGCTAAACAGGTAAGCACCTATCAGGGGAGGACTCTGACATCACCTGCTGGCACTGGTCACTCAGATGCTCCAGGAGTTCCCTGCCAACTTGAAATCCAAGATGGCAAAAACCAGGGACCCTCTGGAGGAGCTCTGAGCACCACCCCTGGGGTGGTGATGGACAGGGGAGTGGTCACTCCCTTTTCCTTTGTCCACTTTCGTGCCAGAGCATGGACTGGGGGTCCCTGAACCGGTGTAGACTGGATTATGCAAGGAGGGTACCAAATGTGCCCTTCAAAGCATTTCCTGTGGCTTGGGTAGGCTACCTCTCCCAAGCCTGTAACACCTATATCCAAAGGGAGAGGGTGTAATACCCCTCTCCCAATGGAAATCCTTTGTTCTGCCCTCCTGGGCTTGAGCTGCTCAAGCAACAGGAGGGCGGAAACCTGTCTGAGAGGTGGCAGCAGCTGGGGCTGCCTGGAAAACCTCTGAAGGCTGGAATGGCAATACTGGGGTTCCTCTAAGGAGCCCCCAGAGTGCATGGAATCATACAACCAATGCTTGCAAAAGCATTGGGGTATGATTCCAACATGTTTGATGCCATACATGCCTATGATTGGAGTTACCATTATGTAGCTGGACCTAGTTAGTGACCTATGTCCAGTACACGTGTAAAATGGCATCCCTGCACTCTCTACATCTGGGAAAATGGTCCTGGAGGTCATGGGGGCACCTCTGCTAATGCAGGGGTGTCCTCACACACAGGTACTCTGCACCGTGCTCTCAGGGATGGAAGGTCTGCTATTGGGGTGACTTATAAGTGACCTGGTGCAGTGTAAATGGCAGTGAACGGGTGCATGCACCTTTTCACACAGGCTCAACTGGCTGTCCTGTAGAACCCTTTGCATGGGCTCCCTATGGGTGGAAAAAGATATGCTGCAGCCAATATGGATCCCCTGGAACACCAATGCCCTGGGTACCTAGGTACCATATACTAGGGACTTATAAGGGGGCACCAGTATGCCAATTGTGGGTGAAATGCTGGGTTACCAGTATGCAAGAACCATAATTTAAGGGAGAGAGCATAACTACTGGGGTCCTGATTAGCAGGATCCCATTAGACACAGTCAAACACACTGACAAACAGGCCAAAAGTGGGGGTAACCAAGCTAGAAAGAGGCTACATTACTACAGTTGGAGACTGCACTGTGTGAGGGCAGGTACAGCCCATTCAGGTGTAAGTGACCTCCTCCTTCCTCCACTCTAGCTCAGATGGCCCGTCAGGATATGCAGGTTACACCCCAGCTCCCTTTGTGTCACTGTCTAGAGTGGATTCACAAACGGTTCAACTGTCAGTCTGACCCAGACAGGAAATACACATGCAGGCAGAGTCACAGAATGGTTTAAGCAAGAAAATGCCCATTTTCAAACTGACAATTTAAAAACCACCTTTACCAAAGGATGTATTTTTAAATTGTGAGTTCAGAGACAACAAACTCAATATTTCTATCAGCTCCCACAGGGAAACTGCAGTTAAAAGATATTTAAAGGCAGACCTCATGTTAACCTATGAGAGAGATAGGCCTTGCAACAGTGAAAAACAAATTTGTCAATATTTCACTGTTGGGCATGTGGAAACGCATCAGTACATGTCCCACCTTTAGCATACATTGCACCCTGCCCATGTGGCTACCGAGGGCATACCTTAGGGATGCCTTACATGTATAAAAAGGAAAGGTTTACCCACTTGCCAGGTCAAATTGGCTGTTCAAAACTGCACCCACAGACACTGCAGTGGCAGGTCTGAGACATGTTTACAGGACTACTCACGTGGGTGTCACAACTAGTGCCGTAGTCCCACTAGTAGCATTTGATTTACAGGCCCTGGGCACAACTAGTGCACTTTACTAGGGACTTACTAGTAAATCAAATGTGGCAATTATGGAAAAGTCAATTACACATACATTCTACACAGGGAGCACTTGCATTTTAACACTGGTCGGCAGTGGTAAAGTGCCCAGAGAACCAAAAACAGCAAAAACAAAGTCCAACACACAGTCAAAACATGGGAAGTAGAGGCAAAAAAGACGGGAGACTACGCCAAGGATGGCAGGTCTAACACCCAGGATGTCAACTAAACAAATATATCTCAATAACAGAACCTCTTCTTAATATATCCGATTGTCATTTGACATCAACTATAATGTTAAATTTTGCCTTTTATTTGAAAAAGTAATTCCAACTTAACACTAGATGCAACTGGGTAAACTTAGAAAATCATGAAAATTATCCTTTTTAATTTTGAGCAAACTACAGCTCACAAATGGTGCGATGAGCACAATGGTACAGCTTATAATCAGCATTATTTAGTTTTTACTTTATTGCACATCAATAAACATAACACCTATTGCCAGAGATAAATGATACTCAGGAAACCATGGTGTTGAGTTTTTATTCAGACCCTTCATCAAGCCAGTTTTGCTTGCTCACCAACACCGGTTTACATTGTTGGAAGCTGTAGAAATGTTCAGATCAGAAGTCAGTGACTTTTTGAAAACTTTGCAAGTTTCTTGAACTTAATAAGGTGTAGTCAGGAATATTGAGTACAAAATATGGAATGGTCACATTATTGTGTCCAGAATTTTAAGGGACAAAGTTTGTATACATTTTTGATACCTAAGATGTATATCTTGAAGGTAAGTAGAGATGGAGTTAAAAAGGTAAGTAGACATGGCGTTAAGAAGAGTAAATGCTTACCGCCTTCTGTTTTTTGCTTAGTCTTTATTTCAGCCCTTTATATTATTTCACTTAAACATGCTGTTTTCTAAACATATGTAACATTTAGGAAAAGAACTATAACTTCTTTGTTGTGTCTAATATGAAACGCCCAATCAGAATTGGTGACCTTGGTCTTGAACATTCTCTCACAAGACTAAATAATTTTTAAATGTTGCAAAATGGTGATAGAGCAGGGTTTCTTGTACCTCAATCTCTTGGGAAAGTCATCAAGCAAAATCCCCACTGGTCGTATGCGCCTTTGGTTGTAGATCTGAAGTGCAAAAAAGGAGATAACACTAGAAATACATTCCAAGCACTGTAAGACCAATGTAGCTCCACAAAGACGACAGAGAGGATGGTATCCAAACCTAGAGGGTTTTATTTACTTACAAATTTAGTTCAGGTTACATCTCAATACATATTTAAGTGTCAATAACAGTCTAAATGCATAAATGACCAAAAGAATACGCAAATCATGATAACAAACAACGGCAAAATATGACCCAGGCAGGTTCCATAGAGGAACCTCCCTATTCAAAATAAAATATCAAAAGTGGTAACGGGATATTACATGAGGAAGATTTCAGCATCGGGTGAACCAAATTTAAGGATAACATGGAAAGATTCTGAGTATTCAGTCAATGAAGCTTATAACTCTGGGCAAAAGAAATCAGTGATCTTCTCCCACCAAAGTCAGGATAGGGTCTGATCTATTATTCTAAAGAGCACATAACTAAAGCATGAAAGAAGTTTCCAGAAGGCTTTTTCTTATCTCCTTCCACTGAACAAACCATTCAAAAGACAGTGTTCTTGGGGAGTAGGTAGACTCCCTAGGTTCCTAGACTCCATCAAAGAAGCAATCATCTGGATGACAATAGATGTAACATCAGTCTGGTCCACCTGGCACAGGATGGTATCTCCCATAGTCTCAGTCTGCATATCTGAGACCCACAGTTAATTAAGGGATCAGTAGTCTGCTAGTCTAATACAAGGAATAATGAACCTATTCTAAGCTAATGAGGACACAGGTAAAACATCTACACAGAAAGGAAAAAACAAAGCACTTACAAAACATTTTATACAACACAAATTGGCCTGGTTGCAGATTAGGCCAGCATTAGATTTAAACGAGTTCTAAATGAATACAGTTAACATAAATGACTGTATCAGGAAGAGTTTAAAAGAGACCATACATTTCTTTCATGGTGATTACGGCCCATATTTATACTTTTTGACGCTAAACTGCGCTAACGCAGTTTAGCGTCAAAAAATTTTGCGCCGTCTAACGCCATTCTGAAGCGCCATGCGGGCGCCGTATTTATGGAATGGCGTTAGCCGGTGCAAGCAGACCGGCGCTGCCTGGTTTGCGTGGAAAAAAAACACGTACACCAGACAGCGCCGGCGTAGGGGGAAAATGGCGTATGGGCGTCTTAAAATGGGGCAAGTCAGGTTACGTCGAAAAAATCGTCATAACCCGACTTGCGCCATTTATTTTCGACGCCCATCCCCCATCAACATGACTCCTATCATTGTAAAGATAGGAGTCATGCCCCCTTGCCCAATGGCCATGCCCAGGGGACTTCTGTCCCCTGGGCATGGTCATTGGGCATAGTGGCATGTAGGGGGGCACAAATCAGGCCCCCCTATGCCACAAAAAAAAAAAAAAAAAATACTTACCTGAACTTACCTTAATGTCCATGGGATGGGTCCCTCCGTCCTTGGGTGTCCTCCTGGGGTGGGCAAGGGTGGCAGGGGGGGTCCCTGGGGGCAGGGGAGGGCACTCTGGGCTCATTTTGAGCCCACTTGTCCCTTAACGCCATCCCTGACCCAGGCGTTAAAAAGCGGCGCAAATGCGCCGTTTTTGGCCACGCCCACTCCCGGGCGTCTCTTTTGCCCGGGAGTATAAATACCACGTAAAGGCCTGGGAGTCATTTTTTAAGACGGGAACGCCTCCCTTGCATATCATTAACGCAAGGAAGGGGTTCACGCTAAAAAATGACGCACACTCCGGGCACTTTGGCGCCCGAAGCGTCTAACGCCAGAGTATAAATATGGCGTTAGTTGGCGTTAGTTCTGCGTCGAATTTGCGTCGAAAAAAACGACGCAAATTCGGCGCAACCAGAGTATAAATATGGCCCTACATTTATAAATAGGAGTCACTCTCATTAAAAGGAGTGTGAAGCCACTTACTACAAATGAGTAATTAAATGCACACATTTAAAACAATTTAACACACATTGAATTTGTAGGTTTTATATGATGGGGTTGACACTAAATTATGACCCAGCTGACTCGGCTGTGTACTTTGCTGGCCCTCACCTTCATGCACCAGTGGAAAGTGGAGCTCCTGCCGACCACCCAAGAAGTAGAAACCAGCCCATTCTTGTGTAAACACAGACACTGGTAAGCTGATGCTGCCCTGTGCTTAAGTTTTGAGGTAGGAAGATTAATCACCATTAAATCTATTTTTTGCAGAGTATAAATAATGTCACTCTTTACATTATTGCAGTGCAATCTTCTTTTTTTTTTAAACACAGTTCCCGAATGTAACAGTTTTCTATTTCAAGCTTATTGAAAGGCACTGAAGCTAAATCATGTATTTGAAGCTCTTTTTTTGTACTGCCCTTTTTACAGCTTCATTATAAATGAAAGTCTGAAAATGAAAAGGATAAAAAAAGTTTGAGATTTGCATTGTCACATCTTCATCTACCTTTTTTGATTTGTATATTAATTACTTAACCTTGCCTCTGGCCAGATATCACCAGAATGCTGATAAAACTTTATACCATGATACTTATTAGGACTTGTTTTTTTCTCTGCATTGGTTTATGATTTATTTCACTCACTGCATGGCCTGTCTCTGCTAGTATAAAAGCCATTGCAACACAGTATACTGCAGATAGTAACACTTTTCACCCCAACCACCCAGAGGGTGCCCTGCTTCGCCTAGATAATCTCATTAAAAGGGCCCTATCCATCTTAACTGAGAGGTCCCTTATTTACTCCTTCCTCATGCGTTCCCCTGTGTGCATTTGAGAATTTCCCTTACTTCTTCTTTTCCATTTATCTCGATGCCATCTTTCACCTCTGCCCCTTTACACCATTTCCATAACTTTCTCTCTTCTTTCTTATGATCTCAATCCTCTCCCATCCTACTGCTGCATGTTGATATTCTTTCTCTTCTCTATACCTTTTGTAATCAAACCTTCACTTTTTATGCACTCCAGCTATGCTCCACTTGTAATTTCCCTCCACTCAACTTCTTTTTCTTTTTCCACCTCTCTCTCATTTCCTCAATTTGCTCTCCTTTCATTGTTAACCTTTTCTTCTCTATTGCACCTGTCATTCACTCCACTTTCCCCATTCTCTACTTATAACTTGATTTATTCTCTATGCTGCACATGTATTCTGCTCTTCATGTACTGTGTGCAATCCCAGCTGTAACAGGACGGCAGGCGTGGTTTACAAAGGTGCCTTGTCATTAATCATTAATTCTGTGGTGTTGTGAATCAGTGAGCGTGTGAAACCAAGAGAGAGCCAATGGGTGACTTTGTAGATCAAAGGCCTCAAGGGCGGATGACTTAGTGCATTAATAATGAGTGGATGAATGCTTGCAATGATGTATGAGTGGCTGATGAATGTAAGCTTCCATGGCACTGTCAGTTATAAGCTGTGCATTCTGGCTTTGTCAATGCTTGTCTTGGTCTCGAGTTAGCCAAGAATTTTTGATTTTACTAACATCATTTGAATAATATCTTTACTCAGCCAGCTCTCTTTATCCATTGGGCTATTGCTGTGTTATTCACATTTTGTTTCTGCCCACTACAGCATACAGCCTGGGTAGTAGGGCAGCTAACTTCAACTGCTAGCGAACTTCACTTTGAGTGACTGCATTTTGCTCTTTCAGAAGGAGCATATCCACAATCAAGGTAGTTCCCTTCATTGGCAGTGCTTTTGTTTTTAATTTACTATTACTTTATTGTTGCCTTTGTGCTATGGGATTCTGTTTTGCAATAGCAGGATGCTTTCTACCAGCTCTTCAAGTTGTTTTTGATGTGAGCACAAGCCACATTCTTGCTTTTTCAGTTCCTGTCTCCTGATAATGATGATGTAAATTCCTTTTGGAGTGGCCTTTGCTTATCTGAATGGCACTCTTTCATAAATACCATATAATGTCATCAAGAGGATTTTTAATCACAATATATCAGACACCAAGCATGAAATGTTGACCTGTTCCCTATCATTTGTTGCCTTCATTAAAAGAAATAAGGCAACCCAATGTTACCCTATGGGACAAGTAGGCATCAGTAGTAAATAACAAATGTACGAGTTTTTCACTACCAGGACATGTAAAACTTAAAAGTACACGTTCAACCTTTTATATTAAGAGGCTACCTTAGGGGGGACTTTCAAGCAATAAAATGGGAGTTTAATGCACGGCAAAGGAGTTATATTGCCAAGTTGAGCTAGCAGTTTAAAACCGCAATCAGGCTGCAGTGGCAGACCTGGGACTTTTCAGAAGCGACTTAAGCGGGTGGCACAATATGTGTTGTAAGCCCACCAGTAGTATTTCATTGACATGCCCTGTTGTATGGAATACTATTCTACAAGGAACTTATAAGTAAATTAAATATGCCAATCAGGTGTAAGTCAATTTTAACATGTTTAAAGTAGACAGCACAAGCACTTTAGCACTAATGAGCAGTAGTCAAATGTACAGAGTCCTAGGGGCCAACAAAAACTTATTCAGTAAAAATAGGAGGGATGAAGGTAAAATGTCTGGGGGAAGTCCACCCTAAGGCTGACAGGTGTAACATTTCCCTTCTCCTGAGCTCCTATCATTGGCCGTGTTTTTTGCTTGTCCTCGCGCAGGAAGTCAAGGTGGAAGACCATATTTTTAGGGCCGGAGACAAATCTCCCTCTCTTCTGTTTTTTCAGCAGATCTCTTTCAAGCAATGTTTAGGGGTTCCAGCTACCCTTCAAAGCTAGGTTAGAGAGGGTACATAAAGGCAATGTACTCTTCAAAAAGTACCCAGAGGCAGTGCTTAATTTGTGCTTGTTGTTTCCGGAGCTGAGCACCGGCACTTATTTTTGAGGGCCAGGGCTTATTCTTTTGCCCCAAGCAATTGCTGCGAGCAAGAGACACATATGGGAAAGACGGAGGAATGGAAAAACGAAAAAGCGTCTCAAAGGGAGAAAGTAGAAAGCTGCCAGAGTGAGCTGAAGGGGCACGGAGTGGCTTTATATTAATTGAAGAGGCCTGAGATGGCTTCAGGATTACGCCATCTCAGTATTCCGTTTTCCTGCATTTAATTGCTGCAGCCGGTGTTTAAGAGGAGGGCTTTGGGCACCGCACGTTTTTATTTACAAATTAAGCACTGCCCAGAGGCATGACGATAGCACTTCCATCGCCAGATTCTTCAGCATAGTTTTCAAGAGATGTCTGAAGGGCCAAATATTGTGTAGCAACTATCCTACTCATTCCTAATGTTTATAGTTATACCAGAATGGACTGTGACTGTGTGCCCGGCCAGCATATTTTTCTCTGATTTGCTTAGGATCATCTAAATCCCAGGAGAAACATGAAGCACAGCATGACAACAAAACGCTGCGCTGTGCAGATTAATTTATTCAAACGACTGTTCCTGAGGATTAATGCAAGGAGCCCGTGATTATGTTTACGCAGTATTATTTGTGTCCTTCTCGGTTGTGACACTGAAAAGAAATCTTCTAGAATGGGTTTTACCTTGCAGGGTACAGCTTCTGAAGTACTCATTGCAAATGTCAAAACCATTATGAGTCCCGGGAAAGGTTTTTAATTGAACTTATTTTTAATGCAACTTCCCGCACGCAGCAGAAAGCCCATGATGCCCTTGCGCAATGGCCTTTTTTTACATTCCTCCATCTGGTAAAAGCGAATTTCCTGTAGCTCTGTTTAGAGCAGAAAAGGTCTGTGCTATGAACCGTTTTCTTTTTGACTAGCAATCATGTCTCTGAAATGTGCTATTACTGTAGAGCTGCAGAAAACAAAAGCTATTTTGAGCATTCAGACAAAAGCAGGAGAAAGGGTGAGAAGCTAGCAACTCGAGAACCGTATGATTTTTCTTCCTTTTCAATTGTGCATTTAGAATATATTGTTCTGTCTTTGGTTTGAGACAACAGGCTCTTAAGCCCCGACTGGTTTAGTGCACATGAATCTTATTGTGGGCTGATACTCGTGAATTCGAAACCTATTGTTCTAGCTTTGCATTATTTATAGATCCTTTTAGCTGGCCCATGAATTGCAGCAGGCCTCTTATACCGGCTCCCTTTGTCTCAGTCAGCACTTCTTTCACATGGTCTCTGAAGCCATGGTTTCTATCACACAGAGAGAGCAGTTTTAGGCCTAACTATGCGAGTCACAGGAAAGTAACTTGTCAAATCTGTCACATAAACAAATTACAGATGTATGGAACCAAATAATTGTTCTTAAAAAAGAACCTATCTGCAAAGAAGACCTCCCTGGCTGGCAGAATGAATCGAGAAAAAGTACTAGATAATACAATGGCCAGTATATTTGCGGTATCTAAACAACACATACGGAAAGCAAGCTAAAAAAAAAAAAAGAAAGTGCAGACATTTTTTATGTATCTCGTTTTCTGTATCCAGTGTGCTATTTTATTTTTCTTTGTATATCTGAAAAACTGCACACAGTCAAAACTGTGGCATTCAAACAAAATCAGAACCACAGAATTTACTTTCTAGTGACAATTTATTTTGGGGTTAGCTCATATTCTATGTGAAGTTGTTTATGGGTTCTAGATGTTGATATTTATTTATGTTTACCTATGAGGATCAGTGAATATATGTGGAATTCATTCATAAATCTCAATTAGGGATAGCAGACCACCACATGTCATCCTAGCAGAAAAAGCCCTCTTTACTTTCTGTAGATTCCTTGAGCTTTGCTTAGCCACTCGGCAGAGAATAGGAAATTACACTTTGTATTATATCCAGTTGCCGAGGGCTCTGAAGGCCCCAAACACTTGCTGTAGGCCAGAAAAGCAGACCGTGGCTTAAAAGAAAGGAGAATCTGTACCGCCAAAACCTTTCTGTACAACTAAAACTTTGATAAAGAAAGTTTAACAAACAAACAAAAAAATATGGGAGACGTCCTTTAACCCCATCGCTCCTAGCCCCCCTATGCTAAACCTTCTTTTTGGGCTATCTGGGATTGTTTCTCGTTTAGGCCTTCATAACTTTTTACCCACATAAGGTATCCACACCAAATTTGCGTAATTTTTTCACAATATCCTGTCGTTTTTAAGGGTGCGCAGGGTTTGTGGATTCCTCTGGAAGCGACCGAGAAATTAGCTAAATGTTGGGTTTTTGGGGAAAAACTTTAAAAAGTGCTGCAGAAGAAAGAGTCATTTTTTATCCCTGGAAATGGCATCAACAAATGGTATGCAGTGTTAAAATCACCATCGTTCCAGCTTTTGGGAACAGGTAGACTTGAGTCAGAAAACCACATTTTTCTACACAGTTTTGACATTTTACTCCGACATATTCAATTTTTCCAATTTTTTGTGGTATCAACCTCCTACCAGTTGGTGGTAGAAACTGTGTATAAACCAATAGTGGATCCCAGAAAGCTATATATTCCTGAAAATCAGACGAAATTCTGAATTCAGCAAGGGGTCATTTGTGTAGATCCTTTAAGATTTTCCTATAGAAATTAACAGTTCAAGTGAAAAAATATTGAAAATTGAGTTGAAAAAAACTGCCATTTGTGTCTAGGTATTAATCTCTATCTTCTTCGAACAATGGCAGATTTTCAAAAGCAATTAAACTGTTATATTGCTGGACCCTTCTGGTTGCAGGGATATTTAGGGCTTGTAAGTTCACCAAGAACCTGAGGTACCCAGAGCCGCACCTTGCAATAGTTTTTCATTGTGTACCAGGTACACAGCAATTCATTTAGGAAAATACAAAGAGTGAAAAATAGCAATCAAAGAAACATATGTTTTTCTGAAATGGGCACAATATATGGAGATTAGAAGCAGTAGTTATTTGCACATCCCTGAAGTTGTGGGTTCCTATACTAGCATGTGAATTAGAAGGCATTTCTTAAAATGACTTTTTTTTACACACTGTCTTACATTTGGAGTGCACAAATGCAGAAAAAGACAATCCGCATTAGCACTTGTTCTACTATTCTGTGTTCCTCTAAGTCTCCTGATACAAAAATGGTGCCTCACTTGTGTGGATAGGCTTAGTGCCCACAACAGGAAACGGCCCAAAATGCAACATGGACACATCACATTTTTCCATTGAAAACTGATCATTTTTGCAATGTGCCTACCTGTGGATTTTGAGCCCTAGCTCAGTCGGCACCTAGAAAAACCACGCAAACCTGTGTATTTTTTAAAACTAGAGACACAATGTAATCCAGGAAGATGGGGTGACTCTCACTAGGTTCTGTTACCCAGAAGCTCTTGCAAACCTTAAAACTTGTCTAAAAAACACATTTTTTCTCACGTTTCTGTGATGGAATGTTTTGGAATCTGAAGGGAGCACACACCTTCCACCCAGCATTTACATGAGTCTCCCTATAAAAATGGTACCTCACTTCCATGGGTAGGTCTGGTGCCTGCAAGAGGAAACATCCCAAACCGCATAATGGGCTTCCACTTTTCCACTGAAAACGGACCCTTTATTTGTAATGTGCCTAGCTGTGGATTTTGGGCCCTAGCTCAGCCGGCACTTAGGTAAACTTAGCAAACCTGTAAAATTTGGAAAACTAGACACCCAGAGGAATCGAGGATGGGGTGACTTTTGTGACTCTCACCAGGTTTTGTTACCCAGAGTTCCTTGCAAACCTCACAATGTGTCTAATAAACACATTCTCCTCACATTTCTGTGATGGAAAGTTCTGGAATCTGGAGGGATCCACAAACTTCCTTCCACCCAGCAACCCCCCAAGTCTCCTGATACAAATGGTATTTCACTTGTGTGGGTAGGCCTAGTGCTTGTGTCAGAAAATGGCCCAAAACAAAATGTGGGCACATCACATTTTTCCACTGAAAACTGCTCCTTTTTGTAATGTAACTAGCTGCGGATTTTGGGCCCTAGCTCAGCCGACAACGAGGGAAAACTAGCACGCCTGTACATTACTGAAAACTAAATACCCAGGGGAATCCAGGATGCGGTAACCTGTGTGGCTCTCACCAGGATTTGTTACCCAGAATCTCTTGCAAACCTCAAAATCTGTCTAAAAAACACATTTTCCTCACATTTCTGTTTTGGAAAGTTCTGGAATGTGCAGGGAGCTACAACCTTCCACCCACCCCTCATTCTTCCAAGTCTCCAATACAAATAGTACCTAACTTGTGTGGGTAGGCCTATTGCCCGCAACAGGAAATGGCCCAAAACATATTGTAGAAACATCAAAATTATCTATTACAAAACAACCTGGTTTTGGAAGGGAAGTACCTGCGTATTTGGTCCTGAGTTCGGCGGCCATCTAGGAAAACCAACCAAACATAGAAATTTCTGAAATCTATACACCCAGGGAAGTCCAGAGAGGTGTGGCTTGCATAGATCCTCTAAAGTTTTCTTTCCAAAAATCCCCTACAAACCTCAGAATTATTCTCACATTCCTGTGTGGGTCATCATGCCAGCACAAGTTTCCTACCACCCAGCATTCCCCTCAGATTCCCATGATGATACCACTGTACCATTTTTGTGGTCCCCCTACTGGGGGAATGCTCCCCTTGCATACATTATGCCTTGCCCAGGCATAAAGTAGCGCAAGGGGTTACAAAGTGGTGCAAAGCATGCATTGCAAAAATGACTAATGTGGCGCAAGGAGGTCCTAGGCCCTCTTAAATCTGGGCCATAGTCTTTAAAGCAGTACTAAAATCTTACATAGTCTTTAAATTTAATTGGAGTGGATTTAACTCTGCAACTTCTGATAAGGGTGCCCTTATCGCATTTTCTGTATTCTCCTGTTGTGAATGAAGGACCCCGCCAACAGTTGCATTTATTCCTTTTGTCTCATAGTAAAAATGATGTGCAAGTTCACCAAGTTGAAACCAATCTGTCTTATTAGCATCTTCAATATTACTGGTATCTTCAACATCACTGATCCTATTAAACATTTTATTTTTGACAATGTTTGCTTGTCATTGTTTGTAATTTTACAAGAGTATTCTTATTCCTCCATGCCTTATTCTTATACAGGACAGCTCATCTACACACCCTCTCTATAGCAGTAGTCAGGGTAAATTTAGATTCACCTTTGCTCACTTGCACAGGTTTCCTAACCAAAACCCAATCACAAGGTTTCAGCACCAGTTCTTTTGCATTTCTACTTTTATCAATATATAGTTTGCTAGTGTTCTGTTTGTTTCTTCCAAGCTTGCAAACAGTTTCAAAAATAACCTTGGCATTGTTTCTACCAGCTTTTTCTTCAAGCCATGCTGGATTGATCAGAGGAACAAAAATTGCCACACTCATAATACTATGAGGGGTGATATTGTAACTCCACACTTTCTGTTGTAAATAGTTAGCCACTTCCAGTTTATTGGCAATTGCTGTTTACACTCCTTTTTTCAGGGAATGGTTGGCTCTCTCAACCAGACCATTTGAAGAGGGGCAGTAAAGAGGCACTCTAATTTGTTTAACCAATTGTTTTCTAAGAAATTGTGGCATTTTTTCCGGACAGAAAATGTCCCGTTATCTGTTACAATTTTATTAGGAGAAACCTTCCATCTGAAACACGTGGTCTAAAAATGCAATGTATTTGTGTCTGTCATCTAAAGAAATGCATAATACAACCATTTAGAAAAAAAGGCGGCACAAAAACATCCTGTCTCATGATTTTGTCATTGACTTCTAATAATTCAGAAGCAACCTGCTCAAATGACCTCAAATCATTGCTCATACTCCTGTCGCAAGGCCAACCTGACTTAAGAAATTTCTCAACTTTACCCAAACATACATCATTTGCATTTGCACAATTTCATTACACTCTCTCTGGATTTTTTAAACATTCAATAGCATCTGAAACAGTTATTATACACTCATCTTCTATATGATTCTTGATGTTTTCTTCATCCTCAACCACCAGCAATCACAATAGACAATCTGCCCTAATATCCTTCCCACCTGGGACTTATTTTATGTCAAAATTATATTCCTGCAATTTTGACATTATTCTAATTATTCTATAAGATGCTTTGTTGGAACAACTATCATCAAGCAGGTAAGTCAAAGGTTTGTGGTCTGTTTATAAATCAAATCTGGTACTCCAAATGTACATCTTACATTTCTCTGCTGCCCATGAAGAAGGAAGAGCTTTACACTCTATGGTGCTATATTTACTTTCAGCTGCATTTAACATTGTTGATGCAAAAGCAACTGTACACTCTTGATGATTCACACATAGACTCAAAACAGCACTAAGCCCCAAAGAAGAGACATCAGCAGTAATAACACTTCTTACATCATGTGTAAACGGCTTAATAGCAGGCACACTGACCCTCAAATCCTTTACTTTGTCAAACTCTTCTTCCTCAGTCCATGCAAACTTGGCATTCCCCTTTAATAAAAGAATAATATTCACTTAAACCGAGAAACGCTCTTTATCTTTAGGGCTGGGTGTTTCTGTTATAGCCTTCACAAAAGACAACTTTGGTTTTATATCCTCACATGGAATGTTATGTCCTAGTTAACCTACCTGACTCGTAAAAAACATTTTTCTATGTTAACGGTTGCACCATGTTTTTCCAACTTTCCTAGAACCAATTCTAATAACTTACAATGTTGCTCCAAACTTTCAGTGTAAACAAGAATATCATCCTGGAAGGCTTGACTACCATGTTATTTATGAAACAACTGATCCATAAACATTTTGAAAACATTGGCTGTGGATGCTAAGCCAAATGGCAATGCCCCATACGACGTTCTGACTGCTAACCAGTGCTAAAGTGCATATGCTCTCTCCCTTTAAACATGGTAACATTGGATAATACCCAATTGGACTATTTAATTTATTTATAAGTCCCTAGTAGAGTGCACTATGTGTGCCCAGGGCCTGTAGATTAAATGCTACTAGTGGGCCTGCAGCACTGATTGTGCCACCGACTTAAGTAGCCCCTTAACCTTGTCTCAGGCCTGCCATTGGAAGGCCTTTGTGTGCAGTTTCACTGCTAATTCGGCCTGGCATTTCAAAGTACTTGCCAAGCCTACTACTCCCCTTTTTCTACATATAAGACACCCCTAAGGTATGCCCTAGGTAACCCAAAGGGCAGGGTGCTGTGTAGGCAAAAGGCAGGACATGTACCTATGTAGTTTACATGTCCTGGTAGTGTAAAACTCCTAAATTCGTTTTTACATGGCTGTGAGGCCTGCTCCCTTCATAGGCTAACATTGGGGCTGCCCTCATACATTGTCTGAGTGGTAGCTGCTGATCTGGAAGGAGTAGGAAGGTCATGTTTAGTATGGCCAGAATGGTGATATAAAATCCTGCTGACTGGTGAAGTTGGATTTAATATTACTATTTTAGAAATGCCACTTTTAGAAAGTGAGCATTTCTCTACACTTAAATCTTTCTGTGCCTTACAATCCACGTCTGTCTGGGTTTAGTTGGCAGATCCTTGTGCATTCACTCAGACACACCCCAAACACAGGATACTCAGCCTCACTTGCATACATCTGCATTTTGAATGGGTCTTCCTGGGCTGGGAGGGTGGAGGGCCTGCTCTCACACAAAGGACTGCCACACCCCCTACTGGAACCCTGGCAGACAGGATTGAACTGAAAGGGGACCTGATGCACTTCTAAGCCACTCTTTGAAGTCTCCCCCACTTCAAAGGCTCATTTGGGAATATAAACTGGGCCTCTGCCCTTACCAAGTCAGACAATTCCTGGAGAAAAAACTTGTAACCATAACCTGCACCCTGCCAAGAAGAACTGCCTGGCTGCCCAAAGGACTCATTTGACTGCTTTCTGTGAAGGACTGCAGCCTTGCTGTTCCCCTGCTGCCTTGCTGTTCTCTGGCTGTGGTGAAGAAGTGCTCTCCAAGGGCTTGGATAGAGCTTGCCTCCTGTTCCCTGAAGTCTCAAGACCAAAAACTCTTCAAGAAGGACTCCTTGTGCGGAGAAATTTGCCGCACAGCACTATCTCTACAATTTCTTATTGCATCTTTGATCGTTTTGACCTGCATTTATCCAGATAAATATTATATATTTTCCTAAACACTGTGTGGTGTATTTTTGTGGTGCTATATGGTGGTATTGTATGATTTATTGCACAAATACTTTACACATTGCCTTCTAAGTTAAGCCTGACTACTCAGTGCCAACCTACCAGAGGGTGGGCACAGGATAATTTGGATTGTGTGTGACTTACTCTGACTAGAGGGAGGGTCCTTGCTTGGACAGGGGGTAACCTGACTGCCAACCAATGACCCCATTTCTAATACCTACTATGGAACATCAAGCTAAAATGAACAGTGAAGGCCACTGGAGCCTGTTTTACAGTGGCGTGACCATTTCAAAAGCAGATCATGCTGTACCAGCCAGGATCATAAGTGCTGTGTAACCCATGCACCATTGTGTAGGGAGTGATGTCACACAGAATGCTAGGTCATTACAGACTCTAACCTGTGTGGGCCAGCTCTTATTTATGTTGCAGAAGAGCACACTCACATGTAATGCCAACCAGCTAGACAAGGTGTTTGCTCTACCACCCATAGTATCCCACATACATGTGTACTGTGAGAAATGGTCATGATTCCTTGATGAGCCTGTCCATTCCTTGATGCTCATTGTACATTTCCAGTGTACTGGTTACATGTAGGGAGCTAAGTGAAGCAGATAAGTAAGCATGGTTACTGTCAGATGTGTGTATGTTTGTGAAGAACAGGTATTTGCCTGAGCAGTCCACAGCATTTTTATGCTAGGAAGAGTGTTGTCAGTCATATTGGACTGTTCACATTGCCATCAAATCAAGGCTCTCTTGAACACTGTAAAAACATATGGGGGTCTGCGCAACTGATAAGTGATGTGCCTGATATAATCTGACTACACTGCAACATGGTAGATATATGTCCATCATTAGGACATTCCAAATTTGCCTCATGCTACATGTCCAATGTACAGACAATACCAGACATTTGTGAAGTCAATGTACTGTGCTTCATATTTACACAGTGTACATGTTCAACTTTAACAGAGAAATGTTCCATGTTCTTGTCTTCTAGGTGGACATGATCCATACACCCGTGGTAA
Source organism: Pleurodeles waltl (assembly GCF_031143425.1). Classification (NCBI taxonomy): domain Eukaryota; kingdom Metazoa; phylum Chordata; class Amphibia; order Caudata; family Salamandridae; genus Pleurodeles; species Pleurodeles waltl. The sequence continues at coordinate 1,245,387,957 of NC_090437.1, forward strand.
GGTGGACAACTTCAGTGATCTAAATGCTATCAGTGAGTGTCACCTGATGGCTTCTGTGCTCTGTAAAGAGTGTGTGTGGCCAAATATATAGTTTACAGTGAGATGTGTAATTGGGATCATCAGTCAGCAGTAAATATACCTGACATGTAGATATGCAACAGCAGTAGGACTTAGGAAGTAGAAGTAAGATGGTAGTATGAAGGATGTTGCAATGGAAGTGGAAGTGAACATCAGAATAGAGGAATTAACTTGTATCTGCCTGTCTGATACACATTGCTAGTGTAGGCATCAAGATGGCAATGTAGGGTAAATCTTGTGTGGCCTGGTCAAACAGGCTGTGTTGATTCCTAACTCACTGCGGCCAGATTTGTCATGAGTTGATGTGGGGTATGTCATCATTTCACACGTCAATGCTGTTACATGTCTGACTCATGCCCTTATATAACAAGTTCCTTAAGACAGACACATGTTCATACCCCTGTATTATTTATTGAGGAATAAGGACATTCTTTTAAGTACCACAGGCATTAATGCACAGTGATGTCTGCATTCATTCCATTTCACAGTCGGCCTACAGCTGTTTTTGCCCATACTGCCTCCACCTGAATTGACACCATTGAACCTGTTCAGGGAATTACATTGCAATGTACAGGACACCATACTCATAGATATGAGATCCAGGGCATTCATGCACATACACATCATATGGATTAAGTATGAGTAGATATGCATCTATCTTATATTTCATAGAGAAATGTATGGACATACACATGTCCATATAAAGGATCACAAGCTATATCTTGAATGCCATTAGGTGATCTCAGTCAAAGTGTTCTAAGTACGTCCATGAGCCAACATTGGAGGGGTGTCCAAAAGGTCTGCTGATTAGGAGCTGGCTAGCCATATTCTGTCAATGTTGCAACTACCTGCCACTGAGTCATTTTATGCTGCAATGTGTGTTGCCTTGTGTTCTTGTCATATCAGTGAAGCCTTTCTGAGGCCTAATATGTCTACTTGCTACCCATTACTCATCTCAAAGAGGTGTATAGCCATATTTCATACACACATTTTGTGTACACCACTCCATAATTTTCAGGAGCATCCTACTGTGTTGGTAGAATCTCACTGGTCTGGCTCTCAAGCATTCTGTAGCTCTCAAACAATAAGAAAGAGACTATGTAAAGATGTAGGGTACATACTATTATACCTATTGGGGAGGATATAGAATACTGGCAGAGCATAATAGAGAAAGGTATGGAAGTATTTCACAGTTGATATTTTGAAAATGAAAAAATAGATACAGAGTATGTTTACTTTTGAGCAGTATATTGGATTTGAGTTGGTGAGTGTGATTATGCTACCAGTGACAGCCCACTAGGGCAGAATGGAAAGAGTAATCCATGACGTTCATTATGTGCTGATGCGCTCTGATAATACATAAGTGTCGAAAAAGGAACTTATCACTCTCGTTATGCATAGTATGTCAGAATTCAAAAAGTGCAGGAATCACAAGATGAGAAAAATTGAGGTTTTGCAATGATACTTTCCCAGTGTGATTATTTTTATCAGTATGCAGAGATAAGGGTGACAAAAATGCAATCAGTTATTTCTGAGGTGTGCTGATTTGCCCTGTAAATACATAATATGAAATGCAATCATTTTGAAATGGAAGCTGGAAACGCTGATAATCACAGAAAGACTGTGATTAGGTAAATGGAAGTGATGTAAGGTTTTTGTTCACTGTTTGATTTATGTTTATGAACACATTGCATAACAAATGACATAGGCAACAATTGAAAATACAATGGTGGCAGACAGGTTAAGAAAGGCAAGGGATCTAGCTGAAACCTGTTCTGTTTCCGTTCGGATAATATTTTTATTAGTGGGTGGACTATGTCTCTTTAAAGAAAGTGGAGCACTATGGTGTTTATGGGCTGTGAAGAAGATCGTTTGATCGAAACGCGTCGCCATTAAATCTATTTTTACATCTAAGAACTTTGGAGTGCGGTCTCTTTTATGCCTAGTAGGAATGGCATGGTTTCAGTTTTACAATAATGGCTGCCGGTGGCCGTGACCTGCACTGACACCGAGATGAGGAAGAAGCTGGGTTATACCGGGAACCTTTCTAAAATATATATATATAGATATATATATATATGTATTTTTGTGTAGGTTTTAATGTTTAGTTAGTTTATGTATAGGTGTAGTCTATGTTTGTCTCACGTTCTAATGTGTATTAAGAGGGGTGGAGAGTTGATGTTTAACATGTCTGCTGTGATATATGTGTAGAGTTGGATAAGTTAAGGTTAGGTAAGTTAGGTTACTTGTAAGCTAAGGTAGCGTAGGTTGATAGCATAGGTTAGGTTAGGCATAGTTTACTTTGGATTACTTAGTGTAGGTTAGTTTTAGGTTAGGTTTTAAGTAGTTAATAGTCTTTATAATAAAAATCTTTCATGTACTTTTACAACTGATCCCTTATTATCTGTGTGGCAGATTTCATATATGCTTTTGCTGGGTTTAGCACATGATGTATGTTTCACTAGCAGTGTACACATGTGTAACTGGGTGAAGCACCTAAGGAGTATGTACTGTCAAGTTTGCAAAGGAGTCATTTAAGGAATCTGCCAACGTGATTGTCCCCTGAAAGTGGCAATCTTGCTGTGATTGGACACATAGCCCGAAACAGGTATTCACCTATTGTTACACTGTGTGTGTAAGTGATGCTACATGTGCTATATGGATGAATTAGTGATGCGATTGTGAATAATCAAGGATGTCTTCGGTCATACACTGTTGGTACCAACTTACACACTCCCTTGCACCAATATATTGTCACATCAGTGTTGGTTGTGGGCTAGTATCCATGAAAGTGTCCACCACCTGGGCAGTAACTTTATTCAGTCTTACCACTGACTGATTGCTAATTGTAGGACTTCATGAATGTGACCTTGGGTAACTACTTGCTAGTTCAGATGCATATAAGGTTCACATATACTATTGCCTTTTGCCTGTGTTGATGTTGCCATGGGTCTATTGAACACAATTCCATTTTGAGAATATGTTGGGTCTTTTGGGGCAGCACATCCACCCTGGTCTACTCCTTCTGATAATGAACAGACATACAACAAGCAGGATCCGATAGGTGATTTTATTTACAAGTGAACCTAGGAATAAGGGGCAAGTGACAGTCCTTGGGGCAACAACAACATTGTTTGTGAGCCATAGGGTATCTAAATAGGAGATCCATTGCATTGTACATGTTGCAGGGAGGAGTGTTTCAGTGAGGAAGATAGGCCACATTGTCAGTCCACAAATGGGTGAGGTCAATATGTGTGACAGCAAATTGAGGAAAGTACCATTTGGAGAGTACACTGGCATGGTCATAAGCACTGGGCAAAGGAGAAACTGGCATTTTGGCACAGAGAAATGCTACTGGGCAGTTTTACATTGGAAAGAGGTGAAGTCTACCTCTTTCTCCTCTGATGTGTGTGCTGCTGCCTGTGAGGGGGTGTTGTAAGTACCAGAGGCACACGCACATCAGGGGTTAAAGATGTGGAGCCCCTGTCCTAAGTAGCATTTCTCTGTGCTAACAAGTGAGGCAGCACTGCACTGAGAAGGGCCTGCTGGTTTGCCAGCACAACACCAACATAGCAGTGGTAGGCACCCATTGTATGTGTTCTGCTTCTGCTTCATAAACTCCAGGATGTTGCAGATTGCCCCCAGCTGTTTGGCAAACTCGTTTGTGCCACCTTGGCAGGGCAGTTGTTCATGCCTTTGCATCATGATACCAGCGATGTCAGCTAGGGACTGTTCTAGTCCACAGAGCAGAGGGTAGGTGCCTCCTATAGCGGCCAAGGTGTCCTTATCAGGACTGAGGCAGCTACGGGCTGCCACTAGTGTGCCCACTAAGATCTCCATCCCCACTCGCACCACATCTATCGTCTACTGCTGGACTCTTACCACACAACTGTGGAATTCTACTTGGAATCCTTGGAGTCCAAGGCTGCGGGTGGGCTGGCAGGTGGTGTTTGTTTGGTGATGAGTAGACCCTTTGGAGACCCAGCAATGTCCTTTCAGGCAACCAGAGCTAGCGTGTCAAAGGAGGCTTAGATTTTCCAGATGGTGGCTTGGTCAGAGGTTGGCAGGATGTCATCCTCAGCCAGATTGTCATCTTGGACAGGCAGCTGCTCAGGAGGTGTAGGTACATCCTCTGCAATGAGATAGAGAAATGTTAATGGTCTACTATATTAGATGCTGACATGAGTATTCTGATTGACAATCTGACTTTCAATACAACATCGATGTGTAGGATGTCAGTTACACTGAGGTATAGAGTCCAAGTTGCACTGTAGTTGCCTTTCAGATGGCAGTAGCTTTGCATTTTTCATACAACCACTGTGCGACAAGGCTGAATATTTGTGTCATGACACATATTGCAACACAGTTACACATGTCACTGGGTCTACCATTCCTGGACCTAAGAGGTCAGTTGCACATCTGCTAAGGTGATTTGCAGTGTTTTTCATGATGCCTATATTGATTGTGTTTAAATATGTTGGCACCACTACTGTTCACATTGCACCTAATCCCCAGTGTGCATAAATTCCCTGACAGCAGTATTCAGCCCACTGCTCCTGGGCAGGTTATGTGGGTCTGGTCATGAATTTGTTGTGACCCTGCCATCTGGCTTTCGCACTGTACACTTTGGCACTCTGCCTTGTTGTGCTGTCTTGCATGCAATTGTGCATTCATGTGGCATGGTTGAATATGCAACCCATGTCCTGCACAGCCCTACACACCAGACAAACTTGCTACACTTCAGGGATGTGTGAGGGCATGTAATTACCATGTATTTCCTATTTGTGTCTACTCATTTGAAATAATTGGCTACACATTTGGCTTCATCTTTGTGGACAGCGGGCACTGTGTACCACATCTGAGAGGACTGGCCATGTATGGCTAGGTAGTTTGCTAGTACTGTCACTCACTACAGTTGATAATTTCCAGAGTTCGGTATCTGCATAGTATGAAACATCCTTTAACTCAGGCCCGCTCACTTGTACATGTACATGCCTCCTCTGCCACTCCTCATTTTGTGCCAATGACTCAACTTAATCCCACACTCCCCTTAATCCCACAGTGATGTAATCCAGATCGTACATTGATTCTTGTGTGCCTACAACATCAACAATATGTGTGACCAAATCCAATGGACTGACATGGCTGGTTGTTACTGAGGACTGTGGGTCAAGCTGTACCCCGCATGGTAGTTGTGCTGCAATAGTTGACATGTATCGACCAAGGTTTGCCACAGGACATGGAACATCCACCTCAGTCTCCAACCATCGCTGACTCCTGCCCTTTGTGGTGACAGACTAGTTTTTCATGTCTCTTGATAGATCCCTATTTCACATCCTCCTCCTGAGACATATGTGGCATGGTGAGACAACTTCCCTTCAGACTCCCCCCTGCCACATGCTAGATCTTCACCGGGTACCATATCACATGTAGGGGGTTGTACACCAATGGGCTCTTCCCTGTCTTCCCTTCCCAGCTGCAACACAAGTGTGACACTATCAGACACAGCAGTGCATGTGTATTAATTAGGCTAAATTACAGAACACATATCCATTCTGACATCCTTGCTATGCAATGTCTTCCCATTCAGAAGTAGTAACACTTCAAACTACTCAGTGGGCACTTACTATGCACTGCACAACCAAGGGCCCACCAGGCCCACACATCATTTTTGGTTAGAACACACATGTCCTCTGGTGTGCATCACTTGAATTAACCCTGACCCAGGCAGAATTAGTACATGGCAAGAGTTCTGGTAATCCCTACCATGGCAACTGACACCTGTGTGGTTTCACCACGAATGTCAGGAGAGCTGTGTGCTATTTATTGTCATGCCAATTAATATACAAGTGGCTCTTGGCATGGTCCATTGTGTTGATACCTCACATGCTTCACACCTGACCCCCCTCTCAGGCGAGCTGTTTCTCCTCTGACAAACCCATGCCATTCATTTGTTTTACAGTGCAGATTTGTGTGCATGGACCCAAGTAAGACACAGTGGCCTCATGGTGCAAGGTGGCCTGCATTGTCACTGTCAGGTTGTATAGAGTGCAGGTGTCCATGCATGATGTGTTGTTCCAGTCCACGGGGCATATTTACATGCATGTGGAGAAGACTGCAGACCCATATCTACATTGTCATGTAAAACCACTTTGCATGGCTTTTTATGGCCTTGTACATATGGAGTATCCGCACAAATCACAGTGTTGCCTAACTCTGCATCAGGGGGGCGTATCATGGGTGTTGCAGTGGGTTTTCCAATGCAAAAACCATGGATTTTTAAGCACTCCCAGAGTTACAAGGATCTGTAAAGCTGGGAATGCATCAAAATCTTACGCCATCCCAGGGGAGGCGAAACAAGGATAAATATCTTTGTATCTATTTGGTTTTCCTCTACCTCTTAATGACACAAGTGTCACATGCTACATCTTCTGCAGCACACCTAGAAAGAGCAAAAAGCCTGACAGGATTGTTTTTGTGCAGGAAGGGGTCCCGTCCTGCACAGAGACAGTCCAGTCTGTGACACAGACATCCTTGCAACATGGTGCGAGGGTGCTTGCAGCAGTACTAGGCAGTCCAGTATGCACCAGCGCAGGGTGAGAGAACAGGAATCCATGGTATCTTTTAGGTACGCCCCAGTCCTCCCCTTTTCATGCGGCACAGGGCAGCACAGCAAGGTGACTTACAGCACTGCTCGGAGCTGCTTCACTTGTGATTAGGGGACAGATGTAGCATGCCCCATGGGACCCCTTCCCCTTTGTGAATGTCGATAAAAATATTTTGTCAGAGCAGGCAGTGGTCCTATGGACCACTGCCTACTCTGATAAAAACGAAACCAAATGGTTTCGGTTTATTTTTAATTTTGCAACTCGTTTTCCTTTAAGGAAAACGGGCTGCAGAATGAAGAAAAAAAATTGCTTTATTTATAAAGCAGTCACAGACATGGAGGTCTGCTGACTACAGCAGGCCACCATCCCTGTGAGTGCAGGGACTCGCTATGGGGTCGCAAAATGCAACCCACCTCATGAATATTGATGAGGTGGGTCTTTGCGACCCCATAGCGAGTCGCAGAAGGTGTCTGAGACACCATTCTGCATCCGTTTTTGCGACTTGCAAATTTTTCTACATCTGGCCCTAGGTCCCCATGATTTATACTTTGAATTGTCGGACTTGTAGTTCTGGTGACTCGTTGTGCATTCCATTGCCCGTGACAGTTTACAAAGGTAGACCTGGACTGGTGCAGCACCTCACACATGGAATGAAGAAATGTAATGGTGCATGACTGAGCTGAATTACATGTAACTGGGCAGTGTGTCTGACATTACTGTGTCATTTAACGGGACATGATCCATGGTTCTGCCCTTTGCCCTGCACTCAGCAAAGTAGAGTACTGGGACATAGCTAAGTGCACTGCACAATATGACCATTATGCCCCCATTGCCCCTTGTTGATAGTTACCCTTTGGCTCTGGTTAATCTTCTTGTACTATACTGTCATGTCATGCTACTCCAGCCACCAACTTGTATGGGATGACAGCTGCCACCTGCTACTCCAAGGTGTCCAGCTCCTCCTGGGACTCCTCCAGTCTGCGTTGCTGCCTTCATGTTGTTGGTTAGTTTCTCCTTTTTCCGATGCTTGTAATCATGCCAGAGTTTCTTGCAGTTGGTGACAGTCCTCTTTGCTTGCCCCACACTGTTGATCTTCTCCACTGTGAACTGTCAAATGGCCTCCTTCCTCCCTAGTGGAAATTTAGAGGTGACAAATAGCTGATGATGGTGCTGGGTCACCTCAGTGATCAAGATGTCATTCTCCACCTCACTGAAATTACATTTCCCCCTCTTCTTCCAATGGGAGTCTGTCTGGATATCTTGGCTGGTGATGGGGTTTTTGTCCTTGCTTCTGCTAGCTGTTCCCTGCTCCATGGCTGCCTTCTGTGCTATTGTTTTTCCAATGATGCATCTTTTTTGTACTTTTTTGGACGCATTCCACACTCAATAGTGATGCAGGGCTTATTAGCATTATTTTACGTGCGACAAGTCAGCCCAGCATCACGTTTGTGGCCGGAGTGTCAGATTTCATTCTGACAAGGCATACAAGGATGTGTCATTGTTTTGATGCAGCCAGGATCCTTACGCCATAGTGTGCCATGTTGTAAATATGATTCATCCATGCGTAGGATTCTGTCTTACCGACACACAAGTTATTATGATTCATTGATGCCGCAACACAGCAATGCGTCATTTCTTGTAAATGAGGCCCATAGTTTCCCCCATGAGCGGGTCCAAGCTATTCACTTCAAAGGAGTCATATCTTTTTGGTTTCCTGTCATTCGAAAACTTGGTCAGCTGGGTAGGCTGTACATGGTGGTGCACAATAGTACTGCATGATCACTGGATACCTCCGGCATTAAACTGAGGTTGTTGATAGGGTGAAAGTGTTCTATGGAGCACTGTATATAATCTAGGATGGCTAATCTGTACGGGGAGCTGTGGGTTATGCAGCTAGAATGTCACCCTTGGTTTTGCTGTTTAGACACTGCAGGCCTCATGCTTCAAGCTTGGAGACAAATAAAGAGCCAAAAGCATCTTTTTTGTGGTCTAATTAGGCTGTTTCCAGGATTTTCCTGTAGGCGTTTTCACTTTCCAATCATCAATGATGCTTGGCCACATGAGTTTGGAGTTAAAGTCACCCCCAATAAGGTACATCCCATCCCCATGCTCCACCCTCTAAGCCTCTACCTTCTCCACAAGGGTTGTTGCTGTTTGCCACTTTTTGGTTGGTGCAGGGTGTAAATAGATGTTTCAAATTATAATTGAGCTCAGGAGTGTCCAGTGAAGAGGTACTGTTCCAGAGACTTTGACAATGATAGTTTGTCCTATTGCTACCAGAGAGTTCTGTATTGCTAGTGGCCCAGTCTGTTTTCTGTGAATTGAAACTCCACCACTTGGGTGGCCCCCATACGATGAGGGTCTCACCAGGGGGCGATAGTCAACATGATCTTCTAAGGGCGCTTCTTCCAGGCCTCCTGGAAGCATATCACATTGTGTGCACTTAGCTCTTCCAGATCTCTTCCATTATTCTCTTCTCCTGATATCCCTCTCACATTCCAAAAGATTATTTTAATTCATTACTCCAGGACTTGGCGCTCTTTTCCATGTTGGGGGAATGCATTTAATGATGTGGACAGCCAATCCCAATTTATATTTACTTCTCTCCCCCAGCTTGGGCAATCTTCTCCTGAGGGATGTTTATCAGCTCCACATTTGGCCTGGTCACTTTAATCAATATCCCCAGATTTTTGGTCAATTGTTTGCCTTTGTACTGCTTTAGCTCAGATGCTAAATGTTCATCCCATTTGACTTCTGAAACTGTTCTCCTCCCATAACCTTGTGGGGGGAGAAACTGACATGCCTTCTCCCCCTATTGTCATTCCACTTCTTCTCTTGTGCACCTTTAGCGTTCTTCAGTATTGAAGATGTTTTCCCCTGCAATGAATTGCTTTACTCATATTCTCTTTTTTGGGGAGGGAAGGAATTAATGACTGCTGGATATCTCTCTTTCTCATGACTTCGAAGCTTAATCCCCCAGGTTGCCAGCAGGAATCTATTTTGCTCAAACCTATGTGCTGATTTCTCTTTCCTTAGGCCTATCTCAGTTTGTTCCTGGAGTTCCCCCGGTCCTTTAGCCTAAAGGCTACATATTTACTGTCATTGGACCTCAGATCACCCAGATCTGAGATTTTAGAGGTCAGTCTGAGGATGTTCTGCCTGTTGAGGACATCCCATTTGCCACAGGAGGTGTATTCCAGGTGGAGGGTTATTCGATGGATTCTTTTTGTTGAGCTTCTGTACAGGGAGGGATTTTGAGATTGTTTTCCGTATATGCCCATCCATCACTTTCTGGGCCATCTGGCAGGGGCTTTGTTGCGTCCTTCACTCTGGTGCAGGTGTATGTACATCTCCTTGCATACAAGGGAGCCTCTACTCATGTCTTAGTTCTTCCTTTGTCTGCCCCTCCTGAGTCGTAGGGGGATGGGCTATAAATGCTGGCTGTGCTAATCTTCCTTCTGGGGTTTACTATTAGACCTGCCCTTTTCATTGCTTCAATAAGCCACATTTTCCCTTCTCTTTCTCCTCTATGTGTCTATGGGTGCACAAGTGAATAAGGCACCTTGAAATGGGTGCTTTGGAGTTTCCCTGACCTTCTGGCTGGGGCTGCCCCATGTCCTATTTGCTGTGTATCCTAACCTCTTCCTCCGAATATAGCACTTCCTTCTCTTTCACCTGCTTCCCCATCGCACCCTCTGCTGCTTTTTCCTCTCCTTTCTGGTTGAACATTGGATAAACTGAGCAAGCCTCATAAGGCCTTATTAGGTCAGTAGGTGTTTTGTGTGGACCCTTTTCGTTGAGTTTATATTTCCTTGATAGACCTTCTCCGTTATCTGCCTACATGTAGAGATTATTATTATTATTATCCTTGGTCCATTATTTCACCCCTTTTTATGCAGTCACCAATTATTTTCAAATCCAGCATGTTTTCTGAATAGATGTCAGTTCTGGTGGTATGGGTGCATTTATACTACCATCTCTGGCCACTGGGGAAGTTAGAATCGAAGTAAGGGGTAGCCTAAGATTTCTCTTTTTGGGTACTTTTTCTCTACTGTTTTTGAGTTTACTTTAGGGTCTGGATATCCATGGGGACATTATTACAACCCCTAGTTCCATGATTATGGTCTTTTCTCCCTTTAAGAGGCCTTCACTTTCATTTTTGCAGCTTCACTGAGATTCTTTCTTTAAGTCTTGGATAAGAGAGGGCATTACTTATGATAATTTGGAAATGTTCTCCACTGTCGGGTCACATTGCCACCACACCGGTTAATCTTTTGCAAAAGCTTGAGCCTGTTTTATAAATTGGAATAAGTGCTTCAGCTTTGTATCAATAGTCATGGTGAAGTTGCTGAGCACTTGGAGGAAATTAATCTGAGTGTCCAATTGTAGCAGCATTGTATTTGACTTAGGCGACGTCTGTAACGGGTCCTTCCTATGTTATTGTCTTGTGTGGAGGAACCCATGGGGCAGCAATGTTGTCTCTAATTATGATTACTGGGGACAGTGGGACAGGGTGGGGTCAATTGAATTTTTTGTTTCTTGAATCCAGTTGGTTATCTCACTTTCAGCAGATTGAGGGTTTGTACCATCCTCTTCCCCTTTCCTTTGGGTTCCTATCCCTTTCACCTTTGTCCTTGCCCAATAGTGCAAATGAGGGATGCTTGCTTGAATCGCAAAGCAAGGAGGATTTCCCTCAAACTTAGGGCCTGATTTATAAATTTTTAGCGCAAACTTACAAAATTCAATTATACTGTGTAAGTTTGCACCGCTTTTGCGTTATAAAATGACGCAAATGCAGCACTTAAAAAGTATAAATCAGGTCCTTAGAGCCTTCACTCCATGATTGCTTCTTATGGGGGCTGTATCAAGCCATTCTTTCATACCTGGGGCAGCAGTTAGCTTAACAAATTCTTTAAAAGTTGGTGATTTTAATTTTGCTGCCTTAAACATGGTCTTGGTGACTCCAAGTGTCTGTTTCAGAGGCCTTTTCAGCGCTAGTTATAAACCCAGCTAGGATGGCCACTCTTTTTCTCTTATTTGGCCCCTGTACTGTTCTTGCTGCCTTGCAAAGTTGGGAATGTCAGGTTTACATTCCAGCCCCCCGGCGTTCTAGATCTCCGTGAAGGCTGGAAAGCGGAAGAAAATTGAGTCTAACTCAAAACATCAGATAAGTTTGTCCAGTTTGGACCCAGCCAGATGAAAATCAGTCTTGACCCTGTTCCCCATAGGAACAGTCCAGCCCAAACTGCTAGGCCAGGTCCTCACTGGACTGGAAACAAGCATCCTGGGACCGGTTTCAGGGTATCATTCTTCATCAGCCAAGCTAACTTAAATCCAGTGGTATAATGAGCCCGGGGCCCACGTCTGGGCATACCTGGCGCACTTATGGTGACAAAAGCAAACAAACACAAAAACGCCCCCACAAATGATGGATGGAATATGTAACCAATCAAACATTTACCCCCAGTCACAGATCTGGGATTAATCCATTAATTCTTTTGCTCACCATGATACTGTAGTTTGGGCCAAGCCATATGCAAATCAGTCTTAACCCTGTTCTCCAGGGGAACAGTCCAGCCTGAACTGCCAGGCCAGGTCCTCACTGGACTGGAAACAAGCGTACTGGGACTGGTTTCACGGTATCACCCTTCATCAGCCAGGCTAGCTTAAATCCAGTGGCATGCTGGGTGACCCCGTGTACCTAACTCAACAATGCCCCCAGGATTTGGCCCACCAAGGGCTTCAGAATAAAGAATCTCAGGAGCTTGCGTGTCGGGTTTAAAAAAAAAAGATATAATAATTTGATCCGCCATGGATAACAGGTGCGAGTTATAGTTACCACAGGGCACAAGTTATAGTTACTTTAGATAACTCTAACTGTAACAGGTGAATTTCTTTGGTTTTGTATGTTTAAAATGTGAGCCTAACTATAACCCTGTAACGCTTGTTTTTTTCAGTGAATTTCTATGTTTTTTGTTGGTCTGTCAGCGAGTGCATGTGAATTTTGTATTTTCACCAGAGTTTGTGACTCTGTTGCTACATTACAGGAGGGGGGGCACGCAGGGGACACGATGGAGTTACAACTCCACGATCATGGAAAAAAAAGAGTTTTGAACCATTTCAAACTCGTAAGGGGTCCGGCAGACACTCATTGGTGAACCTCATGGGGTTAGAGTACCTATACCCTGGCTCTTTTTATTATTTACAGCCCCTATTTCCATCCCAAGGGGCCATGCACTGGTTGATAAGATGGCAGCCACAACTTTCTCCGCTGGTTGTGACCCACCAATCACAATCCCTCCTTCTGTCATGCGGAGCCTTGATGCTTTACGTTGGATTCGCAACGGATACGCTTCCCTACATATACAAATTTGGATTTCCTTTAATTTCTCAAAAACTACTGAACGGCTTTCCACTAAATAACAAAAAGGGCTCTTTCTGGACCAAGAGCTACCTTTCTGTCAAATTAGGTGGAATTCTGCCCTGTAGTTTTGGTGATATCGCTGTTCAAAATCCCTATGGAAAAATGAATGGGGAAAATGCATTTTGGGATCCCCCCTTTTTCTCGGCCCTCCCTGGACAGATCACCCCACAACTTTCCAGACAGCAGCTGATGTGAGCGTGACAGTTTAATGGAAACTTTCTTGAAGATTCGTCGAGTGGCGCCAAAGTTATTAGCAAAACAAAAACTGTTTTTTCTATAGAAACTAGGTCCTAACTATAACTACCTAGTGGCGACACTTAATATATAGAAACTAAGTCCTACCTATAACTAGTAGCGACTGCCAGTAGGTAATTTATATATATATAACGGATCACCCCAAAACTTTCCAGGCAGCAGCAGACAGGACTGGCCAATTTTGTTGGAAAGTTTGGGGAAGATTCGTCAAGCAGCGCCAAAAATATAGGCAACGTGAAAAAACGCTTTTGATATAGAGAATAGGTCCTAACTATAACTACCTAGTGGCGACCATTGTTATTATGATGACGATGCTATTAAAGATGTCATGAGTGCTGTAATATCTGGGGTAATTAGCAGTGCGTGCAAGTTATCTTAGGGAACGAGTTTTAGTTACTAGAAATAACTCCAACTATCACAGCTGAATTTCTATGGGTTATATGTTTAAAATGTGAGCCTAAATATATTGTCCCTGTAATGTTTGGATTTTTTTAGTGAATTTCTATGTTTTTTAAATTCTATTTCCAATTTATTTTTGTGAATTTCTATGTTTTTTTTAATATAAAGTAATTTTAATTACTATAGGTTAATAGGTTAACCGAACCACTGCCATGAACGGCCTTCAGCCATGCACAGCGGAGGCTGGCTGCAGGGCCTAGCCTGTGGCCAGCCCCTGTGACTACCCCCCTATAACCATCCAACCCCGCGCCATGAGAAATGTTATGACAAATTGATTAAAAAATATTTCACAAGTAAAGAGTGTTAGACCATAATTCTGTATATACCTGAAATATTTGAAGTTGAAAAGAATTTAAAGCTGAGAAATGAAAACTGACAATGCAAGATTGAAACCCTCAACCTTCTGTGTGAGGGTCTGCTAGGATGTAGATAACTCCTTAGTGTCTAATTTCCACACATATCTATGATATTTAAACCAAAGATTATGCATGGAAAAAAGACATAAATGTCCCATCACTAGCAAAGTTTAACATTAAAAACACAAGTAAATAAACAGACACACTGCCATGAGATGCGAGAATTTGAACTTTCAACCTTATGAATGGCAGTGCAAAAGATTTACCAGTAGGCCACAAGAGACTTTTTTTGCTGTTCTTCAAAACAAAACTATAACATTCATACCAACATCTTACTGGTGTGATGGTTTGAAGTCATTGTATGGAGAGGCCATTTCACTAACAATCTCTCCCTCTCTCGTCCACCCCATTATGGGATGGAAGAGAGAAAGAGAAAGATACAGGACTGCATGGGGACCCTCAAGGCCCCCACGGTCCCTATAGTTTCATGTTCCACATCAGGGAACTTTAATTGTCTTGTGAACATAATCAGTTACATAGCAGGCAGTATGAGTCCTGTTCGACCACTTAGAAGTAACTTCAATAAATCAGTTCATATTGTGCATTGTTATGTTACTTATAGTTACATATAGTTACATATGGTTACATATAATCATCATGTAGGCTAAGGGTGAGTTAAGTACACAGCAATGGCATTTTAATGAGTAGGATAGTTGATATAATTCCCATGACACAGGTAAAAGGGCCTGTACTCATTACTGATTCACAAAACAGGTATTCTGCTTCTCACTTAACTCCTGGCAAGGGCAGTAGCCCTTTACCACCTTGAGGGTAGCACTTGGTGTGCCCCTCCAGGTCTAACAAGACAACATTACAATGAGACATGCCTAGGTCATGGTGCACATGCATCATCCACGTTCACCCATGACCAAAAATCAGTACCACAAGTCTGGATGTCCATGCAGCTTGGGCACTCAAGGTAAGGGTACACAATTGTGATCATGCAGGGGCCTTTTCCATCTGTATCTAGTTAACTATTTTGTCAAATGAAAAGAATAGTAACTGTTAGAAGTGGGGTCTTTGGTTGGCAGTCAGGTTACCCCCGTCTAAGCAAGGACCCTCACTCTAGTCAGGGTAATGGAGAAATACACTTAGACAAGCCCTGCTTGCCCCCTTGGTAGCTTGGCACAAGCAGTCAGGCTTATCTCAGAAGCAATGTGTAAAGTATTTGTACCAACACACACAGTAATACAGTGAAAACACTACAAAATGGACACCACACCAGTTTAGAAACATAGGAAATATTTATCTAAATCAAACAAGACCAAAACGACAAAAGAACAAAATACACAAGTTAAAATATGAATTTTCAAAAGAGTAAGAGTCTTACTCCATAGAAAACAAAGAAACGTTGTTGTTACACAAAGTACATGCTTTGCATCAAAAATAAAGCTGCACAGGTGAGGGTGCATCGGAAAAGTCATCAGTGCGTTGATTCCTTCCTCGCAAGTGAGGTTGTGGGTCATTTCTTCTCCGGTCCGGTACGCAATGCTTTGTTTTTCTCTCCTGCAAGAGAGCGATGCATTGATTTCCGGATGGGGCACCTCAGATCCACGCAGGTTCACAATGATTTTGACGCTCAGCGATGATGCGTGTGAAATCTGGCCTCACAGTGATGGAAATCCCATGCTGCAAGGCGCTGCGTCATTTTTACCACCGCGTTGCAGGTGGTGCGTCAACCTGTTCCCTGCACGGTGTCCTGTGCATGGATTTCAGCCTTTTTTTTCCAGCTTCACCTTTCAAGAGCCCAGGGTCAGGATTGTTGTAGTTTAGCAGCGATTAGATTAAGCATTAGCAGAAGACATCTTGTATTTAGTAACTATTGTCAACATTTCGCGGAATCCATTTTGTATTCATGGCAGCCATTTTCTCTGCCACATGCTGCCATGTGCTTACCATGTGCTCTGTCCTACTACTTTCTGTTAACTACTCTTGAAAATCTGCCTAGTGACAAGTTATATTTAGCATCTCCCCCTTTCGTACATGCTCAGTAAGGTCTGCAGCTGTTAGTCCTTGAAAACTGTCAGCTCCTCCTACCTGTCGACTGTGCATTTCTACATGACCTTACATGTATGCAAGTCTTGCTTCTATAATTGTACCACCTCCTTTTAGCCCCTGCGTGGGTATAAAAGGACTATGCTCTCTCAGTTCAGTGTGCTACTTCAAACATTACCGACGGGTGCTGTTTGAACTGTAGTACCACCTCATGAGGTTAATAAACTTTGTCTTTTATTTCAGTTTCTGTGCCAACTTCTTCATACATGGTCTGAGGACTTTGTGCAGAGAAAGGTGAACCCCTTGCACTAGTAGGCCTTGCTGAGGCTTACTTCAACAGGATTGGCACCACTTGGTAGGGCAGGAGTCTCCGCAGAGAGTCCAAGTGCTAGCAGATGAAGTCTTTGATGGCCCTGACACTTCAAACCAGGAGGCAAGTTCAATTCAAGCCCTTGAAGACCCTTCACAAGCAGGAATATATTACAAAGTCCAGTCTTTGTCCTCTTTCAGGCAGAAGCAGCAACTGCAGGCGAACCCAGCAAATCACAGTCACAGGCAAAGGGCAGTACTCCTCATCCAGCTCTTCAGCTCTTCTCCTTAGCAGAGGTTCCTCTTAGTAATCTGAAAATCTGGGGTTTTGGGTCCACTACTTATACCCCTTTCTGCTTTTGAAGTAGTCAAACCTCAAAGGAAAGTCTCTGTTGTTCACAGGATACTGCCTTGCCCAGGCCAGGCCCCAGACTCACACCAGGGGGTTGGAGACTGCATTGTGAGAGGGCAGGTTCAGCCCATTCAGGTATAAGTGACCACTCCTCTCCACTCTGATGGCTCATCAAGATATGCAGGCTACACCCCAGCTCTCTTTGTCTCACTGTCTATATTAGATTCGCAAACAGCCAAACTATCAAACTGAGCCAGACAGGCAATCCAAAAACAGGCAGAGTCACACAATGGTTTAAGCAAGAAAATGCCTACTTTCTAAAGTGGCATTTTCAAACTGAAAATTTTAAAATCAACTTTACCAAAAGATGTATGTTTTAATTGTGAGAGCAGAGACCCCAAACTCCACATCTCTATCTGCTCCCAAATGGAACCTGCACTTATAAGATATTTAAAGGCAGCCCCCTTGTTAACCTATGAGAGAGATAGGCCTTGTAACAGTGAAAAACAAATTTGGCAGTATTTCACTGTTAGGACATGAAAAACACATCACTAAGGCCCTCATTACAACCCTGGCGGTCAAAGACCGCCAGGGTTGTTTAGGCGATTGTACCGCCAACAGGCTGGTGGTACAATTCGCCATATTGTAGCGCCGCGGTCACATCGCCGGGACTTGCAACGCTGCCCTGGGGATTATGACTCCCCTTCCTGACAACCTGTCCATGGCAGTAGAGACCGCCATGGAAAGGCTGGCGGGAAGGGGAGTCGCGGGGCCCCTGGGGGCCCCTTCACTGCCCATTCACTTGGCATGGGCAGTGCAGGGGCCCCTAGGCACAGTCCCACACTGCTTTTCACTGTCTGCTGAAAAGCGCGATGGGTGCAGCTGCACCGTCGCATGGCCGCAACACCGCCGGCTCCATTAGGAGCCGGCTGCAATGTTACGGCGACATCCCCGCTGGGCTGGCGGGCAGAAACTCTGTTTCCGCCCGCCGACCCAGCAGCGGGGATGTTGAAATGCGGCCGGCGGGATTGCAGCCGCATGGGCGGCCGCTTGACGGTTCATCTTTGGCAGGCGGCGGAGGTTGCAATGAGGGCCTAAATGTCCTACCTTTAGCATAGACTGCACCCTGCCCATGGGGATACCCAGGGCCTACCATAGGGGTGCCTTACATGTATAAAAAGGGAAGGTTTAGGCGTGGCAAGTGGGTACACTTGCCAAGTCGAATTGGCAGTTGAAAACTGCCCACACAGACACTGCAGTGGCAGGTCTGAGCAATGTTTACAGGGATACTAGTGTGGGTGGCACAACGAGTGCTGCAGGCCCACTAGTAGCATTTGATTTACAGGCCCTGGGCACCTCTAGTGCACTTTACTATGGACTTACTAATACATCAAATACGCCAATCATGGATAAGCCAATTACACATACATTTTACATAGGAACACTTGCACTATAGCAGTGGTTAGCAGTGGTAAAGTCACAGAATTTTAAAAACAGGAAAAACAGAGTCCAGCACACATCAACAACCTGGGACTCAGAGGCAAAAAGTTAGGGAAGACCACGCCAAGGATTGCAAGTCTAACACATGTCCCACCTATCTGAAAGTGGGGAGAAACTACCTAACCTCATGGGAGTTCTCATCACTAAGGCGGAAGAATTTGGACAGACCATCAGCATTGGCGTGTTCTGTACCAGGGCGGTGTTCCACTGTAAAGTCCATCCACTGTAGGGAAATGGACTACCTCAACAGTTATGGTTTCTTATACCTCATCTGCATTAACCATCCGAGGGGCCTGTGGCCCATCTGAACCTGAAGTGAGTACCAAACAGGTAGGGTCTTAGCTTCTTCAGCACCCAGACCACAGCAAAAGCTTCACACTCTATTACACTCCACCTACATTGCCTGCGAAGTAACCTCGTGGTAATGATAGGCCCTCTTCATTTAGCTGTGATAACACTCTTCCTATACCATGCTCTGACGCATCAGTTTGTAGAAATCAGGTCCCTTCAGTACAGGTGCTGTGCACATGGCTTCCTTCAGGGCATCAAAAGCGGTCCTGCAAGACTCTGTCCAGATCACCTTCCTTGGTTGCTTCTTAGAAGTCAACTCATTCAAGGGGGCAACAATGGTGCCATACCCCTTAACAAAATGTCTGGAATAGCCAGTGAGGCCCAAAAAGGCCCTCACCTCAGCATAGGTCTTGGGAGGCTCCTAAGCCAGAATAGTATCTACTTTTGGCTGTAGGGGTGCCGCCGGGCCACTCGCTACCTGGTGTCCTAAATACACCACTGAACCCTGCCATATCTGGCACTTACTGGCTTTAATAGTGAGGCCTGCATTTTGCAGGCCCTCCAACACTCTGCTGAAGTACTGCAAGTGTTCTTCCCAAGTGGGAATGAACATCGCAATGTCGTTCAGGTAGGCTGCACTGAAATCATCCAGTCCAGCCAACACCGGTTGACCAACCTCTGAAAGGTGGCAGGGGCATTTTTCATCCCAAATGGCATAATCTTAAACTGGAAGTGCTCATCTGGGGTAGAAAATGCTGACCTCTCCTTGGCCCCTAAGTTAAGGCAATCTGCCAATACTCAGACGTCAAGTCAAAGGTGCTCAGGTATTTGGCAGCTCCCAGCCGATCGATAAGCTCATCATCTCGGAGGATGGGGTGCGCGTCAGTCTTGGTGACCACATTGAGACCCAGGTAGTCCACACAGAACCGAAGTTATGGGGTGGCACCAGAAGCAGCAGCCTTTGGGACCAAGACCACAGGGCTGGCCCAAGGACTACTAGAAAACTCAATTACGCCTAGGGTTAACATCTTTGATACTTCATCTTTGATGCTAGCCCTGAACTTATCAGTCACTCTGTAAACCTTCTGTTTAACAGGTGGACTGTCCCCAGTGTCCCCATCATGTGTACAGAAGTGTGTGACCCCTGGGGACAGAGAGAACAGGGAGGCGAACTGACCAAACACCTGACGACAGTCCCTTTGTTGTTCTGAGGTCAGGGAGGGGGAGAGGTTCACTCCCTCCACAGATCCCTCCTTCTCTCCAGGAGGTCAGGAAGAGGCTCACACTCATTCTCCATCCCGTCATATGTTGCTAGGAGCATGGACAATTCAGTCCACTCAAAGTGTGGCTTGAGGCAATTCACATGCAGGACCCTCAAGGGGTTCCTGGGAGTGCGCAAGTTCACCAGGTAGGTGACTTTGCTCTTGCGCTCCACTACCTCAAATGGCCCAGTCCACTTGTCCTGGAGTGCCTTAGGCTCCATTGGCACCATCACCCACACTTTTTGTCCAGGTTGAAATTCGACCTGAGTGACATTCTGGTCATACAACCGTTTCATGTCTTCCTGGCTTGCTTCTAGTTTCTCTTGTGCGAGAGCTCTGAAGCGAGCAGTCTGGTTTCTAAAAGCCAGCATGTAACTGAATACATCCTGGGAAAGTTTACTGGGGGCTTTCTCTAAGCCCTCCTGCACAAGACTCAAAGGTCCCCTGACAGGGTGGCCACACAGGAACTCAAAAAGACTAAATCCAAGCCCTTTTTGAAGCACCTCCCTGTAGACGAACACAAGTCATTGAAAGAAGACGTCCTACTTATGCCTCAAGGGCTCTGACAGGCCCATAATCATGCCTTTTAAGGTGCGGTTGAACCTTTCAATCAGACTATTGCTTTGGGGGTGGTAAGGAGTGGCGAACTTATACGCTACCCCACACTCCTGCAGTCTTCACATAGGTAGAGATGAAATTGGTACCCCTATCAGATACTACTTCCTTGGGGATCCCCATGCAGGTAAAAACCCCCATCAACGCATGTCCCACCACAGGGGAGGTGATTGACCTCAGCGGAATGGCTGCTGGGTACCGGGTGGCATGGTCCACCAAGACCAGGATTAACCTGTTGCCCATGGCTGTCTTAGGATCCAGAGGCCTCAGAATGTCAATACCAACCCTCTCCAACGGGGTACTAACCACAGGAAAAGGTTGAAGGTGAGTCTTGCATTTCCCCCCACTCTTGCTACTTGCCTAACAAGTTTGGCAAGACCTACAATGGGCATCTGACTGCCTGGGAATCAGGGGCAAGTGAAAGTGGTTGACAAGCCATTCAAAGGTCTTGTCCCGCCCCAAATGCCCAGCTAAAGGCACATCATGAGCCAGACCCAGTAGGAAGGCTCTGAAAAACTGGGGTACCACCAGAACATGGGCTGACCCATGCTGCACAACCTTAGGCTCACTATTTAGGAGGCCATCCTCCCAATAGATTAGGTTTCATCCTGACTCCTTGCCAGCTGCCTGGTCTGCAGCCTGCTGCTGCAGACCCTCCAGAGTAGGCATACTCTCTGTGCCTCACAGAATGCCTCCCTGGTGCCACTGTGACAGCTCAGGGACCTCCCCCAGCTCAGCCACCTGTTCCCCTGTAGGCTCTGGGGCATCACCCTCAGGCTCAGCATCCTCCCGGACCGTGGGAACTTCTGGGGCTGTATTCCCTTCCCTTGCCTTGCCCTTCCTCTTACTGGCGGACCTCTGGGCCAATGTTACAGGTGCCAGGGGTTTTGGACCACACTGGCAGGCTGCCATTGACCAGACAGATATGCATACCCACCCAGGCAGACCCAACAACTCCAAGTGTGAGCTGTGTTTCACCTCATTCAAAAGGGAATCCTCCAGGTCATTTCCAAGCAAACAATCCACAGACATGGTTGGGCTCACAGCTACTTTCAAGGAACCTGAGACATCCCACCCCCATTCCAAGGGTACCTGTGCCACTCTGCATAGGCACTCTGAGTTATCCACTGCAACTACTTGGTGAACTCCACAGGGATCTATCTGCTCTTCAGACACTAGGTAACTCCTCACTGTAGTCACACTGGCTCCTGTGTCTCTCAGAGCCTTTATCCCATGTCCATTGATGGTCAGCCACTGCCTTTACTTCTTAGTGTTCTCAGGCGGTAGGGTTTTCTGGATCATCTCACTGTCCCCTAATGAGACAAGGGTCATCTCAGCTTTCTACTTCCCACCTGGAACCAACTCCTCCCCAAGAGCTACAGTGGCCGCACTCTGTGACCAGTGTACCCTTGAGACATTTGGGGTCCCCTCTCACATGACCCACCTGGTCACATGCAAAGCACTTGTGGGGACCCGCATGCACAGGTTTCCCTTTGGAAAACCATGGTTTCTTCTCACTGGGGGGCTGGGAATCCTTACCTCAGGAACTATGTTGGGGCCCTTCAGAGAACTCCCCCAGTTTACCCTTACCTCCCCGTCTTCTGAAAGGGACGCTGCCCCACCTTGGCATGGTCTCCCCCATACCTCTTTTGAACCCTGGTGCTCTCCCAGCAGTCTGATTCCTGCGCAAGCTTCCTGGGGTTAGTCAGGTTGCTGTCAATCAGGTGCTGGCGCAGCTTTGGAAAACAAAGACTATAAAAATGCTCCCAAGAAATCAAACTGTACAGCCCCAAAAAGTTGTTACCTTACTGCCCTTCACCCAACCATCCAGTGACCTGCAAAAAGAGTCAAAACAATCCAACCATATTTGGGATACCTTCTTTTTGCAGGACCTAAACTTGTCCTTGAACTGCTCAGGGGTGACACCATACCTTGTGAGTAGGGTGTCCTTCATGATAGAGTACGTGAGCCCCTGAGGATCCCCTAAGGATATCACAGTATCCCTCCCCTCTACCTCAAAGTGCTTTCATGGACCCGCCCCCAATGTGCTTCAGCAACCAGATTCATGTGGAGAGCTAACTCATACCCCCTAAACCACAAGTATATGTAATCCTCCCTCTTCTAATCCCTTATTAGGTATTTAGGAATGTGCACCCTCCTCACAGGCTGCACTGTGGTATTGCTGCCACCATCTCTACTAGACTGGCTCCTCTGATCCCGCTCCATCAAGCTGAGCTCATGAGCCAGCAGTACGTTTTTCTCAAAGGCCAGCCTCCTCCCTTCCATCTCTATTTTGAGCCTCTCTAATTTCATCTGGTGACTCCTCCTCCACCTCATTCTCATTCTCATCCTCCGTGTGCCCCTAGCCTCTTTGGCAGTCACCCAGGCCCTCAGTGCCTTTTGCAGCTCCTCCATCTTGGTGGAACCCTTAATGGGACAGGCAAGATTCTTACAGAATTGTTTCAATTGAGCAACTGTGTAACTTTCCAGTTTCCCTACTTCCAAAAAAGCTCCAGCTGGTGCATCTCCAGATTGAGACATGATGGCAAATCAAAAAGTGCAAAGTACCTAGGCAGAAAAATAGTTCCCAAAGAGAAGCTCAAGAATCAATAAAAATATCACATAAAATATAGAAGTATAAAAAACAAGTCCAAAAAGAGCAAAAGCAAAACAAGTAGTATGTGGTTAATTAATGGTCTGCACTGAAAACAGTAGTGTACACTTAATCACTGTAAGCCAAGTACAAATACAAGTTCAATCCTCACCGCTGATAACCAATGTTAGTAATGGAGTCTTTGGTTGGCAGTCAGGTTACCCTCTGTCCAAGCAAGTCACTCTAGTCAGGTTAATGGAGAAACACACTTAGATAACCCCTGCTCCCTCCTTGGTAGCTTGGCACAAGCAGTCAGGCTTATCTCAGAAGCAGTGTGTAAAGTATTTGTACCAACACTACAAAATGGACACCACACCAGTTTAGAAAAATAGGTAATATTTATATAAATCAAACAAGACCAACACAACAAAAATCCAACATACACAAGTTAAAATATGAATTTTTCAAAGAATAAGAGTCTTACTCCATAGAAAACAATGGAAATCATGATTTTTTACATAGTACCTGGTTAGCGTCAAAAATAAAGCTGCACGGGCTAGCGTGCATCGGAAAAGGCAGCGATGCATCAATTCCTTCCTCACATGGGAGACAGTGCATTGTTTTTTCTCTGGTCGGGTCGGCGATGCATTGTTTTTTTCCCTGGCAAGAAAGCGGTGTGTCGATTTCTGGATGGGGCACCTTGGATTCGCGCAGTCAGGTTTCCTTTGACAACCAGGGACGATACATGGAAAATCCTGTTGCACGGTGTTAGAAACCAGCGCATTGCAGGGTTTGCGTCATTATCAACAGCTGCAAGCGGGTGTTGTTCGTCGTTTCTCCAGCCACGATGCGTTGATCTCCCAGCTGTGATGCTGGTGGAGCGTTCATTTTAGCCGCAAAGCCGGCGGCGCATAGTTTATCAGACACGTTCCAGATGGTGCATCATAAATTTCCCCATACGGTGTTCTGTGCGAGGATTTTCAACTCTTTTCTGCCAACTTCACCTTTCAAGAGCCCAGGGACAGGATAGGACACTGCTTAGCAGGGCGGGAGTCTCAGCAGAGAGTCCAGATGTTAGCAGAGGAAGTCTTTGATGGCCCTAAGTCTTCAAAAGAGGAGGCAAGCTCAACCCAGGCCTTTGGAGATTCTTCACAAGCAGCAATGCACAACAAAGTCCAGTCTGTCTCTTTCACAGGCAGAAGTAGGCCTACCTCAAAGGAAAGTCTCTGCTGTTCACAAGATTCTGTCTTGCCCAGGCCAGGCCCCAGACACACACCAGGGGGTTGGAGTCTGCATTGTGAGCGTGCAGGCACAGCTCATTCAGGTGTAAGTGACCACTTCTCCCGCCACTCTATCACAGATGGCTTATCATGATATGCAGGCTACACCCCAGCTCCCTTTGTGTCACTGTCCAGAGGGGATTCACAAACAGCCCAACTGTCAAACTGACCCAGACAGGCAATCTACAAACAGGCAGAGTCACAGAATGGTTTAAACAAGAAAATGCCTACTTTCTAAAAGTGTCATTTTCAAACTAACAATCTAAAAACCAACTTCACTAAAAGATGTATTTTTAAATTGTGAGTTCGGAGACTCTAAACTACAGATTTCTATCTGTTCTCAAAGGGAATCCACACTTTAAAGGTATTTAAAGGCAGCCCCCATGTTAACCTATGAAGAGATAGGTCTTGTAACAGTGAAGACTGAATTTAGCAGGAAATGTAACACACAGCAGTACATGTCCCACCTTTCACATACACTGCTCCCTGCTCATGGGGCTACCCAGGGCCTACCTTAGGGGTGCCCCACATGTATAAAAAGGGGAGGTTTAGGTCTGGCAAGAGGGTGAACTTGCCAAGTCGAATTGGCAGTTCATAACTGCACACACAGACACTGCAGTGTTAAGTCTGAGCCATGTTTACAGGGCTACTAGTGTGGGTGGTACAACCAGTGCTGCAGGCCCACTAGTAGCATTTGATTTACAGGCCCTGTGCACCTCTAATGCACTTTACTAGGGACATACAAGAAAATCAAATATGCCAATGCAGGATAAACATATTACACATACATTGTATATAGGAGCACTTGCACTTTAGCAGAGGTTAGCAGAGGTAAAGTGCCCAGAGTATCAAAAACAGCAAAAACAGAGTCCAGCACATATCAACAACCTGGGAAGCAGAGGCAAAAAGTTAGGGGAGACCTCGCCAAGGATGCCAAGTCTAACAGTAACTAACTGTAGTGTTTCGTACACCTATGGAAACAAGATTTCAGCTATAGCAGCAATGTAACTTGATTGCTTAGCAATCACACTTTGGACCAGAAGGAACCTATACTCTTAGGGCCAGATGTATGATGCATTTTACTGGTCCTGTTTGCGACCAGAAAAATGCTTTTTGGCATGTACCAAAGGCAAAATGCGAGTCGCTCACTTGTTACCAACTCACATTTTGGTTTTGTGATTCAGTATTAGGAAGGAGCAAAACATTCATATTTACTGACTCCTTGAAGGAGGCGGTAACCCATTCGCAAACAGGAACGTCCCCCCAAGGGATTCCTTCCCCTTTGAGAATGTGGGCATCAAAAGTTTTTCAGAGCAGGCAGTGGTTTCACAGACCACTACCTACTCTGAAAAAATGAAAAGAAAACTTTTCATTTTTATTTTTGAAATGCGCCCTGTTTTCCTCTAAGGAAAATGGCTGCATTATTTAAAAAGCAGTCACAGACACGGAGGTCTGCTGACCCCAGTAGCCCATCATCCCTGTGAGTGATGGCCATTCCTATTAGGTTGCAAATTGTGACCTGCCTCATGAATATTAATGAGGCAGGACCCTTGCGACCCATTTGAGACTCACAAACAGTGTCTCAGACACTGTTGTACATCAGAGATTGCAACTCACAATCTCTGATAGTAGTACATCTGGCCCTTAAACGTCAAAATGGCCACAGCTGCTTGTAAACCTCATAACAACCCTGCAGATTTATGGGACATGTGGTTTCCTTGATTGATGTCTGCGATCTAATGCAGCACCAGTAATGAAGATATCAATCTCTCTAAAAGAGGCACACACACTTCCTGCTTACCACCAGCCCTTCATGTTTCTCAATGTGTGCACCATCTGTCAGTGTCGAGTATCGCAAGTCCATGTCAGATGAGTGTGAAGAAGTGAGTCCTAGACCCAGCCCTCCTGGTGCTGCTGCATCACTCTTGCCCCATCTTCTCCTCGATTGTTTCCTCCATTTTTTTAACCTTCTCCTTGTTTTTCCCTCATTCTCATTGCTTTTTCGTTCCTTTTCCCCCGTTTTTGGTACGCCCTCGCCTGGCTTTTTCCTCATTTTTACTGATTTATTCTTGCTTTTTCCCCATTTTTTTGTGTGCCTTCTCCTTGCTTTTCCCTCATTTTCAATGCTTTCTCCTTGCTTTTTCCCTCATTGCAGCTCCTGCATGCCACCTGTTATCTCCCCCCACCACTTCCCAGTGCTCCTCCCTCCTCCCAGTACCTACTTAATGGAGGCCACAGCGCAACCTCATTGAGCAGGTCCCAGGCCCATCTCTCCCCATGCTGCTTCGCTCTTGCTCCTGTTTTCTCTTTGCTTTTTTCCCAGTTTTTTCAATGCCTTGTCCTTGCTTGTCCCTCATTCTCACTGCTTTCGCCTTGTGTTTTCCCCTGTTTTTTGTGTGCCTTTTTTTTTCTTCTGTGCAGCCTGCCCACTCCACTCTGGACCGCCACCTCACTTCTGGAATTCCAAAGGGCACTCAAGACCTGGCTGTTCGAATGTGCCTCAGGGACCTTCAAGCGCCTGGATACCCTGTTGGGTGATTAGCCGTACTTTTCAAATCCTGATTGATTGATTGAGTGCAGGCAACAGATCTTGAACATTACTAACCACCCACTTTTTTTCAGAAGCTCCATTACTCAAGCATCTCATCTCAGGAACATATGCTTTGACATATAAAGTAACTTTATTATCCCGTAACTACATAATGACAGTGACCTAAGACTTTCATTCATTAAGACTCCACAAAGGAACTTTCCAATAAAAATTTACTCAGTCCGTGAAGTCCTAAGTGCAATGCTGCCAAACCTATACTACATTATGTGAATATGTTCTCCTGCAGGAAAAACAACTGAACAGATCCCTCAGGTTCCAGCAAGCAGAAGACAAACTGGGCAGTGTAAAAAAACCTCCTATCCCTGTTTAAGCTCCTCTGACTTTTCTGCCACACATCAGTCAACTCAAAATCACCATTCAGATCGACATGTCCTTTCCGAGACTGTGCAACCTACCAGCACAACAAACGTCTGAGAGGTAAGTTGGGCACACCTCACATCAGTGACCTGCCACCTCCTTGGAATACATAGCTCCAGATATACCATTGAGATGACGGCTGTTTCTCCACGATACAGTGGATCAGTGGCCCACCTGGGATCTAAGTCAGCTCCTCGGTCCTCTTCCTTGTGAGAGCAATAAAATCTGTCTCATTCTTACCATGACGTCTCCTTTAAGAGCCGTCCGCCATCTTGTGAACAACGTTTACGATCTCAAGTGCTATTATTTCACTAGCTGTTTATGTATTAGCATCTAAATATGTTCACTGTGCCTGGGGCAGTTCCGTTTGCAGCCTCAGCAGCACAAATGTAATAGGTAAAACATTAGAGGTTTGTGCAATATAAAATCAGAACAAGACAGAAGACTGCACCAGTCACAAACCAATATTATATTCAAGTGATTAAACCTGCTTTGGTAATGAAAGGTACTCACAAGTTTTAAGGCCTAACCCTCCGAGTAAAATCTGAAAGTTTTATTTAAACAAATAACTAAATGGTAACGTTAATTGTATAACGTACTTTTTCAAATTCCTGTTCAAATATGTTTTTTGTGCTCTCTCAACCTTAAGGTCTCTTTTCACGAATGTGTTTACAAGATAGCCCACGACTCACTAGAAACCAAGACATAATGCGGATTTATAGGCCCCCTTTCTTCGCCAGGGGACAGAAGTCATGTTTATGCGCGTCATATATTTTGCTGTGGACTCTGTTTTGTATTATACATTTTAGCATCAAGCGAAGAAAAGTTCTGTGTTTCCAGAGCGCATTAACTCCGAAGATATTTCATTCAGGATGGAACACTATAAATACGAATAGGCCACCCCAAAACCCTTGAACATTTCTGCGGCGATAGTTGCAAACCCTGCCAGTGCCTGAAAACATTTTTTTACCACATTCTCATTTACTTTTCAGTTAGTGTCTGTTTGATATAGTGTAAAGACTTACACAGTGATGACGCAGAAAAAGAGGGTTCGACATATATTCATGTACACTGTGTAACCGACATATATATTGAAGTGTGATTTTAAGTAAAAGAAATAATGTGCGAGGGAAATTGTGCCCTCGGGGCAGTTCGCCATCATTATAAACGAGCTTTATTAATCATGAAGTATTAAAAATGTATTAATCCGTCATAATCGCAAATGTATGCCATGATTTCTTGTTTGAAAACTGTTTTGCTTAGCTTAAATTTAGTACAGGCTTTGGCCTAGTTGCTTGGTTTCAAATTCTAACTGCGTGATTCTTTTTTTCCTTGAATTAATGAAATATATTCTTGCTTGAAGTTGTATTTTTCCAGTAGAAACTGGCTGGTACACTTATCTCCAAGGTTTCGTGCTAGGCCGGTTACATCCCCTTTGATACAAGGTCAGTCTCTGCAGGTGCGGACAATGAAGGTACAGATAGTAAAATAATTGGCAAACCATGATACAATTTGTGTTCCAAGGCGCCAAGGACAGTGTATGCATAAATGGGCGCTAGTAAAAGACAATTTTGATTGGACAATTTGAAGCCAACCTATGAACCCTCCAATGGAAGACCCTACAGAATTTGGAATGTTTCTTACTTAAACCCACCGGACAAAGAGAAGTCAGCCATTTTCCTCGATGCCAGTTTGAAGCCTGATGCCAGACTCCATTTTGGACGACACCCTGATGCCCTTTTCTCTATCTGAGAGAAAGAGACTTTAAGAATTCTCAACCTAGAGACTTTAACTTTGATTTGCCCCGTCTTGCACCATGCAGTAACTTTGCCCTATTCTCCTTGCCGTTGCAAGGAAGCTTGCCCTTAACTTTGCCCCTTTGAAATTTGCCCCATGCTGATCAACCGGTACCTGAAGGACGAAGACTTTTCTTGAATGCTGATTGTATTTGGTAAATATGAAAGGATAAATGTATTATGCATTGTGTTTTTTTTCCTTTTAGGTACCAACTGCTATTTTGATAGGATCCTAGCTAGAACTTTTCCAAATTTGTGTTGACTAAATTCGTTTTGCATGAAGTCCCACATGCCAATGCTAAATAGAGGTTAGTCGAGGTATTAATTCAATGTACCATGAAGAATTGAAATCTTGTTATGCTGACCGAATGTATGCAATTAGTCAAATACAGTTAGTCACATTGGTGATTTGCATTGCTATAACAGAGTGTATCATTATTCAGATTTTACGTAGATTGCGTTTCTTCCGCCGTTATGGACAGCTAGTAATGTTCATATACATATATCAATTGGTTTTGAGACACATATATATCGTGCTAGCTTTGTTAATATAGGGAAATAAATTCACTAACTTTTAATAAACTGGTGTGGTTATTCATGACTGAAAGGTCATGGTGCGCCGAAATACCAACTGTTATTGATTTCTGATGTGTTATATTGATCTATTAATTGAGTGCTGATTACCGATTACAACAGTTATTGATTATTGAGCTGAGTGACTCGACTATTGAGGATGAGGAGAGCCCGACTCGGTTAAAAGATTTACCGACCTCCAACGTGTCCAGGTACAGGTAATTTATAAGGGCTGGACGCGTTATCAGTAGATGGTAGCAGAGATTGATGGTTTAGCCCTTTGGGACCCCATCCGAACAATAGACAGAGTCAGGTTAGAATTTTCTTTGATAAAACAAGTTGGAGAGATGATGATGCCCTAAGTCCCCGATGACTTTCCCGGGATCTCGGAGCTTGCGAATGAGGAACATGCAGGTATGAGAACGGTCTCAGCGTTTCTAGTGACGGTATGAGTGAAGTTAGGGTTTCGCGCTTGCACAGCTTATCGCCGCAGATTAATTGAGAAGTTTGTGAGGATTTTAAGGGGGGTTAAAGGATATTAGAGGAGTGTTACTCCAAAGGTGTGAGAGTAGGGAAGTCGTCGAACTTCACATGTGTGTGGCGCTTTGAGCAGAAAAAATTGTCCACGTGGTTGTTGATGTTGAGACGGGCCCTGCGAGGTCAAGAGACTCCGGAGTATGTTGAAAAGTGTATGTGACACTTGTTTGATGTTGTGATCTGGTCGGTTTAATAGGTTGATCGGGCGTGGTCAACAAGTCGGTATGAATGTTGCAGAGTGAAAGAAAACTTCGACTTTGAGATTTGACGAATTCTAAAGTGCACTAGAATAGTTCATTGATCAGTTGAGAGTAATGTTTGCGGGTCAAATTTTGCTTGCGAAAGTGGGAAACCGAGAAAGATGGAATAACTGCCGAGGCTAGTGAAAAATCCCTAAGGTTTCTGAAGCGATTGTGTTACCCTTCCTGTAGTAAACCGACAGATCTGTTTTATTCTTTTGGTTAAGTGCTCGCGTTATACTGCAGAAATCAGTTTATGAGTGAAGCCGAATTAAAAGAGGACAAGCCGCAGGACTTTGTCAGCCGCAGTGTGTGAGTGTGACGTCACTAGGAGCCGAGCTGGGATAGGTCGGTTGGTGAGAAGGGTCACGCACGGATTGGACGCAGTCCGTGAAGCGCAATTGAAAGGGGAAAGGCAAGCGAAGAGTATTCCGGGAATTAAAGTCATTTATTGATTACATATTTTTAGAAAAACAAAAGACGGAAAGATGAAATTTTTCAAAGCATTTAAGAGTGCCATGAGGGGAGATGTTTATATTAAAGCAAATGTAGGAGAAGAAACACCGCCTGAGGGTACACCAGCTTACATCGTCATTGAAGAAAAGGGTGTAGCGCCATGTCTTTGGCTAAAACAATGGTGCAAATTAACAGAAAAACATGGAAGTGTAGCGTTCCCTATCCATGGGTCGTTTAAACTAAGGGTTTTAGAAAACCTGAGATTTGCGCTATACGACATGAAAGTACCTCCAAGACCAGCACAGTTTGAGGCATTAGCAATTTGGGAGCTAATAGCTAGAAACCAACAACAAAAGAAATTTGAGACAAGAATAAGAAAAGTAGAAAAGACACTAGCGGATGCTAGATGGGACAGCACACAAAAAGTTTGGAGATCAGACGTATTACAGGGAATTAAATTGTTTCCAGCGATTACCGAGGAAGCGGAGACGGAAGGAAGGAAAGCCACCTGTAAGACAAACAGGAGTCAGTCCAGAGAGGGAGAGAGCAATAGAAACTCGAAAAGGGGAGACGAGTCAGATGATGAGGAGTTCATTATACAATTGCTGAATGATCGCCCACCGCCATATGTGGAAAGCGAAAAAGGCTCAAGCATTAGTACTGCCCCTCCAGAACCAATACAGGGTAATGTAACGCCAAATTTGAGAAGATCTCAGAGGCCGAACAGTTCTGACATGCCTTTCTCACCACGAATACCACGGGTCCAGAGGATGTACCCAGACGTGCCAGCATTGAAACCTGCTGATAACTATCAGCCACAGGTTCAAAGGCACTGTTGTGATGAGCATAACATGGGAATGACTTCCGATTCAATGGCGCAGGGAGGACAAAACTATCAGAGACCGACATTGATTCAAGCTGAATCAACACAGTTCTCGATGCCCCAAAAGCAGACACAAGAAGTGCGAGTAATAGAAAGCCAGTTAGGTATGCCAGCAATGATGAACCATAATGTGGGGATTAACATGCCACAGAATTCGGGGAACAGACAGAATCCAGATGCAATATCTCTACCTATCACTGTAGGTCCACCAGTACCACTGTACATACAGGCAAATTCAAGCACCAGCGACCAAGGGTTAGTGATACAGAATGGGACAGGGAGAAGATGCATAGAAATCACTCCAGAGACAACTCCGAAAGCGGCACTGCCAAATGGATCTGGGTCCTTGTCGGAGTTTAGTCCAATTCCAATTTGTGCTCCGTCAACCGTGGTAAGGTCACATCCACCACTATTAGTACCGTTAACCTCACAGACTGAAGCATTACAGAAACCGTTGATGGCAGTTGATGTAACTGCTACATTGATGGGACTGAACGCGCAACAGTTGACACAATGGTTCAACAGCCTGAACTCCCCACAGAGTACATCAAGCGGGAAGGGAGAAGAATACCTGAATAAAATAAGGTTGGGGATGGAGGCAGATGAACTGGTAGAAGGAACAATGGGTTTGAACAGATTAGAATCATACACAGAGGAAGAACTAAGATACACGTGCCCTAGGATTACAAGAGAAGTGAGCAACATACATAAGAAGTTACAAGAAATTGCAGACAGAAACGAGATCGATATAGGTAAGACCAAACACCTGAGCAGAAGTTACAGGTTAGACTTCGAGACAAAAGATTTTGAACACATGAGATCCGCAGGGATGAAAACACACCTTAAAGAGATACTGCAGAGTGCACAGGTTTGGAGATGTTTAGACAAGTGGGAAAGCAGGTGGGTCAAGAAAAAGGATAAAAAGAAGGAAAACACTTCAGAACGAAGTGAGAAAAAACAACAGAATGACGATCTGATAACCATGTTACCAATGAGAGAGACAGCAGGGGGAAAACTTGTGCATGTACCATGGCACAGGTGCGATATTCAATCCTTTATGGATGACTTTCCCAAATTGAGAGAGAAGCCGATTGAGTGGTATCAACAAACGGATAGATTTGTGAAGCTCGCGAAGTGTCTCTGGGAAGACCTGAATACCTTATTTGAAATTGTGGTTCCGGCTGATTTGTGGGAAGATTGAAAAAGGGCTGTAGGTTGGCCGACGAGTGAACCAGAGAGAGATAGGGACACAGGTGCGCCATCACCTATGGTAATGAGTTTGTACCACAAGGTGATCGAGCACTTGAAAACCAAGGTTGCGTCGAAAAATGTGGATTGGCAAAGGATTGACAGGACCGCTCAAGAGGTTAAAGAGTCTATACACGCGTATTATGAGAGGTTGTTGAAAGCTTTTAAAAATTACAGTGGCACGGAAACGATTGAACCAAAAGACATGCTCCATTTTGTGTTCAGGTTTGTGGAAGGGCTGAGACCCGAAATTAGCCAGATGATTAAATCGCATTTGATTTGTTGGCAGTCAAAGTCGATCGATGAAGTGTTGAATTATGCAAAATACTGCAGTGATGAGATTGAGACAAAGCAGAAAAGATTGAAGGAAAAGGTGATGGTGATGCAGCTCAGAGCAGCTCAGACAGGTTTACAAGGTTTGCAAGGGTTTCAACAACAGATGCCGCAGCAGCAGCAACAGGGAAATGTTATGTTTCAGCCACAGATGAGAGGCAGAGGTCGAGGAGGTTTTGTGAATAATGGTCCAGATTTGAATACCGTTATGATTCCAAATGGTATACAGGCAATGAAGAAGGTGATGCCATGTCACACGTGCGGAATTGTCGGGCATTGGAAACGGGAGTGCCCAATGATGGTGCAGGAAGGTGTAGGTCAGCAAAACAATGATGTCAAAGCATTTCAGACTATGAGAGGACCGAAACTGAGAGGTCCGAATCCAAATTTTCAAAACAATATGAACCAGATGCAGGGTCTACAACCCATGCAACCGCAACAGGTGCAAATGCCTTGTGTGCAAATGACACAATTGCAGCCAATGCAACAGCAGTTTCCTATGGTACCTAATCAGCAAATGCAAATACCCTTAGCACCAATGAATCAGCAGCAAGCAATGCTTCCTCAACAGGTCACGGGTCAAGGAATGAATCAAAATGACACAGTACATCAGTTCCCGTTACACAGTGAGAATGGAATAAACGATGCATGGGAGAGTGAAAGTTCAGATGAGGAGGGAAATTGTATGCTTGCAGCATCCTTGGAAGTTGATCAAAAGGGCCCGTATGTGGAGGGAAGAGTTATGGGCCATCGTGTTTCATTCTTGGTTGACACAGGAGCTACACGTTCCACTGTTAGGAGCATTGAAGTACCAAATCTGCCACTTTCAGGGAGAACAGTTCAAGTAGTGGGAGTAGCAAACAGGTACCTGACGAACCCAATCACAGATCCAGTACAAGTCAGAATTGGTAACTATCAAGGGTCACATAATTTTGTGGTATGTGACTCAAGCCCGATATCACTGTTAGGGAGAGACCTATTGTGCAAATTGGGATGTTCGATTATGTGTTCGAACGATGGAATTAGAATTCAGACGAGCAGTGATGGGGAAGAAGAGGACAGTGTAGAAGGGGATGAGATGGAAACTGTCGATGAAGAATATCCTCTGATTACCCTTTTTCCGATGATCACTGAAGCAGATATTCCAGCTGAATTACGGGAAACAGTCGGAAAGGAAGTGTGGGATATGACAGGAAAAGAGGTGGGATTGGTGAAAGGAGTGGAACCAGTGAAAGTGACCGTAAAACCCAATGTAACCTTTCCCCAGACCCCACAATACCATATGGCACAAGACACCCTCATGAAAGTCGCCCAACTCATTGACGAGTTTGTAAAACAGGGAGTACTGAAAGAAGTGTTAAGCAGTCCATGTAATTCACCAATCATGGGACTAATAAAGCCAAGTGGAAAGGTCCGAATTGTGCAGGACTTGAGGAAAATAAATGACATCATAATTAAATGCTGCCCTGTAGTACCAAATCCAGCTGTGATAATGTTTCAAGTCCCTTGCGATGCCGAGTCGTTCTCAGTCATCGACTTGTCACAAGCATTCTTTTCGGTGCCTCTTCATGAGGACAGCCAATTTCTCTTTTGTTTCAAATTCTTAGACAGAGTTTACAGTTGGTGTCGAATTCCTCAAGGGTTTTCGGAGTCACCGTCAATTTTCAATCAGATTCTAAAGAAAGACTTGGAAGCGTTAGAATTGCCATTCGAGTCAACCCTAGTACAGTACATTGATGACTTACTGATTGCATCCAAGACAGAAAGTGACTGCACAGCCGACACCATTGCCCTATTGAACCATTTGGGAAGGAATGGACACAAGGTGTCTCCTTCAAAATTGCAGTTCTGTCAGAAGAAAGTGAAATATTTGGGTCATCAAATAGAGAAAGGGTCACGGAGAATAATGAAGGAAAGAATAACAAGTGTACTTCAAATGAGTCCACCAAAGACGAGGAGGGAGGTGAGGAAGTTTTTGGGGATGGTGAGCTACTGTCGCCAATGGATTCCCAACTTCTCAACTCTAGCAAAACCTTTACTGAAACTGACCCAGAAGGATGCATTGGATGAAATTGAGCTGAAAGGAGATGAGATGGATGCTTTTATTGAATTGAAAGAATGCATGTGCAGGGCTCCAGCTTTAGGTATGCCTGATTACACAAAGCCTTTCACATTGTTTTGTCATGAACGTGATGCATGTTCCTTGTCTGTCTTGACCCAAGCCCATGGTGGCATAAACAGACCAGTAGCGTATTTTTCAGCTACTTTGGATCCGGTCGCAGCAGCACTGCCAGGGTGTTTGCGCGCCGTAGCAGCAGTTGGTATCAGCCTCACTCAGAGTGAAGGAATAGTGATGGGACACCCATTAACAGTCATGGTCCCTCACTCAGTCGAGATACTTTTGACACGTTCCCGAACACAGCACATGACTGGTGCTAGACTCACAAGGTACGAAACAATAATTCTGGGATCACCTAATGTGCAGCTGAAAAGGTGCACTACGTTGAATCCAGCAACCTTGTTTCCCAGTGAAAATGCTGAAATTGAGAACGCTGAAGACATCGAGCACGACTGTCTTCAGGTGACTGAATTTTGCACCAAACCAAGGCCTGATATCAAAGATACCAAATTAGAAGAAAATGATCAAATCATTTTTGTTGATGGTTCATGTTTAAGAGATGCACTGGGTGTATTGAAAGCAGGGTATGCTGTATGTACTGTAACAGGTGTTCTGGAAGCCTCTTGGCTTCAAGGGGTTTACTCTGCACAAGTAGCAGAATTGGTAGCTCTTACTAGAGCATGCCAACTTTCTGCACTAATGAAAGTTACCATTTACACCGACAGCCAATACGGGTTTGGAATAGTGCATGATTTTGGACAATTGTGGTCACAGAGAGGCTTCATGACCTCTTCAGGATCACCAGTGAAAAATGGTGAAAGAATAAGAGAATTGTTACATGCCATTCAGTTACCAGGGGAAGTAGCAGTGGTGAAGTGCAGTGCACACTCGAAGGGACAAGACTATGTTTCCCTAGGAAAAGGATATGCGGATCAAGTCGCAAGGTTTTGCGCATTGAACTGTATATTGCTCAGGGATGAATGGAATTTGATAAGTGAACCAGAACTTGAACAAAGCGAAATATTTGCTCTAAAAGTTATAGATACAATGGACGAATTGAAATCCCTACAGAATGGTGTCAGTGAGGATGAAAAACTCTCGTGGACTAAATCACAATGTGTAAAGAGACTAGATGAATTATGGGTTTCAAGTGAAGGGAAATTCGTTCTTCCAAATAGCCTTTTGACACAGATAGCCAGATTTTACCATGGACAAGCTCATCTTGGGAGGGATGCCATGATTAGGTTATTTAAAACTGATTGGTTTAACCCCAAATTCCGTCAAGTTGCTGAAGCAGTTTGCCACCGCTGCGTCATTTGCCAACAGATGAACGCAGGGAAGGGAACAGTAGTAAATTTGAGCCACATTGGAAGAGCAGGGGGTCCATTCAGCAGGATGCAAATGGACTTCATTGAGATGCCTGTGCATGGAGGCTTGAAGTATGTGTTGGTGATTGTGTGCATTTTTAGTCACTGGATTGAAGCATACCCTACACGCAGAAACGACAGTCTCACAGTTGCAAAACTACTCTTGAGAGAGTTAATACCACGTTTCGGATTCCCGATCTCTTTAGAATCAGATAGGGGAAGTCACTTCAATAATGAAGTAATAAAATTGCTTTGTGCAGCACTGAACATTGACCAAAAGCTGCATTGTAGCTACCGCCCTGAAGCATCAGGTCTAGTGGAGCAAATGAATGGCACATTGAAATTGAGAATGGCGAAAATATGTGCATCGACAAATTTGAAATGGCCTGACGCATTGCCTTTGGTACTAATGTCAATGAGAAACACCCCTGACAGAAAGACTGGATTGTCCCCACACGAGATTCTCATGGGCAGAGCTATGAGACTTCCAGCAGTTCCTGCAAATGCGCTTTTGAATATTACAGATGATATGGTGTTAGACTACTGCAAAGGTCTAGCTGATGTGGTTCGATCTTTCTCTCACCAGGTGGAGGCAACCACCTTGCCACCGATCCAAGGTCCAGAACACACCCTGAAAGCAGGTGACTGGCTCGTGATAAAGAAGCACGTGAGGAAGTCGTGTTTGGAACCCCGTTGGAAAGGACCTTTCCAAGTGATTTTGACGACTACCACTGCTTTGAAGTGTGCGGGAGTTCCCAACTGGATTCACGCCAGTCACACAAAGAGGGTGTTGTGTCCCACAGATGAAGAAGTTGAAGCGCTGAAACTGCCAGTACCTGATAACAAAGTGCCGAGCGCTGAGGCAGAGCAAAACAGAACTAGAAGCGAACAGGCAGAAATAGAGGAGGGAGAAATATTCTCTGAGGACGAAGCAACTGATTCACTTGGGGAAGACCAAGGAGGAGCCTCAGACAGCGACGAAGCAGCTGAAGGTAACAAAGAGCCTGAAGCAGCTGAAAGTGACAAAGAGCCTGAAGAAAGCAACGGTGACAAAGGGCTCGAACGAGGTGAAGAAGCAGGAGAGCCTGATCAGAGGAGGGCTTTCCCAGAAGCAGACGGTACAGAAAAAGAAAAGGAAAACCTGATTGACTCCCCAGAAGGAGAGGACAAGGCAGAACAGAACGAAACTGCTCAAACTTCTTCAGAAGAGATCGCAGGCCCATCAAGTGGACCTAGTGCAAAAAGAAGACCAAGTATATCACCAGT
Source organism: Pleurodeles waltl (assembly GCF_031143425.1). Lineage (NCBI taxonomy): Eukaryota > Metazoa > Chordata > Amphibia > Caudata > Salamandridae > Pleurodeles > Pleurodeles waltl. The sequence goes on from NC_090437.1 coordinate 1,245,426,179, forward strand.
GAAACTGAGAACTAGAGAAAAGTTGAACGACAGTGAAGGGCCAAGAGTGAAAGAGAAAAGAAAGGAAGTGTCTGTCGTGGTACCAACATCAAGTGAAGAAAAGGACTTGGCCAAAGAGGAAAGTACCAGTGAGACAGAATCAAAGAGAGATGCAAAACTGAAAAGAAAAAGGATACCGAGCAGGAGGTATTCCGGTCCGGAGTGGGCATACGTAGCCAATAACGATTGGTGAGACGAATTCGTATCCCTCAGCCTTGAGAACGTAGAGGCAGAACTTCATTTTGGAAATAAAAACTTTATGGACTCTGTTGATTGAAACCATTGATCACTTGATTGATTTTCTTTTACCGGCTAAGACATTGCTAACTTGACATTGCTAACCTGATTGACTTTTCAACCGGCTAAGACATTGCTAACTTGATTGACTTTGAAACCGATTTTGAGACAACGCTGCTAACCGATAAGAGACTAAGCTGCTAAAGAAACTGTGTGAACATTGAACTCGTTCAGCTTTGTAAATACCTGCAACTAAAAAAAAAAAAAGAAAAAAAAAAAAAAAAAAACTGCAAATACGCTTTGATAAAGTGTCTTCAGCTATCTGATTCTATACCGATCATGACTAGCTTCACTACACAGGGGCGTAAAATGAAGTGTTGTAAATACATGTGTATAGGCTTACTGATCGCATGCGTACTAATAATTGTAGCAATAGTTCTTGGAATGCATGGTAAAGGCGAGAGTGAGACGAATGATGCTTCTACTTCTAAACCTATTATCGTTACTGAACTAACAGCTCTGAAGAGACTCGAGCAAGACGAGAGACACTTGCATGATAAGAAGGAACTTTCATCTAACGTTTTCTATCGCTTACTGAGTGAGTATGTTGAGACCATGGATGCGAAAGATTGTTATGTGTGTACACAAATACCTACCTCAGTAGTGGAGGGGGTAACGTATCACAGCATGCCTCTTACGTATGGAATTACATGTAGTATAGTAGCTTCCAGATTTTATGCTCAAAAAGACATTCATTATTTCTATACTAATTACGATGTTACATTTGCATATGTCCCCATAATAGGGCACCTAAGTAAGATAGCTAGAGATTGGTCTGCCAAATTAATGAGGGAATTTTTCGAACCAATGTCCCCTTTCCACACAGCTCACGCACATAGGGAGAACCTTACATGCTTGCTTTCACCAATAGAAATCGAATTTTTAGACCGCACTGACGACAGAAAGAACGAAATGAAGGAGAAATTAGAGAAGGAGTTGCACGAAAGGACGTCTGTAGATAATTATGCTTTTGCCGCAATAAAGACACAAGGGAAAATAGCCTTACATACATTGCATGTGGGAAGATTTTGTATACATAGATTTCCATCATATTATGACACAGTTTTTGTGGGAACGAGTGAATGTAAACACACATACGCATTTCAACAAAAGTGGACGTTCATGCTGAATGGACAAGACCCAGTTATTCCTGGAGTATATTATATTTGTGGACTCAACGCCTATTATCGTCTTCCTAAAGGATGGTATGGGAGGTGTTATTTGGGAATATTGTTCCCAAAGGTTTACCAGTTAGATGACTTAAAGAAATTTCCAAGGCTGTCTGAATCACATCATGTTCAGAAAAGGGAGACAGCTGCTGGCGTGGTAGGAGATATATTTGGAGCTATGATTCCTTCAGTAGGAGTCATATTGAATTCAATCAAAATACGAAAGTTGTCTACTATTGTGGATAACATGTTGACAAAGTTTTCGGGAGCTATAATCCTGATGGATGCTGAACTCGCTGCAGAAAGAGCTATGACTCTTCAAAATCGGCTTGCCTTAGACATTCTTTTAGCAAAGGATGGCGGCGTTTGCAAAATGCTTGGCACGCGTCACTGTTGTACCTATATACCCGACAGTGGAAAAATTAGAACAATGCTTACAAATTTAACTAGAGAAAATGTAGATTTAAAGGAATTGAAAGAACCCGGAGTTTGGGAGAAAATTGGAAAAGGATTTGCTTCTGTGGGAAATTGGCTCAGCAACATTTGGAACGGATTGTTACTAAAAATAGTAAAGGGAATATTAATAATATTAATTTGTCTATTAGGTTCTTGGGGAATAGGGAAAGCTTTCAAAATGTTAAAAGCAAGGAACAAAAGAAAAATAGAAGAGAAAATAGAGAACAAAATGGTGGAAATTTATAGGGAGAAGTCAAAAGGGACTAAAAGAAAAAGGGAATTGACTGAAGTGCCAAATTACTATACAGAATTTTAATGAAATAAAATTTGTGGGTAGATTTGATGTGATGACATAATTAGTCATCAGAGGAGGGATTGATGACGCAGAAAAAGAGGGTTCGACATATATTCATGTACACTGTGTAACCGACATATATATTGAAGTGTGATTTTAAGTAAAAGAAATAATGTGCGAGGGAAATTGTGCCCTCGGGGCAGTTCGCCATCATTATAAACGAGCTTTATTAATCATGAAGTATTTAAAATGTATTAATCCGTCATAATCACAAATGTATGCCATGATTTCTTGTTTGAAAACTGTTTTGCTTAGCTTAAATTTAGTACAGGCTTTGGCCTAGTTGCTTGGTTTCAAATTCTAACTGCGTGATTCTTTTTTTCCTTGAATTAATGAAATATATTCTTGCTTGAAGTTGTATTTTTCCAGTAGAAACTGGCTGGTACACTTATCTCCAAGGTTTCGTGCTAGGCCGGTTACATCCCCTTTGATACAAGGTCAGTCTCTGCAGGTGCGGACAATGAAGGTACAGATAGTAAAATAATTGGCAAACCATGATACAATTTGTGTTCCAAGGCGCCAAGGACAGTGTATGCATAAATGGGCGCTAGTAAAAGACAATTTTGATTGGACAATTTGAAGCCAACCTATGAACCCTCCAATGGAAGACCCTACAGAATTTGGAATGTTTCTTACTTAAACCCACCGGACAAAGAGAAGTCAGCCATTTTTCTCGATGCCAGTTTGAAGCCTGATGCCAGACTCCAATTTGGACGACACCCTGATGCCCTTTTCTCTATCTGAGAGAAAGAGACTTTAAGAATTCTCACCCTATAGACTTTAACTTTGATTTGCCCCGTCTTGTCCATGCAGTAACTTTGCCCTATTCTCCTTGCCGTTGCAAGGAAGCTTGCCCTTAACTTTGCCCCTTTGAAATTTGCCCCATGCTGATCAACCGGTACCTGAAGGACGAAGACTTTTCTTGAATGCTGATTGTATTTGGTAAATATGAAAGGATAAATGTATTATGCATTGTGTTTTTTTTCCTTTTTTGGTACCAACTGCTATTTTGATAGGATCCTAGCTAGAACTTTTCCAAATTTGTGTTGACTAAATTCGTTTTGCATGAAGTCCCACATAAGGCAAACTTTCCTTGCGGCAGCAAGGAAAATGGGGCAAAAAGTTACTGCATGGGCAAGACGGGGTAAAGTTAAAGTCTCTAGGGTGCCAATTCTTTAAAGTCTCTCTCTGGAATAGAGAAAAAACATCAAAGTGTCATTCAAAATGGGGTCTTGAATCTGGCTTCAAAATGGCATCAAGGAAAATGGCTGACTTCTCTTTGTCCGGTGGGTTTAAGTAAGAAACGTTCCAAATCCTTCAGGGTCTTCCATTGGAGGGTTCATAGGGTGGCTTCCTTTTGACCAATGAATAGTGTCTTTCTCTTAGTACTCATTTATGCATAAGCTGTCCTTGGAGCTTTGGAACACAAGTAGCAACAAAGTTTGCCAATTATTTCTGTATCAGTGTCTTTATTGTCTGCACCTGCAGATAAGTGTATTAGTCATTCTACTGGAAAAATACAGCCTTAAAGTTAAAATACGTTTTTGTTAATACAAGTGAAAACCACGCAGTCAAATTTGAGACCAGGCAACTAGGCCAAAGCCTCTTCAAAATTTAAGCGAAGCATATAACTGTTTCAACAAGAAAATCATAGAATACATTTGCAATTATGACGGATTACTACATTGTCGATTCTTCATGATTAATTAAGCTCGTTTATAATAATGGCGAACTACCTCGTGGGCACATTTTCCCACATACATTATTTTTCTTTGCTAAAATCACACTACCTTATACGATTTTGTTACATGATATATGAATATTTGTTAGCCTTTCTTTTTCTGCTTCATCAGTGGTTACACACAATTTCTTTCTCATTTATGCATAAATTAAACCCCACAGCCCACTAGCCATCAATATTTCTCCTATGCTGCACTTACGAAATTAATTTATATATTTTGAAAATGTTGAAAGTACAGAATGGTTATCTATTTACAGGTCAGTGTGCCTCATCTCTGTCTTCAAGAATTGCAGTACACTTCTTTCATTCTATCACGTAAGTAAAAAATAATTTGTAAATGAAACTGTATATTTTAAAATATGTTTATAAAGACATCTTGTTTTATGTGCTCATTAATACCTGTATATCTATATTTCTCATCATGTGTCTTGTTTATTTTTTTTTTAAAAAACAAGATATTATTCCTTTTTGGAATGTTGAATTTTGCATGGGGATCGCCATACGAGGTAGGTCTGAATTAGTGCTAAAAAATGAAACAGAAATATTTTGGTTCTAATAGTCCTAATTTGTATATGGATGTATTTTGGTTTCTTTCTTAGTAGTAATTGTATTCTTTAAAAAAAAAAAAAAAATCTTTTTATTAACCAACAAAACAGCCATTGCAGTTTCAAACATGCGACCAATAATAGCCCCTCTTTTGAGAGTAAATCGGAGTGGGGGAAACAAACAGTGTAGTATCACATTAACAACATAAATAAACATCCTCTTATTAACATACAATAATAGAGCAACCACCCACTGTTCGTGCCCTACTGTAGCCAAGCTACCCCTAGATCAATCCTTTCCCCTGTAGGCCCCACACCCACCCAGATTTTGCACCATTTTTCAGACACCCCCTACTTTCCTATACTATTTTTTGGGTGCTGCAGCACCTGTCAAGGTCTGACCCCCACTCCTTAATATTGGGCGAGGACTCCGTGCCCCACATCCGCGCAATATTGCGTTTGGCAATTATAGCCACTATTGCCAACCACGTGGCCTGCTGTCTAGTCCAATGTTCCTCCCTTCTATATTTAAGAGCAGTAAGCCTAGATCTAGTGGGACCATCTTACCCAGAACCCGGGTACCCTCTCCAGTCACCCCCTGCCCTGCCAATAGGTCTGCACCCTGGGGCAAGTCCATAGAATATGTAAAAAGGTGCCCTCCAACCCACAATGCCGCAAGCACAGCGCTCTCTGTGTCCGTCCCATCTTATGCATTACCCCCCTACAATAGCATGCTCTGTGAAGGTTCCTCAGTTGTATTAGTCTAAGTGGTGTCTTGATTGCCACCACCCTGGGACTCTGCCTCGCCACCCCCCAGTCCTCATCGGAAATTGTGCCCAAGTCCAACTCCCATTTTGCCCGTAGGGATATCCGGCGCCAGCTGCTTGTGTCTCGGGACATATTGGCTCAGGGCATGCTGCAGCTGCAGGTACCTAAACCGTTCTGCTCCTGCCATTTTGTATTCTGCTGTAGGTCCTCAAACGGTACAATCGCCTGGCCCCTCCATACATCTCCGAGATGTTCAATCCCGACCAATGCCCATTTACGAAATCCACCCAGGGTCCTCAAATTCTTCAACAAGTCACTGCACCATAGGGGGGTCTGTGCCGTCAGGACGGAGCCTCAGCCCAAGTAATATGTGGCCGCCCGCCAGGCCCCCACTACTGTCGCGGTGTGGGCCGGGAGCGATCGCATACTCCCTCGAGTATAGAGGGCAGATTCATATTCCCCCCTCCCCATCTACCATCTGTCCACCCGGAAGGCCGGATCCCCCGGGTCTGCGAATACCCAGTCGGTAATGTTAACCAGTTGTGTCGCCCAATAGTACGAACGGGGTCTGGAATGGCCAACCCGCCCTCATACACTCCAAGCTTCAGTGTCGCCAGTGCCACCCGGGAGCAGCCGCTGTCCCATAGTAAACGCCTAATCTCACGGTCTATATTCCCGAATAACTCCGACCGTATTGCATAGGGGATGTTGTGAAAGACATACAGGATGCGCAGCAATTTCGTCATTTTGAGGAGTGCAGCTCGGCCCATCAGGGATAGTGGCAACGCCCTCCAGTGGGCCACGTCACTGTGGAGCCTGACCAGCTGAGGTTGTAGATTTTCCATCAAAAAACTCTCAGAGTTCCTGGTGGCATATATTCCCAGGTATCTAAAACCTGCTGCACAGATCAATACATCACAGCCCGGGGGCAAAGCAGGCGGGGCACCGAAAAACGGGAACATCAGTGACTTCTCCCAGTTAATCCGGTACCCGGAATAGTCCCCAAAGGTATCAACAATTTGCATTATCCTGTCAATTGACCGCCTAGGCTGTGTGACATACAGCAGGACATCATCTGCATATAAAGAAATGCGTTCCTCCATGTTGCTCCCGAGTCTATGCCCCAGATCAGTAGGTCCTGCCGGATCCATGTCGCAATCAGTGTGAGTGCCAGTGCAAATAGGATGGGGGATAGCGGACACCCCTGCTGGGGAGAAGGGCCGTGATAGCGCCACAAAAAATGCAGGCCAACCCCAAATATTTGGAGAACTGCAAAAACATAGGGCCATTCCAGACTATCAAAGGCCATCCGGGAATCTAGGGACAGCAGCGCCGCCTGCTCCCCGTTCTGATCCTCTGTCATATGTAGAACGCTGTACAGCCTCCGCAAGTTCAAACGCGTGGACCTGGAGGGAATGAAGCCCGATTGGTCTGGATGCACCAGTCTAGTAATAATTACGCTTAATCTGGATGCCAAGACCTTTGCAAGGACCTTAACCTCCATATTTAGTAGGGAGATGGGCCTGTAAGAGGCGCAGTTATCTGGGGGTTTACCCTTCTTTTTATCACCACTACTGTTGCCATCCGTTGATCCAGCGGCAGCCGTCCCCCCTCCCTCGCTTCTTCAAACATGGCCAACATATGTTTCATCACTATACCACCCAGGCACTTAAGCCGTTCCACCGGCAATCCATTTGGTCCCGCCGCCTTACCCAACGGCATCCCCCTCATCGCATCTGCGACCTCATCCTCCCTGAGGTCGGCCTCCAGATCCTGTCTTTCAGACTCCGAGAGTACCGGCAACTGAATGTTCCGCAGAAAATCCAAGCAGTCCTCCTCAATCATCTGAGATGCAGAGATGTAAACCTCCTCATAGTAGGCAGCAAATGCCTCCTCTATCGACTCACTAGATTTGCATTCAGTTCCTTTGTCGGTCCGTATAGTCCGGACCCAGGAGCGCTCCTGGTCGCGTTTGTCTAGCCAGGCCAGCAGCCTGCCCGCCTTATACCCGACATCATATAAACAGCGTTGCGACTTCAGGGTGTAAGCCCTTGCCTGTTGCTCAGCCAGAGCGTGCAAATCATATTGCTTGAGTTGCAACTGATGCAAGAGCGCCTCTCCCACCCCATCCCCTGACTGAGAAGAAGCCTCTAGGACTGCTATTTCACGCTCCAATTCCGTGATCTGCAGGTGCTGTTCTTTCCTCCTACCCCCAATCATGGCCTGTACCTGACCCCTAAGGACCGTTTTAAAAGCTTCCCAAATTGTGGCAGCAGAGTCTACCGAACCCAAATTCTCTTCAGAATACTGGGTCGTCCCCTTTTGTACCCCATCTGCAAAGGTTTTATCCGTAGATACCAGGGATCCAGCCGGGGTGGCTGCAAACACGTCAGTGTGGAGCCCAACACTGTGACCCCCACAGGTGAGTGGTCAAATATCCCTCTCTGGCAAGCATAGCCCCTCGGAATCAGACCCCATGAGCCCTGGCCGTCAGCAAGTAATCTAGTCTTGCAGACCCACCATGGGGGGCAGAGGAGAAGGTGAACTGCCTCTGTCCTGGATTCTCCTCCCTCCACACATCTATCAGACCAAGGGAGTCCAGAAAGGATTGGAGGATTGTGGAAGTATCTGGTTTCTGTGCACTTGTAACTCTCTCCAGTCCTGGATCCATCACTAGGTTCATGTCTCCCCCCAGAACCAGTAGACCCTCTGGTAAGTTAAGTAATAGCGCCCCTAGGTCAGCCAAGGTGGGTCCCTGAAGTTGTGGCGGGCGTAGACGGAGCATATGTTAAGAGTGTGTCCCTCCCAAATCCCAGAAACTGCAACATATCGTCTGAGTGCATACTACCAGGTTCGGATGAATGGTATTGATTTTTTAAGGAGAACTCCCACACCACGTGATCCTGCTGTATAGCCTGCATGTGCAATCAGTTGGTACCCAAACCTGTCTAATGCCCTGTAGAAGTCACCTTTTAAATGTGTTTCCTGTAGTAATACAATGTCAGGGCTATGTCTATGTAAGAACTGGAGGACTATGGTTCGTTTAATACGACTACCCAGCCCATTAACATTCCATGTCATGACCATGAGGACGCACGTCTTTAAGCCTGCCATGTAGTGTTTACCGCCTCTATAGAGCCGGGTATGTCCTCCCAACCCATGACAACATCTAATGCGTCGCAATGACTTATGAACTTCATACAACTGCAAATTAGAAAATAACATCCCCTTGTGAGAACTACCCCCACCCTGCAACCCCACATAGCAGGCCCTGAACTACCCACCCCCCCAAACTGCGGAGCGCCTGTCGCCCAAAACGTGAAATACTCTGGTGTGGGTGGGCCGGCGCCACCAAGCATGGCCTCCCACCTTTGGTATGTCTGTAGTTAGGTTAGAGCAACCCCCCAGTGTACCACATTATACATCATTTGTTGTGTCTCTCATCAAATCCGATGAGGTAGCAGCCAAATCGCTTACTCCTCCAGTACTATGGTGCTGGCCCGTCTGCCTGGCCCTCCTGTCGTCCCATCTGCAAGATCATCTGTTTCCCACTTGTGGGCCCCCTCCTCTCTTTTCGGGGAGCTGGGCGGCCTGCCGTTTTCGACCCTTGAAGCCACTCCCATGCCTCTGCCGGCGTGGCGAAATGCCAGGTCTTTCCATTCGCGATGACCCTCAACCGCGCCGGGAAGAGCAGCATGTACTTTAGTTCCCGGTCCCGCAAGGCCCTTTTGACTTCCAAAAAGCTCTGACGCTGTCGCTGGACCTGCAGTGTGAAGTCAGGAAGGAAATGAATCATGGCGTTCTCGTATTGTAAGTCCCTCTTGGAGCGGGTGGTTTGAAGGATTGCGTCTCGATCTCTGAAACTCAAGATGCGTGTGATAATGGTCCTCGTGGGGGTACCCGGATGTGGAACCGGGGCCCTATGTGCCCACCCCCCGTGAAGAACGATGACAGTCTCGTAGGGCACAAGTGGTCAGTGATCAGGGTTTCCACAAAGAGCTCAGCGCTCGGGCCCTCGGCACCCTCTGGTACTTCCACTATCCTTACGTTATTCCTCCACGCCCGCCCTTCCTGGTCTTCCAGGCGCGCCATCGTGCGCTCATACTCTGTTGCTCCTCCAATGCCTTGGACGTGGATTGTAGACGTGCTATGTCTGTTTCCGCGGTTGAGACTTGATCAGAGACTTTTTGAAGGTCAGCCCGGAGAAGGCCCACATCTACTGCCACGCGTCCAGTTGTGGCTCCAGGGATTTATTCAGCTCGTGAATTGCGGTCATGTTCTCGCTCAGTAAGGGTTTGCGTGGGGAGTCCTGCTCCGTCCCCCAACCGCGCGTCCCTCCATCACCTTCCGCGACTCCAGGATCACCCGGCCGTCTTGCCACCGCATATTTGTCCATCGTGTTGGTCTGCTACATGTGTCGGCCTTTAGTCCTCACCATCCAAAATATGGCCCCCTCAGCCGGTCGCAGGGGCCCTGCCGGGTCGCTGATCTCGAGTTCTCCACACAATCCAGACACTGGGCAGGGGCTCGAACCACCCCCCACCAAGCAACGATTCAGCGTAGACATGCACTCCTTCTCACACTGCAGGCTCGATCCAGAGAGGTATTGAGCGGGTGGAGGGGATGTCCCCTCTCACCAGTCTCCAGGCCTTACTCTTATGAGGTCATTCTCGTGCAGGCCGTCCGGTCTGTACTTCTGATCGTTGGTCCGGCCCGCGTCGTTCAGAGGCCCCCATGTGTCTCTCGCCATCACGGTGCAGCACTCAGGTGGAGGGGATGTGGGGCAGCACTCCACCACCCCAATCCCCCTAAGCCACTCTGACCCACCTCTGGGGGTCCCGGCCGGAAGCTCCATCATCCTGCGCTGTAGCCAGTCAGCACCAGGCCCACTCCTGCTGGCCTCCGCCTGGCCGAACCTCAGTCAGGCCTCACGTGCACCACGTGGCTGGGCTTCGGAATCCACCTCAATTCCCTCTCCAGTGCCAGTAGTACCAATATCCTGAGGCCCCGTCCGGGCACCACTTCCTCCTTTCTTACCCACGGTCCACCACTGGCCCTCCAGCAGTGCTCGTTCCTCAGCCGCTAGGCCAGTGCAGATTTGACCCTGCAGCACTCACATCGCCACCCGGCTCCTGGACTCACCACACTGCCGCCCTGGACCACCTGGGGATGCACTTCTAGGGGCCCCCACCGGGTGCCCTGTTGCCATGTCTGCACGTCCAGGCCATGGTAGGCCCACCCCGGCCTTTCGGTTTCACCCGGCCTCGAGGCCCTCACCGGCACACGGTCAGATTCAGCGGTCGCCGCACCGCTTGGCCTCATAAATCCTCTCCGTTCCTGTCACAGCACCCACGGGCTTATATTCCACCCAGATGATGAGGACCTAAAACAGGATATTTGGGGGATTTAGTTTGTCGTGGCACCGAGCCCCTTTACATGTCAGCCATCTTTGCCGGCGCCTGGCCGCGCCCTAGTAATTGTATTCTTGTCTTTCACGTTTTGCATACTCGTGTTCCTCTTATTGATGAATAAAAGTGAATAGGAATGAAAGTACGTGTTGAATGGTGTGGGTGCTCTTAATGGACTTTTTAATAGTCTTTTTGAGTGGGTTCAAAGTAAAAGAGCCACATAAGGTCTAGGCTTGTTTAAAAATCTATGCATGGCTGGTGCCTTCGTCACAGGTAGATGCCAGAGTGGTATTTGCTGGAAGTTTCATGTTGGTTAGTCATGGGAAATTACTGTATTACAAGTGTGATAGTTCCTCCAACTAATGTAAAATACTGATATTAAATGTGATGGTGGACAGGGAACCCTCCTTTCTAATATAACAGTTATGAAGAAGTGGCTGTTTTTGTGGTCATCACTTTCGTTGTAGGATCAATGCTGCTGTTTTTCTTCTTTTTTGTTTTTACTTTGTGTATCGGGGCACTGTGTACCAGGCCCAATGCTTGTGCCCTGACCGCTAAAGCATGATTAAATTGTATTGAGACCTCTGTTGTCTGTTTCCAGGCTCAGGAGCATTGCACCATTGGTCACCACCCTTGATTGCCTCTTTATCCAGGATTTTAACCCTTCCAATGCTAAGAAATACACCTGGGGACCCAGTGATTTTAGTAAGTGCAGGCACTAGCCCAAGATTGCCTCCTAGGGATCTAGGATATCAAACCAATCTTGCCTCAAGGTCAAGATTACTCCTGGAGACCTGGTCAGCTGTTAAAACCCCTTGAGGCCTCAGTGGTTAACTGGAGAGACCAGTGACTCTTGGCCCCTCAATAACTTTTATTTGACTGCCCTATGCACATAGGTGGTGGAGCTCTTGTGAGATTGGTGGCCATTTTAGATCCGGTAGTTTACTATATAAGCTAAGCCACATGCAGGTGCTACACTTTTCAGCTCTTGACCAAAAATATTTATTGTGCCAGGGATCCCAACTTACCTACTTCCACAAATCTGAACCTGATAATACCAAGCTTTTGTAAATCTTCAAATCTCTCTTTGTGGTGTAACTGAACCGATAATTCCTCAATCAATGAAAACAAAGGAACAAAGTGGTAGTCTCTTTCTTGGTAATGAAAAAAAGAGTAAGGATAAAACAAGAACGTACAATTGGTGTAGGGAAATGCCTCATTTTGCAAAACCACCCCGCCAAAGTTTTGGACTGATACTGCTGTTTTTTTGGCTATTAGGTTGCACTGAGGCCTGCTAATCGGACCTCAGTGCCAGTGCTCTGACCCTTATTACATGTATGTCTGACTGGTTCACCAATTTGCATAAGTTAACTTACTTATATGTCTCTAGTATACAGTATCACAGTACCAGGAGCCTTTAAGTTAAAGTGCCCCTTGTGGACTGTAGCACCTATTCTGCCACCATATGTGTGACAAAGCAAATCAAGTGTCCTTGCCTGCCATTGCTATATGGCAGCATAGTTTTCAAATTGCTAACTCGACTTTGACATTTAAACGAATAACAAAGTCAAGACCTACCTTTTCAATATGTCATCCCTAAGGTTGGCCTATCGAGGCATAAGGCATGGTGCTGTATATTAAAAAGTAGGACGTGTTTCTGTATGTCCTCACTGTAAAACACCCTAAATTGTCATTTTGGGAACAGTCCCATGCACTTTGCAGTCAACAACAATGCAGTAAGAGCACACTTTGAGCTTCAGCATTATGATTGCTGACAACCCAAATCTGACGCTCAAGGGTACTCTAACTCATCAGCATAGCCATAAACTATTGTGTACTAGTGAGGCTAAACACAAGGCTTACATATCACTCTGAACTTCATTTTTTTTTACTTATGAGGGATACATCCTTCAAATTAAAAAGAATTTACACAAATCTCTTGAAATAAGATAAGTAGAGAGTTTTAATTTCTTGAGCACACTGGTGCCCTACTATCCTAATTTAATGATGGTACTGAGTGTGCTAACTTTTAGGAGTCAGATTGTCTCCAGAATTGGATTGATTTCACAGAGGATAAAAGTCAAAAGTTTTCAAAGTAATAAATAGCAATGCATTTTTCCCATTTCTTTTGTTTGGGATGGAGTGGAGTGAGTGTATGTGGGTTGGAGTGGAATTATGTGGGTTGAATTGGAATTGTTAGTTGTGGAATTATGTGGGGTGGAATTGTGTGCTGTGTAGTGCATTTGTGTAGTGGAATTATGTGGCAAGGTGAATAGATAGGGGTAAAAGCTGCACAGAATAGATAGAAAGGAAGACAGAGAGGGATATGTAGTTTTTGCACAAAGTGGTGAACAAACTCCAGACAGAGGAGCAGAATGAGTGTGTGACAAAGAGAGAAAGAAGGGGAGAGCAGGCCACAGATACATAAAGAGTGTGCACCTGTGTATGCAGAAGACACCCTCAAGAAAAATGTATAGAGCATGGCAAATCACCCGTAAGGGCCTTGAGGCACTGGAGCTGTATGCTGCTGCATGGAGGAATGTTGTGGATTTGAATTATGTGGTGTGCTGTTAAATTTTGTGGCATGATATTGAAATCTGTGTGTGTATTGGAGGTATGTGATGTGTTGTGTAGTTGAAATATGTAGATTGGTGTATTGGAAATGAGCAGAGTTGAATTGTGTGGCATGGAACTGTGTGATAGTGAGTAAAATTATGATTATTGGAATTATGCGTCATAGTGTGTAGTGCCCGTATGTGGTTTGCTGGTATGTGGCATAGAGTGCATTTATGTGGGGTGTTTTATGTTGCATTGAGTAGAGTGCACATATGTGGAGTGTAATTATGTGGTCCTGAGTAGTATTATGTGGAGTGTAATTAAGTTATGGGGTGCAGAATTGTGTGGCACTGAGTTGTGTGATGTTGTGTGGAAATATGTGGGAAGGGTTGGAGTGGTATTTTGTGGCATGGTGTGGAGTAGAATTATAGGATGTAGAATTATGTGGCATTTTGCAAAGTTGAACTTATTTTGTGGAGTGTAATTAAATGTTTTCGAATGTAGTGGAACCATGTGGGGTGAAAATATGTGGCATGAAATATAAGTTGAGTGTAATTATGTGTAGTGGAATTATCTTGGAATTATATTGTGTTGTGTAGAGTGCAATTATATTGTTTGGAGTGGAGAGCAATTATGTAGCATAGTGGTATGTGTGGCATTTCCAATGCAATAGGTCTAGGTTAGAATTATTGGCGTTGTAAATGACAATGTTTTTCCCTTGTCTTATGGAGTGGATGTTTGTGGTGTGGAGTGGAATTCTGTAAATTGGATTTTAATTCTTCGTTGTGGCATTGTGTGTTGTGGAATTGTGTTGTGTGGAGTGGATGTGTGTCGTGGGATTATGTGTCACGGTGTACAGTGGAATTATGTGGTTTTGAGTATACTGGAATTATGTGGAGTGGGAATGTGTGTCATGGAGTGTAATTATGTGGAATGTTTTTTTTGTGATGTGTAGTGGCATGTTGTGGAGTTTAATTATGTGGTGTGCTGTTGTAATTTGTAGAATGATTTATTATTTAGTGGTGTAGATTTGATATATGTGGTGTGCTGTGTAAACGTGTTGTGGAGTTGAATTCTGTGGATTGTTGCAGAATTATGCAGTGTGGAATGGAAATGTGTGGAGTGTGGCACTGAGTGGAGTTATGCTGATTAGAATTATGTGGCATGATCTAGAGTGTATTTATGTGTATTGTTGCTATGTGGCAATTGCCAGTGTCTTAGAGGGAAGTGGAAGATGTAGAGTGTTGTAGATTGGAATTGTTGGATTACACTGTGATTAGGGGGAGTAGAGTGGAGTAGGGGGAGTAGAGTGTCGTAGAGTTGGGTAGAGGGGAGCAGTGTTCAGTGCAGAGAGGATTGTGACTCTGCCCCTTGTGGTCCCACCCATGACCCCTAAATATTATGGGTTCCCAGGCTACCTTTTTCCATTTCCAACACCAATACATACAAACTATGTACTTCTGTGATGCAGACATGAGGCAACATTTATTGGCACTATACAAATGCTTTATTATATAAGTAGAATAACCTTTTTCTGTACAAATGAATGAGATCTGAACACGTGCAGTGAGCAAACCTAATTTCACTTCAGCCATTCATGGGAACCTTCATTGAGTAAAACTTTGACACACGTGTGTCAACAGCTGACCATGAGCTACTGGACAAGATGAACTGCAAAAGTAAAGCAAGTACCCAATGAGAACCCATACCAGAGTTAAGGCAATCACCTGTCCCAGACACCTGCAGTTAATTGCTCCTGGTTAATGCAAGTCTTAACATCTATGGGGGCACAAGCACCTGTCACTGGCCAACGTGGTAAAAGGGGAAGCTAGGAAATGGTCCTGTGGTAATCTGAAAGTTAGTGAGGCAGAAGTGCCATTCAAGTTATATATGATGCACTTGCGGATTGAGGAATAGTAGGCGCTACTGAAAGTGGACTCAGCTCACTGGCGACTCCATGATGGAATATGTTGTGAAGGGTGCATCCTAACAAAACGGAGTATGATATGTTTAGGACAGGAAGCAGACTAAAGGGTCATTGCTGCCTGGAATTTTTTTGCAGTGGTGATGTCTGGTAAAGACTGCAGAGGCTAAAAATAAATAGAGGCGGGGTGTTGCAGCATGCAGAACAAAAGAAAAGCATGTAGCAGCATTTGCTGAAAGATAAAGCGCGGTGTGCCACACTGATGAAATGTTGCCAAAGTAAATGAAAATATTCCCAAAGTAAATAAATAGAGGTGGTTGAGCTGCGCTGCACAGAACAAAATAAAGGTGTGGCCGCCATGCTTAAAGGTAAAGCGCGGCATGCAGCGCTGATGATATGTTGCCAAATTAAATGAAAAAGTTCTGAAAGTAAATAGAGGTGGGTGAGCTGCTCCATGCAGAACAAAAGAAAGGTGCGCCCGCCATACTTAAAGATAAAGCGTGCTATGCTGTGCTGATGAACTGTTAGCAAATTAAATAAAAAAATTCCAAAGTAAATAGAGGCGGGAGAGCCATGCTGTACAGAATAAAAGAAATGCGTGGCCACCAGGCTTTAAGACAAAGAGTCTAAACAATGTTCACAAAGTAAACAAGTACTACGAAATCTTTGCTGACGCCTAAATTCCGAACACACGGCTAGCCTAAACAAGATTTACAGACTTGTTTTCAATTGCACTCTTTACAGAGCTGTTTTCAATGTGGCTTGAAATACAAATGCAGGAGGATCAGCTGTGTGACCACAGGGCCTGATCAGAGAGCCTTCCCATGCTGCCTCCAGAAACAAAAGAAAAAAATATAGTTCCAAGACCAAAAACTTCAACCCACCGGTGGAAACTTAACAGTAGTTAGGCACTGCTGTCTGGGCATTACCAAACAACTAAAAGCAGGGACTAAAACACAGATTAGCCATTACAAAGGATGAGTTTTTAAAAGACAATGGGGGTCATTACAACCCTGGCGGATGGTGTTAAAGCGGTGGTAAGACCGCAAACAGGCCGGCGGAAAAAAAAAGGGAATTATGACCGTGGTGGAAACTGCCAACAAAGACAGCCACTTTAACACTCCGACCGCCACAGCGGTACAGACAAACAGCGCGGCGGTCACCGCCAACAGACAGACAGACAGTATCACAACCTACCAATCCGCCACCTTTTCCTGGGTGGATTCACCGTGGATAAAAACACGGCGGAAAAAGCCATTTCAATGGGAAAATGCTCACCTCTACACACTCCACGAAGAAGGCCACCATGGAGCCAGAGCTCCAAATACTCCCTGCGATAGTCTTCCTGCTCCTGTACGATCATCAGTAACGCCGGAGCCGAAGACAACGGTGAGTACTGCACCTACGACATAGGGGAGGGGGGGAGGCAAAAGTCAGGGACACACACACACGCAACACCTCCACCCCCACCCGACCCTCACCCCCTACAGCACACACACCAATGCATATCCAAACATAACAGTAACAACCCCAATACCCCCGGAAGAATGCAAAGACAAAAGGAAATGAGTGGAACCATTTTAATATATCAAAATACAATAAGCAAATATATACATATATATATACACATCCAACAAAATATACATCACGATTAGTAGTGCAGGTATGCACCAATCAATGTCTGTGGACCACTGGGCCCAAAATGCATGGGCGAGGCCCACATCAGATACCTGAGCAAAACGGAGAGAACACTGCAGGGGCATCAGATAGAAATACAACAGCCACCTCAGGGGAAAGGGAAGGGTGGCACCTCTGCCGGAGGACAGCATCACGCCAGATCCACGAGGGGGCTCCATGCCCATTGATGTATCCTGGGGAGTGCAAAGCCACAGTCTCTCAAGTCTCTACAGTGGGTTGGTTGCCCACTGTATCATCCTGGGGAGTGCAAAGCCACAGTCTATCAAGTCTCTACAGTGGGTGGGTTACCCACTGCCATATCCTGGGGAGTGCAAAGCCACAGTCTCTCAAGTGGATAACAGTCTCCACTGGTTCTGGAGGGGGATTGGTGCCCAGAGTGCTTCATCCTGTGCAGGGCAGACAGAGTGGATGCTGTTCTCCACTGGTTCTGGAGGGGGACTGGTGCCCAGAGTGCTTCATCCTGTAAGGACTGAGGTAGTGGATGCTGTCCTCCACTGGTTCTGGAGGGGGACTGGTGCCCAGAGGGCTTCATCCTGCCAAGGACTGAGGTAGTGGATGCTGTTCTCCACTGGTTCTGGAGGGGGACTGGTGCCCAGAGGGCTTCATCCTGTTAAGGACTGAGGTAGTGGATGCTGTTCTCCACTGGTTCTGGAGGGGGACTGGTGCCCAGAGTGCTTCATCCTGCCAAGGACTGAGGTAGTGGATGCTGTTCTCCACTGGTTCTGGAGGGGGACTGGTGCCCAGAGTGCTTCATCCTGTTAAGGACTGAGGTAGTGGATGCTGTTCTCCACTGGTTCTGGAGAGGGACTGGTGCCCAGAGTGCTTCATCCTGTTAATGACTGAGGTAGTGGATGCTGTTCTCCACTGGTTCTGGAGGGGGACTGGTGCCCAGAGTGCTTCATCCTGTGCAGGGCAGACAGAGTGGATGCTGTTCTCCACTGGTTCTGGAGGGGGACTGGTGCCCAGAGTGCTTCATCCTGTAAGGACTGAGGTAGTGGATGCTGTCCTCCACTGGTTCTGGAGGGGGACTGGTGCCCAGAGGGCTTCATCCTGCCAAGGACTGAGGTAGTGGATGCTGTTCTCCACTGGTTCTGGAGGGGGACTGGTGCCCAGAGGGCTTCATCCTGTTAAGGACTGAGGTAGTGGATGCTGTTCTCCACTGGTTCTGGAGGGGGACTGGTGCCCAGAGTGCTTCATCCTGCCAAGGACTGAGGTAGTGGATGCTGTTCTCCACTGGTTCTGGAGGGGGACTGGTGCCCAGAGTGCTTCATCCTGTTAAGGACTGAGGTAGTGGATGCTGTTCTCCACTGGTTCTGGAGAGGGACTGGTGCCCAGAGTGCTTCATCCTGTTAATGACTGAGGTAGTGGATGCTGTTCTCCACTGGTTCTGGAGGGGGACTGGTGCCCAGAGTGCTTCATCCTGCCAAGGACTGAGGTAGTGGATGCTGTTCTCCACTGGTTCTGGAGGGGGACTGGTGCCCAGAGTGCTTCATCCTGTTAAGGACTGAGGTAGTGGATGCAGATGCATGAGCCATTGCCTCTTCCAGACCGAGGTCACAGCAGCACTTGCAGTATAGGTCCTCTCCTGTCGAAGATCAGGTATCAATTGATTGAACAGATAGAAAATGGTGGTGACGTCTGCGGCGGTGACGTCCGCGGCGGTGCGTATCATCACCGCCGGCGCACTTCGTCATTGGCTCCTGGGACCTATAGGGTCCAATGTTAACCAATGCAGCATGGCGCCGCGGTCTTCGACCGCCTACCCCGACGGTGTACAATGCCAGCGCAGTTACCTCACATCCCATTGTCCCAGTTTAGAGGTCAGGCAGCCGCCATTTCAGGGGCCCACATGGCTTCATTTTCAACTGCGTCACACATACCTAGGCCTGGACTCAACACACATACAGACAACTTTTTGGATTATGTTTCGTGTTCTGTGTAGCTGTGTGTACATACCTCTGAGTTGTTTGACTCTGTGGTCGCTGTTGTCCTTCCTAGGCACCGTCAGCTGGGACATGTGAGGAGATAGCGGAATCCTCCGGTGTACCGACCACTGGTGGACCTGTTGACAATGGAGGAGCGACATTTAATCATCACCTACATGTTTGACCGTGCCACTATCCAGGAACAGTGTACCCAGTTAGAGCCTGATCTGATGTCAGCAATCCGCCATCCCACAGGAATCCCCCCTCAAGTGCAGGTGCTATCAGTGCTCCATTTCCTTGCAAGTGGGTCATTTCAAACAACAGTGGCCATGGCATCAGGGATGTCCCAGCCTATGTTTTCCAACGTGTTGTCTAGAGTGTTGTCTGCCCTGCTGAAACACATGAGGAGCTACATCATTTTCCCTCAGGTGGAGGCTTTGGCTGCTGTTAAAGGTGACTTCTATGCCCTTGGACATATCCCCAACATCATAGGTGCCATTGATGGGACCCATGTGGCTTTGGTCCCCCCGACAGGAGTGAACAGGTGTAGAGGAACCGGAAGAGTTATCATTCCATGAATGTACAGATGGTATGTTTGGCAGACCAGTACATCTCCCAGGTAAATGCAATGTTCCCTGGCTCAGTGCATGACGCCTACATCCTGCGGAATAGCAGCATCCCTTATGTGATGGGTCAACTCCAGAGGCACCATGTGTGGCTATTAGGGGACTCTGGTTACCCCAACCTGTCATGGCTACTGACCCCAGTGAGGAATCCCAGGACCAGGGCAGAGGATCGCTACAATAAGGGCCCATGGGCGAACTAGGAGGGTGATCGAACGCACCTTCGGCCTCCTGAAGGCAACGTTCAGGTGCCTCCATATGACAGGTGGTTCCCTATTCTACTCACCAAGGAAGGTGTGCCAGATCATCATCGCCTGCTGTATGCTTCACAATCTTGCTTTGCGACGACAGGTGCCTTTTCTGCAGGAGGATGGCCCAGATGACGGTGTTGTGGCAGCTGTGGAGCCTGTGGACAGTGAAGAGGAGGAAGCTGAGCAAGAAGACATTGACAACAGGGACTCAGTCATCTAGCAATATTTCCAGTGACACACAGGTGAGAATACTTTCTAGCCTACTACAAGTACTTTCACACTTCTACCTCTGTCCTATCTGTTAATTTCAAGCAGTATTTGGTAACTAAGTTGTACATTTCCATTACGGTTTCACAGGTGTGGTTACCAACGTGTGTCATCTGCTTGCATTCTTCATGGACTTGTGATGTGTGACATAGGTATGTTGACATTACATTTGAGTACGGATTTTGTCACTGTCATAGCTAATACACATTTTCAAAATCACAGACTGACTCCAGATTATTTTGTGCTTCAAGGGTGTTTATTGAAGTGCTAATTATTGGAGGGGGTGGTAAAATGATGAGGGGTGATGGTGGAGGAATGTCCATGGCAGAGTCCAGTCTATTAGTCTCACAGGTGCACTGCCCATATGGGCAAAGGAAGTAGAGCTGGGGCAGTTCCAATATGGACAGGGTTACAAAGTGGGACAGTGGGATGACAATCAGGGTGGTCTCATTTCTTGGCGGGGGTCTTGGCATTGTGCTCTGTCCTGTTCCTGGATCTCAGGGACCGCTTGCGGGGTGGTTCTCCGTCTGCAGGGGGTGGAGTGCTGGTGTGGTGGTCCTGTGGCGGGGCGTCCTGTCCACTAGCGCCGGCGGAGGTGGTGGGCAGTTCATCGTCCATGCTAGTGTCAGGGGCCCCTTGGAGTGCCACAGTGTCCCTCATGGTGTTCTGTATGTCCTTCAGCACCCCTACGATGGTGCCCAGGGCGGAGCTGATGGTTCTGAGTTCCTCCCTGAACCCCAAATACTGGTCCTCCTGCAGGCGCTGGGTCTCCTGAAACTTGGCCAGGACCGTAGCCATCGTCTCCTGCGAGTGGTGGTATGCTCCCATGATGGAGAAGAGGGCCTCGTGGAGAGTGGGTTCCCTTGGCCTGTCTGCCCCCTGTCGCACAGCAGCCCTCCCAGTTCCCCTGTGTTCCTGTGCCTCTGTCCCCTGGACCGTGTGCCCACTACCACTGCCCCCAGGTTCCTGTTGTTGTTGGGGTGGTGGGTTATCCTGGGTTCCCTGTAGTGGTGGACACACAGCTGATTGACATGTCCTGGGTACGGAGGTATGGGCCCGCTGGGTGGGTGCTGTGCTGGTGTTTCCAGAGGGGGGAAGGTCTGTGTTGGGCTGTGCCTGTGCGAGGGGAACCGACTGTCCCGAGGCCCACGATGGTCCGGGCTGGTCACATGGATCCAGTTGGCCAGAGCTGCTGTCATCACTGTGGGCCTCTTCTGTGGATGGGGTAGAGATGTCTGGACCCTCCTGTCTGGTGACGTTGGGTAGTGGTCCTGCAGGGGTGTAAAAGCATGATTATTGCATCTGTGTGTGTCATGGTGTGCAATGGGTGAGTGAGGTGTACCCCGGTGCTAGCATTCCTGTGTGGGGGCTTGTGTGATGATGGTTGGGGGGGTGTTATGGGTATGTGCAGTGGGCATGCTTTCGTGAGGGGTGTCCATGCTTTGTTGTGTCATGCAGGGCTTGGTGTTGGGATGTGTGGTTTGTGTTATTAGTACATTAGTGAGGAGTTGGAGTGATAGGGGAGGGGGTGAGGGTGGGGGTCTGTGATAGCATGCAGGTAGGGTGGGGGATATGATAGTTAAGATTTGACTTACCAGAGTCCATTCCTCCACCAACTCCTCCAAGGCCCCCAGGATGCATGATGGTCAAGACCTGCTCCTCCCATATTGTTAGTTGTGGGGGAGGAGGTGGGGGTCCGCCGCCAGTCTGCTGTACCGCGATGTTGTGCCTGGAGACCACGGAACGCACCTTTCCCCGTAGGTCGTTCCACCTCTTCCTGATGTCCTCCCTATTTCTTGGGTGCTGCCCCACTGCATTGACCCTGTCGACTATTCTTCTCCATAGCTCCATCTTTCTAGCTATGGAGGTGTGCTGCACCTGTGATCCAAATAGCTGTGGCTCTACCCGTACGATTTCCTCCACCATGACCCTGAGCTCCTCCTCAGAGAACCTGGGGTGTCTTTGCCGTGCCCTGGGGTGGTGTAGGTGATGTGTGGGGTGGTGTATGTGGTGATGAGTGTGGTGATGTGTAGTGGTGTGTGGTGTTTTGTGCGTGGGTGTAGTGTGGGTGATGGTGTTGTGTGCCTCTGTGTGGTGGGGTTGTCTATGCTGTGCAGTCTCTCTGGCCTTTGTCAAAATATTTTGGTTGTAGGGGTTTGTGGGTGATGTGGGTGTGTGTTTTATATTGTGTTGGGTTTGTGGGAGTGGTGTGTGTATGTGTTTCAGGTGTGTGTATTTTGAATTGTCCAATGTGGTGGTGTTTTGGAGATGTGTGTGTATTTTGAGCGCGGTGGTGTGTACCGCCAATGGAATACCGCAGTTGAAAGACCACCGCGTGGATTCGTGGGTCGTGATAGCATGGGCGTGTTTCTGTTGGCGTGACGGTGGAGGTTTTGTTTTCGCCAGTTTATCAATGACCTTTGGTGTGGCGGATTCCGAGATGTGGGTCATAATAGCTGTGGCGGATTTCCACGGTCGCGGCGGTGTAGTGGCAGTCTTCTGCACGGCAGTAAGCGGCATTTACCGCCAATGTTGTAATGACCCCCAATGTCACCCCACCATCAGCCCGCCTGTACGGCCTGAACCCTGCCGGCCCTATTATGGTTTCCCCTCCGGGCCGGCAGGTGGAAACAGTGTTCCGCCTGCCGGTCAAGCAGGGAACAGGGCCTTAAGATTACAGCTGGCTCCTATTGGAGCCGCAATGTGGCGGAGCAGCGGGTGCAGCAGCACCTGTCATGCATTACACTGCCCATAATTTGGGCAGTGGAATGCACGATTGGGCTGTGAATGGGGCCCCCAAGTCCCCCATTCTGCTAGCCTTTCCATGGCGGTGTTTACCACCATGGACAGGCTGGCGGATGGGGACTTATAATGCTGCCCTGGCGGATTTTAACCGCTGGGACCACCGGGACGGCAGTTTGACGGTGGCGGCTCCGCCATGGTCATAATGTTGCTGTCGGACCGCCACTTTGGGGCAGTGGTCCGACTGCTGCTGTGACTTTGGCAGTCTAGTGGCCGCCAGGGTCAGAATGAACCCCAATGTAAGTTAACAATCAAAAGCCAAAAGGTGGACTTTCACCCCATATACTGATTACAGCATGTTTCGGAGAGACAGCCCATGTACTGCCTAGTTTCAACCTAAAAATTAAGCCTAAAAATTACTTTTAATGTAGTGTAGAAATGAATAGCTGAATAACTTACACTGTTTTAGGGATGAAACAAACTTGATTTACCTCTAAACTCACATGCACATTACCTACTGTGCCCTTGGTCAAATAGGGTTAGTTGAAGATAGTCTACAGATCTGTAGCTAGTATATCAATGTTGCTTTGCTATGTAAGTAATGTTCTAGGAGTCAGCTAAAGGAACAGACAAACCTTTTCAGAGATGCGCACCTTGCATCAGGAGTGCACTATTGAAGAAAGACTCCCACGTATGGTGAATGCTGACTCGCAGCTTTGTAAGCAAACAGTGTGGTGTCTCTTGCACACCACTAGTTCATCATTTAGGATTTGAGATATTTCAGTCCAGAAAAGCAGGATGTAGAAGTGTGTCAGCAGATGACTGTAGGAATCATTAGCTGCACTGGGTTATTATACGAAGATTAAGTCACAGTTGTTGAATTAGATATATAGTGATAGATTACAGTAACGTCAGGCAAATTCTTTATGCTCTCTCCATTTTATTAGTTTGACTGGAATGAAGTGCATACCTAAGCATTACAAAATTAAGACAGAGACTGTGGAAACTACATCTTTGAAGGATATGAGACGAGGTAATAGATGTCAGTGGTAATGGGTTAGACTTTGAATCTCGAGAGGAGCTGAGTTCAGTTGTTTGTGACTGAATATGAAACTCTACAGTATTAGAGGGGCATTCCACACCATACTTATGGGAAAGACAATTCACTCTGCACACTGATCACAATTACCTAATTCACCTGTTTATCATTAAGGGAACAGGGTGCACTACAACTAAAATCTCAAGGTGTGAAGGCATAGAGGAATACTGTGACAAACAAGGAATTCAGAAGGTGTACATAATGTCACATCAATTTTCTCATCCAAGTTGCCTGCTAGTGAGAGAGAAAAATGGAAGTGTTGATAAGACAAAGAGTTAAGAAAATGTCAATTTGTTAAATATTTGATGGTAAATAACAGGGTTGTGAGGCAGGCGGGTTTATCTGTGATTCCAGAAGATTTATGGATAAAGATTTTAAAAATGGCCCATTAGAATCATGTTGTCATAAGGGCCTTGTAGCAGGGACTATTAGAGAAGATGTTTGGTGTCTCTTCCTAGACAGGTCAGTAGTGCATTTCTGGTGAAATTTGTTATCCATGTTATGTGCAACAAATTGTAAGTGGCTCTTCATTGTTCAATAATCTATATGTCTATAGTGTAAACTGTTTTATTTTGTGTCCTCTTGGTGTTTTATCTGGAACATCTTAATATAGTCATGAATGATTATCAAACCTAGGGCCGTATTTATAGTTTTTGGCGCACAACTGCGCCAACGCAGTTGTGCGTCAAAAAATTTAACGCCGGCTAACGCCATTCCAAAGCGCCATGCGGGCGCCTTATTTATGGAGTGACGTTAGCCGGCGGAGCTGCCTGGTGTGCGTCAAAAAAAATTACTTACACCAGGCAGCGCCGGTGTAGGGGAAAATGGAGCTTGGGCGTCAAAAAATGGGGCAAGTCAGGCTGAGGCAAAATTTTCGCCTCAACCCGATTTGCGCCATTTTTTTTTACTCCCATCCCCCATTTAAATGACTCCTGTCTTAGCAAAGACAGGAGTCATGCCCCCTTGCCCAATGGCCATGCCCAGGGGACCTATGTCCCCTGGGCATGGTCATTGGGCATAGTGGCATGTAGGGGGGCACAAATCAGGCCCCCCTATGCCACAAAAAAAAAATATATATACTTACCTGAACTTAACTTAAGTTCCCTGGGATGGGTCCCTCCATCCTTGGGTGTCCTCCTGGGGTGGGCAAGGGTGGCAGGGGGTGTCCCTGGGGGCATGGGAGGGCACCTCTGGGCTCCTTCCGAGCCCACAGGTCCCTTAACGCCTGCCCTGACCAGGCATTAAAAAATGACGCTAAAGCGGCCGGACGTCATTTTTTTTGACCCGCCCACTCCTGGGCGTCATTTTTGCCCGGGAGTGTCAATACGGCGCACATGCCTCGGAGTCATTTTTTAGAAGGGAACACCTACCTTGCATATCATTAACGCAAGGAAGGTGTCCACGCTAAAAAATGACGCAAACTCCAAGATCTTTGGCGCTAGACGGGTCTAACGCCAAAGTATAAATATGGAGTTAGTTTTGCGTCGGATTTGCGTAAAAAAAAAACGACGCAAATCCGGCGCAGACAGAGTATAAATATGCCCCCTAGTGCCTCATTTACAAGAAAGTGGTGCATCACTCACAATGCACCAGTTTGCTTGTGCCACTCTGCACCCACCTAACAACACCATGGTAACGATGCATTTACAGGGCATCATGACTCTTGTTAGTACAGCTTCATCAGAATTGCTGATGCAGTTGTGCTGCTTTGCTGGACTAGCATAAAACATTTAGACACTCGCCCAGCAAAGTTCAGGGTCACCCATGGAACAAAAAACAGCATCAGTTGTAGGCCTGCCCTGAGCAGGCATTAAAATTGACCCTAAAAAGACTCAGTGAAATATTGTAGATTTCCCTGTGCCCTTCCTAAGGGCCTCCTTGCGAGGGGAATGCCTCCCTTGCATATATTATACCTGGCGCAGATATAATGTGGGACAAGGGTTTACATACTGGTGATATGGTTCCATTGCGGCAGTTTATAAATACGGTGCAGGATGGGGAACTGCTCTGCACTGCTGTAGCATCAGAAAAAATGAAGTTACTACATTGGTGCAAGGGACTTGTCAATAAGCCCGCAATTTTCCTGAACTGTGTTTTTTGGACAACATCTAAGGTCATGATTGAATTTCTGTGAGTTCTTTCATAAAGAAGTTCTAGATGCATTAGTTATTGATAACAAAACTCAGTTGATATTCATAAAAATAGAAGATTTCTTGATTTTAGTTTCAATGGTATATATATGGACTTTTCAGTACCATCCCTGAAGCAATAGATTAGAAGAGTGATTTTATAGAGTACCTAAGAACCTTCAAAACTATATTGTTCTCTGAATAAGGAATGAATATATGTATGTAGGAATGTATGTTGAGGTAAGTATATGACAGGAACATAAATTGGGAGCAGCAGAGCACTTAACAGGAGATGTAGCTGAGGGAGCACTTAACAGGAACTGGAGCTGAGGTGTCAGAATACAAGTAAATTCTATTGTGCCATAGTTAATCCTGTAGGAGTGACATGGATCAAACACTCCTTCACCCACTTGTGGCTATTAGGGAATTGAGACAGACAGGCACGCCTCTTATGTTGCATGATCCACAACCAAGCACAGTGTACTGTATAAGTTATCTACAGCTATCTGATTGTGCCATGAATGTAATATAGGCAACGTTTAACGTGGGCTGCTGATGATAGGACTGAAATACAATTAAAATAATATACATAGATATTCTGCTATATTAGTACACTCTCACAGTAGGAGGCTCTACAATTCCCATTGCCTTTATATATTAAGCCATGTATTGAAATTAAAACTGGGAGTGCTACAGTTCAGAAGTACAATCTCAACTAAACAATCTCAAATTAAATGAAAAGGGGAAACAGAAGCAACACACATTAGTCCCCTTGGCTTCCAATGTTTTTGCAACCTATATTATAGGTGAGAGAATTCTTGTGACTGAACTGTTATGCTTGTAACATGGAGTTCCTGGCAAATTCTGCCTATTGATGTGCGGTGTAATTATTCTACTGTTTGCACCTTGCAGGAACAAAAAAAGTCTTCACAACGCGCACTTGCAAGCGAGATTTGCCAGCCCCATTCGCCATGTACCTTCTGGTGCTAATTTATAATGCCGGTGGATGTGAACTGTCGCTGTCAGAGAGGGTTGCTATTCCAGTACATGTGCTGCTACTCAAGTAGATTTTCTATTCAATGAGCAGCAAAATCAACTTGAACAGCCCTGTGCTCCTATGCAACTCGTGGTGCAGTTTGTGCTCATTTTCAGTGCTGCACCTGCTACCAAAGCTAAATTGCAGCGTGAGCAGCATATTTTCCGCCCATTAGAGGAATTCTGATTATTCTTGTGGAGTTTTCCTGTTACTCAGTGGAATTTTGTGGAGTGAAAATCCACAAGTTCCGTATACCTCTAGGTTGGGGATTTATTTTGCCATTGATGGCTACCTAAGAACACCATAAAAACCTTTGCTATTACAGAGTCATTGTCGCAGTGAAGAAATCCCTTTCTTCTAATGTGATGTTACAGCAGCTAAGCAGAACCATGGAAGTCAGTTATTAGTTGGGTTTGTTGCCTCTGGATTTCTCTTTGATACCCCTAACACTACCTTGTTATCCCTGGTCTCCTGGGTTATGAAAACAGTAGAAGCAGTGTAAAGTAAGCATAGCTTTCTTTACCCTCAGTATTTAGCAGGTTTAAGAGTGGTCCAGGATGAGTCAAGGGATACATGTGTTATGTTTTAAGGGGCAAGGGACAGAAGATACATGGAGTCACTTTCACTTCTCTTGTTATATTGGCGAATCTGTGTGCATGAGAAAAGCATTCCTATTCATGACTGACTAAGACAGCCCATGACAAGCAGTACCAAATACCATAGTGATCAAATATGCAGAAGTGTCATGTTGTATCTTATGTTTATTTACATAAGAAGAAAGTGTTTCAAGATAATTATGGCCTCATTTCACTGTACATTATAGACTATGATGGAAGCAGCTTTTGTTAAAGTCAATGGAAGTTCACCCATTGCTCAAGTATTATTCATCTTTTACAATTCAATTGAAGAGCTAAATCAAGGATGAATGGATGACAGAAGAATGGCAGCAAAAGCACCATCCAATACAGTGACAAGTAATAACAGGAAAAATGATGCAACAAAAATAGTTCACATACACTTTTCTTCCAAGGTAAATACAAAATTGAAACATAAATACAGAGAATAAATCATAAAAGCCATAATCAACAGAAACCCATTCAAAAGGAGCAACAATAACCTCCCTGTGTTTGACTATATTGAACATGATCTGTCATTTGTTAATTGTGGATGAGTAAAGATATGTCTGTTTAAAATATAATATGTGTGTAATAAAAATAATATTATTCAAATACATTAATGTTTTGTAACACCAAAAAACTCAGACTTTGATGTAGAGTGAGGATTACTGCATTCCTCAGGCATAGCTGTTCTATGAATTTTTTACATTAAAATATTTTGATATGAAATATTTTTTAGAAAGTGAATACTAAGCACAATAAAAATAATGGCATCAGACTAAATATGATTCTGTCCAAAACATATACATTTTATACTGAAGAATTGAACGAAGACTTCTGACATTCGACTTTACCATTTCTCTCCTTGATAAATATGTACATTTTTAGATGGGTAACTATCACTCAAGATCACAACATGGACCTCTGGAATAAAATACACCTAGTATTGATAGTTACCGATAATTTTTTTAATGTTATTTATGTCCCCCATTACTGAAGAATAACAGAAACCAAACAAGAAAAAAATACAGAAAACATACAAGTATATGTAATTTATTAAATAATAGAAACTCAACTCATAACGGAAGAAAATAAAACCTAATTACCTCTAAAAACCAGCAATCAATGGACATTTAAAAAAGAAGCTGATACTCTTATTTTTTATTATTCCAATAGAAAAGAAAGCACCTGTTCCACATTACTACAAGTAAGTATAAATAAGAAAAGTAGTTGCATAATCTTACATGTAAATAACAAATGTATAAACTTTTTTCTTGGAAATGGTGTCCTCTGAAAGGTCACCCTCAATCTTTTTGCCTTTTACCTTCCACCTTTTGCTGAATTTGTTTTTGTTGGCCTTAGGTGTCTGTGCACTAACCACTGCTAACCAGTGCTAAAGTGCTTGAGCTCTCTCCCTGAAACATGATTTGATTTATATCTACATAATTAGTATATTTAATTTACCTAGAGATCCCTACCAAAGTGCACTACATGTTCCCATGGCCTGTAAATTAAATGTTACTATGGGGGTCTGCAGCACTGCTTTTGCCACTCACTTACATCTTGCCAATGTACAGCCCACACTTAACAATGAGGACACTTCACACCTCTGAGTAAGTGCAACAACTAGGCCATGAGATCACACCCTCATATGAAATTGACATGTATTTTCATAACTCAGGAATATGTGGCCTGTTTCTCACCTTGTCAGACCAAATGTTGCACATAAAGCTAGATTCAGTGGCATCAGAATGGACAGAGACCAAAGACCAGGGCAACTTACCAGCAGGATATTTGGCGTATGGATCAATAGGTGGGGAGGATGAACCAGCAGGTTACACATATCGAGCAGTATAAAGGTACACATATGACACAGTCACATGTGCATCAACACATGCTTTTATACACTAGAGTTAATATAGGTGAGTAATAAGTCCCTATACACAATAGAATGTCCACACCTGTGTATCAATGTTAGCAACTGTACATCTAGGTGTTCCTATGATGCCCTTTACTTTTAGCACTTACCACATTGTCACAACTTAGATACTTACACATCATGTACTGAACTAGAAGAGGGATTTACAGGTGTGTAGTCAGTGCTTACCCCCTTGTGGCTGCTGTGCTACCCTCAAACGGCCATCCAACTCAGGGTGGGCCACTGCCAAAATGCAGGACATTATGGGGTTAAGGTCTGACGGGCACCCCTCCCTCCTTGGGAAGATATCCCCAGCTGGGCCTATATGGTCTTCTGGGCTCAGCCTCTCAGGTTCTCCCACCGCTTCCTACAATGGGTGCTACCCTGGCTGTGGAGCCCCAGGGTCCGAGCTTGCGTAGCGATGGCACGCCAGATCCCCTTTTTTTGATGGGCGTTGACCTGCATGGATGACACAGACAAGAGGAAAAAGTTATGTCCACATGCACCATCCCAACATGAGTGGTGATAACACTTCAGTCAGAGCAACTAAACAAACATTCCCTTCCTTTCAAACACTTTCCCAATTTACCATCTGGAACCAGCCCATGTGTGAAGTGGAGTCACCCATACAACAAGCATGTTCAGTACCAGATATTGACTGAACACAAATGACCAGGCTACATGATTGTCCATAACATGGCATGTCTCAACTAACATTTCTCATAACTTTATTGTTGTACATGCTGCAATCTATGTTGTGGATCAAGGAAGATGTTACAAACTATCTACAATGTACAAGTACTGTATATCTGCCCATGCATATGTACACATGTCCATACACCCTCACATGATTGCCCAGTCCTTCAGTCTTGCACATTTCATGTACAACAACATATAGTCCACCTTTCACGCATTAGTATAGCATTGTACAACCTGCTCCTCTGGTGCACCATATAGCTGTTCATACAAGGGTAGGACCTCATCCACAAGCTTGCCCAGCTCTTCTAAAGGTCCGGCTGGGGCCCTATCACCTGCAGGATGTGGCAAGATAACTCCGAGAGGTAGTACATAGCAGCTCAGGTAGTGGAGGTCTTGCTGGCAGCAGAGTCAGGAGTGAAGTGAGCAATACTGCAGAAGATGGCAGTCATGTCTACCACGTACATGACCATCACCACCGGCGGACATCTCCATTGGCCCACGTCTGCCACAGGCAGCAATGTGTTCCAATGGCAATGTCCACCGCTGTTGTAACCGCCTAGCATCATGACGACATCTTCCGGCGGAGTTAGGTCACTTCCTCATGTCCAGTACAGTAGGTCAGGCAGCTGCCATTTTGAGGCAATTATATGTGTGGGAAAGAAAAGAAAGGTGTGGCATTTACTATACTATGCAAACTAGTTTTGCATGCTGCCTTAATGTTTTGTAGTCTCAATGTGCATGTGAGTTATAAAAGCTGTATAAAAGAGGTATGGCTGGGAATGGAAATGATGATCTATTCTCAACATCCTTTTTGCGACTTAAATGGCGTATAGGTGGAACTAATATGTTTCACATGTAAGCTAGGTAGGACTATCAATCACTGCCAGCCACATATTTATTAATTTAAAGTCCATATGATGGTCTAGGGGATCTGACTCAAGGGAACTGTCTTAGAACGCATACCAATGTGCTGCACATCAAATATCATATGATTCATCTGAGATCATATTGAGATATGTGTGACTTGTATGTGAACATATTCATAATGTGTACATTGTAAAATTCACCTACAATCTGTTATTGTCCCACATTTTTACCTTGGCATGAGGAGAGGAAGACAATCCCCAGTGTACCGACCACTAGTAGACCTGCGCACCATGGAGGAGAGACACATTATACAAATCTATCCCCTGAATAGGCATACAATGATGGACCTCTGTCATCATTTGGAGCCAGATCTGATGCCTGCCATTCGCAATCCCACTAGCATACCTCTCATCATTCAAGTCATGTCAGTGCTACACTTCCTGGCCACTGGGCCCTTTCAGAATACAGTGGCCCTAACTGCAGGGATGTCTCAGCTCGTGTTCAGTCTGGTTTTGAAGGTTGTACTGTCTGCATTGTTGAAACAGCTGGACAGCTACATCAGGTTTCCCCAACGTGAGGATTTTGACTATATGAAGGTAGAGTATTATACTTTGGGACACATTCCACATGTGGTAGGAGCCATAGATGGTACCCATGTAGTCTTGGTTCCCCCCAATGCCAATGATCAGGTATATGAATATGGGAACAGGAACAACTTCTACTTTATCAACCTCCAAGTGGTCTGTTTGGCAGACCAGTACATTTCCCAAGCATGTGTAAAGTATCCTGGATCCGTCCATGATTCCTTCAACATGTGGAACAGCGATATGCCACTGCTGATGACATGACACTACACAGAGAGGGCTTAGGCTAGTTAGGGCTAGTTGATAAGTCACGTATGTCATGTGTGTTTGTAAAGATTTGACCCTGCTATCACACATGTGCATGCCCAAGATATATGTTTGTGTTGTTGTACCTATTCCTTACAGGTGACTCTGGCTATCCAAACCGTCCTTGTTGTTGACGCCAGGGGAAGTCAGCTTCAATGAGGCACACTGAAGGACAAGGTGTGTTGTGGAGCTGAATTTTGGGCCCCTGAAGGCAAAAGTTTGCAGCCTGGATGAATATGGAGGAGCCCTTCTCTATTCACACAACAAGGTATGTCAAATAATTGTTGCCTGCTGCATATTCCACAACCTTGCCCTGAGACGTTAGATACCATTCATACCAGATGAGGGGGGGCAAGCAGAACCTGTGGGTGGAAATGGAGATTTGTCAAGTGAGAATGAGCATGATTAAGATGAAGCTGGAGACATCAAGGCAGATCACATCAATCAGTACTTCAACTGACTAAAGGTATGTGATGTGTTCTTAAAAGTGAGATTCCATGGTGTATTGTATGATTGATTTCTGGCATGTCACCTTCCATTTACCACCATCTGTGTGGTTGTTCTGTAGGTTCTCATTATCTTAATGAGGCTTCTGGATTTGGGTGGTAGGATCACATGGATTGTGGAATACTAAGTACTATTTCACACCATGTGACACCTCTCGGCCTAATCCGGGTTTTCTGGCTAACTAGCAATGCCTCATCTCTACCCAAGAGCAGGAATGATTGTGGCAACCGGGCACATGACAAGAAACACTCCTCAGGGAATTTGTGGTCAATCACATCTCATCCCTTTCTCTCAGTTGCATTAGTCTCACACAGGCAAAGACAGACAGAGGCAGAATATAGTTCTATAGGGATTTATTGAAGTAACTGCATCTTAAATAAAATGGTGTGCATTGCAATAACTAGGGTGATAAAAAACAATAAAAGCAAAATTGTGACGAGGAGAGTGAAACACAAAAACAGTCCCACCATACTGTCACTAGGAGTGATATATAGTTCTCCGATCTAACCTTTGTTAGAGCACAGCATAATAAGCCTAATCCTCCCTTCAGGTTCCCCCCCCTGGGAAGATATTAACCCTCATACCTGAGCAAGGAAGCCTGTAGTCTAGAGAGACACCGTCCCCATGTAGACCAGGGGTTCGGCAGTCTAAGCAAGCAGCTGTAGTGCGGTAATTAGCAATCAGTATGCAGTCATGGTCATCTGGCTCGAATCTCCCTCTAACGTGTATGGGACAAAGGAGTATTTTTATAATATAACAGTTGACATTGTAAGAAAGGGTCCTGTTCGAAATGGGGTTTTGGTTGGCAGTCAGGTTACCCCCTGCCCAAGCAAGGACCCTCACTCTAGTCAGGGTAAAATAAATTTACCCTCAGCTAATTCCTGCTTACCCCCTTGGTTGCTTGGCATGAGCAGCAGGCTTAACTTCAGAGTGCTAGGTGTAAAGTATTTGTACCAACACACACAGTAACTCAATGAAAACACTGCAAAATGACACAACACAGGTTTAGAAAAATAGAGAATATTTATCTGAACAAAACAAGACCAAAATGACAAAAAGCCACAATACACAAGTCAAGTTATCACAAAAAATGCAAAAAGAGTCTTCATGTAGTTTTAAACACACACTAACACTGTTAGTGTGAAAATATACCTTGGGTGCGTCAAAAATAACCCAGCTCAGGCGAGTGTGCATCAAAAAGGGCTTGCAATGTGGCAATTATACTGACGAGCGAGACCTTGCATCGTTTCTACTTTCGTCGGGTCGGGCGTGTTGTTTCTTCGCTCCACAGGAGAGCGATGTGTTGATCCGGTCAGCACTCTCGGGTCCGGACAGGCCTTGCATCATTTCTACACACCCAGCAGTACTTGCGTCGGAAATCCAGCCGCAAGATGATCCAAAATCCACGCAACGTGGGTTGCGATCTCCCAGCCTCCATCAGCGATGCTGCGCGTCGTTTCCCCAGCTCCGTTCGCCGATTTTCCTGTTGCATTGCAGGCGAGCGTCGATTTTGACCCGCGCAGCCGGCGGCGTGCTGATTTTTCAGCCGCAGATCGGAGTTGCGTCGATCTTTTCCCCGCACAGCGTTCTGTGAGTGGATTTTGACCTCTTAGGCTGCCAGCTTCTCCTTTCAAAGTCCCAGGAACTGGATGGGCACCACTTGGCAGAGTAGGAGTCTCTCCAGGGACTCCAGGTGCTAGCAGAGAGAAGTCTTTGCTGTCCCTGAGATTTCAAGCAACAGGAGGCAAGCCCTAAATTAAGCCCTTGGAGATCTTCACAAGGTGGAAGGCACACGAAGTCCAGTCTTTACCCTCTTTACTTTGGCAGAAGCAGCAACTGTGGGATAGCTCCACAAAGCACAGTCACAGGCAGAGCAGCTCTTCTTCCTCAGCTCTTCAGCTCTGCTCCAGGCAGAGGTTCCTCTTGGTTTCCAGAAGTGTTCTAAAGTCTGTGGTTTTGGGTGCCCTTCTTATACCCATTTTCTCCTTTGAAGAAAGCCTACTTCAAAAGCAAAGTCTCTTGATTGTGAAATCCTGCCTTGCCCAGGCCAGGCCCCAGACACTCACCAGGGGTTGGAGACTGCATTGTGTGAGGGCAGGCACAGCCCTTTCAGGTGTGAGTTACCACTCCTCCCCTCCTTCCTAGCACAGATGGCTCATCAGGAAATGCAGACTACACCCCAGCTCCCTTTGTGTCACTGTCTAGTGTGAGGTGCAACTAGCCCAACTGTCAAACTGACCCAGACAGGGAATCCACAAACAGGCAGAGTCACAGAAATGGCATAAGCAAAACAATGCTCACTTTCTAAAAGTGGCATTTTCAAACACACAATCTTAAAAGCAACTTTACTAAAATATGTATTTTTAAATTGCGAGCTCAAAGACTCCAAACTCCATTTGTCCATCCGCTCCCAATGGAAATCTACACTTTAATCATATTTAAAGGTAGCCCCCATGTTAACCTATGAAAGGGACAGGCCTTGCAACAGTGAGAAACAAATTTAGCAATATTTCACTGTCAGGACATGTAAAACACATTACTATGGGGGTCATTCCGGCAAAAGATCACCCGCCGGCCCAGCGGGAAAGCCTCAGCAGAGATGAAGCCGAATGGAGCAGGCGGATTTGCTGAGGTGCGACGGGTGCAGTGGCACCCGTCGCGATTTTCAGTGTCTGCCAAGCAGACACTGAAAATCTTGCTGGGGCCCTGTTAGGGGGCCCCTGCACTGCCCATGCCACTGGCATGGGCAGTGCAGGGGCCCCCAGGGGCCCCATGACACCCGTTCCCGCCAGCCTCTTCCTGGCGGTGTAAACCGCCAGGAACAGGCTGGCGGGAAGGGGGTCGGAATCCCCAGCGCAGCCATGGAGGATTCCTTTGGCCAGGGGAAAACCGGCGGGAAACCGCTGGTTTCCCTTTTCTGACCACGGCTTTACCGCCGCGGTCAGAATTGGCCAGGAAGCACCGCCAGCCTGTTGGCGGTGCTTCCGTGGTCGTTGGCCCTGGCAGTCAATGACCGCCAGGGTCAGAATGACCCCCTATATGTCCTACCTTAACCATACACTGCATCCTGCCATTGGGGCTATCTAGGGCCTACCTTAGGGGTGTCTTATATGTAAGAAAAGGGAAGGTTTAGGCCTGGCAAAGGGATAAAGTTGCCAAGTCGAATTTACAGTTAAAAACTGCACACACAGACACTGCAGTGGCAGGTCTCAGACATGATTACAGAGCTACTTATGTGGGTGGCACAACCAGTGCTGCAGGACTGCTAGTAGCATTTGATTTACAGGCCCTGGACACCTCTAGTACATGTTACTAGGGACTTACTAGTAAATCAAATATGCCAATCATGGATAAACCAATCAACTATACAATTTACACAGAGAGCATATGCACTTTAGCACTGGTTAGAGGTGGTAAAGTGCTCAGAGTTCAAAAGCCAAAGGCAACAGTTCAGAAACAATAGGAGGCAGGAGGCAAAAATATTGGGGATGACCCTGCATAAGCAACAAAGTCCAACAGGTCCCTATGTAGAAATGTGTGTGTTTCTGTGAATGTTGGAAACACAGCCTAACACTTTTGCCAGCAACCCTATCTGACTGCAGCCTTGAAGAAAGCACAAAGTGAAATGAATGTCCTACTGCAAACATAATACTTTCCTAGGTGAAAGAACAATTAGATAGAGAGAAATAAAACAACACCACAAGTGAGGCTATTGTTAGAAAAATAAAGGGATGCTGAATAAAATGTAACTGGGCTAAAGTGCACAATGGCAAGACTTGTTCGCTAAAGTAATGTGTCTAAAATATGGCTAAAATAGCTTTAAAACAAGGTCTTAGGTAGCTCCAATGCCAATGAGTCAGGTATTCATGCAGATGGTAAGTTGGTATTGTGTACTGAACAGTGTGGTATACAGAATCATGATTTATTACTGCACAATCAAAGTCACGCTTGTACAAATTAATTGTCAAAGTGATGCATGTTTATAAAGATGTCCTATCCTTTACCTTTGTCAATCATAGATTAGCTGAGTTTCTGTTTGGCTCATCCTCATTGGGAAATCACAGACAGTGTTAGCGGGAGATGGGATTTGCAGGCGGACATGAGAAGTGGACATGCATGAAACCAGGCACTGTTTATCATGAGGTTGTGGAGTGTCACTTATATAATGGCAGACTGTCAGGACACTGGGATGGAAGTGTGTTTTCCCATCAAGAAGACCTGTTTGGTACTGGAGGTGGTCAAATGGTCCCATCTGCGTGTCAATGAGCCTGACACATGTCATACTGTTGAACCAGAGCCTCTACCACCACAATTCAATGGTTTCTGTTGTATGTGACTTACCTTGTACATGGCCGTCAGTGTGTTACTACTTTGCAGACCAATGTGCATGCCTCTGAGGACTGAAATAGGTGAGTAGCAAGCATACATGTACCTAACCATGGTATGTGAAAGGTTCCAGGACAGCAGTACTGATCTCTGTCTGTTTCATGGGGTATGATTATTAGGAAGCTAAGTTATGGGTATGTGATAAGTCTTTACCTGGTGATATATAGGACCAATCGGTTGGCCTCCTGGCTTATAGAAAGACTATCATGTCCCTTACTTCCGTATCCTGTGGGTTAGTAGTGTTTGACACCTAAGCTGACATTCTGATGATGTACAATAAAGCTGATTTTGGACATGTCTATGTTATAATCCCAATGTAATATGTCTCCTGGTTATACAGTACAAGTGTTGTATCCATAACAAAGGTTGTACAATAAAGAGCTATATTTCGGTACAAGAGTTATCATACATATCAGTTTTGCATGGTTGATACATGACACTTACACCTGAACTGTGTTCAAGTGGTATTTATTGAGGAGTGCAAAACAGATTGCGTGATTTGAAACAGAAATAACAGTAAGTAAACAGTGTATTTCTCAGTCATGGTGGATGAAATCAACAGGGTAGCTGCTACAACATTTGGTAACACAGGCCACGTGTCCTTGCACCGTAGTAAAATTGAGTTAGGTTTCAGAACAGTCAACAGGGTGTGTCTGTGACAGACAAGAGGAAAAAATCAGGAGAGGTTCATTTCGTGGCAATGGGTTTAGTCTTGGCATCTGCTCTTACTGCATGTCTGGGTGGACGTCCACGTTTGTGGAAGGGTTCCTCTGCTACAGATGGTGGGGTGTCTGAGGCATGTCCATTCTCTGGCAGGGCCTCCATTGCACTAGCAGCTTCAGATATTGAAGGGCCTGATGACTCATTACTAGTGGAAGAGTCCTTATGTTGGGTGCCAGTCCTACTCAGGGAAGTGTTGATGTCCCTCAGCAGCCCAGCAATGGAAGCCAGGATGGCATTTTGTGCCTGCCACTGCTGCATGTCTTCCTGGTGGTTGTCCGTCTGCAGCTGTTAGATTACCCTATCATGGTGAGGGCCTGGCCCATCATGCCTTGAGAACTTTGGTAGGCTTCCGGGACTTGGGAGATGGTGCCCTGGTCAGTAGTGTCCCTTTGCGCCCTCATTCTCTGGCCCACACCATCCCACCCACTCACCCTGTCCCCACTTGCCTGTGCCCCTGGCACAGTGTGCCCACTCCCAGTGGTGTCAGACCCATCATTGTCAAGGGTGACAAGAGGAGACTCAGGTAACTGTACTGGGGTAAAACACAATGGAAGAAACAGTCGTTGGGACACAGGATTGGGGGCCTATGGTTACTTGTGATGTAGATGCAACAGGGCTGGGAGGAGTCAATGTTGGCAGGGTAAGGCTAACAGTTGTAGACTGACTAGGACCCTTAGTCATACTTTTTTGTGCCGCATTTGCGTCATGAGGTGCAAAAAAAGTATAAATCAGGGCCCAGGTGTCCCTGTCGGGCCAGTTTCGCCCTCAGGGTCCAAACATCCAGGGGTGTTGTCCTCACTGGGGCCTTCATCCAGAGGGGTTGTTTATCAGTCTTTGATATTCTCTCCATGGTTACAGTGGCAAGGTCATCTGTGAGAAAATTGGAACACACAATTCCTGTAAGTGACACAACAAGTAATGTTTAAGTTTGAGTAGTAGTGATGTTGTTTGAGATGCACACACTGCCTTAACAAGATCCCAAGAAATGATAATGACAGCTGCTGCCAATTCTTAGTTAGAACAAAATGAGACTCAGATATTTCAATACCATACACCATGCTCAAAGCTGTTAGACTATGTTGTTAGTAATATGACTGCTGATACCCTCTTATCTTGTCTGACTGATGACATGAGTGATTAAATTTTTTGCCTAGTGAATGCACAATAGTGTCAGAGTTGGCACACAGTATAGGAGTAAACAATAGACATTGCCCTCTATATGAATGTACTGGAAATGCATCCAGTCTGGCATCTAACTTTCCATCGCAGGTGGGTACATTTCAGTCTCAGGAATCATCTTTCTAATGGCAGTTTGATGGGGCACTCAGCTGTAGCTGTGTGGTGCTTATAATGGTATTGTCGGTGGGCCTTTGATTGCTGTCATTGTCATAAACTGTTTCATAGTGGAACATTTATGATGGGTTACATTGCATGTTAGTTTCACATGCAGGACATCTCATATTTGGGGCACTAGTCTGGTTTTCTTTATGCTGGAAGAGTGCCTTGTGGAAGTTGTAGTGCTGCCAGTTCCCAGTACTTAAAATGGCATTTCCAAGGGCTGTGGACCCAGGTAAATTTAGTGGACATGTGGCATGCCAGAGAGGGGTATTTGTGCATTTGGCTCAGAGGGGTGGTGGGTGGTTTAGTAATTGAGGTGAGGAAAGGTAATGAGATAGCATGCAAGACAAAACATTTTTGTGACATGAATGTTGTGGGGACTTACCTGACTCCACTCCCCCAGGTATTCCAGTCAGGCCCTCAGGATGCATTATGTCCAAGACCTTTTCCTGCAAAGATGTGAAAGTTGGGGGAGGAAGCAGGGGCCCACCATCAGTTTTGAGTAACACCAGCTGGTACCTGGATGCCATGGAAAGTACCTTCCACCTGAGGTTGTTCCACCTCTTCCTGGTGTCCTCCCTTGTGCCTGGATAGCTGCCTATAGAACTCACCCTGTCAGCTAGTCTTTGCCACAACTCCATTTTTATGACTATTGGTGTTTGCTGGACCTGTTGTCCGAAAAGTTGTGGCACTACCGTGGCAATTTAATCTACCATGACCCTCAGCTTGTCATCAGCGAAACGTGGGTGTTTTTGTAGGGCATGGTAGTGGTGGTAAAGACGGTGAGGTACTGTAAAAAAAAGGTGGGTATGAAATGTTAGTGTTGAGGTGTAGGTGCTGTGATGTCAGTGGGTGATGGATGTTGTGTATTGTGTGTGATAGTATATTGTGTGTTGTGTATGTTACACAAGTGTGGGATGTATGAGTGGTGAAATGTGTATGGGTGCTAAAAGTTTTTTCCGCAAAATCTTGGATAGATATTCCTTTTCTGTGTCTGTGAGTGGTATCCTGTCTGCAAAAGATTGTGGGATGTGTAGGAGTTTGTTATAATGCAGTGTGTAGGTGTGTTGGGTGTGTGGGTATGTGTCAGGTGTGAGGTATACAAACTGTCTAATGTGGTGTTCTGTCTGATGTGAGTTCTGACTGCCGCATTTTGCTCTGCCAATGGTTTTCCGCCACGCAAGAACTGCTGTCGTGATTTGTGGATCATAATCTGATGACAGGATTTTTGTCCAGCTGGCAGTGCTGGGGGTGGGACTGCCTCTTTTCCATCCTCCAGTATCCTGGCAGCTTCAGAATGTTGGCTTTTTTTTGGCAGACTTCACAGTGTGTCTCTTAGTACTGCAGTCAGATTCCCAACAACATGGCAGTGTTTTGGCGTCCGTCACCACAGCAGCCTTCCCAAACACCCACCAAACTAGTAATGACCCACTTAAAGAGGAACCCTTCCTATTATATGACAATCCAAATAATGATAGATGAATCCTATTATTATCAACATCAGATAACACACTAAAACTAAGCCAGGTTGACTAGACATTGGATGGACGCTAAGAAACCCCAGAGGACCCCCAACCTTCTAAAAATTGCCAAGAACCTCCCTCCTGAGTGAAGGCATCACTTTCTGCAGCCAAGAAGCAAGAACCCCTGAAGTTAAGTTCACTGACTGGCTGCTGACAAGGAACTGGACAAAGCAGCAAGTCCAAATTTCATCTGATGGACCTGGAGGACAAACCCTGAAAGTGAGCTAGGGTTTGTTGGCACTGCAACCTCCAGTGGCTGAACCGTGTGATAGCCACGGGTACTGGCGCCTCAACATAGGACACCCAGAAGAAAAGTCCACTTCGGTTGAGGGACTTCAAGACACCCAAGAGCCACCCACCCCCAGAGTGGCCCTGCTTGCCACTTTCCAACCTCTACACTCCAAGGGGACCCACCGGACTCACCTTGAAGTCCACCTATGCAGTGGATTTCCAAGTGGTCCCCATTGCCTGTCCTGCACCAGCTCCAAGACCTCCAGCCGCTGATCCTGCTTGAATCGAGAACTGCCTGAACATCTCCGGCTGACCCACAGGACTCCTCAATTACATCGAGCTAAAAACAGAAGGAGGCATTTGTAAACGCATTGTATTTTTAAAGTGATCTCCCATTGATTCCTATGGTGCGTAATTAAGCAGAATAAGACTATTTTTGCTAAACTTTGAAAAATCATCACTTA
This sequence comes from Pleurodeles waltl, assembly GCF_031143425.1. NCBI lineage: Eukaryota > Metazoa > Chordata > Amphibia > Caudata > Salamandridae > Pleurodeles > Pleurodeles waltl. Next base: position 1,245,467,370 of record NC_090437.1, read on the forward strand.
AAAAAGACTTACCCAATTTTGATGATCCTGGTATGAAATATTTTATAAAAATATGAAGTATGTTTGTAAATTGGTTTTGAGGCATTCTTTTGAGTGTGTGTCCACATTTATTGATACTGTGTGTACAACAAATGATTATCACTTCTCCAAGATTGGCCTAACTGCTTGACCAAGCTACCACAAAATGTAAAGCATTAGGTTGTCTAGCGTTTGACTCTGTATAACAACATGGGGTTGCTCGGACACTCTGCACAGTGCACTTCATTTTTGTATATTATACAGAGAGCCAGCCTCCTGCAGATACAGACATGGTGAATAACAAAACACAATTACCAAACAAATAAAGTAGCACTTACTACAAACTCCTAGGCCACATTAAACATAAAACAAATAACTACTACCCACAAAAAGTAAACATAGACTTTGAACAAGCCATGATTCAAACCATTGGAAAGGGTTATCCACTCACAGAGATACAAAGCTGTTTCTACCATTTCAATCAAAACATAAAGAGATATCACCAACAATCCCCACTAAGGGCCGGATGACGAGTTTAACAGTCGGACCACCACACTGCCCTGTTGGCGGTCCCAAGAAGATCGCTGCACCGGCAGTCTCCACACCGCCATATCACGATATATGCAGGCTGAACCACTGACCACCAAGACAAATGGCACCCACCAGCTACATGTCAGTCTGCAACCTTGCTGCTGCACACTCCATCACAGTCATGGCGGTGTGGAACTGCCGTGCCCATTACAGAAGCACAGTCGATGTGGTAGTCCTCTTGTGGCAGTTAGCTGCCGGCATTTGACCGCTATGGTACGCATTCAGCAAAGCAACAGAAAAGTGCCCATTTGATGGATTAAAAAACAACACAGCTGACCTACATTGGCACACTGGCAAATAACACTTTAAAACACACCCCTTCCCAGACCATCACCCTTTGCCTCTCTACTGCAGCAGAGCAAGACAGACACCAGAGACACCAGAGGCATACTACAGAAATATTAGCCACCCCTTTTTCACAATCCCATTTCACACCTTGCACACACTATTTTCCATTTACTCCCTATTTCACTTTCCCTGTGAAATAGGTCCCTGTCACCCAGTTTAATTTCCATCCATGTCACGTCCCAAAGATCCATTTTTCAGAAGTTGATTTGACAGTCAACTTGGATGACCTCACAAGAGTAAAGCCACAATTGTTTGGAGCCAGACTCCAGCACACTTCTCTCAGTAGGAAAATGGAAATGTGGCAAAGGTTTGTCGACAGAGTGAATGCTGTAGGCACCACCCTGTGCACAAAGGAGGACATAAGGAAGAGGTGGAGTGACGTTAGGGAGAAGGTGCATTCCCTGGTCACTGAAGACTGGCAGTGATACACCCAGTGCCCCATTCCTACTCTTTCCCTGGGAGAAGGTCTTGGCCATCCTGCATCCTGAGGGCTTGAAAGCAATAGCTGGGGAGCGAGTCTGGGAAATCACATAACACAATCTGTCACAAATCCTCATTGTCCTCTATGATCACATCTCACCTTTTGCCACTGGGTTGTTCAACTACTTTCCTAACATGCAGCACCCGGCGTAGCAGAGATATAAGCGTGTTGATCTCTATTGTCCTATAGAACATCACATGCATCAATCCCCATTACATGCCATATGTTGGAATGGGGCCTGCAACTGTGTCAACATCAAAAGAGCCTCCCAGGATCAATGGAATGTGTCAACGTGTAAATGTATGGCCCTACCTAACTGCAGTGTGCCAACAGATATGTAGGAATAAACATTTGTCATATGTTAGGAAGTTGAGAGAGTAACATGCCTACAACTTCCAGGATGCCCTGTTTCTGTAACACAAACCAACATGCCATTCTGCACTTGACCCAATGCACGTGTGCCTTCTTTCAAATCATGTACCCACCCCTTAAAGTTTAGCATTTGTGTAGTGTTGGAAACCAGCAAGTGACATGCCTACAACTACCAGGAGACCCTGTTTCTGTCACATAAACCAATACGCCATTCAGCACTTGACCAAATACACCTGTGTGCCATTTTCAAATGATGTACCGTCCTTTGGGGGTTTACCAGTTGTGTAGTATTGGGAGTCAGCAAGTGACATGCCTACAACTACCAGAAGGCCCTGTTTCAGTACCTCTAACCAACAGGCCATACGGCACTTCACCAAATACACCTGTGTGCCATCTTTCCAATCATGTACCCTACCGTTGGAGTTTAGCATTTGTGTAGTGTTGGGAACCAGCAAGTGGCATGCCTAAAACCACCAGAAGACCCTGTTTCAGTACCTCTAACCAATAGGCCATACTGCACTTGACCAAATACACCTGTATGCCATCTTTCCAATCATGTAGCCACCCGTGGGAGTTTAGTATGTGTAGTGTTAGGAGGCAGCAATTCACATGCCTACAACTACCAGGAGGCCTAAAACCAACAGGCCATACTGCACTTGACCAAATACATCTGCATGCCATCTCTCAAGTGATGTTCACTCACATGGGAGCGCATATTTTACACATTTTACATATCATGTTCAACTCAGAGACATGCCTGTCTACCTAGCTTGCTCTTCTCCTCGTATCCAAAAATGAAAATATTGAGGACAGGAATTACACCTTTACCAAGTTAATACATCAAGACATAAAGCTGCTTCATCAGATTAGTAGTGGCAGCTAATATACTAACTCATCACTGCTCATATGATGGCTACAGCTAATGATACAGCAAAGTTGTGTCTTTGCCTGTATCTCATAAAACTATTTTTTGGAATGATCAAATACACGTCATCTCTCCACTGTGTTGGCTTAAATGTATGTAAGATGTCATGTTCATTCCCTCACCCACAGTGCAACTGATCAGCACATCTAATGAGCTGCTTTGAGTCTAATAGTTTCTGCAAACCTCACACATTTCAATACTATGGTAACGTAGAATAATAAGGTAATCCACCAGTTAACATTGTCAAAGGTCTCTAGTGACAGTCACACAAAACCTTTGGATGAAGATTACACATTTCAGTGATTAACAATGTACTTTATTTCTCGACAGGTCAAGCTGAAGCCCTCAGTGATGACAACACTCCTGGACATATGAAAGTGAATGAAAGTCTGGCCCATCTGGATGACCTGGTCAAACAGCTACAGTGAGTCTCACAGTGCTCACAGTGACATCTCCCACCCCAGTCGCATCAACATCACAGACAATGCACCCCCCTGTGTACCTGGCACAGTTGGTACCATCTTGTGCCCCCCAGTTCTAGATCCTCAGGAGCAAATCAACAATCCAGACACTGAGGGTCCAGGGCCCATTTGGAGAGGGCACACTGTGCCAAGTGCACAGGCTAATGGGGGGTAGGGTTAGTGGAAGGGAATGCTTTGGACCGGCAGAGTGAGGCCACTAGGTCCGCTCCTGACCAGGATACCATCAGCCAAGTCTTAGTGGGTCTATCATGAGTCCCAAGGCATGATGGGCCAGGTGCTAACCAAACTCTGGGAAATCAAGCAGCTGCAGAGGGACCAAATCCAATGAATAGATGCCCATAATGAACACCTGGGCACCCTAACAGGGGTAGTGAGGCACACCCACACAAACCTGAGCAGGGATTTTTAACCACCATCTTCCCTTCCTGTGGGCCAACCACATCAAGCCCAAGTACATCTGTGGCAGCCACAAGAAGGGAAGACCTGCCCGGGGACCAATCAGCCTCAGACACCCCTGCCTCTGCAGCAGCTGAACGCCTCACCCTGCCCTCCCAAGCAGGGAAATCCATGTAAGAATCCAGGAGGTGCAAATGGCAGAACACCCACTAATGCCAGCAAGTAACCTCATCCTTTATGTCCTCCTTTGTGTGTCACACATTCATTCTCTGGACTGATCCTAAACCCTATTACTTTTCTGATGGGAGGAGTACTCTGGACTTTGGACATCCAATGGTGTGGGATTTACTCCTATGATTTCATTCACCATGACTGACCCCTTCACTTTTCAGGTTTGCCACTTTTTCACCCACGTTTGTTTTCACCCTTAGAACTATAATACATTTCAAGTCACAAACAAACATTTTCTGCTGTCTTAAATGTCCCATTTAGTAATGTAGAAAGGTAAGAATATGTGAACCATAGAATGTAAATGTTAGAAATTGGGTCTCTGGTTGGCAGTCAGTTTGCACTCTGTCCAAGTAGGAACCCTCACTCTAGTCAGGGTAAGGGAGATACACACTTAGGATAACCCCTGCTCACCCCCTTGGTGGCTTGGCACAAGCAGTCAGGCTTATCTCAGAGGCAATATGCAAAGCATTTGTACCAACACACACAGTAATACAGTGAATTGTGTGAACACAGTAATACAGTGAAAACAGTACAAAATGGACATTACACCAGTTTAGAAAAATAGACAATATTTCTCTGAATCAAACGAGACCAAAATGGCAAAAATCCAACATACACAAGTAAAAGTATGAATTCTCAAAATAATAGAATCTTACTTCATAGAAAACAGTAGAAATTTTGTTACACAAAGTACCTGGTTTGTGACAAAAATCAAGCCGCACAGGCGAGTGTGCATTGGAAAAGTCAGCGATGAGTCAATTCCTTACTCACAAGTGAGGCCATGTGCTGTTTCTTCTCCGGTCGGTAGGTGATGCACTGTTTTTTCTTCTGCAAGAGAGCAATGCATCAATTTCTGGACATGGCACCTCGGATCCACGCAGGTTCAAGATGACTTTGATGCTCTGCGACGATGTGTGAGAAATCCGGCCGCACGGAAATAGAAAACCAGGCTGTGTGGGGTTTGTGTTTTCAGCAGTCGCAATCAGGTGTGCGTCGTTTCCACAGCGGCAATGCAGGTGATGTGTTTAAATCAGCCGCAAGGCGGTGACACGTAATTTTTTAGAGCTGCGTTGCAGGTGGTGCGTCAAAATGTTCCCTGCACGGCTCCCTCTGCGTGGATTTCTGTCCTTGTTCTTTCAGCTTTACCTTTCAAGGACCCAGGGACTTGATAGGGCAGCACTTGGCAGGGCAGGAGTCTCAGCAAAGAGTCCAGGTGCTGGCAGAGGAAGTCTGCTGGCCCTGTGACTTCAAAACAGGATGCAAGTTCAGTCCAAGCTGTTGGAGATTCTTCACAAGCAGGAATATACCACAAAGTCCAGTCTTTGTCCCCTTCCTCAGGCAGAAGCAGCAACTGCAGGATAGCCCAACAACACAGTCACAGGCAGGGGCAGCACTTCTCCTCAGATCTTCAGCTCTTTTCCTTGGCAGAAGTTCCTCTTGGCTCCAGAAGTAAATCTAAATCTATGGGGTTTTGGGTCCACTACTTATATCCCTTTCTGCCTTTTAAGTAGGCAAACTTCAAAGGAAAGTCTCTGTTGTTCACAAGATCCTGCCTTGTCCAGGCTTGGCCCCAGACACACCAAGGGGTTAATGACTGCATTGTGTGAGGGCAGGCACAGCCCTTTAAGGTGTAACTGACCACTCCTTCCACTCTAGCCCAGATGGCTCATCAGGATATGTAGGCTACACATCAACTCCCTTTGTTTCACTGTCCAGAGGGGATTCACAAACAGCCCAATTGTCAGTCTGACCCAGACATGTAATACACAAGCAGGCAGCATCACAGAATGGTTTAAGCAACAAAATGCCCACTTTCTAAAAGTGGCCTTTTCAAACACGCCATTTAAAAAACAACTTTACCAAGATATATATTTTTAAATTGTGAGCTCAGAGACCACAAACTCCATATCTCTTCTGCTCTCAAAAGGAAACTGCACTTAAATGATATTTAAAGGCAGCTCCCATGTTAGCCTATGAGATGGATAGGCCTTGCAACAGTGAAAGCAAATTTGGCAGTTTTTCACTGTTAGGACATGTAAAACACATCTGTACCTGTCCCACCTTTAACATACACTGCACCCTGTCCTTGGGGCTACCTAGGGCCTACCTTAGGGGTCCCTTCCATGTATAAAAAAGGACGGTTTGGGCCTGGCAAGTTGGTTAAAACTACACACACACAGACATTGCAGTGGCAGGTCTGAGCTATGTGTGCAGGGCTACTCATGTGGCTGGCACAATCAGTGCTGCAGGCTCACTAGTAGCATTTGAGATACAGGCCCAGGGCACCTCTAGTGCACTTTACTAGGTACTTACTAGTAAATCAAATATGCCAAACATGGAAAAGCCAATTATACATACCATTTACACAGGAACACTTGCACTTTAGCAATGGTCAGAAGAGGTAAAGTGCCCCGAGTACCAAGAACAGCAAAAGCAGAGTCCAGCACATAGTCAAAACAAGTGAAGAAGAGGCAAAAAATTATAGGCGGGACTACGCCAAGGATGTCAGGCCTAACAGTAAAAAACAAGTTACTTGTGAAAGCAGGGATATGTTGCATGTACACAATATTTAGCTTAGGTTCACAACCATGCCACACCAATACATACATACAAGTGTCTTGTTTAAAAAGTTTTTAATACCTTGTCGAAATCTTAGGCTGCCAAGATGTCATAAACATAGGCAATCATACAGGTTGGAATCATACTGTGTATGTGATCAAATTTATTGGGACCGACCTCCAGAACATGGTATGAAGGGATATTTATGACCTTGTCCTGTAGAATAGGCAAAAGGTTAATTGAGGTGATGTAATCAGTTGGGGCCATATCACCTACCTCACAAAAGGATACCAACATCATAACATGCAAGATTCAGGCAGATGTAGGGTCATTACAATCCATCGCATCTGCACCTGGTGTTATGACACAAACAAATGTCAGTGATATGCCTCAGGCACTTTGGCCTACACTGATGAAGCACTACAACAGCTACATACAGTTCATACAAAAAGACTGTTTAGCCGATGTGAAAGCAAACTAACATGAATTTGGGCTAGAACTACATATTTAATGACCACATGGTGACACACATGATGCATCTGGCCACCACACAACAAGGAACAAGTCCAATGGAGTGTCCTTAACTTCCATCCTATCACTGTGCAAGCTGTCTTGGCACAGGTCTTGTACACCCTGTCTGTGACACACATTCCCAGGAACAATCCATGTTCACTTTGTATGTCCCAACAGCGTAATATCCCTGCTAATGTCACAACTCTGAAATGTTCATATGAAGATCCCATGGTGAAGGTACCTAAACAAACACATAAACAATGAGTAGAGTGATCAAAACATACATTTGACACAATTAACATAGCAAACATCAGTATAAGGCAGTCCAATAAAAAAAGTGACACAATCAAGTCAACATTACCAAAGTGTGATTTGCCAGAGAGTCAGCTTCCTAACATGTATTACAATTATAGTCCTCACATCATCATAACAACTGTTCAATGTACAGTCAAAGTCATGACATATCATGACATACTTACACTCATGAAAAGAAGCTGTTGATGAGATCTTGTTGCAAATTAGCTCCTTCCCCTTCTCCACTATCATCATCATTTGGCATTTCAGAATTCTCACCGAGTGGGACCTCAGTCTCTCCATCCTATGGGATGTAAGCGATATTCTTGTGCAGGGCAATGTTATTGAGCGTGCAGCAAGCTACGGTGATTTGACTGGTGAACTGGTGTAGTTGGATTCCTCCGCAGTGTTAACAACAAAGGATGGTTGGGATATGCTGAGTCTTTTGTTTTGTATTGAGATATAAGTATTACAATGAGTCACACACCTGATTATAGCACCTGACATTGCACATACAAAGTTGTGACAGATGTTACTTACCAGCAAACCAGGCCCATTTGCAATTGTGACATCTGGGGTATGGTGCTGTTCCACAGTACAAAGGAATCATGGGCGGAACGTGGGAACCGGGCACAGACATTTGAAATTTACGAAGATGGCAAGCAGACAACTTGCACATTGATAGAATGGAAGTTCTTCCTGTTGTTAACTTGCATGTGGTGGCACTAATGCAATATGTGTGCCATCAAGGGCTCCTGCCATATGTGGGAGGTGAACAAATCCATAACAATCAACCTTCACATTGACTAAATCCTCACATCTGGGGAACCTGATATAGCTGTCATTGTGTTTTATCATTGCTGATAGCACGTTTTGTAACACACTACTGAACATTGGTTCTGAGTTACCACCACATATAGCCACTGTATGTTGACCAGGAAGTGTAGTACTGCCATGAGTCTTATTAGTGTTCTCAGGCATGAGATCAGGATCCAACTGACGACATGGATCTTGGATTGTTTGCCTGGTCAGACAGAACTGCTTTATTATGTCACGTTCTTCCATGGTCTGGTAATGAGCGGTAGACTGGAGGTTGTTGCCACCTACCTTTCCCAGGGTAACTAGTTATGGAATCAAATGATTTGGAATATTAGTCACTGTGTCCCGACTAACATATCTGATGAGTGACAACAAAGTCATATGACAAAACATTACTGACAGAAAATACATTACACCCATTACACATCACTCAAGGTCAAGTTATGATCACCATTGTTGTCTTGACATGTGTCTACAACATATTTTTGCACATAACACACCTATCTGCCCCTCTTGTTCCCTGTGATATAGTAAAGTATGTTCCGGACGCCAGAAATACCATCACTAGCAGATTGCAGTGCACCACAGTAATATGGCATCTGTGACCAGAAACGCAATACACTGATTGTGTAGGAGAATATACATATCAAGGTATGTTGACATATTTTGAGATGTTAGTGCACATGTATACATGTTGTGATTGTGAGAAAAGGCCACTTTTGGATGGTAAATAATGTAGCCTAGATATTGTTAGTGCCCAGGACCACTGCTAAACAGGTTCCCTGGGCCACATTTCTTTCCCCGCAACTGTTGTGATGCTTTGACACAATTGAAGACACCTTTATCTGCCACCATAAGTCCCTAGTAAATGGTACTTAGGTATCCAGGGTAGGAGGTACTAAGGGTAGACCTCTGAGGGCAGCAGCACTGATTGTGCCACACTCTAGGGATATGCATTCAGGTGCACCCAGCACTGCCATAGTAGGCTGAGTGTTCTGATGCAAACCCAAAATGCGAACTCGACATGGCACATTGCCTGTGTGCCCTGTTCGCTGCACACTGCATGCAATATTGGTAAGTCAACCCTCTGGCAATCCTTCCAGCCCGAAGGCAGGGTACACTATAATGTGTGTGAAAGTATAGATGCATGAGCAATATTTCCCCACTGTGTCCTTGCCAAACCTGGGACATAGTGAGTGAACAGAGCAGCCATTTTAAATACATATGCTGGATACTGGTCAGTACGAATTTCACTGCTACATGATGGCCACTCTGAACCCTGGGTTGTTTGGTATCAAACCACTCAGAATGATAAATCCAAACTGGTACCAATGTTGGATTTATTATAAAATGTACACTTAGAGGTGTCCCCTGTAAAAGTTAACTTTCTTGGCATGGTTGCTGACTGATCCTGAACTGCCTGACACCACCAGGCACAAATCTTCAACCAACCCTGGGGTGAGGGTTGAGGCCTCTGCCCTCTGGGATGCAGAACAAAACCCTTCCTGGGTGAAGGTGCTAATATCCCCTCCCTCAGGAATATGCACTGCCCTGTTGGTGAGCTTCAAAGGACTACCGCCTTTGAAACTCGACCTTCAGGTCTGCTGCTAGCAGCAGATAGCTGCCACCATTACCAACCCCAGCTTTTGGCAGGAGCAATGGTGGAAAACTCAAACAAAGGACAGGAGGAGTGGCCCTGCCTAGCATGCAGCACCCCTAAGGTGCTGCATGCGAGATGGACTCTCCATTCAATTCCCTCAATCTTGGATTTAAGGAAAATAACCAATCAGGTGTAGGGAAGTGACTTCTGCCCACAGGAAGTGGTCACTTGGTGGGTGTAGCCACCCTCAGGTAGATCACCCATTGGTCACTAGAAGGTTCCTCCTAAAACACCCACTAAATACAAAATTTAGCAGGCATCCCTAGATCAAGAAATCGTATTCAATCGACAGAAAAGGACCAGCAACACAAGAAAATCCAAAGGCACAAGAACTGTAGACCTGCTGCACAAAGAAAAGGTGCCGAACCCTGCCTGCTGCACCCAGGACCCGACAATCACAGCTGAGGAGCTTCTAGACAACTGAAAAAACTCTAAAGAACTCCTGGGGACCTCCAGGCTTCGGACATTGCCAGAGAACTCCCTACAGAGTGGAAGTACCACTCTAAATCCTCAAGGAACCAACAAGCCGGTGAGGTCAACTTCACTGACCAGAAACTATCTCTAGAACCGGACACTGCAGCTGGACCTAACTTCACACCAAAGACCATGGGGATACCCTGATAGTGTGGTAAGTCTAGAGGCACTGCACCCTCCAACAGCTGAACCATACCAATTCCCAGGGTAGTGGTCACCTAGCTTCAGACATCTCAAAAAACAGCCCACCTGTGAATGTAAAAGGATCAGGAGGAAGCCCCAGTTAAGGGACATCAGAAACAACCTATACCTCCCACCAGAGCACCCCTGTTGTCCTACAATCAATCAACACTTGAACCGACCTACCTCCTGCTTCTGAGGGCATCCTTGCACACAGCTCCTGGCTTACTGATTCGCTCTGTACCTGGCCACCCTGTGCCCTGCACCGAAGAACTAGCTAGGCCCTATGGGTCCCCCACCCCTTGCAATCTCGATACTCCAAGGTGACCACAAGGATTCACCTTTGAACTTACCTGCACAGTGCTTTTCCAAGTGGTCTCTCGCAGTGGCACTGCACCAGCTCCAGAAACCTTTTCCCACTGCTCTCGCCAGAACCAGGTGTCACCCGTACTTCTCCAGCTGGCACAGTGTGCCCACGAATGACTTCGGCCAACCTGCAAAAGAAGAACTTGGTAAACCTACTGTGCGATTTTGCATGTATTTTTAAAGGTTATCCTCCATTGATTCCTATAGTGCGTAGTTATGCACAAAAATACTATTTTACTTAAACGTTAAAAATTCATATCTTGAAAAGTACTTAACCAATTTTGATGATTTTGGTCTTAAATTTATATAAAAATCTGAAGTATTTTTATAAATTGGTCTCAAATTATTCCTTTGAGTGTGTGAGTTGCAAGATTGTTGCTGTCAGTACAACAAATGCTTTGCACCTTTCTAAGAATGCCTAAGAGTTCGACCAAGCTATCATAAACATTAAAGCTTTAGGTGGTCCAGTTTTTACCCCTGTGAACCAATGTATGGTTGACTGGAACCCCTACACAGTGTGTCTAGCTTTGCACACTACGTATAAGGCCAGCCTCCTACAGTGATGCATATTACAGTGTGCAAAACTGTAGTTTCAACCGCCAAAATGGTGGATGCCTGACCTCATTCATTGGACTTTAGGAACCTCCCTCTGCTGGCGGAGGTTGACTGTGAGAAGGGAGGTTTCAACCATGCGGTCACAGCCATAGGCTAATGTTGACTGTGACTGTTGCAGGCCAATGGCTATGGCCGTCGACAGTGATGACCGTGTACATGGCGTACCTCTACTCTGAGGTTTGGAAAATTACTCACTTGCCTCCTTACACTACTGCTATCAACACCCCCACCACATCAGCTGCTGTGTGCTGCATCTGGGAGCAATCATGCCAGGCCAAGCAGGTGAAAGGGCCTCTGCCTTATCTCCAGAGGAACTGGAGGGACTAGTGGAAAGGTTTGTCTCCTGTATGGCCAGCTCTATGGCTCACCAGAGGAGCAGGTAAATACCTCATTGGCATATTTGACTCTGTTCAACACTTCCCTTTCCTTTCTCACAGGCTGCTTTGAGCCTGAGTCCCAGTGAGTTATTTGGGTGTCTGTTGTCACCCTCTGTTGTCCATACATAGGATGTACAGGTTGTGGAGTGTGTAGCCCTGCATTCTGTGTATTTGAAATGACCATTGTGTTGTGTGATGTGTGCTAATTCCTAGATCTTTTGCCTTCATATGTCTAAGAAAGTGAACTTTATAGACAAACAATAATATATGTAATAAAAACTGGGTCCCTGACCCCACCAATCAGACACTTTTGGACCTACACCTCTACTCTGTCAGAGGAACTGTCTGGCTGCCCATAGGACTCATCTGCACTGCATTGCTGAGAAGGACTGCTGCCCTTCTTGTTGCCCTGCTGCCCTGCTGGCCTCTGACTCTGCTGGAAGGTCTCCGCCTTCCTCCTGAAGTGCTCTCCAAAGGCTTGGATTGAGCTTGCCTCCTGTTTCTGAAGTCTCGGGCCAACAAAGACTTCACCTCTGCAGGAAAATCCTTTTGTGTCAAAAATCGATGCAGCACCTGGAGAAATCGACACAAAGCCTGCATCACAGCTCACAAATTACCACACCGCCTACTGGAAGGAAGCAGCAGCGACTACCCGACTGGAAATTCAATGCAGCACCTACCTTGCAACAGAAAATTTAAAGCACGCCTACCCAATTGACGATGCACCTGCACCTTCTTCTAGCGCTTCAAAGATTTTCAACGCATCATCCCTGGGTGTCAAAATAGCCCTGCATCGCAGTGAGGAATCAAGACTGCATGTCTGAAAAACTACAAAACCCCTTGCAGAAATAACACTTTGTCTCTGCTGCATGGGAAAATTTAATGCAACACCTTATTTTTCCATGCATCTCCTCCTCCGCGGTCTCCGTGCGTTGTTATTTTTTAAGCATCCCAGGTACTGTGTGTAACAATGAAACAACTGTTCATTTCTAAGGTTTGAGACTCTTCTAAACCTTTTAAAAGTGATATTTCAACTTGTGCTTATTGGATCTTTGTTGTTTTTATCTTATTTTATTCAGAGAAATACTATCAATGTTTCTAAACCTGTGTGATTAATTTTGTGGTGTTTTCACTGTGTTACTGTATGATTTATTGCACAAATACTTTACACATTGCCTTCTAAGTTAAACCTGAATGCTCAGTACCAAGCAACCACAGGGTGGGTACTGGATAATTTGGATTGTGTTGTGATTTGCCCTGACTAGGATTGTGGTCCCTATTTGGACTAGGGCATATACCTCTGCCAACTAGAGACACCATTCCTAACAATGGTGGCAGTGGTGGGATAGGACTAGTGTTCGTGCATTGTCATACAATAGGTACGTGTACACTACCTACCCACAGTTAAGTGTCAATTTGATTTTTTTCCTTTTTGCTGCAATTTCCCTGCTTGACATTCTTTAATCACTCCTATAGATCATGTCTCTGGCTGGGTCCATAAGTGGGGTTGGGGATTTTGACCTGGCTAAGATGGAGGGATACACAGTTAACCAACTGAATGGCTTTTGCAAGAGGATGGGGTACCTACTTGTGGAGCCTACAAGAAGGAGGAGTACCAAAAGGCACTGCGGACCTGGACAGAAGCACGCTCACAAGAGCATGATGAGTTGGGGGAGCAAGTGGATGGCTCTCCTGAGGAGCTGCCAACATCAGTGGGGGATGACACCCCTGAATTTGTGCCCCCTGCGAAACCAGGAAGCAGTGTCTCAACTCACGGGCTGACCGCAGAGGAAAAGAGAGAGGAGCGAGAATTCTAGCTGCAGTTGGCAAGATTAAAAATAGAGGCAGAGGAGAGAAGAGCTGAAAGGCAGGCTGAGGCTGAAAGAGCCTTAGTTGGGAAGAAAGTAATTGTCAACACCAGGCCAGTACGCGCTCTACGGGCAACATAATGCAAAATGACAAACCTTATGCAATGTAATAATTCATGCATTGTGTGCTGATATTGCATATTAACTTTTTGCATTACAGGTATTTATCTTGAAATGTCATTAATGTTGTTTGTAATGTATTGTTCATTCTCAAACTTGTTCATTTGCAAGCCTTTCCTGCAGCATGGCTGGGTGTGGCATGTGGGTGGGGCTTGGGTCTATTTAAGGAACCTAGCCCAGCTCCACCTGTTCACTATTCAGAGGTCCCGGTGTAGAGCAGCAGCTTTTTACTGGGCTCCGGTTCCGGAGGCCTACTTGGACTTTTCCTGGCTCCGTCCTCATTATCTTGCTGATCTTCAAGCAGGGCGGTAAGGCAGAGTTCAGGGAAATTTCCTCGACTCTGTTTTCTAGAAACATTTGAGTTTTGGCTTTGTGATTTAAAGTGTGTGTGATTTCTTCTTGGCAATTAACCCTTGCAGTTCGGATCGGCAGAGTGTGCGATCATTTCAAGGCCTTTGAAGCTTGATGGTTGAATCGGCAACAGTGTGTGCAATTCATTCTTGGCAATTAACCCTTGCAGTTGGGATCGGCAGAGTGTGCGATCATTTCAAGGCATTTCAATCTTGATGGTTGAATCTGCAGCAGTGTGCGCAATTCATTCTTGGCAATTAACCATTGCAGTTCGGATCGGCAGAGTGCCGATCATTTCAAGGTATTTGAATCTTGATGGTTGAATCGGCAGCAGTGTGCGCGATTCATTCTTGGCAACTAACCCTTGCAGTTCGGATGGGCAGAGTGCGCGATCATTTCAAGGCATTTGAATCTTGATGGTTGAAACGGCAACAGTGTGCACAATTCATTCTTGGCAATTAACCTTTGCAGTTTAGATGGACAGAGTGCACAATCATTCCAGGTACTTGAATCTTAATGCGCAGTCTGGCAATAAGGTGCACAAAACTTCTGGGCAATTGAATCTTGAAATCCAGATTTCTAGATAAAACAAGTTTTGTTAGTTTGCATATGCTACGGTATTATTCATGAATCCGATAGCAGTTAATTCTTTGGGAACAAAAGTACTCATTGATTCTTGTTGTGATGTAATTGCTAAGCTAAGGATTAATTTGAGTGAGTTCAATGTTCAGAGCATATGAATATAAAAGGGTCAAGTGAAAAGTTCTTGATCTCACATGTTGTTAGAGCATAAAGAATTAAAAACAAAGTTCATGAAGATTAACGTGAATAACCTTGCTATTGTGTTCTTAACTCTTGCTTCCACAGGTCTCCTTCCCCGCTGTTCCCAACCTAAAACCCATCCCCCACTTGGCCATTCTTTAATTCTGTGGTATGAAAGCTATCAGAGTTTGGAGCTGCCAAGAGGTGGACATATTGGGAACAGGGGCAAACCCAGAGGATCCGGTCTTGCTGACAGTTATCTTGGCTCATGAACTGAGTCTAAAAGAGATGGAGTTCAAGTCTAGGCACTCTGAGTCCAGCAGTGATGGTGGCAGCATACATACAGGATCTGCTGGAGACCAAAAGGTTTGTATACACGAAGATTTGGTGCCAAGTTAAGTGGTGGGAGATGGCATTGATAAGTGTTTTTCTGCTTATGAAGTTGCACTGATGCACATGGGGTTCCTGAAGAGCACCAGGGGCACTGACCTGTGGATACACATGCCAACATTTGAGAGGGACACACTTCTACACTATTGGTTGGCGACCAGACCAAGTACACCCCTATGAAAGCCATTTTGACTGCCAAATTTGGACTGACCCCTGAGAAGTTTCACAAAAGATTCATAGACAAGAGAAAGCTCCCTAACCGAACCTGGAGTTGACTTTATTGATTTTTCCAGTAAGGCACTGAATGGCTGGGTGTGGGCAGCAAAGCCAGTGATTATGTTGGGTTGTCCAATTTGATCCTGAGAGAGCATATGCTCAGTATTTGTTTTACAGAGTTGCGCCAGCACCTAGTTGACAGTAAGATGACTGATCCCAGGAAGCTTACTGAGGAGGCAGACTTCTGGGCAAGCACCAGAGTATCGAAAAAGGTATCTGGAATTGACACCCACCAAGGTGCTCAGGGTACCCAACAGAAGAAAGAGGGGGGAGAAAGACTTAAAACTAAGGAGTTCTCTAAAGGCCCTGGGGGATGCAGAAATGGTGCCAAAAGCCCACATGCCTGCCAATACCTCTACATAAAGGCAGTGGGCCACCAGTAATGGGCATTGGATGGAGGCTCTGCATGACACAGGAGCCAGCATGACTGCTGTCATGAGTCAGCTGGTGTCAGCAGACCAGGACCTACCGAACACATTCCACCAAGTCATAGTCGCTGACAACCAAGAGAGCCATCTACCGGTGTGTCACCGCGTGGGGATGGAGGAACCACTCCAGACTGCGTTATAGGATTAAAACGAAGGATTTTTATTGATGATATGGTATAAGGTGGAATACAGGTAGGTTTGTTTTCAGTCTTTGCGACGTTGGGCTTTAATTGGTGGGGTGTTCTTGAGGTTCCGTTCCTTCACTCGTCTCTCTCTCTCTCTCCCTTGTTCACAGGACTTTCCCCGGGAAGTGCATGTGGAGAGAAAAGAATAAGAGCTGTAAGTGATCTTTTAAAGTTATCTTGTTTCTTATACAATACCGCTATGATTCCTGTCTTTCTGTTCTTGACAGTGTTAAGTTACTCTTCTTGTCTCAGGTTAGCCCGTACTTGTCTGTTGTTTGCATACTATTCTGATTCCTAATCTTTCTTGTCTTTCTGTTTTCCTCTAGTAACCAGCCGTTTCTGTGCTTGGGTTTCGGCTGGCTCATTTAAAGGTAACGTTAGTCTACGGTGCCTGTTGGTAAGTTCTCGGGTTTCTCCCTACTCCTCATTTGTTTCCCTCTTTTCCCTTCCTATTTCCCCCAGTGCTCGTGCCTTTCAATGTCCTTGGTGTTTGTTTATTCCCCCTCCCCGTATCCCTGTGCGCCCCTCGTCACTCCACTCTGTTCTCTCTCTTATTTACAGTCTCTCAGGGACGTAGTCCCACGCACCTGAATGGCCACGCTTCTCCTGGAGCGTGGCGGGATGCTGCAGTTCGTCCTCCCAGTCGCCTGGAACAGGGTCGTCATGGAATCGCCTCTCAGGGACTTTTCTGATACCCAGAGGGTACCTCTGCTGCTGGTTCACAGTTGAGCTCTGCTCCTCGTCTCTCTCCTTCCCGCCTCTGAACACCGAAAGTGCTGACACAGGTTCCTTTGACCGACTGACATCCCGCCGCTGCGAAACGATCGACCAATCACAGGCAGCAGGACCAGGAAGCTTCGGGCCAGCAGTGGCAGAGTCAGCACAAGTGATAACCATGTGTGGCCGCGCAGACTCTAGCCCGTCACACGATGGCTCTGGTTCCCTTTGAGTGTGGGGGGGGTCTCTGGTACTCTGAAAGTAACTGTAAGTCCTGCCATGCCTGTAGATTGTCTGTTAGGTAATGACCTAGAGCGCACTACCTGGAGGGAGGTAGAGCTCAGGTCTCAGGCAATCCGCCTGAGTGTGCCTATACGACCACAAGGTATATGGCTCCCCTGGAGGGAAGTCCCGGGCGTCTGAAGCCTGGAAGAATGGCCCAGACAGCTGCTAAGGAGTGGGGTAAGATGAGTGGGAAACCGGTCCTAGAAGTTCCCACAGTGGAGGTTGATAAGGTCCCTGAGGAGGAAGCCCCTAAGCCAACCAAGGAGGACATTGCCGTCCTGGTTGACTTACCTGAGCTTGCTGGCTGGCAAGTTGATGGTGGGCCCACCAGGGAAGAATTGTGCAAAGCATAGAAGGAGTGTCCCATTCTTCTGGACTTGAGGCAACAGGCCTCAGCCCATGCAGCAGGGGAAGCCTCTGGGGATCACCTAATTTACTGGGAGAATGATCTCCTATATAGTGAGCCTAAGGCTCTGGGTATTGGGGCAGCGTGTGTGCTGGTGGTTCCTCAGTGTTACCGGGCCTTCCTACTGGAGTTGGTTCATGACATAACCCTTGCAGGACATTTAGGGCATGATAAAACCTTTGCCAGGCATGTCACCCACTTCTATTGGCCCCAAATGCGGACAGCTTCAGATACATTCTACAGGACCTGTCCAGGCCAGTGGGAAGTCAGGGAAATAGCAGAAAGCTCCCCTGGTCCCACTTTCCATCATTGGCACCTCCTTTGAAAGGGTGAGCATCAATGCCATTGGTCCATAGGACCCCAATTGAGCCCTGGTCAACAGGTTCATCCTGGTCTTGGTGAACCATGCCACCCGCTACCTAGAGGCAATCCCTCTGAGGATGGTGACTGCACCAGTGGTGACCAGAACCTTGACGGGGATCTTTGACCGCGTGGGGTTCCCCAAAGAGATAGACCCTCATTACAACCCTGGTGGTCGGTGTTAAAGCGGCGGTAATACCGCCAACAAGCCGACGGTAAAATAAATAGGATCATGACCACGGCGGAAACTGCCAACACAGACAGCCACTTTAACACTTCAACCACCATGGCGGTAGCAACAAACACGACTGCTGTCACCGCCAACCGACAGGCAGAAGACAATGTACCCCCCACCCCATTACAACCCACCAATCCACCAGCTTTTCCGGGGCGGTACCAACGCCATCAAAAGCACAGCGGAAACAGTCTTTGGAAGGGAAACAATTCACCTTCCGACAATCAACGAAGAACTAGGACGCCATGGAGCCCGAGCTGCAGGTCCTGCCAATGCTGGTCTACCACCTCATACACGAGGAATATCAAAGGAGGCGGCGACGATGACCACAATAAGAACTGCACCTAGCACATAGGGGAGGGGGAGGAAAAAGAGAGTGACACACACACGCAACACACAACACCCCCACCTCCATCCCCACCCAAAACACCATAGACACAAACACATGCCTCAACATTACATTTACATCCCGTAACACCCTGGAAGAACACAAGGACAAAAATAATTGAGTTAAATCAATGTCATATTAGAAATAGGCAGATATAGATAACGGACAGAAAAACATTATATACAAATATTTACAATATGTACAGAAGGCCGTACACTGTCCTTTGAAAAGGTCTGTGGCCCACTGGGCCAAAAATCAAGGGCCAAGCCCACACTTGACTCCTGCCTCAATACGGAAAGAACACTGCAGGGGTATCAGGTTGAAAAAACACAGACACCTCAGGGGGACGGGGAAGGGGGGGCACCTCAGCAGGAAGATGGTACTACGCCATGCCTCCTGGAGGGGGCTCCATGCCCACAGCAATGTCCTGGGGAGTGCAAAGCCACAGTCTCTCTAGTGGGTGGTTTGCCCACTGCTTGGTCCTGGGGAGTGCAAAGCCACAGTCTCTCTTGTGAGTGGTTTATCCACTGCTTGGTCCTGGGGAGTGCAAAGCCACAGTCTCTCAAGTGGGTGGTTTGCCCACTGCTTGGTCCTGGGGAGTGCAAAGCCACTGTCTCTCAAGTGGGTGGGTTGCCCACTGCTTGGTCCTGGGGAGTGCAAGGCCACAGTCTCTCAAGGGGGTGGCATCTCCACTGGTTCTGGAGGGGACTTTGTGCCCAGTCTGCCTCATCCTGCCAAGGATAGGGGGAGTGGAAGCCTGTCTCCACTGGTTCTGTCGTTCTGGAGGGGGCTTTTGTGCCCAATCTGCTTCATCCTGCCAAGTATAGGGGGAGTGGATGCATTTCTCCACTGGTTCTGGAGGGGGCTTTGTGCTCAGTGGTGCAGCACTTGGGTTGTGGCAGTTCACATTCCCTCACCTGGGTGTCTGAGGCACAAGATTTGCAGGGAACAGGTAGCATGATACTCCATGGAGGCAGAGCCAAACTCCATCCTGCTGCGACTAAGGCTGCAAACTGGTGGTAGCGCCGGTGCTGGTGGGGGTGTTTCCAGTGGTGGTAGGAGGCTCCAGGACATCTCCTGCAGCCTCAGGTGGCTGCCCACTTGGGATGCTGCTGCTGACAGATGTTGTGGCAGCAGTGGGGCAGGTGGTGATGCAGGTGGCGGTGCAGGTGGCGGTGCAGGTGGCGGTGCAGGTGGCGGTGCCTGCAGTGGGGATGCTGGCAGTTCTGGCCGTGGTGCAGGTGCTGGTAGTGGTGGAGGGAGGTACCAGTGTGTCTCCTGCAGCTTCGGACAGATGCCCACTGGGGATGCTGCTGCTGACAGTTGTTGTGGCAGCGGCAGGGCAGGTGGCAGTGCAGGTGGCAGTGCTTGGGGCGGTGCTTGTGGTGGTGCTTGCCACGGTACAGGTGGCGGGGCTGGCGGTCCTGATGGTGGGCAGCAGCCCTCACCTGCAGCCTCTGAGGCCTGAAGTGCCTATCCTTGTCTTTTCTGCCCCTTCCTCACCTTGGCAGATGCTGCTAGGACGTTGGCACTGGCACCTGGAGTTTTGGAGGAGGCCTTGCTGGGTGGGTCGTGCTCCTTGGCCGTGCTGCACGCTGGCCCCTTCTTCACCTTGGCAGGTGTCTGTGAGAAAGTAGCCTCTTTCTAGCCTTGTTACCCCCACTTTTGGCCTGTTTGTGAGTGTATGTCAGGGTGTTTGTCACTGTTTTCACTGTCTCACTGGGATCCTGATAGCCAGGCCCCAGTGCTCATAGTGAAAACACTATGGTTTCAGTATGGTTGTTATGTGTCACTGGGATCCTGCTGGTCAGGACCCCAGTGCTCATAGGTTTGTGGCCTATATGTATGTGTCACTGGGACCCTGTCACACAGGGCCCCAGTGCTCATAGGTGTGCATGTACATGTTCCCTGTGTGGTGCCTAACTGTCTCACTGAGGCTCTGCTAACCAGAACCTCAGTGGTTATGCTCTCTCATTACTTTCAAATTGTCACTAACAGGCTAGTGACCATTTTTACCAATTTACATTGGCTTACTGGAACACCCTTATAATTCCCTAGTATATGGTACTGAGGTACCCAGGGTATTGGGGTTCCAGGAGATCCCTATGGGCTGCAGCATTTCTTTTGCCACCCATAGGGAGCTCTGACAATTCTTACACAGGCCTGCCACTGCAGCCTGAGTGAAATAACGTCCACGTTATTTCACAGCCATTTTACACTGCACTTAAGTAACTTATAAGTCACCTATATGTCTAACCTTTACCTGGTAAAGGTTAGGTGCAAAGTTACTTAGTGTGTGGGCACCCTGGCACTAGCCAAGGTGCCCCCTCATTGTTCAGAGCCAATTCACTGAACTTTGTGAGTGCGGGGACACCATTACATGCGTGCACTACATATAGGTCACTACCTATATGTAGCTTCACCATGGTAACTCCGAATATGGCCATGTAACATGTCTATGATCATGGAATTGCCCCCTCTATGCCATCCTGGCATAGTTGGCACAATCCCATGATCCCAGTGGTCTGTAGCACAGACCCTGGTACTGCCAAACTGCCCTTCCTGGGGTTTCACTGCAGCTGCTGCTGCTGCCAACCCCTCAGACAGGCAGCTGCCCTCCTGGGGTCCAGCCAGGCCTGGCCCAGGATGGCAGAACAAAGAACTTCCTCTGAGAGAGGGTGTGACACCCTCTCCCTTTGGAAAATGGTGTGAAGGCAGGGGAGGAGTAGCCTCCCCCAGCCTCTGGAAATGCTTTGTTGGGCACAGATGTGCCCAATTCTGCATAAGCCAGTCTACACCGGTTCAGGGACCCCTTAGCCCCTGCTCTGGCGCGAAACTGGACAAAGGAAAGGGGAGTGACCACTCCCCTGACCTGCACCTCCCCTGGGAGGTGTCCAGAGCTCCTCCAGTGTGCTCCAGACCTCTGCCATCTTGGAAACAGAGGTGCTGCTGGCACACTGGACTGCTCTGAGTGGCCAGTGCCACCAGGTGATGTCAGAGACTCCTGCTGATAGGCTCCTTCAGGTGTTAGTAGCCTTTCCTCTCTCCTAGGTAGCCAAACCCTCTTTTCTGGCTATTTAGGGTCTCTGTCTCTGGGGAAACTTTAGATAACGAATGCATGAGCTCAGCCGAGTTCCTCTGCATCTCTCTCTTCACCTTCTGATAAGGAAACGACCGCTGACCGCGCTGGAAGCCTGCAAACCTGCAACATAGTAGCAAAGACGACTACTGCAACTCTGTAACGCTGATCCTGCCGCCTTCTCGACTGTTTTCCTGCTTGTGCATGCTGTGGGGGTAGTCTGCCTCCTCTCTGCACCAGAAGCTCCGAAGAAATCTCCCGTGGGTCGACGGAATCTTCCCCCTGCAACCGCAGGCACCAAAAAGCTGCATTTCCGGTCCCTTGGGTCTCCTCTCAGCACGACGAGCGAGGTACCTTGAATCCAGCGACACCGTCCAAGTGACCCCCACAGTCCAGTGACTCTTCAGCCCAAGTTTGGTGGAGGTAAGTCCTTGCCTCACCTCGCTGGGCTGCATTGCTGGGAACCGCGACTTTGCAGCTACTCCGGCCCCTGTGCACTTCCGGCGGAAATCCTTTGTGCACAGCCAAGCCTGGGTCCACGGCACTCTAACCTGCATTGCACGACTTTCTAAGTTGGTCTCCGGCGACGTGGGACTCCTTTGTGCAACTCCGGCGAGCACCGTTTCACGCATCCTCGTAGTGCCTGTTTCTGGCACTTCTCCGGGTGCTACCTGCTTTAGTGAGGGCTCTTTGTCTTGCTCGACGTCCCCTCTCTCTGCAGGTCCAATTTGCGACCTCCTGGTCCCTCCTGGGCCCCAGCAGCGTCCAAAAACGCCAAACGCACGATTTGCGTGTAGCAAGGCTTGTTGGCGTCCATCCGGCGGGAAAACACTTCTGCACGACTCTCCAAGGCGTGGGGGATCCATCCTCCAAAGGGGAAGTCTCTAGCCCTTGTCGTTCCTGCAGTATTCACAGTTCTTCAGCCTAGTAAGAGCTTCTTTGCACCAACCGCTGGCATTTCTTGGGCATCTGCCCATCTCCGAGCTGCTTGTGACTTTTGGACTTGGTCCCCTTGTTCCACAGGTACCCTCAGACAGGAATCCATCGTTGTTGCATTGCTGATTTGTGTTTTCCTTGCATTCTCCCTCTAACACGACTATTTTGTCCTTAGGGGAACTTTAGTGCACTTTGCACTCACTTTTCAGGGTCTTGGGGAGGGTTATTTTGCTAACTCTCACTATTTTCTAATAGTCCCAGCGACCCTCTACAAGGTCACATAGGTTTGGGGTCCATTCGTGGTTCGCATTCCACTTCTGGAGTATATGGTTTGTGTTGCCCCTATCCCTATGTTTCCCCATTGCATCCTATTGTAACTATACATTGTTTGCACTGTTTTCTAAGACTATACTGCATATTTTTGCTATTGTGTATATATATCTTGTGTATATTTCCTATCCTCTCACTGAGGGTACACTCTAAGATACTTTGGCATATTGTCATAAAAATAAAGTACCTTTATTTTTAGTATAACTGTGTATTGTGTTTTCTTATGATATTGTGCATATGACACTAAGTGGTACTGTAGTAGCTTCACACGTCTCCTAGTTCAGCCTAAGCTGCTCTGCTAAGCTACCATTATCTATCAGCCTAAGCTGCTAGACACCCTATACACTAATAAGGGATAACTGGGCCTGGTGCAAGGTGCAAGTACCCCTTGGTACTCACTACAAGCCAGTCCAGCCTCCTCCATTGGTTGTGCAGTGGTGGGATAAGTGCTTGAGACTACTTACCACTCTTGTCATTGTACTTTTCATAGGAGAAAAATATACAAAACAAGGTCAGTGTATATACACATAGCCAAAAAGTTTTGCATTTCCTCTTTTCACTCTTTTCTAAAGTGCTGAAAAGTACTTCTAAACTTTCAAAAAGTTCTTAAAAGTTTAAAAAGTTTTTTTCTGTCTTTCCAAAAAATTCTGAAAACTTTTTTCTCTTTTTCTATCACTTTAACTCTCTCTAAAAATGTCTGGCACAGGCCAAAATGTTGAACTGTCCAAACTTGCATATGATCACCTTAGCTGGAAAGGAGCAAGGAGTCTCTGCATAGAGAGAGGTTTGAGTGTAGGGAAGAATCCTTCCTTAGAACTGTTAATTAACATGCTTAGAGTACAGGATAAGGCCATAAGTGCCCAATCTGGTGACAAAGTAGCTAATGGTTCTCAATCTGATCCAGGGACTCCCCCAGGAAAAGATTCAGGAAAGAAACTTCTCAGCCTGCCCATTACTAGACAGTCTAGCATAGTTGGTACAGAGGTTGAATCACACCATACTGATGGTGTGCTCTCACATTATACTGTTAGCCAAGCTGTTAGGGTGCCCTCTGTAAGGGACAGGTCTCCTTCTGTTCATTCCCATTATACCTCTGTATCTAGGAATGTCCCTCCCACCCACCCTGATGACAGATTGTTAGAAAGGGAGCTCAATAGATTGAGAGTGGAACAAACCAGACTGAAGCTCAAGAAGCAACAGCTGGATTTGGATAGACAATCTTTAGAATTAGAGAAGGAAAGACAGAAGTTGGGTTTAGATACCCATGGTGGCAGCAGCAGTATTCCCCATAGTCATCCTGCAAAAGAGCATGATTCCAGGAATCTGCACAAGATAGTTCCCCCTTATAAGGAGGGGGATGACATTAACAAGTGGTTTGCTGCACTTGAGAGGGCCTGTGCTGTACAGGATGTCCCTCAAAGGCAGTGGGCTGCTATCCTATGGCTATCATTTAGTGGAAAAGGTAGGGATAGGCTCCTTACTGTGAAAGAAAATGATGCCAATAACTTTACAGTTCTTAAGAATGCACTCCTGGATGGTTATGGCTTAACCACTGAACAGTACAGGATAAAGTTCAGAGAGACCAAAAAGGAGTCTTCACAAGACTGGGTTGATTTCATTGACCATTCAGTGAAGGCCTTGGAGGGGTGGTTACATGGCAGTAAAGTTACTGATTATGAAAGCCTGTATAACACAATCCTGAGAGAGCATATACTTAATAATTGTGTGTCTGATTTGTTGCACCAGTACCTGGTAGACTCTGATCTGACCTCTCCCCAAGAATTGGGAAAGAAGGCAGACAAATGGGTCAGAACAAGGGTGAACAGAAAAGTTCATACAGGGGGTGACAAAGATGGCAATAAGAAGAAAGATGGTGAACAATCTCAAGATAAGCATGGGGATAAGGGTAAAACCAAAGATCCCACTTCAAATCTTAAACACTCTTCAGAGGGTGGGGATAAAACAAATTCTTCCTCTTCTTCCCAACCTGCACACATTAAAAAGCCTTGGTGCTTTGTGTGTAAAAACAGAGGCCATAGGCCAGGGGATAAGTCCTGTCCAGGTAAACCCCCTGAGCCTACCACCACTAATACATCAAGCTCTAGTGCCCCTAGCAGTAGTGGTACTAGTGGTGGGACTGCTGGCAACAGTCAAGCAAAGGGTGTAGTTGGGTTCACTTATGGGTCCATAGTGGAAACTGATGTAATCAGTCCCAAGACAGTTTCTGTCACACCTAGTGGCATTGGCCTTGCCACACTGGCTGCTTGTCCCCTTACAATGGATAAGTACAGGCAGACAGTTTCAATAAATGGTGTTGAGGCCTTGGCCTACAGGGACACAGGTGCCAGTTTCACTTTGGTGACTGAAAACCTAGTGCCTCCTGAACAACACATCATTGGACAACAGTATAAGATTATTGATGTCCATAACTCCACTAAGTTTCTTCCCTTAGCTATAATTCAGTTTAGCTGGGGTGGAGTTACTGGCCCTAAGCAGGTGGTGGTATCACCTAGCTTACCTGTAGACTGTCTCTTAGGTAATGACCTAGAGGCCTCAGGTTGGGCTGATGTAGAGTTTTATGCCCATGCAGCCATGCTGGGCATCCCTGAGGAATTGTTCCCTCTCATTTCAAGTGAAATGAAAAAGCAAAGGAGAGAAGGCCTGAAAACTCAGGATCCCTCTCCATCAACAGGTAAAAAGGGTATCACAGTATCCCCTAACCACCCTACCATTCAGGATTCCTGTGGTGGGAGAAACCTCTCCTGGGGTGGCACCTGTTCCAAGGGAATCATCAGTTGGCAAAACTGTACTCCCTGAGGTGGAAGTACCTCTCTGTGGGATAACTAACATTGGTGAGAAAAAGAGCACCATTTTAGTTAACATGGAGCATCCCTCCAACCCTCCCAGAGAAACTTTAGTGCAGAAACCCTGCACTGCCTCACAACACTTAGGACAGCATCCCTGCCCTAGTGTGGAGCTGATAGGACAGCATCCCTGCCCTGCTCCAACCCAAGAGAAACAGCATCCCTGTTCTCTCTTCCAGCCATATGGACAAAGTTTTTGCCCAGCTATGGCATTACTGAGACAGCATCCCTGTCTGGCATTTCCATCACTACAAATAGGTTCAGTGGACAATTCCCACTGCTCTAAACTAAAACTTACTGATAGAAACTCTGAAAATACATCTTCACATTGTTGCCTAGCTAAAAAACTTCAAACAGGGTGGTTTACATCCCCACAGGGAAGTAACCATATAGTGGATGATAAAGGGAGTAACCAGTCTATTGCAGAGCTACTCTCTACTTATCACCACTTAGACAATAAAGTCTCAACTGGCCAAGGTTAGCCTTATTGTCCTTCGTTTGGGGGGGGGTTGTGTGAGAAAGTAGCCTCTTTCTAGCCTTGTTACCCCCACTTTTGGCCTGTTTGTGAGTGTATGTCAGGGTGTTTGTCACTGTTTTCACTGTCTCACTGGGATCCTGATAGCCAGGCCCCAGTGCTCATAGTGAAAACACTATGGTTTCAGTATGGTTGTTATGTGTCACTGGGATCCTGCTGGTCAGGACCCCAGTGCTCATAGGTTTGTGGCCTATATGTATGTGTCACTGGGACCCTGTCACACAGGGCCCCAGTGCTCATAGGTGTGCATGTACATGTTCCCTGTGTGGTGCCTAACTGTCTCACTGAGGCTCTGCTAACCAGAACCTCAGTGGTTATGCTCTCTCATTACTTTCAAATTGTCACTAACAGGCTAGTGACCATTTTTACCAATTTACATTGGCTTACTGGAACACCCTTATAATTCCCTAGTATATGGTACTGAGGTACCCAGGGTATTGGGGTTCCAGGAGATCCCTATGGGCTGCAGCATTTCTTTTGCCACCCATAGGGAGCTCTGACAATTCTTACACAGGCCTGCCACTGCAGCCTGAGTGAAATAACGTCCACGTTATTTCACAGCCATTTTACACTGCACTTAAGTAACTTATAAGTCACCTATATGTCTAACCTTTACCTGGTAAAGGTTAGGTGCAAAGTTACTTAGTGTGTGGGCACCCTGGCACTAGCCAAGGTGCCCCCTCATTGTTCAGAGCCAATTCACTGAACTTTGTGAGTGCGGGGACACCATTACACGCGTGCACTACATATAGGTCACTACCTATATGTAGCTTCACCATGGTAACTCCGAATATGGCCATGTAACATGTCTATGATCATGGAATTGCCCCCTCTATGCCATCCTGGCATAGTTGGCACAATCCCATGATCCCAGTGGTCTGTAGCACAGACCCTGGTACTGCCAAACTGCCCTTCCTGGGGTTTCACTGCAGCTGCTGCTGCTGCCAACCCCTCAGACAGGCAGCTGCCCTCCTGGGGTCCAGCCAGGCCTGGCCCAGGATGGCAGAACAAAGAACTTCCTCTGAGAGAGGGTGTGACACCCTCTCCCTTTGGAAAATGGTGTGAAGGCAGGGGAGGAGTAGCCTCCCCCAGCCTCTGGAAATGCTTTGTTGGGCACAGATGTGCCCAATTCTGCATAAGCCAGTCTACACCGGTTCAGGGACCCCTTAGCCCCTGCTCTGGCGCGAAACTGGACAAAGGAAAGGGGAGTGACCACTCCCCTGACCTGCACCTCCCCTGGGAGGTGTCCAGAGCTCCTCCAGTGTGCTCCAGACCTCTGCCATCTTGGAAACAGAGGTGCTGCTGGCACACTGGACTGCTCTGAGTGGCCAGTGCCACCAGGTGACGTCAGAGACTCCTGCTGATAGGCTCCTTCAGGTGTTAGTAGCCTTTCCTCTCTCCTAGGTAGCCAAACCCTCTTTTCTGGCTATTTAGGGTCTCTGTCTCTGGGGAAACTTTAGATAACGAATGCATGAGCTCAGCCGAGTTCCTCTGCATCTCTCTCTTCACCTTCTGATAAGGAAACGACCGCTGACCGCGCTGGAAGCCTGCAAACCTGCAACATAGTAGCAAAGACGACTACTGCAACTCTGTAACGCTGATCCTGCCGCCTTCTCGACTGTTTTCCTGCTTGTGCATGCTGTGGGGGTAGTCTGCCTCCTCTTTGCACCAGAAGCTCCGAAGAAATCTCCCGTGGGTCAACGGAATCTTCCCCCTGCAACCGCAGGCACCAAAAAGCTGCATTTCCGGTCCCTTGGGTCTCCTCTCAGCACGACGAGCGAGGTCCCTCGAATCCAGCGACACCGTCCAAGTGAACCCCACAGTCCAGTGACTCTTCAGCCCAAGTTTGGTGGAGGTAAGTCCTTGCCTCACCTCGCTGGGCTGCATTGCTGGGAACCGTGACTTTGCAGCTACTCCGGCCCCTGTGCACTTCCGGCGGAAATCCTTTGTGCACAGCCAAGCCTGGGTCCACGGCACTCTAACCTGCATTGCACGACTTTCTAAGTTGGTCTCCGGCGACGTGGGACTCCTTTGTGCAACTTCGGCGAGCACCGTTTCACGCATCCTCGTAGTGCCTGTTTCTGGCACTTCTCCGGGTGCTACCTGCTTCAGTGAGGGCTCTTTGTCTTGCTCGACGTCCCCTCTCTCTGCAGGTCCAATTTGCGACCTCCTGGTCCCTCCTGGGCCCCAGCAGCGTCCAAAAACGCCAAACGCACAATTTGCGTGTAGCAAGGCTTGTTGGCATCCATCCGGCGGGAAAACACTTCTGCACGACTCTCCAAGGCGTGGGGGATCCATCCTCCAAAGGGGAAGTCTCTAGCCCTTGTCGTTCCTGCAGTATTCACAGTTCTTCAGCCTAGTAAGAGCTTCTTTGCACCAACCGCTGGCATTTCTTGGGCATCTGCCCATCTCCGAGCTGCTTGTGACTTTTGGACTTGGTCCCCTTGTTCCACAGGTACCCTCAGACAGGAATCCATCGTTGTTGCATTGCTGATTTGTGTTTTCCTTGCATTCTCCCTCTAACACGACTATTTTGTCCTTAGGGGAACTTTAGTGCACTTTGCACTCACTTTTCAGGGTCTTGGGGAGGGTTATTTTGCTAACTCTCACTATTTTCTAATAGTCCCAGCGACCCTCTACAAGGTCACATAGGTTTGGGGTCCATTCGTGGTTCGCATTCCACTTCTGGAGTATATGGTTTGTGTTGCCCCTATCCCTATGTTTCCCCATTGCATCCTATTGTAACTATACATTGTTTGCACTGTTTTCTAAGACTATACTGCATATTTTTGCTATTGTGTATATATATCTTGTGTATATTTCCTATCCTCTCACTGAGGGTACACTCTAAGATACTTTGGCATATTGTCATAAAAATAAAGTACCTTTATTTTTAGTATAACTGTGTATTGTGTTTTCTTATGATATTGTGCATATGACACTAAGTGGTACTGTAGTAGCTTCACACGTCTCCTAGTTCAGCCTAAGCTGCTCTGCTAAGCTACCATTATCTATCAGCCTAAGCTGCTAGACACCCTATACACTAATAAGGGATAACTGGGCCTGGTGCAAGGTGCAAATACCCCTTGGTACTCACTACAAGCCAGTCCAGCCTCCTACAGTGGCAGAATGGGTTTGTCCTTTGCAAGGGTCGGTGGCACACTGCCTGGCCTGACGGGTGCCCCTTTGATCATCTAGGAGTTGCAGGTACCACAGTGGATGCCAACTTGGTGGCTGAGGTGCTGGCCTGGGATCTGGACACCCTGGCCCGAGGGGAGGGACGGGGGGAGGTGAAGGGAAGAGGTCAATGTTTACCAGGAAAAGTTCTTTAGACACACTGGGACGGGAAGATGGAGAGGGTTTGGGAGTGGAGGAAGAGGGAGTGGTTGTAGGAGGTGTCTGTCTGCTGAGTTTGGGTGAAGGTGCATGGGCTGGATGCTGTTGTGAGGTGGATGCATGTTGGGTAGGTGAGTGCTTGCGTTTTTGTACTTTGGGAGGAGGGGTTACAGACGCACTGGGAGAGGACACATGGGATGTGTGCATGGTTGTGGGGGTGGTGATGGCTCGTGAGGGCTGTGTTGTGATGGGCGTGCTGGTGATTGATGTAGTGGATGAAGATGTAGTGCATGCAGGTGTGAGTGGAGACGCTACTGGGAGGGAGGTGGACAATGAGGAGGAGGGGGACACACTGGAGGCAGTGGATGTTGGTGTGTTTGCATGGGCATGGTACTTGTGTGAGTACAGGTGGGATGAAGTGTGGTGCTTATGTTTGCCTGAGCCACTTTTGTGTGGTGATTTGGGTGAATACTGGTCTGAAGGTGTGCTTGGGATAGGTTGAGGTTGAGGGGATTGGGACTGGGTAGAGGAAGTTGGAGGGGCGAGGCTAGACACAGGGTCAATGGCTGCGATCAGTGCTGAGGCCAGAGCCTGAAATGCTCTCTGTTGGGGTGCCACGCCAGAGTGAATGCCCTCTAGGTATGCATTTCTTTGTTGCAAATGCCTCTCGACAAACTGGATGACATTCAGAATGGTTGACTGCCGAACAGTGAGTGATCTCAGGAGGTCAATAGCCTTCTCACTGAGGGAAGCAGGGCTGACTGGGGCAGGGCCTAAGGTGCCTAGGCTGAAGGAGATGCCCACCCTCCTGGATGAGCGGGCATGGGAAACACGCTGAGGGGCTGCTGGGAGGGCGGTGCTGGTAAGGGCGGTGGCAGCTGTACCTGTTGTTGGGGTGGGCACAGAGGTGTCCACCACCGCCAGGGAGCTGCCATCGGAGGAGAAGTCGCTGTCCTTGGTCTCCCCGCCTGTCCCCTTCGTGGTGGTCCCCTCGCCCTCTGTCCCACTGGTGCCTTCACCCTCTGTGGATTCGGCCTCCAGGCCCATGTGGGATTCAGCTCCCTCCATCTCCGGTGCCTCTGCTACTCCGCCAGATGATGCTAATGCACACAAGAACAGGGTGGGGGGAGACAGAGGATACACTTGGTCAATGCCAGCAACAACACCACCGTTGGCGTACACTATGCACAGGGATCAGCCCTAGGCACTAGGCCATGCCCAACCATTTACTGAGACAGTCACCAGCCCATGGGGTACAATGCCTAACGCCAGCATCTGCACACCAGAAACCCAGAGGTCCCTGCCTAGTGGTAGTTGCCCACTTACACCATTGGGGTAGGAGTGCTCCAGAGCCTGCCCAACAAGGGACCTACCCTGCCATGATCGCCCTGGCCTAGGGGCACCCACATCCCCCACACTGGAACCTCCTAACACAGACAAAGTCAGCTTTCCGAATCTGTACTCACTCCCTTGTAGCTGCTGTGATGCCCTCAAGCGCCCATCCAACTCCGGATAGGCCACCGCCAGGATGCAGAACATCAGGGGGGTCATGGTGCGACGGGCACCCCTTCCATGTTGGGAGGCCAGCCCCAGCTGGGCCTCTGCCATCTTCTTTGACCAGTGACGCAGGTCCTCCCATCTCTTGCAGGAGTGGGTGCTCCGCCTGTGAAAGACCCCCAGGGTCCACACCTCCTTGGCGATGGCACGCCAAATACCCTTTTTCTGGTGGGCGCTGACCTGGAGGGAAAAGACAGCAGAAAAGGAAATTACTCACCCGTCCGGACCGTCAAACTCATTGCCCACCAGTTCCTACCCATGACCTGACGCACATACACTGACCACCTTAAATGCTGCACTCTGGCCAGGACGCCTCAGCACCCCCCATCATGTGGCTTACATCCATAGCACTCCATACATTCCTGGCCCACGCACAATGCTCATAGTGTACTTACCTGTTTACCTGGAAGACCGGATAGTAATGTGTGCTGGGGAAGGACCTCATCCATTAGTTTCTCCAACTCCTCCTCAGTGAAGGCAGGGGCCCTTTCCCCAGACACATGAGCCATTGTTCCTTCCAGACACAGGTCACAGCAGCACTTGCAGTGTAGGTCCTCTCCTGTTGAAGGTCAGGCAGCAAGTGAGTGAATAGTTAGAAAATGGTGGTCATGTCTGCGGCGGTGCATACCGTCACCACCGGCGTACATCGCCATTGGCTCCTGGAACCCTTAGGGCCCAATAATAACCAATGCGAAGTTGCACGGTGGTCAACCACCGCCTACCGCGACGGCGCACAACGCCAGCGCAATTACCTCATTTCCACTTGTCCCTTCTCACAGGTCAGGCAGCTGCCATTTCAGGGGGGCATAGGGCATGGCACCTAACTGCGTCACAGCAGACACTGGCAGATCAACTGACTCTCAAGTTCACATACTGCTTCTGCAAATACATTATTCAACATTAGTGCAATAGATGTGGAAATATGACCCTCTGATCACCGTTCTCTACCATAGGCTATAACCGCTGAGGCAGAATATGAGATGGCGCCATCCTCCGGTGTACAGACCGCTGGTGAACCTTGCGACAATGGGGGACTGACACATTATCATCACATACAGACTTTATCATGCCACAATCCAAGAACTGTGTGGCCAATGGGAGCCAGCCCACAGGAATCTCCCCTCTAGTGCAGGTCCTGTCAGTGTTCCATTTCCTGGCAAGTGGTTCCTTCCAAACAACAGTGGCCATGGCATCAGGGATGTCTCAGCCAATGTTCTCCAACGTGTTGACCAGAGTTTTGTCTGCCCTGCTGAAGCACATGCGCAGCTACATCGTATTTCCCCAGGTGGAGGATTTGGCCACAGTGAAGGCTGACTTTTATGTCCTGGGACATATCCCCAAAATCATTGGTGCCATTGATGGTACACATGTAGCATTTGTCCCCCCCACCCCCAGAGAAATGAACAGGTTTACAGGAATAGAAAAAGCTATCACTCGATGAATGTGCAGATGGTGTGTTTGGCGGACTAGTACCTCTCGCATGTGAATGCCAAATATCCTGGCTCTGTGCATGACGCCTTTATATTGAGGAATAGCAGCATCCCATATGTGATGGGCCAACTCCAGAGGCACCGGGTGTGGCTAATAGGTGAGGCAAAGGTCCCCACTCAGTATATGTTGATGTCTGGGTATGGGATTGCCCCTAAGGGTTAGTGAGTGTCTAACAGTTGTCACCCCATATTTACAGGTGACTCTGGTTACCCCAATCTCTCATGGCTACTGTCCCCAGTGAGGAATGCCAGGACAAGGGCAGAGGAACGTTACAATGAGGCACATGGGCGTACAAGGAGGATTATAGAAAGAACTTTTTGCATCCTGAAGGCCAGGTTCCAGTGCCTCCATCTGACAGGTGGCTTCCTGTACTACTCACCCAAGAAGATGTGCCAGATCATTGTTGCATGCTGCATGTTGCACAACCTGGCCTTGAGACGCCAGGTGCCTTTTCTGCAGGAGGATGTGCCTGGAGATGGTCTTGTGGCAGCAGTGGAGCCTGTGGACAGTGAGGAAGAGGAGGCAGAGGATGAAGGTGTTGACAACAGAACAAATGTAATACAGCAGTACTTACAGTGACAAACAGGTAAGAGACTGCGGTGTTCATTACAACCCTGGCGGTCGGTGTTAAAGCAGCGGTAAAACCACCAACAGGTTGGCGGAAAAAAAAATTGAATTACGACCGTGGCGGAAACCACCAACATAGACAGCCACTTTAACACTCCGACCACCAAGGTGGTACAAACAAACACTGAGGTGGTAACCGCCAACAGACAGACGGAAGACAATGTACCGCCCACATTATTACAAGCCACCAATCCGCCACCTTTTCCGGGGCGGATACACTGCAATCAAAAACACGACGGAAACAGGACTCGGAAGGGAAAACGCTCACCTCTACACATTCCACGAGGAACCAGGACGCCAAGGAACCGGAACTTCAGATACTGTCAGCCCTTATCTTCCTGCTCCTCTACCAGGAGCACGAATGCCGGCGGAGAAGGCCACAGTGAGTACTGCACCTACAACACAGGGGAGGGGGAAGGGAAAAAACAGTGACACACACACGCAACACTCAACACTCCCACCCCCACCCCCACCCTCACCCACGACAACACACACACTAATACATCATGATACATCACAGTTACACCCATAACCCCCCCCCTGCAAGAATGCAAGGACAAAAGGAAATGAGTGGAATGATTGAAATTTATACGAAGACAATAATCAAAAATATATACATATATTAAGATGTTCACACTATAAACAAATATATACACCAAGAAGACAAGTCCAAAGTATTCCATTATCATAGTCCGTGGATCACTGGGCCCAAAAGGCATGGGCGAGGCCCACACAAGATACCCGAACAAGACGGAGAGAACACTGCAGGGGCATCAGATAGAAATAAAACAGGCACCTCAGGGGGAAGGGAAGGGGGGGGGGCACCTCAGCCAGATGAGTGCACAATGCCAGATCCACGAGGGGGCTCCATGCCCACTGTTCAATCCTGGGGAGTGTAAAGCCACAGTCTCTCAAGTCTCTCCAGTAGGTGGTTTGCCTACTGCTTTATCCTGGGGAGTACAAAGCCACAGTCTCTCAAGTGGATAACAGTTTCCACTGGTTCTGGAGGGGGCATTATGCCCAGAGTGCCTCATCCTGCCAAGGACTGAGGTAGTGGATGTAGTGGATGTATCTCTCCACTGGTTCTGGAGGGGCCATTGTGCCCAGAGTGCTTCATCCTGCCAAGGACTGAGGTAGTGGATGTATCTCTCCACTGGTTCTGGGAGGGGCTTTGTGCCCAGAGTGCTTCATCCTGCCCATGGCGGCCTCAGTAGTGGTGTCCTGGGCAGCGGTTCTGCTGGAAGCGGTGTCCTGGGCAGCGGGGATGGTGGCGGTGGTGTCCTGGGCAGCGGGGATGGTGGCGGCGGTGTCCTGGGCAGCGGGGATGGTGGCGGCGGTGTCCTGGGCAGCGGTGCTGCTGGTGGCAGTGTCCTGGGCAGCGGTGCTGCTGGCGGTCTTGTCCGCCATGCAGATCTTCCCAGACTTGCTGGTTTTACTGTGGCCCTTCCCCACCTTGGATGGTGGGGCAGCTGTCTCCACACCCCCAGCTGTACCCCTGGGAGCGGCTTTGGTGGCTGGTTTCTTTCCCCTCTCCCGCTGGGCACTGGCCAACTTTTTATGGTTTACAGGGGGGGGGGACTGTCCGTGCTCTGCCTCCTTGACACACTGGCTGCCCTGCTGCCTGGCGCACTCCAGAAGCTGGTTACTACTGGCACCACTGGTCCCGCAGATGTTGTGGCTGAGGTGCTGGGTTGGGACCTGGAGAGTCGGGCCCTAGGAGACTGAAGGGGTGGGGGAGGTGAGGGAAAGAGGTCAAGGTTGGACAGAAAAAGTTTCTTAGGAACACTGGGACGGGTAGATGGAGGGGGTTTGGGAGTGGAGGAAGAGGTAGTAGTTGTAGGAGGTGAACGTTTGGTGACTTTGGGGGAAGGTGCATGGGCTGGAAGCTGTTGTGAGGTGGATAGCTGTTGGGTGGGTGTGTGGCTGCGGTTGTGTACTTTGGGAGTTGGCCTCACAGACACACTGTGAGAGGACACAGGGAACGTGTGAATGGTAGTGCGGGTGGTGAGTGCACGTGAGCGGGGTGTGGTGGTGATGGAGGTAGTGGATGAGGATGTAGTGGATGCAGGTGTGAGTGGAGACGAGACAGGGAGGGAGGAGGGAGACGAGGAGGAGGATGGACACAGTGGAAGCAGTGGATGTTGGTGTGTCTGCATGTGTGTGATGCTTGCGTGAGTGCCTGTGGGATGCGTGGTGCTTATGTTTGCCTGAGCTTCCCTTGTGTGTTGAGGTGTGTGCGTGCTGGTCTGATGGTATGCTTGGGATAGGCTGAGGTACAGGGGTTTGGGTCTGGGTGGAGGGGGGAGGCTAGAGACAGGGACAATGGCTGCCATCAGTGCTGAGGCCAGAGTCTGAAAAGCTCGCTGATGGGCTGCCTGACCAGAGTGAATGCCCTCCAGTTATGCATTGGTTTGTTGCAACTGCCTCTCTGCACCCTGGATGACATTCAAAATGGTAGACTGCCCAACAGTGAGGGACCTGAGGAGGTCAATGACCTCCTCACTGAGGACAGCAGGGGTGACAGGGGCAGGGGCTGAGGTGCCTGGGGCGAAGGTGATGCCCACCCTCCTGGGTGAGCGGGCAAGGGGCAAACACTGAGGGGCTGCTGGGAGGGTGGTGCTGGTGGGGGGGTGGTCGCTGTACCTGTAGATGCGGTGGGCACAGAGGGGCCCGTCACCGCAAGGGAGCTCCCATCAGAGGAGGAGTCCGTATCGCTGGTGTCAGCTCCTGTCCCCGCCGTGGAGCTCCCCTCGCCCTCCGTCCCACTGGTAAATTCTGCCTCCGTAGTGTCGCCCTCCAGGGCCATGTGGGATGCAGCTCCCTCCTGCTCCGGTGCCACTGCTCCTCCGCCTGATGATGCTAATGCACACAAGAACAGGGAGACCACAAAAAGGGGGGGGGGGAAGACAGAAGAAAGGCATGTTGAGTGCATGCAATCCTGCTACCGTTGGCGGACACACAGCCCACCTCCCCACCCAGACACCTACAATGCACGCTGAATCAGCAGAATGAGAGTGTACTCACCCCCTTGTGTCTGCTGTGATGCCCTCAAGCACCCATCCAAGTCCGGATACGCCACCGCCAGGATGGTGCGACGGGCACCCCTCCCACATTGGGAGGCCATCCCCAGCTGTGCCTCAGCTGTCTTCTTGGTCCAGCGGCGAATGTCCTCTCATTTTTTCCGCCAGTGGGTGCTCCTTCTGTGGTAGACCCCCAGGGTCCGGACTTCCTTGACGATGGCACACCAAATGTCCTTCTTCTGGTGGGCGCTGACCTACAGGAATAGTACAGGGGAATAAGATAAGTTATTACTGTCCGCACCGTCACAGTCATTGGCCCGCATCCCTACCCTTGCCATGACGCACATGTACTCACCGTCGTTTCATGCACGCCTCATTCTCACCCCCCCATCTTTCATCCACACCACTCCACACAAGCATTGCCCATACAGCATGCTCACAGTGTACTTACCTGTTTGTCTGGAGGACCGTAGAGTAGCCTGTACTGGGGGAGGACCCCATCCACGAGTTTCTCCAACTCCTCCGTGCTGAAGGCAGGGGACCTTTCCCCAGACACATGAGCCATTGTCTCTTCCAGACTGAGGTCACACCAGCACATGCAGTGTAGGTCCTCTCCTGTCGAAGATCATGTATCAAGTGATTGAACAGAGAGAAAATGGCGCTCACGTCAGCGGAGGTGTGTACCGTCACCGCCGGTGTACATCGTCATTGGCTCCTGGGACCCATAGGGTCCAATGTTAACCAATGCAGGATTGTGCTGCGGTCTTCGACCACCTACCGTGACGGTGTACAATGCCAGCGCAGTTACCTCATATCTCCTTGTCCTACATTACAGGTCAGACAGCCGCCATTTCAGGGGGCCACATGGCATTAATTTTAAATGCGTCCCACATATCTAGGCCTTGCCTAAACACTCACACAGGCATATGTCGATTTGCTAATATTTCTGAGTATGCTGTGTTTACAAAACTCAGTGTTGGTTGACTCTCTGCTCGCTGTTCTCCTCCATAGGCACCGTCCGCTGGGACATGTGAGAAGGTGGCACCATCCTCCGGTGTACATACCGCTGGTGGACCTGTCGACAATGGAGGAGCGACATGTCATCATCACCTACAGACTTGATCGTGCCACAATCCAGGAACTGTGTGCCCAGTTGGAGCCAGACCTGATGTCAGCTATCCGCCATCCCACAGGAATCCCCCCTCAAGTGCAGGTGCTGTCAGTACTCCATTTCCTAGCAAGTGGGTCATTTCAAACAACAGTGGCCATTGCATCAGGGATGTCCCAGCCTATGTTTTCCAACGTGTTGTCCAGAGTGTTGTCTGCCTTGCTGAAACACATGCTGAGCTACATAATTTTCCCTCAGGTGGAGGATTTGCCTACAGTAAAAGGTGATTTCTATGCCCTGGGACATATCCCCAACATCATAGGTGCCCTTGATGGGACACATGTGGCCTTGGTCCCCCCACGCAGGAGTGAACAGGTGTACAGAAACCGGAAGAGTTACCATTCGATGAATGTGCAGATGGTGTGTTTGGCAGACCAGTACATCTCCCATGTGAACACCAAATTCCCAGGCTCCGTGCATGACGCTTACATTTTGAGAAATAGCAGCATCCCTTATGTGATGGGGCAACTCCAGAGGCACGTGTGTGGCTATTAGGTGAGGACATGGACCCAATACAGTGTGAATAGGTGTCTGGGACTGGGGTTGTCACTAAGGGTTAGTGTGTATCTAACAGTTGTCCCTCGACATTTTCAGGTGACGTTGGCTACCCCAACCTGTCATGGCTACTGACCCCAGTGAGGAATCCCAGGACAAGGGCAGAGGAACGCTACAATAAGGCCCATGGGCGAACTAGGAGAGTTATAGAGAGGACCTTCGGCCTCCTGAAGGCCAGGTTCAGGTGCCTCCATATGACAGGTGGTTCGCTATTCTACTCACCAAAGAAGGTATGCCAGATCATTGTGGCCTGCTGTATGCTTCACAACTTGGCTTTGCGATTACAGGTGCCTTTCCTGCAGGAGGATGGTCCAGATGGAGGTGTTGTGGCATCTGTGGAGCCTGTGGACAGTGAAGACGAGGAAGCAGAAGAAGAGGACACAGACAACAGGAACATGGTGATCCTGCAATACTTTCAGTGAAACACAGGTAAGAAGACAACACAGCCTGCTACATCTGATTTAATACCTCTAATACCTCTCATCTGTCTATCATT
The DNA here is from genome assembly GCF_031143425.1 of Pleurodeles waltl. NCBI lineage: Eukaryota > Metazoa > Chordata > Amphibia > Caudata > Salamandridae > Pleurodeles > Pleurodeles waltl. The sequence goes on from NC_090437.1 coordinate 1,245,505,836, forward strand.
TTCACCCAGTGTATGGTCACTGAGTTGTCACTTTCCCTTACGATTTCACAGATGTGGGACCCACTGTGTGACATCTGCTTTGTTTCCGCATGGACTAGTGCTGTGTGACATAGGTATGTTGACATTACATTTTATGTAGCATTTTGCCACTGTTATTACAAATACACATTTTCGAAAGCACAGACTGACTCCAGATTGTTTTTTGATTTAAGGGTGTTTATTTAAGTGCTCAATAGTGGAGGGGGTTGTAAAATGGTCAGGGGTGATGGTGGAGGAATGTCCATGGCAGAGTCCAGTCTATTAGTCTCACAGGTGCATTGTCCAAAGGGGCATAGGAAGTAGAGCTGGGGCAGTTTAAGGATGGACAGGGTGACAAAGTTGGACAGAAGGATGACAATCAGGGTGGTCTAATTTCTTGGCGGGGGTCTTGGCATTGTTCTCTGTCTTTGTCCTGGATCTCAGGGACCGTTTGCGGGGTGGTTCTCCATCTGCAGGGGGTGGGGTGCTGGTGTGGTGGTCCTGTGGCGGTGCCTGCTGTCCACTAGTGCCAGCAGAGGTGGTGGGCAGTTCATCGTCCAGGCTAGTGTCAGGGGCCCCTTGTTGTGCCACAGTGTCCCTCCTGGTGTTGACGAGTTCCTTCAGCACACCTACAATGGTACCCAGGGTGGAATTGCTGGATTTGAGTTCCTCCCTGAAGCCCAAATACTGTTCCTCCTGCAGCCACTGGGTCTCCTGAAACTTGGCCAGTACCGTTGCCATTGTCTCCTGCGAATGGTGGTAGGCTCCCATGATGTTGGAGAGGGCTTCGTGGAGAGTGGGTTCCCTTGGCCTGTCCTCCCCCTGTCGCACAGCAGCCCTCCCAGCTCCCCTGTGTTCCTTGGCCTCTGTCCCCTCTGTCCCCACTCCCACTGTCCCCAGGTCCCTGGTGTTGGGGTGGTGGGTTAGCCTGGGTTCCCTGTAGTGGTGGACACACTGCTGATTGACGTGTCATGGGGGCAGAGGTATGGTCTCGCTGGGTGGGTGCTGTGCTGGTGTTTCCAGAGTGGGAAAGCTCTGTAGTGGCCTGTGCCAGTGTGAGGGGAACCGACTGTCCCGAGGTCCCAGATGGGCAGGGCTGGCCATCTAGATCCAGTTGGACAGAGCTGCTGTCATCACTGTGGGCCTCTTCTGTGGGTGGAGTGGACATATCTGGACCCTCCTGTCCGGTGACGTTGGGTAGGGGTCCTGCCGGGGTGTAAAGGCATGATTATTGCATCTGTGTGTGCCATGGTGTGCAGTGGGTGGGTGACCGTGTACCCCAGTGCTTGCATTCCTGTGTAGGACCTTGTGTGATAATGGTTTAGGGGAGTGTATGGGTATGTGTAGTGGCCATGCATTGGTGATGGGTGTCTATGCTTTGGTGTTGCATGCAGGGCTTGGTGTTGGGATGGGTGGTTTGTGATATTGGGACATACGTGAGGAGTTGGAGTGATGAGGGTGTGGGCGAGGGTGAGGGTATGTGATAGCATGCAGGTGGGTGGGGGATGTAATAGTTAAAATTTGCCTTACCAGAGTCCATTCCTCCAGCTACTCCTGCGAGGCCCTCAGGATGCAGTATAGCCAACACCTGCTCCTCCCATGTTGTTAGTTGTGGGGGAGGAGGCGGGGGTCCGCCGCCAGTCCTCTGTACCGCGATGTGGTGTCTTGAGACCACGGAACGCACCTTCCCCCGTAGGTCGTTCCACCTCTTCCTGATGTCATCCCTAGTTCTTGGGTGCTGTCTCACGGCGTTGACCCTGTCCACGATTCTCTGCCATAGCTCCATCTTCCTTGCAATGGACATCTACTGCACCTGTGATCCGAATAGCTGTGGCTCCACCCGGATGATTTCCTCCACCATGACCCGTACCTCCTTCTCAGAAAACCTGGGGTGTCTTTGGGGTGCCATGCGTGTGCTGCGAGTGATATGTGTGGGGGGATGTGTGGGTTGATGTGTTGTGGTGTTTGCTGTGATGTGCGTGAATGATGTATGGGGGTGATGGTGTTCTGTGCCTCTGATTAAGTGGGTGCTCCTTGCTTGTCTCTCTCTGCTTGCTATCTTTTTTTTTCACTATAAGTGGTTTTGGGTGATGTGGGTGTTTTATATTGGATTGGGTGTGTGGGTGTGGTGTGTGTATATGTGTCATGTGTGTGTAGTTTGAATTGTCCAATGTGGTGTAGTTTTGTAAGTGTGTGTGTATTTTAACCGTGGTGGTATGTACCGCCAATGGTTTACTGCGATTGAAAGACCACTGCGGTGATTCGTGGGTCGTAATACTGTGGGCGTATTCCTGTTAGCGTAATGGTGTGGGTTTTGCTATCGCCAATTTATCACTGACCTTTGGTCTGGCGGACTTGTGTGGGTGTCTGTTTAGTGGCATATTTCTATGTGTGGGTCATAATACCCATGTCGGATTACTGCCGCGGTCACAGTATGTTGGCGGCCGTCAGCACAGCGGTAGGTGGCATTTACCGCCAGGGTTGTGATGAGGGCCATAGTGTCTGACAGAGGCACTTACTTCATGTCTTTGTACATGAAGTCCATGTAGGATGTGTGTTGCGTAACCTACAGGTTCTCCACACCCTATCACCCTCTATCCAATGGTCCCCTTGAAGGGTATGATTGCAGGCCTACCTGAGGCCATGAGGTGTAGGTGGGACATCCTCTTGCCATGTCTTCTCTTTGCTTACAGGGAGGTGCCCCAGATAGAGATATGGTTTAGTCCATTTGAGCCTCTCTATGGCTACCCTGTCAGGGGGCCCTTAAGAATTGTCAAGGAGGGGTGGGTGAAAGCTCCCAGGAATCCCATCCAGGATGTGGTCAGCTACATGTTGGCCCTCCGCAACCATATGCACAACTTCTGGAAGAAGGCAAAAAGCAACCTTGAGGCCAGTCAAGAGGTAATGAAATGTTAGTACGACCAGAAGGCCACTCTGATGGAGTTTCACCTGGAGACAAAGTATGGATCTTGGAACCAGTAAAGCCTAGAGCTCTTCAGGATCGCTGGACTGGCCCATATGAGATAAAAGAGCATAAGGGGAAGGCCACTCCAGACCCCTAGGAACCTCCAAAGTGTGTTCTATGTAAATAGTCAAAGGCTTCACTTTGAGAGGTCAGAATGCTTCTTGTGACCAATGAGGGAGTAGAGGAGGAAAGTGAATCTCTCCCAGACCTTCTCTCTACACAAGAGCATGATGGGTCAGTGGAGGGTGTCAACCTCTCTGACTCCCTGATCCTAGACCAGTGAAGTGACTATTACCAGTTACTAGAATAGTACTTCTCTCTGTTTTCTCTCACCCCTAGACTCACACATCTGAGTGTCCACGATATTGACACAGGTGACAGTCCCCCTGTAAAGAACAAAATTTACAGGTTGTCAGACGGGATGAAGGCCAGCATCAAGGAAGAAGTTGCCAAATGCTAGCGTCAGGGGTGATTGAATCCTCTAACAGTCCTTGGTCCAGCCTGGTGGTGCTCATACCTCAGGCTGCCCCACCGAGCACCAAACCAGTACTTCAGTTCTGTGTAGACTACCGAGGTCTCAACTCATCACAAAAACTGATGCACACACCATCCCCTGCGCTTCTGAGCTCATTGACAGAAAAGGCGCTACCAAATTCCTCATTACCTTTGATTTAACATCAGGGTATGGGAGATCGCCTTGACTGAGGGGGGCAAAACAGAGGTCCGCATTCTCACCCCCTGAGGGACATTAGCAGTTCCAGGTAACGCCCTTTGGCTTGAAGAATGCCCATGCTACCTTCCAAAGGTTGGTTAACAGGGTCCTGGTTGATAAGGAGGCAGTCTGTGCTACTTACCTAGATGGCATTGCTGTCTACAGTGTCAGCTGGTAGGAACACCTGCTTCACCTCCAAGAGGTGGTCCAGGCCCTTTAACAGACAGGACTGACAGTCAGGGCCAGTAAGTACCAGCTTGAGCAGGGTTCTGTGGTGTACTTGGGACACCTAGTAGGTGGTGGCAAGGTGCAGCCCCTCCAGGCCAAGATTGAAACAATCATGGCCTGGCAACTACCTAGAACTCATACTGAAGTGAGGGGCTTCCTAGACCTCACTGGTTACTGCCACAGATTTGTTAAGGGAAATGGCACCCTTAACTGAGCTGACTTCCAAAAATCAGCCTAGGTTGGTGATCTGGATAGAGGCTTGTCAGAAAGCCTTTAATTTTCTCAAGGAAGCCATGTGTCCAGCACCTGTGCTCAGGGCCCCCGATTACTTCAAGGAATTCATAGTGCAGACAAATGCTTTAGAGCATGGTATAGGGGTAGCCTTCGCACAGCTGAGGAGGGCCTGAACCAACCAGTAGCCTTCATTAGTAGGAGGTTACTTCCATGGGAACAGAGGTGGAGTGGCATAGAAAAATAAGTATTGGGCACTGAAGAAGCTGAGACCATACCTGTTTGGGACTCACTTCAGAGTTCAGACAGATCACAGGCCCCTCAGATGGCTCATGCAGATGAGGGGTGAAAATCCTAAACTCTTGAGGTCGTCCAACTCCCTACAGGAATGGACTTTAAGGAAGAGCATCGACTGGGACTGACCACACCAGTGCTAATGGTCTCTCCAGGTTCTTCTGCCTTAGTGATGAGGCTGGGGGGGACACATGTTAGAACTGAAAGCCTTAAAATTGGTCATTCCCCAACTTTTTGCCTGCCTCCATCCATTTTCCGGACCCTGTTTTTGCTGGTTTCAGGATGCTGCAAAGTTTACCACTGCTGTCCAGTGCTAAAGTGCATATGCTCTCTCTCCTAAACTTGGTACCATTGGTTCCTACCCAATTTGCATATTTAATTTAACTGTAAGTCCTTAGTAAAGTGTACTAGATGTGCCCCGGGCCCCCAAATTAAATGCTACCAGTGGACCTGCAGCACTGACTGTGCCACCCACATAGGTAGCCCCTTAACCATATCTCAGGCCTGCCATTACAAGGCCTGTGTGTGCAGTTTCACTGCCACTTCGACTTAGCTTTTAAAACTACTTGCCAAGCTCTAAACTCTCTTTTTTTACGTATAAGTCACCCCTAAGATAGGCCTTAGGTAACCCATAGGGCAGGGTGCTATGTAGGTAAAAGGCAGGACATGTACTTATATGTTTTACATGTCCTGGTAGTGAAAAACGCATACAATTGTTTCCCACTACTGTGAGGCCTGCTTCTCTAATATAGAATAACATTAGAACTGCCCTAATAAACTCTTAGGTAGTAGATTCTAATCTGGAAGGAGTAGACCTGTCTTGTTTGGTATTGTCAGAATGAAAATCCTGCTTACTGGTGAAGTTGGATTTAATATTACTATTTTAGAAATGCCACTTTTAGAAAGTGGGCATTTCTTTGCACTTACTGCCATCTGTACCGTACAGCCTGTCTCCAATTCACATCTGGTCTCTGCTGGTTGACAACATTCCACCCAGACAACCATAAACACAGGACACTCAGTCACATCTGCATTCATCTGCATACTGAATGGGTCTTCCTGGGTAGAAGGGTGGAGAGGCTCACACTGCCATTTCAAAGGCCAGTGGCTTTCACCTCACACAAAGGACTGTTAGCCCCTCACAGGGACCCTGGCAGACAGGACTGGACTGAAAAGAGAACTTGTGCACTTCAAAACCACTCTTTGACGTTTCACCCACTTTAATCCCATTTTTGGGTACATAAACTGTGTCTCTGACCCTACCAAATCAGACACTTATGGACCTACACCTGCACCTGTACCCTGCGAGAGAAAGTAGCTGGATGCCTGAAGGACTCATCTGGGCTGCTTTGATGAGAAAGACTGCTGCCCTGCTTGTTGCCCTGCTGGCCTCTGACTCTGCTGGAAGGATTCTGCCTTCATCATGAAGTGCTCTCCAAGGGCTTGGATTGAGCTTGCTTCCTGTTTCTAAAGCCTGCATCGAAGTGAGGAAGATAGACTGCACATCTGAAAAATGACGTAACCCCTTGCAGCGTGGAAAGAAATGACGCATCATCTGTGTCACACCGGAAAATCCCATGCAACACCTTATTTTTCCATGCATCTCCTCCTCCGCGCTCTCATTACATCATTATTTTTGTCGCATCTCAGGTACTGTGTGTAACAATGAAACAACTGTTGATTTCTAAGGACTGAGACTCTTTTAAACCTTTTAAAAATGATATTTCAACTTGTGCTTATTGGATCTTCATCTTTTTTATCTTTTTTTTCAGATAAATATTACCTATTTTTCTAAATCTGAGTGATGTATTTTTGTGGGGTTTTCACTGTGTTACTGTTTGTTTTATTGCACAAATACTTTACACGTTGCCTTCTAAGTTAAGCCTGACTGATCCGTACCAAGCTACTGGTGTGCACAGTATAAGTTGGGCTGTGTTGTGACTTATCCTGACTAGGATTGTGTCCCTATTTGGACAAGGGTGTATACCTTTGCCAACTAGAGACCCCATTTCAGTTGACCAACACCCCCGTGTTATACCAGTTAAGTGGCAGCATCATGTCACAACAAGTTACAATGTATGTCCCTCTATAAAAAACATTTGTACACACTGGATAAGCTACCTATCTTACACCTATGATACCATGATATCAGTAGACCTATCACACTGACCAGTCCATGACAAGGTGTCTTTGCCACATGTTACAGGGTCCCTATCCACAGCAACATAGTCAAGCAACAATCAAGCAGCATTTCAGAAATGTGACATTGATTTCCACAACTCAAATACACAAACTCAACATATGCCAGCAAATAAGCCTAATGTCATGTACCAGGCAATGAAACATATTGTATAATACACTCTTGACAGCCTGGAGTACACAAGCCATAATAGCCACCTAGCTGCTAACAATGCACAATGGAATAATGCAAACATGCAGCTCCTCTAATTGCCATTCTCGAAAACCTTTTAGATGAAAGAGTCTAAACACATGTAGCCTACTCATGTACCAATGGTGATGAGTGAAAGGATTGCAAATACATTGTGGTCCAAGGCATCTGAGTCACTGACCTCCCGAAAACAAAGTAGATCAGTCATCAAAGGGCCTAATATGCTAAGAGCATTTACCCACAATGAACAGCTAGTATATCTTCTGTTTCTAGTCAATGGACCCCTGTCATGTGCATGAAGGTGACATTCAGATTTACCTAATTATGCAATCAGTGGATTATTAGGCCAATGACTGACTGGGTGGCAACATCAGTATCCACACATCAGACATGACTACCGTTCCATCTGTCTGTGAAACACTTCTGAGAGATGAACCACATCTGATGCCACCGTTACAGGTACACACACCATGATGCAAGCCAAGTGTCTGAATACGCATACGATGCCACTCACATGTGTATGTGATCTACTACACCTGCAGCACATTGGTGTCAGTGTCACCAAAAGCTTTCCATACAGCCAGGAATCAGTAAACATAACTGTTTTAGCAACTGAAAGTATGTATATGACCCTTTACAATGTGACAGAACCTCTCAATTTACACATGATGTTGGTGAAAAAATGATGAGCTTTTAACAGTGAACAGCATTTATTTGACTTTTTCTCATGCCTACAACAATATGGCTAAGTAAAATGCTGGGTAGCCACTTACCACCAACTGGAAATGAACATGGTATGAACATTCATTGTCCTGAAACCAATGTATGTGATCCAATAGGAGTGCAGCAATATCCCCATGTTTCCCAACATGTAGGTTGTCCACTCAGAAGAGACATTACAAAGGTCTGTGTACATCCCTCTCTTACAAAGGGGGTTCACCTTGTAACAGGTCGGAATAAGTGAAGCAAGTATGTCATGTGACATGTCAGATGGCCATCACATCCTCACATGATGATGTCACTCATCTGCAACCTTTTGAAAAGTAGGAATGACTTCAAATTGTCTGACTCAATGTTGCACATAGACATAGATCAATGGACCTTGCAATGGACAGAGAGTAAAGACCTGAACAATTTACCATCATGATATTGGGATTATTAATCTGTAAGTGGGAATGAACAACCATCAGGGTATGAAAAGCTGTATCATGGTACACATATGACACTGTCACATGTGCATCATCATATGCTTTTGTACAATGGAGATAACAGATAAGTGATATGTCCCTATAAACATTAGAATGTGCACAACTGTGCCCATTGTTGGGGAATGTACATCAATTTGTTGTCTGGAGATCATTAACCCTCTGCACTTAACATATTGCCAGAGCTAACAATCTGTCACATCAGACACTAACCTGCTAAAGGGCTGAAATGTGTTAGGTGTGCACTTACCCCTTGTGGCTGCTGTGCTGCCGTCAAACTCCCATCCAACTCCGGGTAGACCATAGCCAAAATGCAGGACATTAGGGGGTTCAAGGTCCAGTGGGCACCTCATCCTCGTTGGGAGGACATCTCCAGCTGGGCCTCTGCAGTCTTCCGGGCCAGCATCTCAGGTACTCCCACCTCTTCCTACAGTGGATGCTCCATTGGCTGCGGACCCCCAGGGTCCACACTTTCTTGACAATGACATGCTATATCCACTTCTTCTGATGGGTGTTGACCTGCACGAATTACACAGACAAGAATAGAATGTTATGTCCACATGCACCATTCCAAAACAAGCAGGGTGAAAAACAGGTTAGTGCACATAGCCATACATAGATTGTTGTCAACATCCCCTTCAATGATAGATGAACATCTGCAGTTAGGCCATGTGTGATGTTGGAACAGGCATACGACATACATATCCAGCAACAGGTGTTAGCTTGTTACATATGACCAGACCACATGCATATCTGTAAAGGCAGTAGGTGGGTCATGGAACATAAATCACACACTTCCTACTATGTCTAAGTACTCAAATTCAAAACACATATGCACATACCCATCTACCCACACATATCACCACAACCCTTCAGTCTTCAACACTGCCTGGACATCATCACAAACTTAACTCATCATCCATTGCTTGGGTAAAGGATAGATGGAGAAATATAAATATGTGCACATGGTGCACTTACCTGTTCCTCTGGTGCTCCATAGAGCTGCCCATACAGGGGTAGGACCTCCTCCACCAGCTTATCAAGCTTCTCTGGGGAAAAGGCAGGGACCCTATCACAGGTAGGACGTGGAATGATTGCTCCCAGGGACAGTACGCTGCAGCTCAGGTCATGGAGGTTTTGCTGGCAGCAGTGTAAGGAGTCAAGTGAAGGACGAAGTATGAGATGGTGGTCACGTCTGCTACATAATACGCCATCACTGCCGGCGTGCATCGCCATGGGCGCAAGACCGCCAAAGGCAGCAAGGTGTGCCAATGGCAATGTCCACCACGTTTGCATCTGCCTACCACGTGAATACTTCCGCTGGCGGAGAAAGGTCATTTCCTAATGTCCAGTACAGCAGGTCAGGCAGCTGCCATTTTAAGGCTCATAGCTGATGAGTAAAATTAAATCAAAGTTGTTTCAAATGCTGTGAGACTTATTTATGGCCTTGTGTTCACTGCTGGCTCGAGCAAATGTAGAAAAATGTAGGATTTATGTACAGGTTATAAACTTGATGAGTTAATACTAAAGTAACTTTAGTGGCATAGTCAGCACCCCAATGGCAATAAGAAATATGACATTTGTGTCTTATCAATATGAAAAATGGAAAGAATGTCCTAAGAATGTCCTTATCACAGAAACCTTTAGTGACATCCTTCTCCATTTCTAAATCATGATTGAGGAAAGGGAATGTGATTGCAGTAAGAAGCTATTATTTGCCTAGGTATGTACTGTGTACAGTGTTTCTACAATTTCATGTGACATGTTGGAGCATTATGTGTGACATATGTATTTTAACAATTACAATGTATAGAAAGAGTGGAACACATACATCTTAGTTTTATCACACAGTTACCCTGGCATGAAAAGAGTGAGAGAACCTCCAGTGTACCGACCAGTAGCAGACCTGCAGACATTGGAGAATCGACATGCCATCAAAATCTACCACCTGGATAGGCATACAATTATGGATCTGTCATCAGTTGGAGCCAGATCTGACGCCTGCCATTTGTAATCCCTATGGCATACCATGCACTGTAAAAGTCATGTCAGTGCTGCACTTCCTGGCCACATGCTCCTTTCAAAATACTGTGGCCCTAACAGTAGGGATGTTTCAGCCTATGTTTAGTCTTGTCTTGAAGGCTGTACTGCCTGCATTGTTGAAACACCTGGACAGCTACATCAGAGTCCCACAGCGTGAAGATTTGGCCCATGTGAAGGCTGATGTTTAAGCTTTGGCACCCCTCCCACATGTGGTGGGTGCCATTGATGGCACCCAGGTAGCCTTGGTCCCCCAGAAGCCAATCAACAGGTCTATAGGAACAGAAAAAAAAACGTCCACTCCATCAATGTCCAAGTAGTCTGCTTGGCTAACCTCCACATTTCACATGTTTGTGCATGGTACCCGGGGTCAGTCCACAATGCCTTCATCATGTGGAACAGCAATATCCCACTGCTGATGACACAACAGTATACAGAAAGGGCCTGGTTGGATAGTAATTCATATATGTGATGTGTGTCTGAAACTTTTATCTGCTACCAAATGTGTGGATACCCAAGATTTAAGTTTGCCTCTTTACAACTTTTTCTTACAGGGGACTCTGGCTAGCCGATCCGTCCTTGGTTGTTGAAACCTGTGAGGTATCCTACCTCTCAAGGGGAAGTCTGCTTCAATGAGGTCCATGGAAGGACAATGTGTCGTGGAGTGGACTTTTGGGCTCCTGAAGGCAAGAATCCGCTGCATTGATAAGTCTGGCGGAGCCCTCCTCAATTCACTCACCACAGTATGTCAAATTATTGTTGCCTGCTGCATGCTCCACAAACTCGCCCTGAGATATCAAATCTCATTCATACTCGATGAAGGGAAGCCAGCAGTTGCAGCGGATGAGAATGCAGATGTGCTAAGTGAGCATGACTATGAGGAGGATAAAGCTGGAGACATCCGGGAAGATCTCATCAATCAGTACTTCACCTGACTGTAGGTATGTCATGTCCTGTAATATAACTAACTTAGTGGAGTATTCGGGAGATAGGTATGATTGATAAGTATCTTAGTATGACCATCAGACAGGTCATAGGTAGCTTCAAAGCACATTACTCAGATGTGCATGCGGAATACAACATTGAGTAGCGTGCAGCTTTTTGAACGCCATAGTTTACGTTCATCACAATGCACAATCAGAGTTACCATTGTATATAGGACATAGCTGTATGATGTTTTACAACGAATTCCTGCTTATACCTTATGCATTACATTTTAATTTTGAAGAATTCTTCAGAAGGTCATCCTCATTTGGCAATATCTGACAATGTCAAAGGCAGCTGGGATTTGCAGACTGCCATGTGAAGCGAAAATGGATTTAATCAGGTACTGTCAGGCATGAGATTTGTGGTCTATGAGTTGTATGCCCAAACTCTCAGGACAGTGGGATGGTAGTGTCCTATTCCACATTGTAGACCTGTTTGCCATGGTAGGTGTGCCCAATGGTGCCATGTGTGTGGTTGTGTGTCTCTGGCACACGTCATCCTGTGCAAGCCATACCCTCTACCATCTTAATGGCTTGATTTTTGTAATACCTTATTTGTATGTAGTTATCACTGTGTTTCCTCATCTCAAGCCACTGTGCCAGTGTATCAAGACTGACATAAGTGAGTAGCATGCCTACTGGTACCTGACCATGGTAACTGGGAGGTTCCATGGCTGGGGGTATTTGTACAGACCTGTGTCTGTATTATGAAGTATGGTTATTGGGGAGGTATGGTGTGGGTATTTGATAAGGCTTTAGCTAATGATACAGTGAACCAATCTGTTTGCCCATTCGGATAGAGAAAGACTGACATTACTCTTACTTCTGTAGTCTATGGGGTGCTAGTTATCACACCTATGCTGAGTCATTAAAGTGAGCAGCAATACCTTACTGTGTCATAATTTGCCTTTTCCCAACCTACATGTAGGAAAGTGACATGAAAGTGATAGTAAGTTTGTCCATTAGTATCATCAAATGCAAAATGTACCCTGATTAAACAGTACATGCGAGATGGGACTTCTTACAGGTTGCTACATTTGTGCATATATTTTATGTGCAAGAGGTATTGCAGTTAACAGTTACATAACTGAAAAATGACTCTCACACATGATCTGTGGTTTAGTAGTGTTTAATAAGGAGTGCACATTCATATATGGGAACTGGATCACATCAATGGTCTGATTATGACTTTGGCAGAGGGGATCACTCTGTCATAAAACTGATGGATATCCTGTCCTCCGCCACGCTCATAATCAGGACCCAAATGCTTATTAACTGTGAAGGGTTCAGTCATGGTGGATGAGATCATCAGGGTAGCTGCAACATTTGGATTCTCAAGTCCAGTGTTTTTGTACAGCTGGAAAATGAAGATTGGTTGTAGGACAGTCAACAGGGTCTATCAGTGACAAACAAAGGGAAACAATCAGTAGAGGCAGTAGTTGAAGTCTTGACACGTGCTCCTCCTGGATGTTTAGGTGGACGCCAACATTTGCAGGGGGTTTGTCAGGCACAGAGGCAGGAGTGTCTGAGGCATGTCCTTCCCCTGGGAGGGCCTCCATTCCACTGGCTGCCACAGATGTTGAAGGGGAAGATGTCAGATTGCTAGTGGAAGGGGCAAGTTGTTGTGGACATAACCTACTCACCCCTGCAATGGCAGCCAAATGGGCATATTGGGCCTCCCACTGCTGCATCACTTGCTGGTGATTGCCCATCTGCAGCTGCTTGATCTCCCCCATCATTGTAAGTACCCGGCCCATCACACATTGGGATTGTTGGTAAGCTCCCAAGACTTGGAGATAGTGTCCTGGCCAGTTGTATCCCTAAGAGCCTCCCTCCTCGGGCTCACATCATCCCTCCCATGTACCCGATCCCCATGTGCCTTTGCCCATGGTACTGTTTACCCAATCCCACTGGTGCCAGGTCCATCATTGCTGGGTTTGCTACTTGTGACTCAGGTACCTGTGCTGTGGGGCACATGATGGTTGACACTGCCCTTGGAATACAGGATTCGGGCAAAAGTTTGCCTGAGATGTTGTTGCAATGGGGCTGGGTGTCGATGTAGGGAGGGTGAGACTGACAGTAGTTGACTGAACAGGTGTCCCAGATGGGCCAGAGTGGTCCTCAATATCCACACATCTAATAGTGATTTCCTCACAGAGGGCTTCATCGAGAGGGGAATTGGCTTTCTCTGGTGTCCTTTCCATTGTCACTATGGCTAGGTTACCTGTAGGAAGAGTGGAACACACAATCACTATAAATTATGCAACAAGTGACATCAAACTTTGACCAGTAGACATACTTTGTGAAATGCACCCAAAGCCTTTATTTGATCCCCTAATATGACATTGGCACCTGCTTCCAAATCTGGGTTTAAGCTATATGAAAACAGAGGTTTCCTATATCATACACCTTGCTGCAAGATATTGGAGTATCTTGGTGATTGGATGTCTGTTCATAGACTCACATCTTGTCTGCTAAATACATTTATATTTTAAAGTTGTCTCCAAGTTAGGTGAATGGCATCATTGAGTCAATTAACAGCTGCACAATGTACAATAGAAATACAGCTGGCCAACATAATAGAAGTAAGCATTATACCTGGGCCTCTGTATGGGTGTACTCCAAGTACATCCAGCTTCCTATATGTGTGTGTCCCCCAGGTGAGTACTTACATTGTTTGAATGGAGGTTGAAGGGCCAGTTTAGCAGGGAACGCAGCTGTAGCTATTGGATGGTATTAACTGTCAGATGACCATAGCATTGCTGTCAGTGCCATAGACCATACACTTGTGGAACATTCAGGTGTATTGAATTGTTTGTTAGTTTAACAGGCAAGGCAATTTTATTTGTAGTACACTGTTGTGGTTTTTTTTATGGTGTAACAGTGCCTGCTGGGAGTTGTAGTGCTATCAGTCCCTGTACTACCCATGCCATACACAGACACTGTGGCTCCAGGTAAACTTAGTTGACATGTGGGATGGCAGAGAAGGGTATTTGGACAGTTGGGCACAGGGATGGTAAGTGGTTTGGCAGTTCAGATATCAAAAGATGATCAGTGATCATGCAAGACAGAACTTTAGGGTGACATGTTCAGTGTTGTGACTTACCCGACTCCATTCCCCAGGTATCCCTGTCAAGCCCTCAGGGTGCAGGTAGTCCAAGACCTTCTCCTCCCATGATGTGAACTGTGGGGGAGGAGGTTGGGACCCACCTCCAGTCTTGCTGACAGCCAGCTGGTGCCTGTTGGCCATGGAGCACACTTTCCCCCTGAGGTTGTTCCACCTCTTCCTGATGTCCTCCCTTATGTGTGGATAGTTGCCTACATAATTGTCCCTGTCGACTATCCTTTGCCACATCTCCATTTTTCTGGCAATGGATATTTGCTGGTGTGGTTCTACTCTGATGATTTCGCTCACCATGCCCCTCAATTCATCATCTGTGAAACAGGGATGTTTTTGTATGGACATGGTAGTGGTGGATGGGATGGTAAGGATCTAAAAAATAAGGGAATTTAAATTGGTGATGAAGTGTGGGTGCTGTGATGTGAGTGGATGACCAGTGGTGTCTAATAATTGGGGTACTTATTGTTGTGTTGTGTGTTGTGCATGTGTTTGATGTGTGCAATGTGAAGTGTGTAGAGGTGCCTAATCTATGGATACTGATATTTGAGTGTGGCCTTTTTTGAGCAGTGTATGGCATTCTGCTTGCAAAGGATTGTGAGGTGTGAGGCGTGAAGTGGTGTGTTTTAAAGTGCAGTGTGTAGGTGTGTCAGATGTGTGGTTGTGTGTCAGATGTGATTTTTTCAAATTATCCAATGTGGTGTTGTATTACTGTGGTGACCACTGAGGGCCAAGGTTCTCACCACCATTGGTATACTGCCATGGAAGAACCGCTATCAGGATCTGTGGGTCGTAATAGCTTCTGTGATTTTTTGGCAGACTGGCTGTCCTGGTGATGTTGGGATTCTGGCTGTCTTTTGGCGGCTTGGCTGTGTCACTCGTAATATGGCACTTCCAATATGGAGGTCTGTTTGTGGCCAGCTCCGCAACAGTCTTATCGTCAGACCACCCAACTCGTAACCAGCCTTGAGGTGGCAGTCAGGACCACCTCTGCTGTGGTGTTCTGACCACCACATTATGACCCTGGCAGTCAGACTGCACAGACAGTGAGTATTGCAAGGATGCAGCTGCACGCTGCAGTGGCAGCATTGCCACCAGATCCAGATCGATTACGAGCCAGCAACAATGCTGCCATCACTTTCCTGCTGGGCAGAAACCGTAGTTTCCATATGTCAGCCCAGCAGGAAAGTCGTAATGGGCACGGCGGGGAGGTAGCCAGAATGACGGCAACCTCCCCATCAGAAGTTCCGCGTACAGCTTATTCCATCTGCCGAACTCAGAATGAGGCCTTATGACATCCCCCTGACACTCATAGTCCTAAAAAATACCCTTTAAAGAGGACTTACCTGTTCCTATGAACAACAGCATCTTATTGCAACTTGGATCCCGGAAAATAGACTAAAAATTACCCAAATAGACCATAAAATAGAGGGTAGCTGTAAAAAATGCCCACTTATAAAACTAAAAAAAGACTAGCTACCCCTAGAAGTGAATGAGAAAAATAGGTTAAAATATTGAATTAAAGTTTTCAAAACTGTAAAAACATATTAAACATGGAAAACATGAAAGCATGTCAAAAGATGCTGTATAAATAAATAACAGTATAACAAATATACAATTATGAAATGTATAGTGTCAAAATGTATATTTAAATTATGTTAGGACTATTTATATTAAAAAAAAAATATATGTTATTAAATGTTAAACAATAGAAAGAAAACCTGAATATATACAACCTATAATACTATTTGAATACGTTTCACATTGTTGATCCAATAACTAGAATGTAATAACATTTTCCAAAGTATAAATGTTTTACAGCTACAAATACATATTTCATAAAATGCAAAAATAAAAATCAAATACACTTTGAAAAAACTTAGAATTAACAAATATGTTGCATATTTTATTCTATGAAAATATAGAACAATATTGTTATTTATTATGAATATACAACCAATTACTTTTTCAATTATCTTTCTAAATACCATCAATACTAATACAATTACATAAACTACTCCTATGTCATGCAAATACATTATAACAAAGCAATTTAAAAATACAATGGTTAAACTCAATATTGACACTCCACACTAATGGAGTGATCTTTACTATTCCCACTCCAATCTGAACCATTTTAAGGAAGGTGTTGGTTACAAAAGGAGTGGCATTTACTATTCCCCTACAATCTAAACCAATATGTGGAAGGGTGACATTTGTTATTCCCACTCCAATCTAAACCAGTTTGTGGAAGGTGACGGACATTTAAGGGACAACATTTGCTATTTCCATACCAATATACACCATTTTCACGAAGGTGTTGGTCACTAGATGGGTAACATTTACTATTCCCACTTCAATCTAAACCAATTTGGGAAAGGTGTTAAAGACAAAAGGGATGGCTTTTGCTGTTCCCACGTCAATCCAAACCAATATGGAGAAGTTGTTGAGCACTAATGGAGAGACTTTTCCATTTCCCACTCCGATCTAAACCAGTTTATGGAAGGTGTTGGATAATAAAAAGGGGTAACATTTACTATTCCCACTAAAATCTAAACCAATTTTTGGAAGGTGGTGGACACTAAAGCGGTAACATTTACTATTCCCACTCCAATCTAAACCAACTTGGGGAAGCTGTTGTACACAAAATGGGCAACAGTTACTATTTCCAGTCCAATCTGAACCATTTTGTTGAAGGTATTGGTCATTAAAGTTGTGACATGCCCCTCCATTCTAAACCAATTTGTGGAAGGTGCGGGACAATTAAGTTGCAGCTTTTACTATTCCAACACCAATCCAAACCAATTTCGGGAAGATGTTGTACACTAAATAGGTTGGCCCTACAATTCCCACTCTCATCTAAACCATTTTAAGCAGGGTGTTGGACACTCAAAATGCTACATATACAATCAACACTCCATACTCACACTTACATTTAGATGTATGAAATAAAATACATATGACTCAGAAGACACAATAACCCAAATTAAAAACCTAATTATTAAACTTTAATATATAAAAAATGTTAATGATTATTCATTGATAATATAGTGGTGTTATTACTTATTAATATTCCTAAACTTTGAAACATATTGTAAGACATTATAATCCAAATTTTAAAATCAATGAATTAAACAAACATGAAACTATTTTTTAAATTATATATTAAAACCATTTATATTATATTAAAATTCATATTTTTTAATATATTCCCAACAACAGAACTCATTTCCTTTATAGAAATAATAAAAATTGCATTATTAGGATTTTGTTTAATACATCTAAAATAAACCCACAACATATAAGAATAAAAATACATCTTAATTTATATTGCATTACAAATATAACAGTTATTCTGTTTTCATAATTTAATTATACCATTTTTTTAGGAAATTTAAAAACTAAAGTTGGAAAACATTCCAGTAATTAGAAAATGATATTGCAATATCATTTTCAACATTTAAAAGTCCACACAAATAGTTTAAACTTCCAATAAAGATTAAAAAAAACTTTTAAAAAAATGAATAACACTAAATTTACAATTTACACATATTCCATCCCCTTGCCATACCAAATTGCCAAATTAGCTAATTAGCTAATAACTATTAGTTCGGCATGGCGAGGGTAGAGAATAGGTGCAATAGACCAACGCTCCTTTTGATGAATGTGTGACTACAAAGTGTGCTGTTCCTCTCCTGGACCAGGAAACAAGAGTTTCCCCAATTTAGGGTGGCATAGAAACATTAAACTTTCCTAAGGTAGGATTTATGCATGTGGTTCCCTGCACAATGGATTGTAGTGTGGAACTAGATAATTAGGGTTGGTAGGGATGCTTGACCCTGATAAATCTCGAAGAACCTTAGTAGCTTGTTAAAATGGGCAGAAACATGTTGGCTTTAACAGGTGATTCAAAACATAATTGTCGTGATATCACATCCTGTTGATTTTAACAATACCTGTGTTCCCCACTAGTAAAGCATGACACTATTAGGTGTGTGAGGCTTCTTCTTCCATAAATGGAAATGACCCAAGTGTGGCCATGTGAAAGTAGGAACTAACTTCGATTGTTGAATTTCTTTATGAGGGAACCATAAGAAGGTTTCCCCATTTGGAGCAGTAATAGTTTTTATGGAATACATCAATTTTTTTCCACACAAAACCGACCAGCTTTTGAAAAGCGAATAGCTGTGTTTTTTGGGGCCTAGCTCAGCTGGCACCTAGGGAAACCTAGCAAGCCTGTACATTTTTGATGACTAGACACATAAAGGAATACAGGACTTGCATGGATCCCATGAGGTTTTTACTCCCACAATGCCCTGTAAACCTCAAACTTTGCCTGAAGTCACACATTTTCCTTACATTTCTGCGATGGAAATTTCCAGAATCCACAGAAATCAAAAAAATTCCTACCACCCAGTATTGTCCCACTTGTGCTGATAAAAATGCTAACCAGTGAAAAAAACAGATCACACCAAGGACAATGGGAACTCTTGCATGGGGACTCCTAGTGACCTCAACTGGATCCGCTTCTGTTGCTAACACTAGGTCCAACTGCACAAGTGGTGTAGCATTTTTATCGGCAATGTCGGGTGGTAGGAAGTTTGTGGATTCCAGAAGTTTCTATCACAGAAATGCGAGGAAAATATGTGTTTTTTTAGTTAATGTTTGAGGTTTGCAGGGCATTGTGGGTACAAAAATGGTGTGGGATGCATGCAAAGCACACCACCCTGGACTCTCTCCGATATCTAGTTTTTCAGAACTGTCTGGTTCTGCTAGGCTTTTCCAGGTGGCAGTCCACCCAAGCCCAAAAGGTGCAGCTGTCCACCATTGCAAGTGGGATGATACTGGGAGTTATTTGAACTCTCCTGGCCCATTTCTAAAAATAACAACCAAAAGAATCAACTATTCCTGCTTGCCAATGGGGTGAGATGCTTTAGTCTGCAAGAGAGCAGAAAGTCTGTTTCCACATTTTTTAGGGGGTGAGGACATGGCCATGCCCATGTTGGGCAGCCCCCCCACTCCTACAAATAACATATCAAAAAATTAATCCCTTGCTTCTATAGGGCTTTCTGCCCCCCCCAGGGGGGGGGGGCAGAAAGACTGTTTCCTTTTAAGGGGAGTAGGGGCATGGCAACGTCCATGCTGGGCAGCTCCCACCCCTACAAATAAAAACACATAAATTAATCCCTGGTGTCTATTGGGCTTCCTGCCTCCCTTGGGAGGCACATTGGGGTAGTTGCCTTGATTTGCCCCCCCCCCCCAGGGCTGTTTTTGTTTTTGTGGGTTCAAGCGTGGCCATGCCCAGGCTGGGCAGCTCCCACCCCTACAAAAAACAATCAAAACGTAACCCATGGTGTCTATTGGGCTTTCTGCCACCCCGGGGGTGGGAACAGATGGGGGCATTGGTCCACAACCACCCTCCCGGGGGGGTAATAGACTTTCCCTTTTTTTAGCATGGTGCATGGTCATGCACATGCTGGGCAGCCCCCACCTCTACAAATCAAGCAACAAAAATGAACTATTGTTGGCTAGTGGGCCTCCTGCCCCTCACGGGGGTAGGTTGGGCAATTGTCACCATCTGTCCCCCAGATAGGAAGAAGGACAGATCCTCTTTTTTGGGGGGTAGGAGAATACCCACGCCCATGCTGGACAGCCCGCACTCCTACAAATAAAAAAACATGGTGTCCAGTATTTTTCTTCCCCCCTTGTGGGCAGATCAGCCTACAAATATGGCCAATCTGCCCAGGGGCACAGGACATGACCATAATAATGCTCCCATAGGGGGAGTGACCCTTGCCCAAGGCTCCACTCCCTGACTTGTGTTATAAAAAACTTTCCTGGTGTCTAGGGTTTTTCTGCCCTCTGTGCGGGCGGATTGGCATAAATATATGGCTGATCTGCCTGCTGGGGGGCAGAAAATGGCCAAAATAATGCCACCATGAGAGGGAGTTACTCTTGACTTGTGTTATAAACAAAGAGTATGGAGGATCTGCCTGCTGGGGGGGTGTAGAAAATAAAATGGCCAAAATAATGGGGTGAAACCATTGCCCAAGGGTTTGCTCGTTTACTCATATTTATGAAAATCTCCAGGAGTCTAGAAGTTTTCTACCCCCCCGGGACAGATCAGCATAAAAATAAAGCCAATCTGCTCCTGGGCGGGGACAGAAAATGGCCAAAATATATCCCCAATAACATGGAGTGGCGCTTGCCAAAGGGGCCACTTCAGCCAAATAAAATAAATCCCTTGTGTCTGGTGGAGTGAGTCCCTGCTTGGGGATTGCCCTCTTTAAGTGATTCCCAAGCAGGGATCCACTAGGGAAAGCGTGCCTTTGGAAAGGAGAGGTTCTCCCCTTTCCCCCGATAGTACTCACATCTGAATCGGTGCATGGTCGGGGCTGAGATAGCCCCCTGAGCACTGATGCAGTGAAAGTTAAATAAGCCGATCAGCTCATTTCACTTTCATTTTAATTGAAATGACATCAGCAAACCATGAGTGTCGATTGTCATTTCAATGAAAAGACAAAAAAGTCTTGAGAGCTGTGGAACCTCTTCCCCAGCTCCTGCTCCTGCACCTATTTTCAGTTACAGGAAATCCCTCTGGTTACCACACAGGAGGGAGTTCCTGCCTTGTGTGCCAGGATGGCTCAGAGCTGTCCTGTCCACACGAGCACTGTGTCTGTGGGTGGCTTCAAGCTGTCCTGGTGACACAAGTAGCACACACGTGGCTAATAACTTTTTCTGCACCAAAAAAACTATGTAGACTTTGGACATAACTTTGGTTTTCCTTTCATTGACAGAGAGGTTGTGAACTGCAGCACAAGATGTTGATTTGTCTCTGTAAGCCTATTGGGCCAGGGACACTAATACCAGGTCATCATCAAGTTTGATATTTATTTCTTCACTTAATTTACAGTTGAGTATTGACTTTTTTAATTGAAGATGAAGAATCAGATAAATATGAAGAGAATAATTATGTGGCTGATATACAGCCTTGCTTTAAACCATTATTCATCTTAATTTTATCAGAGTACTCATTTCCTGAACCCAGTAGTAAGTTTAGCCAACTGATTCAGCAACTCAACTACTATACCGAGTTTAATCAACTGATGCCATAAAGTGGCTCTATCTACAGAATCAACTGTGCTGCTAAATTCTACATGTGTCATATAGACCTTCATTTTATGGTGGCAATCATATTTCTCACTTACCATAATGAAGCCACAATATTATCTATCATGAAGCAACATTCACAAAAGCTAGATTGTTCAAAAGCAGAAGCTGAGACAAATTGACCCAAGCTGTAAGTTGCTTTAGTACACATTTTGCAAAGACCCTCCTACTCATACCAAAATAGTAATCACTTGATAATTTTGAATGAATTACGATCACCTTTCTTATAAAGGGTGATATTGTTACTAAACATTCAGGATTGAGGATCAAAGCAATTCCCAGCAAATACCTAAAAAAATGCTTTCAGTATTTCAGTCTACAGAGGATTTACTTTATGATTCTAGCTAGTATGCGATCAGGTCCTTGTGCTTATTAAGCTTGAGGATTGGGTTAATAATCTCGTTTTAGCAAACTCTATTTGAGAAGATGGAAAGTCAATCTCATGTCAGGGGAACTAAAATTAGTTGGAGCATATAACCCGTCAAAATAGGCATGCTAATTCATTTCATGTATAGGGATAGGTTTTTGGTACAAAAAAAACAGTAAAAAAACAAAATTTACGAATAAGTCACTGTGGATAGCAATGAAAAACAGAACATGGCCACCTTATTATTTTTAAGTTGTTCCCTTTGTAATGTGGTGTATTTGTTAACCCTGCATGGCATTGATTTATTTTTTTCAATTGATTAAGAAATTACAAATCTAACAGAATAAGATTCTCCGTAAAGAACTTAATACAGTAATATTTATACAAGAGGGGACAAAATTTAAACTTTGTTGTAAAAGCAATTATATATCATCACCTAGATTTTCCTGGCAAATATATATGATATTTGAGCAACATACTAAATCACAAATTCACCCACTCTAGGCCTGCCACCATCTCCAAACTACCTGTGTGACATCCTTGACCACCTTAGTCGTAAGCACAAAATAATGATATCCTTTCAACCTCCATGATCACCATACTTTACTGTGTTCAAAAATAAAAAAATACTGTCAGCACTAAGGAGGAATAAGAAGGGGTTAAAGGAGGGTCACAAGGGGTTAAGGAGGACTTTTACCCACCGACAAAAGAATAACTCATTACTATTTACAAACTGCCTTCTATAGTTACAACAACAAAAAAGGACACAGAGCACTAGTAAATTTCTCCAACTCAGAGCTGGAGTGAGTTCAGGGCCACACATAGCCAACCACATGTAAAGTATCATTTGAATCTATTGAAGAAGAAGAATGACCATTGCAAATTACAGAGCAGTGACCAACCGCATGGCCTTTCATTAAAAAGAAGGTCTATAGAATACATAACCCTTGTTTAGCCAACCTTTCATCGAAGTAATTGGTGGGCAACAGAAGAATAGGTAATTATCAACATCAAAATCCTTAATTAACCAGGTTACTTGTAAACAAATAAAGTCATCATAATTGTTAATACAAATGTTTTTTCGAGCCAAGAAATCATTGTAATGAGCAAAATTCCAGCGACATAGCTTCCATGTATTATTATAAGGAACAACTATTTGTAAACACGCTTGGAAGACAGGATCAAGTCCTGTCCTCTACTACACCATCAATATATGTTACCTTGATATCCCCCTCTCTGACTTTTCTAAAGCTGTTCTGATGGTTGAGTGTGTCATTTGCAGCTCGTGACTTTAACTCCAACGTACAGCGTACTGGGATGTATGGCTAAGGTGATTAAGTGTAATTAAAGTGTAATTTCCAGGAACTGGCGAAACATTTATACCCATTTTTATAAAAAGACAAACTATGTTTCAATAACTCTGGCTCTGAGTGGGCGTGCACATTGGAATCTTGAAATTCCTGCCTAGCCTTAACATAACAATTTGGTTCAACTAGGTCAATATACTTTGTGGGGATAAGCTTAAGATCATAAATATTAAAACATATTTTCATAATAGCCTGATGATTAAGGAAAGATGCTCATTTGGTGTAAGAAAAAGCTCAGTAAATGTTAAAGAACAAGTATGAGTACATGAGTTCAATGATTTATTAGAATTGATAAAGTCACTTTATCTCACCCCTGGTTCTTTCATCCCAGTTCTAGAGAGGAAAATGTTAGCATTTGGAACTACGTTAGACATGTACTTCCATGATAATGTAATTTCAAAGGGATACTTAAACAGCCATTCCCACTAGTGTTATCAATAAGTGAGGGCACATTATATTCTTATATCTGATACTGTCAATATTCCTTTATTTGAGAGGGGTTATGAACAAGGATGAACTCTGTATTAAAACTCTTCAAGTTGAGTGGGATTGTTGAGTTGGGAGAAAACATAGGCTTAATTTTTCCTGGAGGGTTCTTTTTTGTTCTATTTAATTTACAACATCTGTTCTTATTTGCTTCTATACCACCTGCTGCAGAAATAGTGTTTTCATTTTCCTAGTTTCTCACAATTATATTTTTCCCTGTCTCATCATGAAATATTGAGTCTAATTTCTCATTCCCAACTCAGGCTTACTCATCTCAGCAGGGAGCGATTTATTCACTTTGGAACCAGTGTTCTTCCTTATCTTCCTTATCAGTCACACTGTTATTGAAGATCTCAATTAACAATGATTCATGAACGAGAGATGGAACTTATGATCAACAAGAGGATGGTAGATCCTCTGCTGCTTTCTGCTTGATGTCAGACAAAACTAGGGCACCCCTGTTGAACTAGGTGAGTAGAAGATCAATAGTGTTGCTCTGCACTTGTACCTGTGAGTTTCTTGTTAATTATCTCACTATTAATGTAAGGGCTTTAAAAAGTGCTGTTTTGTGTATTAGTAAATTGCATTATGAAGATAGCACAGAATGAATTGAAGGCATCATGTTGGATATAAATGAGTTAATCATTTATGGTTGTGGCAAAGTGTTTCAATACTGTGTAAATGAGTCCCTATATCCCAAGCATGCTTCATTAGCAGCTGTTCTTTGGCAAGCACATCTTCCAGTGAGAAATACATTTTCTCTTATTTTACCTCAGTCAATGAAAAATCATTAATGTCATTTATATTATTAAAAAAAAGATATGACTCCTCCATTAATTTTCTTATTCAAAGGTATAGATTTAGCTAAACAATCATCTAATAATTCCTCTTCACCCAAGACTTTTCTTACCAGATATTATGACCTTACATCATAACCAGGCACACTTTCTCCTACTAAGTCAGATGAAACATGATCGTTGAAAAGTGAATTATTGGTAATGGCAGGTAAGTACCTACACTTAGCAATAGGCCACAAAGCCCCACTAGGTCCAGTCAAGGTCTCAGTAAACGAATCCTTGCTCAACCCTTGGAAGCTTGGCCATGATCAGTTCGGCTTAACTTAGGAAACAGGTGTGTAAATCATGTAATATGAACAAAACAATAAATAAAACACAATAACAATCCTACACCAATTTATAAAAATGGATTATGTATATATTTTAAAAATGACACTGAATCGACAAACATCTAATGCAGGGAATCAGAGCTATGAACTTTTAAAGATTAAAGGCCTCATTACGAGTTTGGCGGTCGGACCACCAGACCGCCATAGTGACTGACGCCAAAAGACTGCCATGTTGGCTGTCATACAGACTGCCATATTACGAGTTACATAGGCAGGACCGACAAACCCCAGGCCAAAAATTTACACTGCCAGCACATCGGAGGGTGGGAAATAGGAAACCTGACCACCAGCCCGACCAACAGCAGCGACAGCCCGACAACCAACTCCCGAACCTATTACAAGTACTAAATTGCATTGGCGGTCATGCTGTGGTGGTCCAATCGTGTATTGAACCACAGTGATAGTGGCCACCACAGTAATTCACAGAACCACATTGGATCATTTAAAAAGGTCAAACCCCTTCACACACCATAGTCCTTTGCAACTCCCACGCAAAATACACCATGAAGAGTGCCCACAAAAACAAAATTAGGAACTTAATTGGCACCCCTCCATTTCTCACTGAGCAAATATCCGACACCCTCTACACACCCACATCACACCCATTTGCACCCCTCCAATCCATTTACCACCGCTTACCTTCTCATTTCCCAGCACCAATCTTTATCATTGATTATTTCATTTCACCACCATGTCACTGAAGATGAGTTTAGAGTCATGGTGGATGAAATCATTACAGTACAGCCACATCTAGTTGGAGCCCAAGTCCAGCACACTACTATTGCACAGAAAATGGAAATGTGGTAAAGGATAGTCGACAGAGTGAATTCTGTAGGTCCCACTCCACGCACAAGCGACAACATCAGGAAGCGGTGGAATGACCTGAGGGGAAGGTACATCCAGGTACTAGCTGCATGTCCAGAAGATTAGCGGTGGGCCCCTATCTCCTCCCTTACAACTAACCTCATGGGAGGAGAAGGTCTTGGCCATCCTGCATCCGAAGGGCTTGACAGAAATACCTGGGGGTGTGGAGTTGAGTAAGTCATAACAAGAAAAATGGCACTAAAATGTATTGCCATGGATGCTCACTGATAACCTTTTTGCACCCTCACTGTCGCACAACTTATCAGTCCAGTGACCACTTATCCACAGATCCCTGTCTGGTCAATTAAAATATGATTTAGACCCACCTGTGGGACCTACATCTCTCTATAGTAAGTGTAGTCGAGAGATTGAAAGCACTACAAATCCCAGCACGCACTTTCCCAACATTAATAAAACCAGAACATTGTAGCATACTCAAAATTGACATTTATTACAAACTCCACATTGGCGTGTGCCCACCTGAGAGGATGGCATCTGTATAGGCTAAGGGTAGGACAGGCACTGACAACAATGCTAAGGCCAGCAGGCCCTGCTACTCTCACAATACTCAGCCACAACACTGTCCTCTGTCACTATGACCCTTCTCCCTCTACTCAAGCAGTAAACTGTACTCACATGACGAGAAGAAGCAGTAAACTGTAATCACATGACGGGATGACCAATCTATATTGTGTGCATATCTTGATGTAACATGACTGTATTACCAAGGAGGGCCTGTCCCTGTAACTTCAAGAGCCAGGCCAGTGTCTATATTACAATATGCACCTGCCTGTGAACTCACAGATGAAGTTACCCACCTGGGAGGGACCAAGATATAGATCATGGTATACTCTGTGATGTGGCTAACCACCTAGATCCATCTTGAGCAGCTATGCCTGGATGACAAAAAAGTGGAAAGGATGGACAGCTCACGCTGTGTGCCAAAGAACATCAAAGACAGATAAAAGACACAAAATTGCATCTGATGAATTGTATTGACAGCAGACATATTTCCAAAGCACCGACCACATGATGAAAATTATCACATATACAACAAGGTTCTGAATCTGCCTGCATGACAGTCAACCAGGTCTTAAAATGACTTAAACCACATCCTGCCCAGCCACTGTTTTCACTGCACTGCTGGCAAGATATAAATATTTGACCATCCCCACAAATATCAATAAATTCAGACATCCTGAAGTTAGTTGACTGAAATGGAATTGGTATGTTAGCCAAATGTCAGGTCGACACAGTTGATAACATGCATGCCTGTCACATAAGTCAAATTGGCAAATCCAATGACAACATGGCCTTAGTCAATTGTCACTGTTAACAATTGGAGGTAGATGTCACAATACAACCTTTAACGTTTTGGTTCTCCCATCGACAGGTCTACCTGCAACTTGGAACACAGAGAACACTCAAGAGACTGCCACTGCCCCCATGGATGAAGCACTTTGTGAGGGTAACACTCCTGGACATGTGGACATTGAGGACTGTTCTGGCTCATCCGGGAAACCTTGTCAGATGACACCTGTCAGCGTCACCGTAACCACATTGACTCCTCCCAGCCCGGTTGCGTCAACATCTCAGGCAGCCATTTTCCCCCAAGGACAATGACAACAATCTTGTGCTCCCAGTCCAGGATCCTGAGTCACATCACTATACCACCGACAATGATGGTCCTGGAACAAGTAGCAGGAGGCAAGCTGCGCCAAGGGCACAGGCACATGGAAGTAGGGTGCGTGGGAGGGATGGTGTGGGCCAGAGGTATGTGGCTGCTGGGGATGGTTTTGGCCAGGACACCATTACCCAAGTCTTGGGAGCATACAAACAATCCCAAGATGTGATGGGCCAGGTACTTGGTGAACTTAGAGAGATCAAGGAGCTACAGAGGGACTTTCATTGGGAAATCCCTGAACAGTGGGAGGCTCACAACACCAACGTGGCCTCCCTAACAGGGGTGCTGAGAGACAGCAATACCACCCTGAGCAGGGATAGTCAGCACACCAGACCCCTTCCATTAGCCAGTCAATTCCAGCCCCTACTATATCCATGGCAGCCACTGGAAGGGAGACCCTGACAGGGGAAGGACTTGCCTCAGACACACCAGCCTCTGTAGTTGAAGAACCCCTGCAATTGGGGACATCCACCCAAACATCCAGGAGGTGTGAATAGCAAGACACAAGTGAGCCCTTTGCTTTGTGTGACACTGATTCACTCTGTTGACTGTTCTCCAACCACTTAGCATTTTCCATGCTAGTAGGACACTGGACATTTGACTCCAAATGTTGTAACATCTTCTCTAATGGTTACATCCACCATGACTGATTCCTTACCTGTCAATTTATTTTTTGGAGTACAACCTGAATATCCTGTGCATGTGTACATAAGCACACTTAACACTAAAACAAGGCCCACTACTAATTTTTCTTCAATTTGATATGTTGAATGTGAAATCCATGTGATGCAAAGAATGAATACATTAGCTGGGAATGGATGGAGGGAAATGTCACAGGTAGTGGCATACCGAGGATTTCTACCAACACAATGATACAAGCGACTAGTCACACAAACAGTTCATTGCACTGTACAACACACAGGGTGCCGAATAGTCTGGACTGTCCTAGCCAAGACTGGCTGAACTATGTTGAATCAGGCCAGATATCTCAAGGTACTGTCCCCAAGACCACAAAAGAAAGGGCAATGTCAGACCTTATCCCGTAGAATAGGCTAACAGGTGTGTCGATGTTGTCACCAGTTTGAGCCTCATCAAACACCAAAACCAGGTCTACCAACTTGACATATGCCGTGACACAGACAGTGGGTAGTAAGTACAACAGCTCCTAATCATAGGTCCATCCCTTTACAATGAACAGGCATGTGGTCATATGATACCAACCTATGTCAGTGTTGTGGCAGAGGCACTGTGGGCTGCAATGAGCAGACAGTACGACAGCTACATACAGGTCATTCAGGATCATTTTCAACATAATGTGAAGGGAGAATGTATAGACTGCACTGGATGACAACATGTATCTAGGCCATATCATCGCACACATAAGATAATTAGGTCAACACCCCACATCAAACATGTCTTTTGTGCACTCAATAATTCCTCCCACCCACTGTCCTACTTGCTTTTGGGAAAGGACTTATACACCCCAAATATGTGAGCAAAATTACCTGGATCAGTCCATGTCCACTTCATATGTCAGGACAGCAACAGCTACATGCCACTGTCACACTCTGAAATGCCCACATGAGGATGGCATGGAGAAGAGACCTGAATAAAACACAATGCAAAGATTTCAGGCAGGAAAAACACATACATATGACCATATCCTCATACATCAGAGTTCAGTAGATCCATACTCATTTCCATGAGACTGACACAAACAAGAAAGATAATGATGGTATTAGATGTTTTCAGTCTGAATTGGCTATCACACCTTGGCTGTACACTGCATGGTGTGAGATTCCCTGTCCTTTGTGAAAACATGCCCTACTAAACCCATCCTATCAACTACGGTTTCACATAAAATCACATGAATCACATATTATCACACACGGACACTCAAGTAAAGTATTGATTGATGAGATGTTCCCACACGACTTCACCTTCCTCCTCATCACTGTCATCCTGAATTGGAATTTCAGGATTTTCACCTGGTGGCAATGCAAGCTACCCCTCATCTGGTAAATATGGGATGTTCCTCCTCAGGGTAATGTTGTGAAGCATGCAGCAGGCCACAATGATCATACATACTTTTTTGGGGGAGTAGAGGAGGGCTCCATCAGTCTTGCCTATGCTCTTAAATCTGACTTTCAGGAACCCAAAAGCCCGCTTCATGACACGCCATGTTAGTTGGGTTCCTCACCGGTACAAACAACCATGGACAGTTTGGGCATGCAGAGTCCCCGAAATGGAATGGGACATATGTGCAACAACCAGTCCCTTTCATTGTTTCTTCTGCAGGACACATTTTATAAAAACAGACATGAGATACGTGACTTACCAACCAGCCAGGCCATCTCTGGGTACAGTCATGACATCATCTGTGGAACTGCACTGTTCTGCATGATGAAGGCAACATGGACTGACCCTGGATAAGAGGCACAGACCTGTGAAATGTAGTGGTCCACAAAACAAACAACTTGGACATTGATGGAATGGAAGTTCTTCCTGTTCCAATAGACCTGTTTGTTGCCATGCAGTGGAACGAAGGCAACAAGTGTACCATCAATGGCTCCCACAACATGAGGGATGTGTGCCAAACCATAGAAGTCAGCCTTCACATGGGTGAAATCCTCACACTGAGGAAACCGGATATAGCTGTCCAGGTGTTTTAACATTGCTGAAAGCACATCCTTCAACACAAGACTGAACATAGGCTGGGATATTCCAGCTGATAGGGCCACTGTATTTTGGAAGGACTCTGTGCATGACCAGCTCTATGGTGCACCAGAGGAGCAGGTAGGTACCTGTTAGAAATGGGGTTTTTGGTTGGCAGTTAGGTTGCCCTCTGTCCAAGCAAGAACCCTCACTCTAGTCAGGGTAAGTCACACACAATCCAAAATCAGCCTGTGCTCACCCTCCGGTAGCTTGGCACGAGCAGTCAGGCTTAACTTAGAAGGCAATGTGTAAAGCATTTGTGCAATAAATCATACAACACCATAGCATAACACCACAAAAATACACCACACAGTATTTAGAAAAATATATAATATTTATCTGGGTAATTGTAGGTCAAAACGATCAAAGTTGCAATACGAATTTGTAAAGATATCACTGAAAAGTGATATTAAGTGTCTTTGAGTCTTTAAAAAGCAATAAAGTGTCTTTCAAGCACAGAGTACCTGGTTTCTGGTGGGAAATCTCCTCAGAGGGCCACAGGAGAAGAGATGCGTGGAAAAAGGGGGGTGTGCGTCGATTTCCTCTCAGCACACACAGACTTGCGTCGTTCTTTTCCACGCGGGGAAGTCGGGCGTCGTTTTCCAGCGCGCAGACAGTCTCTTTTTGTGGATTGCGGGGATTACCAGATGTCCCGGGTCTGTGCGTGGATTCTCCTGCTTATTTTCCGGCTGCGCGTCGTTCTGCGGGGCTGCGCGTCGAAGTTTCGATCTCACGGTAGGCGTCGCATCGATTTCTCCTTGGAAGTCGGGCGGCGTTCTCCTTGCGAGGCCGTGCGTCGAAATTTTGGTCTCACGGCAGGCGTCGCGTCGATTTCTCCTTGGAAGTCGGGCGGCGTTGTCCTTGCGAGGCCGTGCGTCAAAGTTTCGCACTCACGGTAGGCGTCGCGTCGATTTCTCCTGGAAAGTCGGGCGGCTTTGTCCTTGCGAGGTTGTGCGTCGAAGTCTCGATCGTCCCGAGGGCGTCGCGTCGATCAGCGTCGGTGTGCGGCGTTTTTCTCGCCGCGAAACAAGCTGTGCGTAGAAATTTTCGGCGCACGGAGCGTCCAAGTGAAAGGAAGAAGTCTTTTTGGTCCTGAGACTTCAAGGAACAGGAGGCAAGCTCTATCCAAGCCCTTGGAGAGCACTTTCACAGCCAGACAAGAGTTCAGCAAGGCAGCAGGGCAACAGCAAGACAGCAGTCCTTTGTAGAAAGCAGACAGGTGAGTCCTTTGAGCAGCCAGGCAGTTCTTCTTGGCAGGATGTAGTTTCTGGTTCAGGTTTCTTCTCCAGCAAGTGTCTAGTGAGGTAGGGCAGAGGCCCTGTTTTATACTAAGTTGTGCCTTTGAAGTGGGGGTGACTTCAAAGAGTCTCTAAGAAATGCACCAAGTTCCCTTTCAGCTCAATCCTGTCTGCCAGAGTCCCAGTAGGGGGTGTGGCAGTCCTTTGTGTGAGGGCAGGCCTCCACCCTCCCAGCCCAGGAAGACCCATTCAAAATGCAGATGTATGCAAGTGAGGCTGAGTACCCTGTGTTTGGGGTGTGTCTGAGTGAATGCACAAGGAGCTGTCAACTAAACCTAGCCAGACGTGGATTGAAGGGCACAACAAGATTTTAGTGCAAAGAAATGCTCACTTTCTAAAAGTGGCATTTCTAGAATAGTAATATTAAATCCGACTTCACCAGTCAGCAGGATTTTGTATTACCATTCTGGCCATACTAAATATGACCTTCCTGCTCCTTTCAGATCAGCAGCTGCCACTTCAACAGTGTATGAGGGCAGCCCCAATGTTAGCCTATGAAGGGAGCAGGCCTCACAGTAGTGTAAAAACGAATTTAGGAGTTTTACACTACCAGGACATATAACTACACAGGTACATGTCCTGCCTTTTACCTACACAGCACCCTGCTCTAGGGGATACCTAGGGCACACATTAGGGATGACTTATATGTAGAAAAAGGGGAGTTCTAGGCTTGGCAAGTACTTTTAAATGCCAAGTCGAGGTGGCAGTGAAACTGCACACACAGGCCTTGCAATGGCAGGCCTGAGACAAGGTTAAGGGGCTACTGAGGTAGGTGGCACAACCAGTGCTGCAGGCCCACTAGTAGCATTTTATCTACATGCCCTAGGCACATGTAGTGCACTCTAATAGGGACTTACAGGTAAATTAAATAGTCAATCATGGATAAACCAATCAATAGTACAATTTACACAGAGAGCATATGCACTTTAGCACTGGTTAGCAGTGGTAAAGTGCTCAGAGGTCAAAAGCCAACAACAACAGGTCAGAAAAAATAGGAGGAAGGAGGCAAAAAGTTTGGGGATGTCCCTGTCAAAAAGCCAGGTCCAACATGACCCCATACCAGCCTAAAGCCAGGGGAGAACAATCACTATCCTGATGTACTTCCCTGTTTGAGGCGACAGAACAAGGACCCAGGCCCACAACAGCAGGGGCACGCTCCAGTTCTTCGCCTTCCTGACTCCAATTGGATCCCTCTGTCCATACTCTCAGGGCCCACTAAGCCCGTCCATGGGGAACCTTTCTCCTTTCCTGCGGATCCCATCTGTGCAGCACCTAACCTTACATTGCTCACAGATGTATCCCAGGAGCAGGATAGTACCACCAGGACCAACCCAGTGGTGTTGCCCATTCTATCCCCGGGGTGTGACACTTGTCCCCTCCCCAGGGATAACTCTGTCCACCCGGACAGCAAGCCACTGTGGTTACTGACAGTTGTCAGGGATGAGAGCCAGGCCCCAGGCCTCTCAAAGCTCTCCCACCACTGTGGCTGTGGAGAGTGGGGGGCGGTAGCCCCAGGGGCTGGGCACCCTGTAACCACTCTCCCTTCCACCAGGTCAGGGATGACAGCCTGAACCGGGTCCTCCCCTCTGGGGCTCTGTACCCTCCCTCCTGGAGCGGTACCCCCAGAGTCCGCCATGGTCAGGGTGCTTATAGAAGTCGCCCTGTACCATTCCTCCACCAGTGCAGGGCTGTTAACCTGCAACTGGCCCTCCAACCTGGGGTCTGTACCTTCAGGTTGGACTAGGGCCCGGGGTGAGGCTTCCCTCCCCCTGCCCTCCCTTCTGGGGTCCAGCACCCTCCAACTAGGAGTGGCCTCCTCAGAAGACAATAGGGTAGGGGCACTGTTATCAGTAGCCCCTCTCTCCAGGTCCGGGGGGACACCCTGAACCTGGTCTTCCAGCCCAGGGTCTGTACCCTCAGACTGGATCACTGCCTGGCAAACCAGGACTTTCTGGGAGGCACACCTACCCCCCACCAGGTCAGAGTTTAACCTCTGCACCTGACCATTCAACCCAGGGTCACCACCCTGAGGTTGGGCAATTGCCTGGCACGCCAGGACTTTCTGGGGGGCACACCTACCCCCCACCAGGTCAGAGTTTAACCTCGGAACCCGGTTATCCAACCCAGAGCCAGCACTCTGAGGTTGAACAATTGCCTGGCACGCCAGGACTTCCTGGAGGGCACACCTACCCCCCACCAGGTCAGAGGTTAACCTCTGAACCTGGATATCCAACCCAGAGTCACCACCCTGAGGTTGAACCATTGCCTGGCAGGCCAGGACTTTCAGGGAGGCACACCTACCTCCCACCAGGTCAGAGTTTAACCTCTGAGCCGGGTTCTCCAACCCAGGGTCACCACCCTGAGGTTGAACCATTGCCTGGTATACCAGGACTTTCTGGGAGGCACACCTACCTCCCACCAGGTCAGAGTTTAACCTCTGAACCTGGCCATCCAACCCAGAGTCGACACCCCGAGGTTGGCCAACTGCCTGGCACGCCAGGACTTTCTGGGGGGCACACCTACCCCCCACCAGGTCAGAGTTTGACCTCTTCACCTGGTAAGCCAACCCAGAGTCACCACCCTGAGGTTGAGCCATTGCCTGGCATTCCAGGAATTTCTGGGGGGCACATCTACCCCCCACCAGGTCAAAGTTTAACCTCTGAACCCGGTTATCCAACCCAGAGTCACCACCCTGAGGTTGAATCTTTGCCTGGCATGCCAGGACTTCCTGGGGGGCACTCTCACCCCCCACAAGGGACACGCCGTCCCCAAGGGCCACACAAGAGTCTGGTTGGCGCAGGTCTCCCGACCTCTGCCCATCCGGCAGAGTCTGGGTTTCCCCCAAACCAGAAACGGTCTCACCTGGGTCATTCCTGGGGGGCTCTGCTCTCAGAGCTGACCCCTGACTTTCAAGATCCTCCACTGGGGTCTGCCACCCCCTCTCAACCCTATGTCTGGGCTTCTGCACCCCCTCACTAGGAGTGGTACTGCCAGACACCAGAACTGTTGGGATGCTGTCTACAGTCATCCCCCCAAGTTCTTCTGACACTGCGGGGCTTCCCTCAAAAGGTGGCCCTACGGTACAGGTTAGGCTCTGAGACCTACCTGGGACACTACAATCCTCTCCCACCTCACTTGGTCGGGAACCACCTAGACCACTCCCTTCAGGAGCACCCCCAAATGCCTCTTCAGACTCTCTGGTACTCACCCAAAAGTCTGCCTCCACTGTAAGTTCCCTGGGGTCAGAGAACTCACACTCCACCTGGTGTTGGCGTAGCTCTGGAAAATAAGGACCAGACATATGCTCTCCAGCAATTACATCACTCTGCCCTTCACATGTATTAACCACAGTACCCTTCACCCAACCACCCAGTAACTCAACCTTGGAAAAGCACTCTACTTCACCCTCCTGAGACTGGTGAGACAGTATCTGTCTGTCCCTGACACTCAACCCAAACTCTTCTGGGATGTCTCTACACTCTATATCCAGGACGTCCACCAGGGGGGAACCCTTTTCTCTGTCACTCTCTGCTAGAGTCAGTAAAGTGTCCCTCCCCCCAGTAGGAATATGACTCCCTGTGCCAGTTCCCCAATCCTTCTCAGGGACCCTGTGCATAACAGGAACTACCTCATACCCTTGAACTGCCTGGGGTGTGTCAACTCCCTTCTTCAAGTTGAGCACCACATCTCTGGGCTTGTGCCCTTCTTCAGCAGTACTAGATGCAAGATTTTTGCTGCCACCATCTGAACTGGACTCAGCCCTTCCGGCCTCCAGTTTCAGCTCTTTACAGCTCAGCTCTTGAGCTGCAATCTTTTCTTCTTCCAGGGCTAAAAGTCTTTTTGCCTCAACCTCTGCAAGATACTCCTCTAATTGTTGCTCCTGTCGCCTTTGACTTCGGAGCCATTCATCTATTTCTGGGTCACTGTCCAACTCTGAGTAGCCTTCCTCCTCATCTGAGTAGTCTTCCTCCTCATCTGAGGGGTACTTAGTCATTTGGTTTCTTGCTGCCTCTCTCTCTGCCCATCTTTCCTCCCCCCAGACTCTGTAGTGATGGAGCATCTCCGCTTTAGTAGATCTCCTTGCTACAGGAAGGCCCCATTGTCTGCAAAGCTTCCTTAGGTCAGCCTTAGTGAGGTGGTCAGTACGAACAAAGAATGAGTCGGTACACAATCCCATTTTGATAGAATCTTATCAGCAAAAACCAAAATCCAAAGTCCAAAATATCAATAGTATATCCAGGAGGACATCAGAGAACCCAGAGCCAGAAAAGATGAAAAATCAAATTGACCTTCAACTGTGGGTAGGTAGTGAAATACTTAGCTACTGTATGTCACTGCACAAACACAAGTCCTATCCTCACCGCTGATCACCAATGTTAGAAATGGGGTTTTTGGTTGGCAGTTAGGTTGCCCTCTGTCCAAGCAAGAACCCTCACTCTAGTCAGGGTAAGTCACACACAATCCAAAATCAGCCTGTGCTCACCCTCCGGTAGCTTGGCACGAGCAGTCAGGCTTAACTTAGAAGGCAATGTGTAAAGCATTTGTGCAATAAATCATACAACACCATAGCATAACACCACAAAAATACACCACACAGTATTTAGAAAAATATATAATATTTATCTGGGTAATTGTAGGTCAAAACGATCAAAGTTGCAATACGAATTTGTAAAGATATCACTGAAAAGTGATATTAAGTGTCTTTGAGTCTTTAAAAAGCAATAAAGTGTCTTTCAAGCACAGAGTACCTGGTTTCTGGTGGGAAATCTCCTCAGAGGGCCACAGGAGAAGAGATGCGTGGAAAAAGGGGTGTGTGCGTCGATTTCCTCTCAGCACACACAGACTTGCGTCGTTCTTTTCCACGCGGGGAAGTCGGGCGTCGTTTTCCGGCGCGCAGACAGTCTCTTTTTGTGGATCGCGGGGATTACCAGATGTCCCGGGTCTGTGCGTGGATTCTCCTGCTTATTTTCCGGCTGCGCGTCGTTCTGCGGGGCTGCGCGTCGAAGTTTCGATCTCACGGTAGGCGTTGCGTCGATTTCTCCTTGGAAGTCGGGCGGCGTTCTCCTTGCGAGGCCGTGCGTCGAAATTTTGGTCTCACGGCAGGCGTCGCGTCGATTTCTCCTTGGAAGTCGGGCGGCGTTGTCCTTGCGAGGCCGTGCGTCAAAGTTTCGCACTCACGGTAGGCGTCGCGTCGATTTCTCCTGGAAAGTCGGGCGGCTTTGTCCTTGCGAGGTTGTGCGTCGAAGTCTCGATCGTCCCGAGGGCGTCGCGTCGATCAGCGTCGGTGTGCGGCGTTTTTCTCGCCGCGAAACAAGCTGTGCGTCGAAATTTTCGGCGCACGGAGCGTCCAAGTGAAAGGAAGAAGTCTTTTTGGTCCTGAGACTTCAAGGAACAGGAGGCAAGCTCTATCCAAGCCCTTGGAGAGCACTTTCACAGCCAGACAAGAGTTCAGCAAGGCAGCAGGGCAACAGCAAGACAGCAGTCCTTTGTAGAAAGCAGACAGGTGAGTCCTTTGAGCAGCCAGGCAGTTCTTCTTGGCAGGATGTAGTTTCTGGTTCAGGTTTCTTCTCCAGCAAGTGTCTAGTGAGGTAGGGCAGAGGCCCTGTTTTATACTAAGTTGTGCCTTTGAAGTGGGGGTGACTTCAAAGAGTCTCTAAGAAATGCACCAAGTTCCCTTTCAGCTCAATCCTGTCTGCCAGAGTCCCAGTAGGGGGTGTGGCAGTCCTTTGTGTGAGGGCAGGCCTCCACCCTCCCAGCCCAGGAAGACCCATTCAAAATGCAGATGTATGCAAGTGAGGCTGAGTACCCTGTGTTTGGGGTGTGTCTGAGTGAATGCACAAGGAGCTGTCAACTAAACCTAGCCAGACGTGGATTGAAGGGCACAACAAGATTTTAGTGCAAAGAAATGCTCACTTTCTAAAAGTGGCATTTCTAGAATAGTAATATTAAATCCGACTTCACCAGTCAGCAGGATTTTGTATTACCATTCTGGCCATACTAAATATGACCTTCCTGCTCCTTTCAGATCAGCAGCTGCCACTTCAACAGTGTATGAGGGCAGCCCCAATGTTAGCCTATGAAGGGAGCAGGCCTCACAGTAGTGTAAAAACGAATTTAGGAGTTTTACACTACCAGGACATATAACTACACAGGTACATGTCCTGCCTTTTACCTACACAGCACCCTGCTCTAGGGGATACCTAGGGCACACATTAGGGATGACTTATATGTAGAAAAAGGGGAGTTCTAGGCTTGGCAAGTACTTTTAAATGCCAAGTCGAGGTGGCAGTGAAACTGCACACACAGGCCTTGCAATGGCAGGCCTGAGACAAGGTTAAGGGGCTACTGAGGTAGGTGGC
The DNA here is from genome assembly GCF_031143425.1 of Pleurodeles waltl. Lineage (NCBI taxonomy): Eukaryota > Metazoa > Chordata > Amphibia > Caudata > Salamandridae > Pleurodeles > Pleurodeles waltl. The sequence continues at coordinate 1,245,543,518 of NC_090437.1, forward strand.
ACAACCAGTGCTGCAGGCCCACTAGTAGCATTTAATCTACATGCCCTAGGCACATGTAGTGCACTCTAATAGGGACTTACAGGTAAATTAAATAGTCAATCATGGATAAACCAATCAATAGTACAATTTACACAGAGAGCATATGCACTTTAGCACTGGTTAGCAGTGGTAAAGTGCTCAGAGGTCAAAAGCCAACAACAACAGGTCAGAAAAAATAGGAGGAAGGAGGCAAAAAGTTTGGGGATGTCCCTGTCAAAAAGCCAGGTCCAACAGTACCTTTTCCCAGTGCCATAGTTTCCCTCCTCACAGGCTAGATTGTACCCATGTGTGCCAAAATGTGTGAAAAAGACCATGGAGCTGCAGTCACTGTGGCTTAGGAAGCCACAGAGTTGTGTTGTATCCCATACTTTTTGAAGTCTCTGTCAGAATGCCAGAGCATATCCCACAAGATGTCAGTTGAACAACCTAGTTAGTGGAGAGCGTAAGCAGGGTGGTGGTTTGGTATGCAGATTAGGACATGTTTATAGTCTTGTCCATGTACTCAGTGACTGGTATGTGCCCCACTTGGGCATTTTGGGTAAGCAGGCGGTTCACTGCAATGTGTACTGACTTGTTTGTGACTCAGCCATTTTGTATGTGACCTAGGGACATAAATTCCTGGCTTGTGTTTGTGCATCCATGCAGGTCAATGCCCATCAAAAGAAAGGCATTTGGAATGCCATCACCAAGATGGTGCAGACCCTGGGGGTCCACAGCCGGCGGAGCTCCCACTGTTGCAAGAGATGGGAGGACTTGAGATGCTGAGCCCAGAAGATTGCGGCGGCACAACTGCATCACTTAAATAATGCATGGTTCAATAGCTGCACTGCGGCCATTGCCTCACATGGTTAAGTCCCTTCAACTGCCCCACACCCCTCCAACCTCCACAATGCCTCACCTCACTCAGTGGCTCCCCATTCACACTCGCTCCTGCTGCCCCCCACCTTAAGAGGCTTTGGCTCAAAACCAGGATTGTTGGTAGGACATCGGGCCACAGGGCCTATAAAAAATGCATTCAGCCACTGCAGCCTGTGAGGCACCAGGGCACCCAGCAGCTTCCGCGATCTGTGTTCCGCTGCATGCTTCCTTTCTCCTAAAGTGATGGGAGTCGGACAGAGAGTAGCGGTGATAATTCAAACAGCAGCCTGTGTCCAGACCAGTAGATGGAACTGCTTGTGTTCCAGCTTACTTCAACATGCAAGCAGGCCAACACAAGATATGAAGAAGCTCCCGCTCTTGCTCCCCACTTCAGGCTAGCCTGAGCATTGTTTCATCTCTTTTTCTTTACTTTTCTCCTATTTTGAACATTCATTTTCTCTTTTAATCTATTCTTCCAACTTGCTCAATCTATAATTTTACTTTCACCTGCTCTTCCATCTCTCGTTTCTATAGTCTTCAATGTTAGGCCCAGATTTAGGAGGTTTTCGCGTCATTTTCTTGATGACGCAGAGCAAGCGCTAAAAGGAGACATGCCACTGTTTTTAATGGGACCCTATGTACTGTTCAGAATTAGCACCAACATTTTGACACTAACATTGAACAGTACATCAATAGTGTCAAAAATTCTGAATGTGCACTGTCTGCATTCCAAGGGTGCTGGCACAGAGGTCCCTGCACTTCCTATGCCATGGGCAGTGCAGGGCCACCCCTACAGCCCTCTGTATTGGCTTTCTGACAGCCTTTTCATGGTGGGGGCCCAACATGAAAATGCTGGCAGAAAGAGGACTTGTGATCAGCATGGCAGAGCTGAACTCAGTGCTGTTGTGGCTGACAATTGACTCCTGGTGGTGGCGGTCTCATGGTGGTCCAATCGCTAGGTTTGTAATCTGACAGTTAGATCGCCAGGAGTGCAGCAGTCCGACTGCCGCCACGGGTTTGGCAATCCTAATGACCCCAAACCTGTAATTTGGCCATTTGTATGCAATAATGATGCACAATTCTACCTCTTGTGCCTTTTCACATGATATACACCGTTTTTTTCACAAATTTCAAGTGGTCATACTTTAAAGTCAATCTTAATGATTTAAACATATAGCCCACTTTACTATTGTGGCCATTGCACTCTAGAAAAAAATCGGAAATATGGTGCCAGAGGCATCTGCATATATTGGGAGGACATTGCTGAATTCAGAGAAATTCATAAAGAATTCGAGGGTAATTCCTGGGTACCTCTACTACTGGTATATGAAAAAGCATAAAATATACATTTCCAGGTGTTGACGTATAATGCGAAAGTATATTTGCACTTAAAAACTAATTTTATCATGTGCAGAATATTTTGACCATCTCCAATTTCCCTTGCACAATGCCATTTTGTTCCTGCCTTTGATGCAAATGTATTTCCAAGTGTATTCAAGGAAAGGAAGTGCCTGCCAAATACTAATGAATACCAGTGACTATTCACAATATTTGCTGGTGGACCCATTGAGAGAGAGAGACAAATTTTTGCTGGTGGGCACATTCAGAGACACACACTATCCCAGAGGCCTTCATACTGTGGGGCGGACCCTCTTAGGGGGGCCTCAAGTGATCCCAGGGAGGCGCCAGACTCTGGCCAAAAGAAACACTATATGATAACAGGCCTTTGTTTTAAGCAGAACCATGTTTTTGCATTTTTAAAAAGGTAACAGTACTTAACTGCAATGTTTCAATAGGTTTAGACATTTTACACAGCGCCATCTTTATAAAATAATTGTGAACAATTCTAAGGGGGGCCCAATAATTTTTATTTTTCAACTGGGGAGGCGCTGCATTCAAAAGTTTTGAGACCACTGCACTAGCCCAAAGCTATTCGTATGTAAACTGACATGGAAATTCCACCATATTCGATGATACTGAGTGGTATTAAAACCTGTTTGTCAGAGTAGAAAATGTATCCAATCATTTCTGACGCATGAAAGGGACGTTGCCGTGACAAGTGACATTTTTGTTGCTAATAAGAAAACTTAGGTATGCAAAATGTTTTTTTAATCGTGCCCTGCATTTTGAAGCAGACAGGCAGATGCATTCTCACAGCATATTCGAGATGGACCATTATTTCTGTAACAGGTGAAGTGTGTACAGACCCAAAGAACGTCACCTCTTTTGTATGACAAACTGCATTTCACTTTAAAAAAGCCAGTACCACAGGCCATGTCTATGATATTTTAATGGCAATATCAAGACATTTCCAATTAGGTTTGAGACAAAATACCCGTTGGCTAGCAGCCATCGGCTCGCTTGAGTTTCCTGTGATACTGAAAATGTTTTGTAGATGTTTGGCACCGAGAGCTCCATTCCGCAGTGCATTAAGTGTCCATTTTGCAGTATCCTCTTTGGTAAAGCTGGGCGCTAATAGGTGTTCAGCGTGCTTAGGGATAATCCATTTGGCAGCGCGCACTACAAATTATTTGGAAGTGCAATATTTCTCTCTCTTTCTCTGCTGCAGCCTGGGGACCTATTTATTTATACCCTCAAATGAGGCAGGAACATATCCTGGGCAGCGAGTTCTCCACCTCCTCATATCTCTGGAATTGACTGGTGCAGTGTTTCGCTTTTGGCTGTTCTTTCTCGGAGGTATTTGTTCTTGAAATATTTCTCCCTCGTGCCTTATATCATCATGACAAAATCTGCTGATGATAGATTTTTCATTATGACATATGTGCCTGGGTGGCACACCTTGTGCTTGCCGAACGCAGAGCAGTTGTAAGATGTTCAACTATATTCCAAATAGAATATAAGTACGTGTCAGTTTTTTTTTAAATCTGCTTTGAAAACTTTTTGCAACACAGGGTCTCGTTTGTGGAGCCCTGCAGTGCCGAATGGATTTGCATGCGTTACCGATGTGATGAATGGCAGCCGTGAACACATTTATTCGGCGCAGGGTCACGGATAAGCTACCGACTCAGTGCATAAGAGATGAGCCAGTTGTTCTCTCTGCAGGTGGGGTATAAGTGGAAGAGCTATTTGATGTGCAACTATATTTCGAGATATGTCAACAGACGGGAGCCGGCGCGTGACAGAATGCCCATCTTTTATCGCTCCAAGAATGAAAATGCATTGGAATTTAAAATTCTGTACGAGGATCCTCGGATAAAAGTTCATAGGGCAAAAATGCAGGAACCTGTCTTAGACAGGAAATATTCTCAATTCGTTATTTTTTTGCAGAATGAAACAAAGAAAAAAGCTCTAGAATGAACAACATGCGATCTTGCAATAAATTATGGGCCATATTTATACTTTTTGACGCAAAGCTGCGCCGGCGCAGTTTTGCGTCAAAAATTTTACCGCCGGCTAACGCCATTTCGATGCGCCGTGCGGGCGTCAAATTTATACTTTGACGCGCGGCGGCGCAATCAACAGGTGGGAGTCATTTTTTTTTACGCACATCGCGGAGTCAAGTCGTAAAGGAAAACGACGTTAACGCGACGTAAATGACTGTGGGTCGATTTACGACAGCGCAACCCGGAAAGCGCTGTTTTTTTTGATGCAATAGCATCAAAAATACCCGCAAACACTGCCCTTTCAGCAGAGGAGAGCCATAATGGATCCCAGATGCCACTACAGACCCCAGGAAGAGACAGCAGACCAGGAACCAGCCAGGATGATCCATACAGGAACCAGGACATATATAGAAAAAAAAGAAAGTGTTGCTTCAGTGCAGAGCAGGAAATCCTGGTTAAAGAGGTAACGGAACACCAGCACCAACTGTTCATCACCTCTAAGTTGCCAATCAGCAGGAGAGAGGCCATATGGCAATAAATTGTTGACAAGATCAACAGTGTGGCTGAAGTACGCAGAACAGTCACCGAGTGTAAGAAACGCTGGCATGACTGCAAACGTAGGACAAAGGAAAAAATGGCCAGGAACAGGAAGGCAGCACTGCAGACTGGAGGGGGGAGTCCAGCACACCAGGAGGCCCTGGACCACATGGAGGAGATGGTCGCAGCCGTCATCCCTGAGGAGATCGTCACAGGGATTCCAGGACAGGACAGCGCAGACTACCACGAGAGAACGCACATGCAGGGTAAGTCGCATGGGGAATTATAATGCAATAATGTCAACTGCAACCGGGGGGGGAATACCTACTACACATTGCATGCAAGTCATCATATACATGGAGTGGCATGGGTAAAGGGGCACGGCAGGGGGGCATGGCCCGTTCTGAGAAGACCTGGGGCACACCATTACACAACACCAACAACAGTCCCATGGGGGCATGCTGTCATGCCAAAGATGGAGCTAAGGGAAAGCCTCGACAGGTGGGAAGGCCACTACGTCAAACTTACATCCTGGCACTCGTCAGCCAAAATATCTCCTACATCAACTAGGTCCCTATCAGTAATCCAGTAGCCAAAACAACAACTGCAATGTAACTGCAACAACAGTTGACACTAACACCTCTGATCTCTGTGCAGCTATAGTAGCCAATGGCAGTAACCTCCCCATGGAACACACATACCTAAATCAGGGGGTGAGGATGACATCTGCAACAATCTCCAGAAATAAGACAAAGGCACCAGTACACTCAAATGTCAATGACCATAGTTGTCACATACATCAGCCAAAGTAAACAGCAATAGGAGCCACACAACACTAAGGACACACACATGCTGCATATGTCAGGGTCCTTCACGTGCCTGGCTAACAAGGCAACATCACAAATGTGATATTGCTCAGACAACAACATTGTGGAGGGGCACATGCAACTGGTCACTGAAATACACCTGCACAGTCAGAGGACCAAATAGGACATTGATACTATAAACAGGGCAATCCAATTAAACACACATTACCCAAAATCAGCTGGAAAAATTAACAATGTCTACATCCATATCACATCGTAACATTGCCATGCATAGGATATGCCACATGTCAATTACAATTAAGTCAATGTGAACAATCAGGGATTGGGGCAGGTCCTGAGAGGCAAGTGTGCTGCCAGGGCAATCACAACACCCACAGCCAGTGAAAGGTCTTACCATAAGAATAGATATACACGGAGGGTCGAGTAGGACAAAAAGATGGCTATTCCCTATTTGGTACAAAGCAACACCTAGAGGCGATTAGGCAGACAAGTCTGATAACTCTATATCATACATGTGACACACAGGTGGGCCATAGGCCTATAACAATGCCCATATGAAGGACAGCAGATACCAATACCAAACAAGATCACAAAGTAAAATCATCCAAAGGCTTGCATGTTACGGCAAAATTGTCACAACACAGACACACTAATTGTACCCTGTTTCATTGCAGAGGAACACGGATCTCCTGCCGATATGCCTGTCCCTGATTTCCCTGATGACATGGATGACGAGCCCATAAACATTCCCCAGGAGACCATCCAAAAGGTCCTTGAAACCCTCCAGACCCCACCTTCAGTCACAAGGAGGAGCACAGAACAAGCAGCCATCACAGAAGAACCACCCACCACCCCAATTGCAAGACCTGCCAGCTCCTACACAGCTGAGGACTCTGACGACACTGGCACCAGCTTTGAAAGAACTGTAGTTGGAGTACAGCGGGAGCTGGCCAGGGAGGTGCGGGTGGGGATGCAAACTATGGCAGCCAGCCTTGAGGGGGTGCGCTCGTGCATGATGTAATCTGCAGATCAGGCAGCAGCTATGCAAGCCCTAACATCCATACTGCAAGGACTACAAGAAACTATAAAGGAATTCACCACTGCAGTAAGGGAGTTGCCACAACACCTCGCACCCCAAACTTTCCACTGCATGCACGAATGCAATCATGACTCCCTCAGGGCTGACCTGGCTGCCTACCATCGTGATGTAGCTGCTATTCTCAAAAACCAGCAGGCCCTCCTTGCTGCAGTACTGCCCTTAAGAACTTCACAGGGAGCAGCCACCGGGATGTCTGACTCCACGTCTTCTAACACTGAGGTGTATGTTGCCCCTTCACAACCAACAACAACAAGGACAAAGCAGGCAACACACACATGAGAAGAAGAATACATGGAACAGATCACATTCACACGGAAGAGTACCCGGAAGCACTAGTCCCTGCACCATGGCCTACTTTGACCAAGGTCCTACGTTTTGTCATTTGCCAGTCTCACTACATCTATACTCAATGACTGTTCTGCTAACCACTGTATGACTTGTCAGCATTGCCAGTGAATGTCTCTCTCCTACTAATTGGCAAATCCTGTCCCTCTGCACTGTCTGTTACATCACCCCAGCATGTCAGGAGCATCATCCACACCCCTTCTGTAGGATCACCATGTAAGAATGCACCAGAACGGACTCAGCAAACATGGACAATGTACATTTTGCACTACAGCACCTATCAATAAATAGCACTTGCACACCTAATATGTCTCTGTGTTATTTGACACATCAACTGTGCAGTAGATAACTCTAAAGTGCCTGTGTGACAACCATGTAGCTTGTCAATACAACTGTCCTGATATCATGTAGTCTGATACATCTGTGCAGTAGCCAGGATTGCATCATAGCCTGACCATCCTGAGGAGAATAACTGATGAAGGGACAAACCACACACGATTATGCTGTGTTGGACAGAATAATGCTCCTACTATAGCAATCCAAGTCAACTAATGGTGGCTGATAAATGTAGGCACCAAGCAATACTAAAACATGAAATAATACAGTATAATCTAAGCAAACACAACTAAACACAGCATCAATCACCCTTTCTGAGTATACTTCCATGAAGGGAAGTCAGGCTGAATTTTTTCACACATGATCTATGTCAGCAATGAAGACAACAAGACAAGAGTGTTAACAACACCTCATCTACAAAGATGTCCCTGAACATCACACTGCAGTCCGACCTAATAAATTACCCACAATACCAAGTCTGGAAGCACACTTTGTGATGTAGAATACCTACTCATCAACACAAATCCTTCGTGATCCATGTAAACTACTAATGGTGGGTCTATCAAATGGTGGATACTTACCAAGGTAGCACAGGGGTAGCTGTCATTTTAAACCTCTATTTTCTTTGGTGTGTAGCATAGGACCCAAATGTCATAGAAAAACAATCACCTACACTGATGTCAAGGCCATGATCAAGTAGCAGTTAACACATAATGCAAAGGGTTAACTATATGTTTATTCATATGTATTCACACCAGAGGCAACTAAGGGAAAAGTCATACCTACACTAATCTAACCTGACTACTCCTAACCCACAACTGTCCCTAACTAACCTAAGCTAAACTTACTCTACACGTATAACGAATCGATCTAAACATCAACCCCCCACCCACAATTATGAGACAGGACACATGCAGGACAACACATACTAACCTACACACATACTATACTATCCTAAACAATCATATAGAGGGTCATTCTGACCCTGGCGGCCGGTGGCCGCCAGGGCCACCGACCACGGGAGCACCACCAACAGGCTGACGGTGCTCCAACGAGCATTCTGACCGCGGCGGTTCAGCCGTGGTCAGAAGCGGAAAGTCAGCGGTCTCCCGCTGACTTTCCGCTGCTCGTGTGAATCCTCCATGGCTGCGGAGCGCGCTCCGCAGCCATGAGGATTCCGACCCCCCCTACCGGCATCCTGTTCATGGCGGGAAAGCCGCCATGAACAGGATGGCGGTAGGGGGGGTCGCGGGGCCCCTGGGGGCCCCTGCCGTGCCCATGCCAGTGGCATGGGCACGGCAGGGGCCCCCGTAAGAGGGCCCCGCAAAGTATTTCAGTGTCTGCCTTGCAGACACTGAAATACGCGACGGGTGCCACTGCACCCGTCGCACCTTCCCACTCCGCCGGCTCGATTACGAGCCGGCATCCTCGTGGGAAGGTCGTTTTCCCCTGGGCTGGCGGGCGGTTTTTCAGCAACCGCCCGCCAGCCCAGGGGAAAACTTGTAATACCCGCCGCGGTCTTTTGACCGCGGCGCGGTATTTTGGAGGGCGGCATCCTGGCGGGCGGCCTCCGCCGCCCGCCAGGGTCATAATGAGGCCCATCATTTTTTGTATTTTTTATTTTTTTTATTTTTGTTTTTTTAATTTCTTTTTCTAAACAGACAGGAATCCCAACATTGACCCCCACCCACACAAAAATTACAAATATAAAGAATAAGGACCCCCCACCCTCCTCCCTAACACTAACTAAGCTAACAACCTATACTAACCTAACACTAATCCCCAAAACCCAACTATCATGACAAAAAGGAAAGAGGAGAGAGGGGAGGGATAAATTTAAAAGAATCAATTAAGTCCTAGAGGTTGGCCCTCCGTAGGGTCCGCCTGATGGACCTAACCCGCTTCCTAATGTACGCCACATCCTGGCTCAGCTTGTCCACCTTACGAATGAACTTGTCCATTTTCCTGTCTAAAGCCTGGACTGCCGCAGGGTCAATAGGAGGGGCTGCTGCTGTCTGTGTGCTGGCAGAGGTGCCCAGTGTGGGAGTTGTTGGTAGCCCACTGGACTGTCCTGCAGCTCGGAAATTGCTGGGTCCAGGTCGTGCTGCAGAGGCAGGGTCAACTGTCCCCGCCGTTGCTGGGGCCACTTGGGGAGAACTGGTGGATGTGGGGGTGGTGGCTGTAGTGGGCAACGTTGGGCCACCCTGTGGTGAGGCCCACCATGCTCCGGAGGCCCGATTCGCTTGTTATTTTCGGGCCATCCGTCGGAACCCCGACTGCACCTGCAGGATGTGCCAGTATCTCATTGCCCGCCTTTCAAAATCATGCCTCTGTGCGGCACTCATATTTGCAGCTGTGAAGAGAAAGGGCAACTATTTACCATAGGAAATGCATTGGGTGGAATAGCACAATGGGTCAATTGGACATTACTTTTACTGTAGTTGTAACAGCTATTTTCACCACATAGATCATTGAAAGTCTCAGAGGAAGTACATGGGAAGCCTGCATACAAAAGGGCATCTCACACCTAGCATATCCATGTCTCTACATGATGGGTGACATCAGCCTAAACTTCTCATCCAAATAATTAGTAATGCAGCTGACATTATGGCTGCACCTCCTCCGCCTATTGCCTTCACTACATATGTCAGTCTATGTGATAACAATCACAACCCTCAATATCTGCCATTTGTAATTGTTTTTTGCTAGTATAGAACTCATGTGCCATAACCGAGTGTGTTCACTAGGTTCAAAACAAAGTTGCAAATGGTCACAAGTATGTGTAACATACTGGTTGCTACAGTCCTAGGTACCCTATTCCCAAACACATGGCAGTCTTTGAGGGTGGGGTGGGACGAACAACCAACAATCCCATATTCAATGCACACCCAGGAGTGTCTAGAAAGGTCAACAAGTATTTGCCTCCACACACAACACCAGTGAAGGCCTAGCAACATATTGGAGTCAGCTAAACCTTGTCCTATCCAAGGTCCACCCATGTCAAAATGTACTGACTTAGGCCAACATCACATACTACCAGTGAGGCATATTTTACAACACACACAGAGGAGCAAGAACACCCATGATCATGAGTAGAATGTACACCTAGGCCATTGCACTCTAGTTCCACACACTTCTAGTTCAACTTGTGGAAGTACATGCCCCCAGAAGGTCCAACCTACAGTGTACTCAGTCCATCGTTGACTAGGGAAGCAGCATATTTCAGACAATCCTTTTGCAGAAGCTATCTGGGAGAATGTCAGTCTGAAATGCAGACTCAGTCCGAGACAAGTCAGAGAGCAACTCTTACATTAACCAGTGTATTCCACATGACTCACCCCATTCCCCATAGCGGGCCCTACTGGAATGGCCTACAGACCCAAAATCTGAGAAATGGATAAGCATAGGTCTACTCAAACTGAAGTGATATTTGAAATCCCACTAATGGAACAATACTAATGAATGGGCAGCACATCAAACATTGAATTCTGTTGAACACACAGTAGTCCATGATGCATCACCAGCAAACAATAAAAATAGCACACATGCAACACTCACTGTAGGTGTGGGGGTCCGCAAAATGAGCCACCTCTCCCACTGTGTACGGTGCAGGTCCACCTGCAAAGCATGGAATGAAGAATATACTCAGGATCCTTGCACTGACAAACAATTGCAATTACAAAGACAATGTGAGAATATGACATGCGTAATGAAACACTTTCACACATGCTCATACTGCATGGAATATTTCTGAAGCAACATTTACATTGGATGAGTCTCCTGCTACAGATACACACCCTACTACACACATGCAGTGGCCTGGACAGTCATGTGGTGTCAAAGATGCACCTCCATTAGTATGCCCCAACAATATAGGGGTGCATTCATCTCATTATGTGCATCCAAGAGAGACATCCAAAAGCTGGTTACTTGAGGACTGCATGACCCCTCAAACTCAAACAGCCTATGTGGTCATTTTCTCCACACACCAACCAGACACACATGTGGCATATGTGTGGACAACATAGCTAACTTCAATTGATATGATGGCAGCACTCATTTATAGCATCATATTGGGTTTACAAATGTCAGTCTAGCTATGGCGTCTACATATGTAGGTATGATGTTTCAACATCCATTTTTCACTGGCTATTGTGACCTGTAGAGTTCAAATTGAGTCATTAACGTGTTGCTTGTCTGACACAAAGGCAGCACTACATTACATACTGCTACAGGCAACCGGTATGTGTAGAAAACATGAGCTACCTGACTGCTAGCATTTGTCTTCCTTCACATTGTGCAACAATTACCCAGTAGGTTTTCCTAGCATTACACACAGTCAGCTACTTATCTGGCAGATTGGGTAACAATCATCACATGTCGCCACACAGCTTTCAATTGTGCACATGTAATTGAGGTGTACTCACCAACATGGCCACCAATCCTGATTCCCAGGTGGTCAAGCAGATCTTGCTCCCTGGATATCAGATCAGCCCAGCGGTGCTTAAGTTGATGTTCATTCCTCAGGCTACCATAGACACGGACCAAGTGATGGCGCACCTTCCCCCACCGGACTTTACGTGCCTCCATGTGATACCCCTGTATCACACGACCCCCAGCCTCCAGCATGAGTGGGAGGAAATGGCAAACAAGCCATATAAATCCCCCCAATTCCTCCTCACCCTTCCTGGCAAGCCGTGGCCGACCAGACATATCAGCACTGACAAAGTGGAAAAAGTTGCAGAAAAAGGAAAAGGGGGAAATGGGGAAAGGTAGAGTAGTGAAAAACAAAGAAAACTTAAGAAGAAGAGCCCAACTAACCCCTAAATTACGCTACCCACAACAGACTCCCACAGACAATAAAAGAAACACTGGACTTGACAAAATAATACAATACAGACTCAGACAGTATTCAACAACAAGACAATGATGACAAAAGCACAATTGAGAAGGTACACTGGACACAAAAGCACTAAAACACAGGACAACACTTTCCACACAGCCACACAGTCTAGAATAATCTGAGACTGCAAACTGAAAGTGAAAGTACACCCACAGTACAGATTCTGTAAACAGGATATCCTATTACATCACATCCTGCATAAAATGGCCGCCGTTTTTCCCCCGCTATGCGTAATTTTTTCACGCATACAGATTGTGCGTCATATTTTTTGACGCATAGGAATGCACATAATGCAGAGTCAAAAAAAATGTCATCATTGTTCCCTTATATTTGTTTGAGGCTTATTTTACAGTTCTAGAGTTGAAAATTAAGCCGCTGGCAAATATGATATCCAAATATGAAAATTAATTTTGACTCTGCATTATCTGCACTCCTGTGCGTCAAAAATTATGACGCACAAGCTGTATGCGTGGAAATATGACGCATTATAGAAAAAATTGGTGGCCATGTAATGGTGTTTAGTAATATATTTATTTTTATTTGATTTTTTTGACTCAGCATTATCTGCACTCTTGTACGTCAAAAATTATGATGCACAAGCTGTATGCGTGGAAATATGACGTATTATGGATAACAATGGAGGACATGTAATGCTGGATAGTATATCTATTTTTCATTTTTTTTTGACTCAGCATTATGTGCACTCCTATGCGTCAAAAATTATGACGCACAAGCTGTATGCGTGGAAATATGATGCATTATGACAAATATGTCTTTAATTTATCAAATTGTGAAAAGAATTTTGCCATGACCAAACGGTGCTAAGTGATACACATTTGGGGTTAGCTATGGCAAATGTCCCTTTTAGGATGTATAGAAGGTATTCACAGTGCAATAATAATGATTGCTCAGAATGGTTATTACTCATAATTGTACACATATGTGGGTAATTGCTGATGGCTAATTTAAAAATATGAATGGGATACCAGGATGTATTCCTTAGCAAAAATGTGTCCACATTTATCACAGTAATCAAATTTATATATAGGCCAAATAGGAAGTGCAATTGTCGCCTACACTTTTGAAGGGGGTAACCATGTCCTAATTACGAGTTTATGTATCTTATATGTGTTTTACTTTTGACATGTAGGCCACACATGCACCTTATGCATGTGTGTGCTTCACATGTGCATATATAATGTATATTTGGGGGGCGGTAGAGGTTGACTTAGGCCCCCAGCACCCTAGGGTTTGCTCTTCCAGACTTGCTAATTTATCCAAGGGTTTCCCAAATTCAGTAATGCTAAACCTGCAGCAGCAGGCTCATGGAACAAATAGGGTATGATTCACTGTTTGCCATTCTGTAATCCCATTTGCCCATTTGATGTTTGCCCTATTGATTCTTTGGAGAAATCTGACATACCATTTTGCATTGATATTTGTAGCTAAATCTCAACGTTCCTCATGTGCTGATGACAAATAGGTTGTTGATGTATGTGGCCCTTTATGCATTACCTGGTTTAGTGGCATGTTTCATTCTTCCTGCTAGGTTACAACTGGAACACTACTGTGATCGGCTACTTGCAAATATTTTGTTGATTGGATGGTACATGTTTATGTGTGTGGTCCAATATTGATCCACAATCAACTTTCAGGGTTTATGTTGTCACTGTAACTTCCAGGTCTCCTCATGAGTTAGTGGCAGCTAATCTTGTTTCAATTCGGCATTGTTTGTAGCAAAAATGGAAAGAAGCCATTGAGGACATGGTCACCTACACATGGATGGTCCCACCCTGTCACTGAACACGTGTAATGAGACTTTCGAATGGGCAACCTTGGTGTGCTGAGTGTGAGAATGTCTCAGGTGTCTGGATCTGGCATGTGTCATTGCAACATTTCTACTCCAGTTGGCCTCTGTGGATGGTAATGTATCATGAAACATCATAGCCTCTGTGCAGAAGTAAATGGCTGGTATTCAACACACGACTCATCTTTATCATTTGAAAAAGTATTACTCAGCGTTTTGAACAGTCAGGGTCCTCATATGTGTAACCTTTTCATGGACATTATCTGAGGTTGCTGGCTTTGATGGAGGCCATTTACACCATCATACACTATGGTCCTGGTCCACTGTCACACTTTGTAGTTTAGGCATTAATGAAGGTCAGACAACGGAAGGGCCAAGATTTGGCTATTCATGGGCACTGTCACAAATCGGATGCAAATGACAGTCAGATGATTCACTACTATGTATTTGAGTATACATTGATGAGGCTAATGACAAATTAGTGTCTGAGGTACAAAAGGTTTTGGACAGCACATGTGGTCCATAGGTGGACCCCAGGTATCTGGAGAGTGACCCACGGACAGGTGCCCGTCAGGCTGACAGGATGCTGGGTCAATCAGGAGCAAGCTCTTTCAGTAATTACATGATCACGTGTTCTGACTAGGACTGGTCAGAGGGAGCATTAGACAGTTGAGATGTCACACTGTGTATGTCCTGTGTTGCTTTGAAGGTGACACATGAACCCTAATAAAGTTTTCAACGGCAACATTTGTGTCAAAGCTTAATGATGTAATAGCTCACATTCAAACATGTATGCAGTAGGAGGCATCTGCAGGGACGGGGCATGTACATTTGGGTGGTGTGCATGGAGGGGATCACAGGTGTGGCCTCCATCTGTGTCTCATTAGTCCTGTCAGATGGGATTTGCTGATAAATAGCCTACAGTACCTTTCACAGAAGAATCAATCTACAGGTGATACCAGGCCTTATAAACTCCAAGGTAGTGTATTATATGAGCTGAGTTCCATGCAGTGAGATGGTAGTATGACAATGGTAGGCATAGTAAAGGGTGTGGCACACTGGATGACTCTTGTGAGTGTGTGTGTGTAGATGAGGGAATCTCAGTGTACACATATCGGCATTCCCGGGACCTCTTCAGACAGGTGGGGTATGAGCAGCTGCAAGAGTGTGTAATGTTTTTAGAAAAGGGCTGACATGTGGATGGGATGTGATGTGCTGGATGCTTGTCATAGGTGTAGCACTTGTGCTGTGTATGTTCTGCTTATGTGTAACTCTAGTGACAGATAGTCATTGCAATGATAGTAAGTAGTTGGAATTACTGTTGGCAAGAGTCTAGTACTACATTCCTGTTCCTGAAGCATAAGCATGTGAACTGCCTGATGTATGAGGCCTGTTTTCCCCTAGTTGAGTGATGGTGTTTTAGTTGTGTGCCATCTGCTGTGATGATCCATGTTTACTACATGTATGTGAGTCATATGTGTGGTCCTCAGCTATTGCCCTTCAAAGGTGAACTGTACAGGATGTCTGTCATTTACATGGTGTGTGTATTTGACCATTGTATGGTGGCCATTACATTTGGGGTGTATTTTTTAGTGTCATGATTGTTATATCATTATTGCTCAATGAGACGACATTCTTCTTCAGCTATTTCAAGCTAAAGGTGGGCAGAAAATAATAGGCCAAACCATGATGTGGTGTTTGTTATCAGTGTTTATTTACAATAGTGCATTAAGTGGTGATAGTGATAATTATGAAAAGAAATTATTTACAATGTGTTGGCGCCTACGCACTCCAGCAGCCGTGTTTGGTTGTTCCCCCTCCTGTTGCAGGCCAGCATCCTCCTCTTCGTCATCTTCAGGCATGTATGGGTCTGGTTCCTGGAGGGGAATGTTCATTTTTACACAAATGTTGTGCAATATGGCACAAGTGAGTATGATCCTACAGACCATCTCGGGGGAATATAGTAAGCTACCGCCAGTGATGTCAAGGCAGCGGAACCTTGACTTTAGGATCCCAAAGGTGTGCTCGACAATGCTGCGTGTCCTCTCATGGGCATCGTTGTATGCCCGCTCTGCAGCAGTAGTCGGGTTCCCAAATGGTGTCATTAGCCATGGCTGGATGCCATACCCCTGATCAGCTGAAAGAAAAACACAGAATGGGATCATGTAGATGTAGCTGGCACTATTGAAAAACCCTTTAATGGCAGTAGTTGTTTTGTGTTGTCTGTGACTCTTTTGTGTACTAATGTGACATCCTATACTTGTAGGCTATACCATCTGCATTGTGTTTTTTCCTTGGCTGAGCAAGTGTTTGTCTGCTAACCGTTTGTCAGCAGTATGTTTTGCGATTTGCAGTAGAGTGTTCCCTCCCTAGCATTGTGACTTGTGATACAGGTGTCCGTGTGTCTTCACTGAGGGTGAGATGATAGTTCCATGCACATTTAAATTTGGAAGTGTTGTTAACACGTTCATATCAAACTACCCTGGACATCCCATCCCTTGAAACTTATGCAATGTATTAATGTAAAGGTTATTGTGACACTTACAATTTGCAAGGCGACATTTAGGCAACCACACTCATTAATATCTTCACATTAGGCTGTACAGTAAATTCCAATGTGTGACAGGTTCAATGGTGACTTAAGAAACATGGCTAGTGATGTAAGGACCTCAGTGTGTTACTGTCTAGATGTTGCTGTTGTGGTGTATGTGATGTGTGTCCTAGAGGGTTGCTGTGCAGTGTGTATATAAGTAGGTTTTTGTACTTACCAACAAGTAGTCCATTGCCATACCGTCCATCCTGGAAGTGTTGGTTGATGGTGCAGTGACGGAAGATGAATGAGTCATGTACACTCCCAGGATATTTAGCCACAATATTGGTGATCAATCCCTGGTGATCGACTATGGCCTGCACGTTGATTGAATGTGTGTGCTTCCTGTTGCGGTAGAGGTGTTCTGTTGCAGCAGGTGGCACAAGGCGTACGTGTGTGCAGTTGATTGCACCAAGGACGTGTGGGAAGCCACTGATGGCATAGAACCCCTGTTTTGTTTCCTGCTGCTTTTGCAGTGTGTTAGGGAAGCAGATGTGGAGGGGTGTCAGGCGAATGATGGCATCCAGTACTTTTGGCAGAAATGCGGAGAATGATGGTTGTGATATTCCGCCAACCAGGGCACCAGTTGTTTGAAACGAGCCACTTGCCAGCAGGTGAAGTACGGCAAGCAGCTTTGTTTCTGTTGGGATAGTGCGGGGTGTCACCAAAGTGGGGGCCAACTGCGGTTCAATGTTTCGCAGCAGCTGCTGAATGGCCTGCCAGTTCAACCGGTACCTCTGGATGATGTCGTGTTCCCTGAGGCCATGCAGGGTTGTTCTTGGGCGGAATATCCTCTCCTGCCTTCTGCGCTGCCTTTGGGGTCCCTGCTGGTGTTGTTGTAGCTGCTGTTGTTGCTGCTG
The DNA here is from genome assembly GCF_031143425.1 of Pleurodeles waltl. Lineage (NCBI taxonomy): Eukaryota > Metazoa > Chordata > Amphibia > Caudata > Salamandridae > Pleurodeles > Pleurodeles waltl. The sequence goes on from NC_090437.1 coordinate 1,245,561,063, forward strand.
GGCTCTGCGTCTACGTGCACGCTGGATAAAGATCACCTCCATGTCTCCCTGTTGCTGCTCTGCTGCTCTGCTGTTTGTTCTGTGTGTTCTGATTAAATACAGGTGTGTTTGCCCCATTTTAACGCCTGCCCTGACCCAGGTGTTAAATTTTGACGCAAATCGGGCTTTGCGTAATTTTTTTGCTCCGCCTCCCGGCCGAGAGTCATTTTTGCCCGGAAGCATAAATACGACGTACGGCCGTGTGCGTCGTTTTTTGGACGGGAGCGCCTACCCTGCATATCATTAACGCAGGGCGGGTTGCCGCATCCAGAAAATGACGCACACGGCAGATTTTTGTCGTCCGCGGGCTCGGGCGTCAGAGTTTAAATATGAGGCAACGTTTGCGCTGATTGTGCGTCAAATTTTTTGACGCACAATCGGCGCAAACGGAGTATAAATGTGCCCCTATATCTTTATAACATAAGGGAAGTGCTGCCTCAGAAACAACAGCACCAGTAATCTGCAGGAAGTAGTCTTTATGCCAAATATTTACAAATACCTAACAGAAAGAAGCATGTCAGGATAGATGAGAGGTGAGCCATCGTCCCTGGGCATGCACGCTGGCCTTCAGTCTCTCTCGCCCTGGCAGTTACTGCTGGACCCACCCCCAACCTCTGATTAGTGCTTTCCCTTGACAAAGGTGACATACTCAATATGTCACTCACTTGCTTAAATAGCAACTCACTGTTGGAAATGGCCCTCAATGCAGTGTCACCCCAACCTTTTTTGCCTTTTACCCTCCACTTTTTGCTAAATTCACTTTTGTTGGCCATAGGACTCTGAACACTTTACCACTGCTGACCAGTGCTAATGTGCATATGCTCTCTCCTTTAAACATGGTATAATTAGCTTATATCCAACTGCCCCTTTTAATTTACCTGTACGTCTGTTGTACAGTGCACTACATGTACCCAGGGCCTGTAAATTAAATGTTACTAGTGGTCTGTAGCACTGATTGGGCCACCAACACTAGTGTCCTCTCAGACCAGCCTCAGGCCTGCCATTGCAGGGCTTGTGTGTGCAGTTTACTGCCACTTTGGCCTTGCATTTAAAACTACTTGCAAAGCTTTAAACCTCCCTTTTATTACAAATAAGTCACCCCTAAGGTAGGCCCTAGATAGCTATAGGGCAGGGTGCTATGAAATAAAAAGATAGGACATGTACTTTTACGTTTTACATGTACTGGTAGTGAAAAACTCTCAAAGTAATTTTTCACTACTGTGGGGCCTACTCCTCTAACAGGCTGTCGCGTGGGCTCTCATTATCCTAAATGAGACTACTGGATTTCTAGGTAGCAGGATCGTTCACGGTGTGGGGGACTGAGTCTGACCCACTTGGAAGGACCTCTGTCACCCTAAATCCGGTTTTGCTCCGGCTAACTAGCAGTGCCTCATCTCTCCCAAGGGGAAGGGATGATTTGGCAGCCGAGCGCATGACATCTTAGAACTTCTCAGGGAAGTCGTGGTCTCTCAGATCCAAACCAGCTCTCTCATTTACAGTACGATCTCATATACAAATGACAAAGGCAGTTTGAGTTTTATAGATTGTTTTAATAAAACAACTGCATTTTAGATATTAAGGCGTGAGCCGCAATAACCAGAACCATACAACACAGTAGGATTGAAATAGTCACGAGGAGAGTGAAACATAAGAATAACGCTATCATGGTGTTAATAATTTCTACTCTCTCTCAGCTAGTTCTATTTCGAGCACAGCATGTTAAGCTTCTAACTTGCCTTTCAGATTTCCTGGGAAGCCATCAACCCTCACACCTGAGTAAAGGCCTGTGATCTGATTCAGCATCTGCAACGAGGCAGTCAGCGTCTAGTTGTTGTTCCCTGGTCGGAATCTCCCTCTTGCGTGTATTGGGACAAGGAAGTGTTTTTATAACTAACATGTCAGTGTGATCACAAAATGTCCCTACGCAAGAATGCCAAAGACTAAACTCCTACCACGTCTATCGGCAATGTACCAGACTGTATCCTTGACTAAAGTACAGAGTGAACAAGAATGTGTTGTTGAGGACTCCAGTGCTGAAGTAGGCTAAACAGTGTGATATAAAAAATAAAACAAGACTGTAGAACTGGTTATTTGAAAAATAACAGTACGAAGCCGAATAAAAGCATTTAGAGCAAAGTGCACAGAGGCTCTAAGCTGCGAGCAAAGGAATAAAATACATCCAGGGTAAAGTGCACAAAGTCCTAAAAGCCTGAAGCTAACGCGCAACGGATACATAAAACTGACCACACTACACCCTCCCCTTGTCGGTAGCAAGTGGTTCTAATAATAGAAAAATATGCCCCTGATACAAAAAAATAATACATCAAATATATTTCGACAAGTTCAGAGGACAGCAAAGTAGAAAAACAATTTATATTGGGAAGCATGTGACATTAAAGCCAAATTTGATACTATGTCAATTTCAATAAAAAAATCCAATTCTTAGACAGAAGCCACGGAAAGCAGGAGATCCTCCACTTCGACAGATGTCAATAACGGAAAATCCGCACCAAAAACTATCATGGAGCAAGTGTGTTCCAAAGCCCCAAAACCATCCAGGGCGGCACCCCGTGCAGGGCCTATGAATGAGACAATACCATCTTCCTCCATGAAGGGAATCTGTAAAGATGAGTCTTCAACGAAGTTTAGTTCCACCTTTCTTTTATTTCACATCCAATGTACAGCATCTCCAGCACAGCCATGAGCAGTATCCCTGGCACAGCTCCCAGCTTATTCTCTCCTCCAACTCTCTCTCCCCAGCTCCCTAGTTCCATTCTAGAATACCATCTTCTCGTAAAGTTCTAGTATTACCTACTACATCATATCTACACTTCTCCCCCTTATATAATATACCACACCTAACAAAATAAAGAAAAGCATAAATAAGATTATATACATAGAAATAAGACAATAACATTGACACAAGCTACAATAAAAGTTCTATAAATAACTAAGAAACTTTGCATTTTAACAACTTAATGATGAACTTTACACACACTTCCCATACTCCAGGAAGAACCATCCTCTAAAACTACCACATTTCTTTTGATCTCCTTTACACGTTGAGGAGTGGAGTACTTGCTGTCCCCCTTCACAACTATTCCACTTCTCCTTGTCACTACCCAATCTCCCTTATTTATGTGGCCATATTTTACACACATTCTTTTGTTATATTGTTAGATACTTTTCCTTTGCATCTCCTCTACTCTCTTTACCATTGCTTTCCTGGGCACTCTTACATTCCTTTTAGTCTTTAACCACACCGGGCATTCTTTCAAACCAGGCATTCTCCCCTTCAGAGACACAAACGGTTCCACCCCAGTGACTGAATGTGGAGTTGTGCGATATGTCCACATCATTTTACATAATTCACTTTTCCAAGAGAGATGATTAGCCAAGGATAACTGAATACTATCCATTATCAGTCTGTTAACCCTTTCAACCAAACCATTGGCCTGTGGCCGAAATAGAGCAACTCTTTCATGATTAATACTCATTTTCTGTAAATATTCCACCATTCTACGTGACACAAACTGTACCCCATTGTCAGATACAATAGTTTTCGGAATTCCCTCTTCTAAAAAAAACTTCTTCAAAGAATTCTATGACTCTTGTAGTATCCACCTGGTCAACAATTTTGATTACAAACCACTTTGAATGGTAGTCAACAAGTACAATAATGAACTTGCTCCTAGCACCCAACTTAAAGACAGGACCAATGAAATCTACAGCTAGTTTTTCCCAAGGTCTTTTTGGAAAAGTCATGGGAGCTAGAGGTGCTTGCCTTAAAATCTTAGTTTTGTCACTATTAACACAAGGCACACAATGTTTCACTGTCTCTTCTACTTGTTTATCTATACCTTGCCACCAGAACAATTGTCTTATTTTCCTTTTCATCACACCTCGTCCTAAATGTCCCTGGTGTGTTATGTCAATAATGTGCTTTCTAACCCCCTCTGGTGGTACAATTTGACTCTTCCTATACAACCTACCCTCCAATATACTCAGTTGATCCTTGATCCTAAAGTAAGAAGACACATCACCATCATGTTCATCCTCATATGTCCACCCGTTAATTATTTTACTTTCCACTTTATTCATAACCAAATCGCTCGCTTTAGCATTAGCCCATTCACTTTCGCTCAAGGCCAGTTCACCCAAGATAGTTCCCACAAAATTCTCCACTACCTCACTTCCGATTTCATCCACTTCCACAGGCATTCTTGATAAGCAATCCACCACCACATTCATCTTACCTTTTACAAACTCCACTTCAAAATTATATTCCATTATAGATAATAACCATCTTGAAATTCGCGGTGTTACATTCCCCTCTAAACCACGCCCCCCTTTAAAAATATAAATCAAGGGCTTATGGTCCATCTTCAATTTAAAAGGCACTCCCCACAAGTAAAACTTGAAATGATTGATTCCCCAGCAACAAGCCAAGGCCTCCCTCTCTATTACAGAATACGATAATTCTGCACCCTGCAAACGTCTGGAAGCAAAACCTACAACATACTCATCACCGTCCTCTACCTGCGTTAAGACCGCTCCCACTCCTACATTGCTCGCATCCGAAGTTACATACGTCATAAACCGCCTCACGAAGCAGACGCAACCGTAGTGCACAAGTCTGGGAATGAGCCCTAATCGGGAACATCAACAGATCAGCATCGACCACAGGGGGGCGTTGCAGTGAGAGACAGAGAGACAGTGCATGTTCAAACGAGCACCAAAGGCACCGAAACACAGGTTGCACACAATCCAAAACCGGTCAGAATGACAGAGACCAGTCACACTCCAATTGTCCCAGGAGTGTTGCTCCAAAATGCTGCATCATGCGTTCACGACACAGCTGCGCTGACGGGAACGCCAATATGGGATCTCGTCGCGGTGGGACAGCCATTGCGGAAGAACAGCAGCAACAGCAAAACACCAGCCAACAAAGCCAAAGTAATCGGAAATCCCCAAAAAATGCTTCCGAAAATAGAATCAATAGCCGAAGGTATTAAACCGAATATGTAAGAGAAGGTATGAGCAGAACCAACACCAACGGCTTTGAAAAAATGTGCAATTCCAGCAGTGCTGGACGCATTAAATATACGTCCCACGAGTTCACCAAAGTGACTCGGAAAGTTAGTATTTAAAAGGGACTGTATTTCCGCTGATGACCTTGCCACTTGAAGTGCGTAGGTCTCGCTAGCAGATGTAAGGGCCACATGCTTTTGAAACAATAGAGCTTTCAGTCGACTAAACTTGTCGAAATGTACCTTGGAAGTAGCAATATGAGGCCAGATGTCCGCTACCTCCTTAATTCGAGTGGGGGGAAACAACACATTCCCGCAGCATGAAACGGCCTTGGTGACAACTACCATGTAAACTATTCCGGCACGCATGCCACAACAGGGTTCACTGTTAAGAACAACGTAGCTGCCATTTGAAAGCACCTGGAAAGTGTTTTTAATTACCGGGACTGAAACTCCCTTAAGATAACAAGCTAAGTTAGCAATCGAGGCATTACACGCCCCGTGCAAAGACAGCTGTTTACAAACCATCGAATGGCTGATAGAAGTTTTGCATTCGCTACCGCTAAGAAAAACCTCCCTCATACCATTAAGACATCTGTATAGAAAGGGAAGCTCCCACACCTCATGTATGTAACTGTCTCCTAACCGTTCATATCTACCCACCGGAATGTGCTTTAAACAAGAAGTAAATTGCAGAGTGGAGATAGGCAAATTAATAACCCCGTGAATCAACCACTCAGCTGATGGAATCTCAGCCACAGTAAAAGGCAACTTCTCCAACTTTTCAATATTTAACATAACATAAGTCGCTTCCTTCTTAGCCATCAGTTGTTGTTGACGTGTCAAATTAAAGGAAATGAATATCTCCCTGGCACAAATGTGCTGCCACTGAACGCGATCTGCCTTCAATGTCTGTAGAGTCCAACCCAACTGCATGATGGACCGCGTTTGACTCTGCCCATGATATAAAGAAGACATATCCGATTTAATAATGTCTATAGCAGAGGAAACAACGTTGTCAATTGTGTATACACGGTCTGATAGGGTATGCATCCCATTATCTACAACAGACAAAGCTTAAATCAAATTTTCCTGATCAATTTACCTCAACCGGGCCGCTGCCTCTTGTTGTGAAAGCTTCCAAATCTCATTATATACTTCATACAAAAAACATTTCTTCCGTGGTACTCTTGGTCCTGACAAAAAATCTTGCAAGTCAGTATCATTAAACAGTAACGTGAGATGTGTCTTAACTGCATCCAGCATGGATGACTTCAACCATTGTTGACAAAGTTTTCCCCACGCTGTATGTAGTAATGATGTCAGCATGTTCTGGTGATATGTAGCGAGGGTCTGCCCTACTAGTCCTGAATCCCCCCGAAGAGGTGACAAAACGTTGATGACACCTATTAGTGTCTATGGGCCACAATAACCACCCGCCTGGATGTGGAACGTGGCATTAATATATTGCTGCCAAATTTTCATTTTCAAGGGACAGGTATGCCAGGCAAATTCAATTCCCTAATTGTTGCTAAGCCCAAACAGCTAGTCTGTTGTACAGTGTCATTTAAGAAAATCATTTGGACAGGAATAATACATGCCCTAAACAATGTATCCGTACCTCGCATTTGCCAATTTTTCGTTCCCCAAACACTTTTCAAATCAACAGTTTTGGACCAGTATTCATACCCCTCAACAGATAGTTTGGACACAAACAAATTTGAATACAGTAATTTAGTATCAGTCAATAACATTTGCTTATTAGCATGTGGAGTAACTCTAAAATAATACGACTTAGCACTTTGTTGATGATGCCCAGAAAAATACGCAAATTTGTCAGAATACGTTTTAGAACTCCCCTGTGGAGGAGTCGGGCAATGTTCCCATTGCATATACTCAAATATTGATTTAGGGCTACTGGCTCTATGAATAAAGTGGTGTCCATAATAATTGTAACAAAACATGTCACCATAATTATCTCTAAACTGGTAAGCATCTTCATTTTCATAGACAGTATAAAACTGCAATTCTGTCAACATAGAATCAACTGTCTTCACATCCCAATCATCAGAAACAATGCCTGGTATAACGATATCATTCATTGACAATTTGAGAACATACGGTATTTGAATCATCTCAGTGGGACCATATATATCAAACATCACTCTATCCCACACAATCCCATCCGGAATTGGTACAGCAGAAATGTTCACAAAGGACAAGTCTCTTCGAACCATATGTGACGAAAAATGTGGTTTCAACACCGTCTCCACGTGCTCAATGTCAGATCGTTCAGGAAGAAAATGACCATGTATCACCAGAAAAAAGGTAACCACAAACCCCAGCCATAGGAAAAGAGTCATCACAGTCATAAAAAGCCACAGATAGTTCCAAGGAACAACAAAATATGTATGTTTGAGCCAACACAGCAGCTTACGTGGACCCAGGTCTGGTGTTGAAGAGGACGAGGAGTCCGACACGGTATCATCAGTGGTATTGAAGCAGCCCGAGGCAGTTCTCGCAAAAGGTGCAACCGTAAACAAAGAAGCAGATGGTGGCTCTCGCCTTGGCACGCTATAAACCACATGTTCAGCAATATCTGTAGAACTTACAGCAACTTGATCAAAGGATTCCAAATCATTCGCCGTCAGTGGAACAATCGCAAGATCAGCTTCCACCCTCCCCAAGCTCAGAGAGGAAATAGCATTGGTGCAAATCACCTGCAGTGGAACTTCTTCCCCAGTAGCGAGAGGGATTCCAGAACTACTGGGCGTCCCTCTTGGTCTGCTGTGCAGAATCGGCCACATGTTGTAACTTGACATTATCAATGGAAACAAAGCGATTCCCTTTGGCCCCTTGCAACGGTGGCAAAATTCCAATTCTTGTGCCGTGGATCCCTAGCACAGGGACAGGCACCCGATAGGAAGGACCAAATTATTTTTTCACTGCGATCTTTTCACGCACAAGATCCCCAATCCTGGGAATCCAACCAACAGGCGTTACTGGTTCATCCTTAATTCCTGTGGAGGCAGCACTGGCAGAAGAGTTATCTTCACGGAATTGTTGTAAATCCTGCAAAACAGTGACACAATCATTTATGTCAAAGGGCGTATCTGCCGTCTCCACACCAGGACCATCTAGATCAGGAACATACATTCATGTTCCAAACAGGCACTCATATGAAGTACGACCCCCCAGGGACCTTCTAGGCAAGTTATTAAGGGGGTTATTCCAACTTTGGAGGAAGTGTTAATCCGTCCCAAAAGTGACGGTAAAGTGACGGATATACCACCAGCCGTATTACAAGTCCATTATATCCTATAGAACTCGTAATACGGCTGGTGGTAAATCCGTCACATTTGGGACGGATTACCACCTCCTCCAAAGTTGGAATAACCCCCTAAGTGCTCTCTGTACTCCATACAGGTGGGTTAGCCAGCTACGACCCGTACCTATAACTCTGGCCGTTAAGGATTGCTTTAAATCACGATTTAAACGCTCCACAACAGAATTTCCCTCAGGATGAAATGGAGACGAGAACTGGAGCTGGACCCCCAACGAAGCCATGGTGTCCCTGAGTGCTTTGGAGGCAAAAGCAGGGCCCTGGTCCGAATGAAAAGCAGCAACTGCATATGTATCAACAAAGATGCGCAAATCCTTAATAACAGTTCGAGCGTCAGCCGAGCGCTGTGGCCAGACCCACACAAATCTGGAGCATGAATCTACAGCAATTAATATATATTTGTATGCACTATCTGGGGTCTGCGGACCACAATGATCCAAGTAAACACACTGTAAAGATTTATTTGATATCAGAAGGGGCGTCTGCTGCGGGCGTCTAGCCGTGGAAACTTTAATTTGTTGGCAGACATCACAACAAAGGACATATTGCTTTGTCTCTTTATAGAGACCAGGCCACCAATAACGAGCCTGTAAGAGTGAAATGGTGGCAGCCACGCCGGCATGTGCAGATGCCGCACCCTCATGTGCTACAGTAATCAATCTAGGTCGCTCAATTTTATTGGGCATTTCACGTACACCAACGCCTGGGATTTTAACTACAGCGTTTAGCAAACCACCCATGCAGTAACTATATTTAGAAGGGAATCCTTTAGGAAATTGCGTGCCATCAGCCGTAGCCGTTATGGCAGCCAAAATCTCTGCGTCTGGTTTGGAACTGCCACTGCCGATTTTGCGGCTTCATCAGCCAATGTATTCCCAGCAACGTGTATTCCAACGCGCTGGTGTCCAAGTGTATGCACAACATGGACTTTAGGAAGCGTTTCCTTCAGATCCGCAACCTTCCCCCACAGCAATTTGTGTTTAATGGTGTTACCTTTTGAATCTCTGAACCCATTCAACCTCCAGTAGTGTAAATATTCATTGAAAGACTGAACACAGTAATAGGAATCACAAACCAGCAATGTAAATATCGTCAGATCTGCATGTTCCAAGGCCAACAATAGAGCTTTCAGCTCAGCCAACTGTGCCGGACAATCTCCCAAGGTCTGTGTATAAGTATGTCGGGGGCAGAACACTTCCCCCTCCATATAGCCACTCACCACCGCACATGCAGCAGAATACTGTTGTTTAGTCCCAAACGCTGGTTGAGCAGAGCCATCGGTATACATGACCACCTGAAATTGGTCAATAGGCAATGTACCAGCGGGAACTGGGTACTCCATTTCATATTGAAGAAATTCTTGAGTCTGCAGTTTAGGGTCAAATATGTAATCTACATCAGTGGCTGTCAAAGACGTTGCCCATTGTATCCATCGCTGGTGTAAAGCTTTCGAATTAGGAACACTCGCTTTAGTAACAGCCTCTAGGGCCGGAATCGGAGAAACTACAATGATGCGTTGGCCCTGGGCAAGAGGTCGTTCCTTAATAACAGCCATCTGTTCAGCAGTGAGAATTTTCTCAGTCTGTGCAAAACGTTGCTCTGCAGCCAAATACAAGTGGGACTTGTATGCTATCGGGACTGTCTCACCCTCATTAAAGGTGACATATGTAAACCCAACGGCCCCAGGTATAACCCTGATGACCAGATGTGTTTTATTGCCCCGAGTGTGTAAATGCTTTACTGCTAAGAGATCAGTTTGCAAATCTCGAAGAATATGTGTATGCTCATTCGTCCAAAATCTACTCGAAAAATTTGGGCGAATCAACTCGTATAATGGTTTTATACGTGTAACGTAATCAGGAATGTAAGTTCTGCCAAAATTTAGAAACCCCAATAACAACTGGAGTTTCCGAACCGTATTAGGAGGTTGCAACTGAGCAAATTTTTCCAAAAAGTGTGGCGCTAAGCTCTTGCCCTCATCCGACAACTCATATCCCAGGAAAATGACGCTGAGGAAGGCAATTTTTGATTTCTTAAAATTAAATTTGTAGACAATATAGGCAAATTCCAAAACAATGCGGGCCACCCGTCTTAAATGTTGCAGTAACTCATCGTCTGTCAAATAGATATCATCAACATATGACAGAGCTTCAGGGTCCAACTAGTGGAGGATTTCATTTACACGAGCCGAAAATAGTCCTGGGCTATTCTTATACCCCTGAGGCAGACGACAAAACTTTTTTGTTAGAGCCAAACGCTCTAAAGCTCGTATAGTCCCTGCTTTCGGGTGCTATATTTTGGCAGAAGAACCCATTCGAGATATCTAATGTTGTTTTGTATTTCTTAATCACTATATTATTCATGAGCGCTGAGCTGTGTGAATTTTGTATTGCATATGTGCGTGTATGTCCATTTAAATGTCTGTAATCCACCACTATCCTGTAAGAATGGTCTGGTTTAGCTACTGGAAATAAGGGATTATTCATCGGCGAGATACAGGATTCAATTACCCCCTGGTACTCCAATTGTGTAAGTATTTTCCTTACTGATGCCCTCGCTTCAAATTTTATAGGATATTGCGGTTGCGGCTGAGGCTCGCCCTTTATCGGAATTACATGATAAGGTGAATCCCTATCCCACCCCACATTATTTCTATATAAGGCAGGAGCCTGTGCTAGAGCCCATGTTTTACCATAGGACTCTGCTAGTTCTCCCGGAACAAGTGGTGAGAATGAAGGTGTAATAACCTCCTCCCCAACTGGACAGTCACAAACAAAGTCAGGGGGCCAATCCTGTTCGGCCAGCAGAATGTCATACAATTTGACCACACGGTCCCAAAAGATGGCGTTTATAGTGCGCTCAATGCCCCCTTCTAATCGTAAAGTTACTGTATAAACTGTATCGGGATCAGAGACACGCATATCTGCTGTTTCGACTTGTATGAAGTCATCAGTTGCTTTCACCTCCAGATGTTCTAGAAGATTCTGGCGAACTATTGTGACCTTTGCCGCGCTGTCTAACAGTGCTAACGCCCATGTCTTGTTCTTCAAGAGAACTCTCTTCTTGAGCGGCATGTCTAACTGAGACTACCGCTACCTTCTTCTTTTTAAATTGCTGCTTTTGGTGGATCGGTTTCTCTTCTTTCTTGACAGAAACCTCAGTTGAGCGTTGTGATTCCTGTCTCGGTTTCACGTACACTGTTCTCCGCTCTGACCGCCCACCTCTCTCATTTTTCTTTTCCGATGAGTCCTGAAAGCAAAGAGATTGGCGTGCATCAGTATATTGATATCGATCAGGCATCTTCAAATTATCCCTATTCCTGAGATTATACCTATTCTGCGGGGTCTCCGTTTGCGGAGATTGTCCCCTATCCTTTTTAGGTGTCTGTTGTTTTTTCTCCCAGCGCTTTTTAGTACCCTCAGGTTGCTGTTGTTTAATAGGATCTTTATTATTCTTACCTTGCAACTGCGGTTTCTGTGGTCTAGCCCCTAGGCTATCACGACCGATACTCGAATATGTTTCTGCTATTATTCTCGGCAGCTCCCGCTCTTGATTAATTTGCTGGACGTCTCGAAGACGCATACGCACTGCTAGCGCTACTGCCTCTCCTTTGAGATTACTCAAAATAATAGAAGAAACTGCGGCAAAATTGCCCATCAGCTGCATCCCCAAATCTAAGGCTGGAGCTGCCCCATATTCATCCTGAATTTGTTTTAGCACTTCCGGTAGATTAGCCAATGTTAGAGTACCATGTGCTGTAGTGTAGAGCGCGGCAAATACCGTGCCCCAAGTATTACAATGATCCACAGTAGGAACCATTCCATACGGCAAACACATCGTCAATATTCTATGTTTATCCTGAGGTCCCGTATGGGGAAACACTGCTTCCAGCGTATTATTTTTTTGCGCCAGCCAAAATGGAGTTTCCTCACGTTTAGCTGGTATTTTACCCATAACCGAGTGTACAGTGGCTGGATTGATACCCGGAACCACTGCATGTGGGTGCGCCGGAGCAGCACACGCAGCATTAGTATTTAAAGTCTGCATTACAAATTGAACCAGTCTTCTGTATGTAGTAGCTAAGTCTATATATAAACGACGAACTTCAGCCACTGCCAAGTTAGCAACCGCAGGATATGGTGTGTATGTAGCCAATAAAGACCAGGTAGGACCATCATTACTCAGTGGACCTAACCTAACTTGTGCTACTGTGTGTGGGAGGGCGCCATCAAGCCAATTATGGTGTTCTTGATAAGATAAAGGAATCTCTAAGTATGCATATGCCCTGTATTGTCCAGGGACATTCGCAATAGTGTATTCATGAAAAGTATTTGTACCCCCATCAACTGCTGGAAATACGACCCAAGAATATAAAAGCTCTGTTCTATAGGCTGCATGGGCGTCCACCACAAACGTGACCGGACCCCCCTGGTTCGTGAGACCATGTGCTATCAGATGTCCTGTGAGCGGTTGGCGCATATTAAGCGCTATATTCACTACATTTGGATTCGCCATTATAAAAACAACACTAGGTCAGAGAAGGCACACCAATATTGGGGTTTTCCTTTCAGAGTTCAAGCTTGAACAACCGACCACTAAGTAATAGGAGGCACCTATCTCGAGGTGGCGGAAATCCTCAGCGCCACGGACGTCTCCGTTTACGGAACCGAGGAGTCAATTTATATATGAGACCAAGAGAGTCAGCCAGACCCGAGAATTAGAGCCAGACCAATCGTTGGCGGCACCATGTCGCGTGGGCTCTCATTATCCTAAATGAGACTACTGGATTTCTAGGTAGCAGGATCGTTCACGGTGTGGGGGACTGAGTCTGACCCACTTGGAAGGTCCTCTGTCACCCTAAATATGGTTTTGCTCCGGCTAACTAGCAGTGCCTCATCTCTCCCAAGGGGAAGGGATGATTTGGCAGCCGAGCGCATGACATCTTAGAACTTCTCAGGGAAGTCGTGGTCACTCAGATCCAAACCAGCTCTCTCATTTACAGTACGATCTCATATACAAATGACAAAGGCAGTTTGAGTTTTATAGATTGTTTTAATAAAACGACTGCATTTTAGATATTAAGGCGTGAGCCGCAATAACCAGAACCAAACAACACAGTAGGATTGAAATAGTCACAAGGAGAGTGAAACATAAGAATAACGCTATCATGGTGTTAATAATTTCTACTCTCTCTCAGCTAGTTCTATATCGAGCACAGCATGTTAAGCTTCTAACTTGCCTTTCAGATTTCCTGGGAAGCCATCAACCCTCATACCTGAGCAAAGGCCTGTGATCTGGTTCAGCATCTACAACGTGGCAGTCAGTGTCTAGTTGTGGTTCCCTGGTCGGAATCTCCCTCTTGCGTGTATTGGGACAAGGAAGTGTTTTTATAACTAACATGTCAGTGTGATCACAAAATGTCCCAACGCAAGAATGCCAAGGACTAAACTCCTACCACGTCTATCGGCAATGTACCAGACTGTATCCTTGACTAAAGCACAGAGTGAACAAGAATGTGTTGTTGAGGACTCCAGTGCTGAAGTAGGCTAAACAGTGTGATATAAAAAATAAAACAAGACCGTAGAACTGGTTATTTGAAAAATAACAGTACGAAGCCAAATAAAAGCATTTAGAGCAAAGTGCACAGAGGCTCTAAGCTGCGAGCAAAGGAATAAAATACATCCAGGGTAAAGTGCACAAAGGCCTAAAAGCCTTAAGCTAACGCGCAACGGATACATAAAACTGACCACACTACAAGGCTAGCATTGGGTATTCTTAAATAAACTTTTACGTTGTAATTCCTTTTCAGAAAGGAGTCGCTGCATCTTGTTTCAGATCGCTGGAATAGTAACTATAACTCTTCTTTACTGGTAAAGTTGGATTTACCATTACTATTTTAGAAATGCCACTTTTAGAAAGTGAGCATTTTTCCACTCCTACTGCTCTGTGTGCTTTGCAGCCTGTCTCCAATATACATCTGGTGTAGGTGACAGCTACACTTTGCATGTTCCCTCTAGACAGCTACACACACAGGAAGGCTATTTATGTGACAGGGAACCCATCTGCATTCATTAGCATTCTGTCAGCTCTTCCTGGGCAGGAAGAAGCAGGGGGAGCTAACACATACACCTGAATAGGGAGTGCCTGTCCCCACACAAAGGGCTGATTAACCCCTACTGAGCCAGGGCTAGGAAGAAAGGACCACTGTGCACTTCAAAGATCCTTCTTTGAAGTAACCCCACTTCAAAGGCACTTTTTGGTATAAGTACTGGGTCTCTAACCCTACCAAGACAGTAAATTACTGGACCTGTGAAGAACTCTGCCAGGAGTAAGACTGTTGTGCTATAAGGAGTACTACTCTGCTGGACTGCTTTCCAAGAAGGACTGCTAGCTGCTTCGATGAGTTATCCTGCTGCCTGCTGATCTCTGCCCTGCTGAGGAAGGACTGGACCTCTCTCATCCGAACCCAAAGTGACTCCAAAGGCTTATTGGCTTGCCCCCTGTTTTCATGCAGTTTCAGAAACATTGACCTCCCTGCAACCTGTAACCAGCACCTGAACTTATTACACCTCTGATGTTGCACAAATCAGAACTGGCGCGTTTCAACTCGACACCAGTGCATTACCGTTGCTGCTCCAGCTGTGGACACTGCATCACCCACTTCGTGAAGCACCCTCCCTGGACTCTGACACATCTTCGACTCATCGCCCCCACCCAGCGGTTCAATAACAACACTTCACTTCAATGCCCAACTCTACCTGATATTCGACCCCCCTCGATGCTGCGCAGCTTGGAACCAAAGCATTGCCTTCACCTCCTCGATTAACAGTGGCACATCTCCTCCTCTGCTACTTGCATTGAGTCCTCAACTTCAATGCTTCTTCCATCCAAGGGACTTTCTCATCTGACCCTGTGAGGGTTTTGTGGCCAGCCTGCCTTCCATTGCAGTCGGCCTGAACTTTGGATTTACCCCAGTCTAGCACAACTTCAAGTAACCTTTTAGGACTATTGACTACTAAGCTCTACTTTTTGATTTATTCTTTAAAAAATCATATCTCACTTCTACTGATTGGGTTTTTGTCAGGTTGGTCTTGATTTACTCATAAAATTATTGTTTAATGTCCTTAACCTGTGTGGAGTATTTTTGTGATGTTTTAATTGTGATGCTCTTTGTGTGTGCTGCACAAATACTTTGCATATTGCTTCTTTAGATAAGCCTGACTGCTCTGTGCCAAGCTATCAGAGGGTGAGCACAGATTATCTTTAAGTGTGTATCTAGCTTACCCTGACTAGGATTGTGGTCCCTGCTTGGACAGTGTGCATACCTCTGCCAACTAGAGACCCAATGTCTAACACTCACAATTTTTAGTCCATAGTTGTAATCAGGAGGTTTGGCATTGCGACGTGGTGCGAGATAATTGGTTAAAAGTTGCAGAACTGTGATAAAGTCAAATGGAAAGTCAAAGGTGGAATGTCACTATGATCAGTTCTGAGCTGAGAGGTGTGCAATGTCTGTATCTGTGTCAGCTGATGAGAGGTCACATGGATCTTGATTGGGCATTAAGATGAGTTTTTTTTATCATCTTCTGGCACCATGTGCAGCCTGATTTAGTTCAGTTTTACTTTTCCCACTCCAGTCTAAGCAACAGCACGAAAAGTGTTGGTCCCCAGACGGGTTAGATTTACCATTCCCACTCCAGTATAAGCAACAGTAGGGAAAGTATTGGACTCTGGAAGGGATCAATTTACTGTTCCCACTTCAATCAAAGGACCACTAAAGAAAAGGTTGAACTGCAGAAGTATTAGATTTATTCTTCCCATTTCAGTCAAACAACAGTAGGGAAAATGTTGGACTTTAGAGATGGACTACAAATAGCATCCTAACACCTAATCATTTTATACAAAACATGTAGATACCTCATACCAGAAACAATAAAATCATATCATATTTTAAAATGACATAAGTAATAGTAGTATAAACATTAAAAAAAATAATAAACTGAAAATAGAAAATAAAATATTTGAAATAACATTTAGGGCCATATGTACGAACACTTTTTCCCATAGACACAGAATGGGTAAAAACCTTTGCTACATCTGGCCCTTACTTCCTTACCTACAACAAACAGTAAACTTTAAAAAACAACAGTAGGGAATATATTGCTCTCTGGAAGGGTTCAAATTACTATTTCCACTCAAGTCTAAGCCACACCAAAAAAAGCGTTGGACTCATAAGTTGTTAGATTTACTATTCCCACTCTAATCTAAGCAACAGTTGAGACAGTGTTGGACTCTGGAGAAGTTATATTTACTATTCCTACTCCAATCTAAGCAACAGTAGTGAAAGTGTTGGACTCTGGAGTGGTTATATTTACTATTCTCACACTACTCTAAGCCAAAGTGAGGAAAACGTTAGACTCCAGAGGAGTTAGAGTTACTATTGCAACAACATTTTATGCAAAAT
The DNA here is from genome assembly GCF_031143425.1 of Pleurodeles waltl. NCBI lineage: Eukaryota > Metazoa > Chordata > Amphibia > Caudata > Salamandridae > Pleurodeles > Pleurodeles waltl. The sequence continues at coordinate 1,245,577,939 of NC_090437.1, forward strand.
ATGAAAGAGTGTTGGAGTCCAAGGGGTTAGACTTATTATTCCCACTCCAGTTTATACGACAGTAGGGAAAGTGATGGACTTTGGAGAGACTACAAAGAGCATTATAGCTCCTAATTTTGTAGACAAAAATAAACTCATAATATAAATAAAAATTATATATTGTATGGTTAAAATATTAAACAAATACACAGTAAACCTAAAACTAATCAATAAAAACAATGTAAATAAAATGTACCTAGCTATCTACAAAATCAAGTACTAAGCACCAAATGTTAACTTTAAAATATGAAACATACAAAACATTAAAATTAATACTACCTTTTACAAACCATTAATATAAAAAAACTACAAAAATAAATAAATATTTCTAAACAGCTAATGTACATAATATGTCCACCATAAAAATACATATATATCTCTAATAACAATATTCTGTGACACAATATTTTTTTTTTACTTACCAACTCTTGCTCTCCCACTTCCAGTCCAGTCTCAGCGGCTACGAACTTTCCATCTAATCCACCTAGCCCGGGTGTTTTTCTTCCACTGGATCTACAACTTGGAACTACTAATAAAGCCACAAATTCATCTAAGGCGAATCCTGTTGCCAGCTATGTTCAAGCTGATACTATTATGAATTCAAAAATCTCTATCGCCCAGGACACAGCAAAACTCTTGTCCTGGAATGTGGCTGGTATTAACAGCAAACTCGTTGACATTGAGTGGGGGGCATTTGTCGAAAATTTTAATGTCTGCATGTTCCAGGAAACATGGGCAACACATTGCACGTACAAACAAGGGTATAGCTCTTTTTTTAAACCTGCTAAGCCATCTTCAGCCGGTAGGGCGGCAGGGGGTCTCACCACATGGGTAAAATCTACAGAGGTGAGAGGTATAAAGGAGATATATGTGGATTCTTATGACATTCTGGCTGTTGCCATCCACCCAATCTCAGGCTCTCCTGTCCTTTGTGTAAACATCTACAGTAGGTCGGGACCCTCCAATCACCGCTCTCCCACTATTGAGCTACTGAATACCTTAATCCCAGATCTCTGTCTTAAATATCATATTATAATAGCTGGTGACTTTAACGTTCTACTTGAACTTAATGTAGACCACATAGAGGTCATGCAGCTTGAAGATAGTGTATGGAATATCCCTTCTCCCTTGATTTCTAACTCCATCCAGCAAAATTCATACAAACCATGTGTCAGGGCCACACAGATAGTGGATCTTAGGATATCCCACGGCCTCCGTTTTGGCAATGGCCGCTTCCCAGCGGATACTCCTGCCAGACCAACCTTTTTTAGGGGCTCATACAGCAACAAACTGGATTATATTTTTTTCGACTTAAGAGTTTGGCACCATATTCTAGATGTGGAGGTGGGCAACCCACATACTAGCGATCATGCTCCCCTCCAGATCACGTATAAGAGACCTCTCCTAGCAGGGGTCGTGCTTCCCCATGTCTCCTCTACTGCTATGGAGTTGTCTAGTAATAAGCGTACAGTCAGATGGGACTCCTTTGTGCAATCAAACAAGCTTCGAGGAAATTTGTGTGCCTTAACCTCCTCCCATCAGTTATTTGACGTCAATCTTATTCTGGCTCCAACAGAAGTACTGCCTCTCCACCTGGACCTTTTTGCTACCTTGAAAGAGCTGTTTACTAAACGCCCTAGGCCATTGACTATCTCTTGCATCCAACCTCACACCAAATGGTTCAACAAGAGGTGTAGGGAAGCTAAAAATACTTTGGCCAACGCGTTAAGGTCTAAGGATAGATCAGGTATTATCAATGCTAGACGCCATTATGCCTCTACTTGTAATAAAAGCAAACTCGAGTACGAAGAGGGGCTATGGAGCAATCTACTTGAGGCAGCTACGGCAGGTAGGGAGAGCTTTTTGCCCCTTTACCTACGCTTATGTGCCTACAGCAAATTATTTTTACGGTTGAGAAAAGTGCTAAAAGTGTTAAAAGTTAAAAACTGAATTTGATTGTACTAACAGAATACGTGTGTGCAGTGGGTATCCTGCCTAATTGAAATAATAATAATTGAAATACTCGTTTTAATCGTTTTTTAAAGTGTTTTTACTTGTATGAATTTCTCTAGTAAAGACATGATGGTATAAGGTTAAATCTGTTTTAAATAAGTTATTCCATACATTAGTAACGTTAAAATCATATTAAATATAGGTCGCTTTCTCGGAGAAAAGAATCGAAAAATGGCCGCCATTTTGGAGGTTGGCATTCTAGTTTCTGTCAGTAAGCTATTTAAACAATACATGGCCGCGGCGCGCAGCGGCAGGTAGGGAGAGCTTTTTTCTCCTTTACCTACGCTTATGTGCCTACAGCAAATTATTTTTACGGTTGAGAAAAGTGCTAAAAGTGTTAAAAGTTCAAAACTGAATTTGATTGTACTAACAGAATACGTGTGTGCAGTGGGTATCCTGCCTAATTGAAATATTAATAATTGAAATACTCGTTTTAATCGTTTTTTAAAGTGTTTTTACTTGTATGAATTTCGCTAGTAAAGACATGATGGTATAAGGTTAAATCTGTTTTAAATAAGTTATTCCATACATTAGTAACGTTAAAATCATATTAAATATAGGTCGCTTTCTCGGAGAAAAGAATCGAAAAATGGCCGCCATTTTGGAGGTTGGCATTCTAGTTTCTGTCAGTAAGCTATTTAAACAATACATGGCCGCGGCGCGCAGCGGCAGGTAGGGAGAGCTTTTTTCTCCTTTACCTACGCTTATGTGCCTACAGCAAATTATTTTTACGGTTGAGAAAAGTGCTAAAAGTGTTAAAAGTTAAAAACTGAATTTGATTGTACTAACAGAATACGTGTGTGCAGTGGGTATCCTGCCTAATTGAAATATTAATAATTGAAATACTCGTTTTAATCGTTTTTTAAAGTGTTTTTACTTGTATGAATTTCGCTAGTAAAGACATGATGGTATAAGGTTAAATCTGTTTTAAATAAGTTATTCCATACATTAGTAACGTTAAAATCATATTAAATATAGGTCGCTTTCTCGGAGAAAAGAATCGAAAAACGGCCGCCATTTTGGAGGTTGGCATTCTAGTTTCTGTCACTAAGCTATTTAAACAATACATGGCCGCGGCGCGCAGCGGCAGGTAGGGAGAGCTTTTTGCCCCTTTACCTACGCTTATGTGCCTACAGCAAATTATTTTTACGGTTGAGAAAAGTGCTAAAAGTGTTAAAAGTTAAAAACTGAATTTGATTGTACTAACAGAATACGTGTGTGCAGTGGGTATCCTGCCTAATTGAAATAATAATAATTGAAATACTCGTTTTAATAGTTTTTTTAAGTGTTTTTACTTGTATGAATTTCGCTAGTAAAGACATGATGGTATAAGGTTAAATCTGTTTTAAATAAGTTATTCCATACATTAGTAACGTTAAAATCATATTAAATATAGGTCGCTTTCTCAGAGAAAAGAATAGAAAAACGGCCGCCATTTTGGAGGTTGGCATTCTAGTTTCTGTCAGTAAGCTATTTAAACAATACATGGCCGCGGCGCGCAGCGGCAGGTAGGGAGAGGTTTTTGCCCCTTTACCTACGCTTATGTGCCTACAGCAAATTATTTTTACGGTTGAGAAAAGTGCTAAAAGTGTTAAAAGTTAAAAACTGAATTTGATTGTACTAACAGAATACGTGTGTGCAGTGGGTATCCTGCCTAATTGAAATAATAATAATTGAAATACTCGTTTTAATCGTTTTTTTAAGTGTTTTTACTTGTATGAATTTCGCTAGTAAAGACATGATGGTATAAGGTTAAATCTGTTTTAAATAAGTTATTCCATACATTAGTAACGTTAAAATCATATTAAATATAGGTCGCTTTCTCGGGGAAAAGAATAGAAAAACGGCCGCCATTTTGGAGGTTGGCATTCTAGTTTCTGTCAGTAAGCTATTTAAACAATACATGGCCGCAGCGCGCAGCGGCAGGTAGGGAGAGGTTTTTGCCCCTTTACCTACGCTTATGTGCCTACAGCAAATTATTTTTACGGTTGAGAAAAGTGCTAAAAGTGTTAAAAGTTAAAAACTGAATTTGATTGTACTAACAGAATACGTGTGTGCAGTGGGTATCCTGCCTAATTGAAATAATAATAATTGAAATACTCGTTTTAATCGTTTTTTAAAGTGTTTTTACTTGTATGAATTTCGCTAGTAAAGACATGATGGTATAAGGTTAAATCTGTTTTAAATAAGTTATTCCATACATTAGTAACGTTAAAATCATATTAAATATAGGTCGCTTTCTCGGAGAAAAGAATCGAAAAACGGCCGCCATTTTGGAGGTTGGCATTCTAGTTTCTGTCAGTAAGCTATTTAAACAATACATGGCAGCGGCGCGCAGCGGACACGCGCAGCGGGCGCGCCGCTGGCGCGCCGAAGGCGCGCCAAAGGCAAGCCCATCTGCGCCCGTCCACGCCAGAACGAGCCAAGAGCCAAGAAATTACGCTCAAAGCCCCTTAGGGAAAGAAATCATTACCTACTCAAGAGAGGATCTGTGCAGCTTAAATAATATTCATCGCAAGGGGTGTGGAAAGAGCACTGACCTCCACGATGGTCAGTTTAGATGCCCTTCTTGTGCCTGGTCCTTCCAAGTTGACCTGCCACGACGAGAGGACAAGGGTCCTGACAATCTACCCATTTTTTTACTCAATTGCCGTTCGTTAGGAGCTCATACACTAGATATTCATCTCTTGGTGGAACAAAGAGAGCCTCTGGCCATGTTTCTGACTGAAACATGGCTGAATGAAAGCTCTGCGCCAGATATTGTAATGGCTCTTCCAAGGGGATATAAGATGAGTAGATTAGATAGACTTTCTAGAGGAGGTGGTATAGCAGTGATTTATAGAGACTCCTGCAAGATTACTACAGCACCCACTTCAATTAAAGATGGGGAAAGCATGTCTTTCTCCATCTATGTGAATCCTCATTATACTTTATCGGGGGTTCTAATTTATCGACCTCCAGGCCCTATGGGAGATTTTATGTCCTCATTAGCGGAAAATATTTCACAATCAATATATACTAAACCTAACTTTCTAGTGTTGGGAGACTTTAACTTACAGGCCGAAAAGATGGATAAGGCCTCTACTAAGATGTTGATTTCAGATATGATGGCCTGTGACTTAGTACAGTTAATTCAGGGACCTACTCACAACAGAGGACACACACTTGATCTAGTTTTCTCTAACGGATCACGTCTAGAATTTATATCTTCACTTCCACTTGCTTGGTCAGATCATTATCTGATAGAGTTAGAACTATCTATCGCACAGCAGAGGTTTTTGAACACGGCCGCCTCTTCATGTAGAAGAAAGTGGCATAAACTAAAAGCCACTGAGTGGATTAAGGCACTTGAAAAAAAGAAGCCAGGGCAGATAAATACAAACAATATATCAGACTTCACGCAATCCATGAATAAATGGATAGAGGACAGCCTGGATGAAACAATACCTTTCTACTACACCAGAAATATAGGCCGAAAGAAATCGGCACCATGGTTTAATGACCGCCTCCTAGAGAAGAAAAGAGGCTGTAGGAAACTAGAAAGGAAATGGAGATACACTCAAGATGACTCTGTCAAAAAGGAGTATAAGACTATGATTCGAGAGTATCACTCAGAAATTCGGGAAACACAGGCGGCATACTATGCCGGAAAAGTTGAGGCAGCAGCTAACTCTCCTAAAGAGATATTTAATGCTTTAAAAGACCTCATTAACCCCACCGAGGAAGTAGAAAATAGGGATTTTCCACAGCAACACGTAGAGAATCTGGCAAGCTTCTTTTTGAGCAAAATTCAGAATATTTATGAAACATTTCCTAATTTCCAAAGTAAAGAACAGGAGATGGGGCATCAGGAGGAGCAGGAGGATATCCGATTTACAAATTTCAGGCCCATTAGTTTGGATATAGTGGTAAAATCACTGAATTCAATAAAATCAGGATCTCCGTTGGACCCTGCGCCCCCCCAGATTTTAACTATGGGATTACCCATCTTAGGCCCATTAATCACTAAACTGATTAACACCTCATTAGTTTCGGGTAGGGTACAAGATTCATGGAAACAAGCAATTGTGAAACCTCTGCTGAAAAAACCCAATGCAGATTCTAAACTATTGAATAATTATAGACCAATCTCGCTGCTACCCTTAATGGCTAAACTGACAGAGAAGCATGTACATAGCCAGCTGTCAACGCTTCTGGAGGAAGAAAAACTCTTACATCATACTCAGATGGGTTTTAGGCCTAAACATGGAACAGAAACCGCACTGATTGCCATCACGGAGGAAGCAAAAAAAAGGATGGATAACGGATGTGAGACCACGATCATCCTTTTAGATCTGAGCGCAGCATTTGATACAGTTGATCTAAGCATTCTCGCAACTAGATTGCGGGAATGTGGAATCGCGGGCACGGCACTAGAATGGATCAGTTCATATGTATATGGTAGATCCTTTCAGGTGCTGGATAGATCCTACATCTCTAAGCGCACCTTCAGTACTTGCGGTGTTCCTCAAGGTTCAGCGCTGAGTCCGCTACTCTTTAATGTCTATATGAGGCCTTTGGCAGGGATCGTAGAACCATTTGGAGTAAAATTGGTCTCATATGCAGACGATACCCAACTAGTTGTCTCCTTCTCGAAAGCTCGTCCAGACCTGGGCACGGCATTAGGACCATGCCTGGAAGCAGTGGCTACATGGATGGCGGGTAGTAAAATGAAGCTTAACAACGAAAAAACAGAGGTGATGTACTTTGGGAATAATAGACCCTTAGCTATGTCCAGCAATCTAGACGGAGCCTCCACTCTGCCTCCTCCCAAAAGCCTTATTAAAAGCTTGGGCGTCTGGTTGGATCCCCTATTATCAATGGCACAACATGCCAATAGAATAGCAGGAACCTCATTTGCCCTGCTTAGGATGCTTAGAAAGGTTCTAACAATATTACCTTTTTTGGCTAGAAGATTGGTCATCCAGGCGGTGATAGGCTCGCGAATTGACTATGGCAACGCCTTGTTTATAGGATCTCCTAAATTTGTTATCCAAAGACTGCAAAGAGTACAGAATGCTGGGCACGCCTACTTTTAAACATCCCCAAACAATACTCTATAAGGGTAGGAATCGTCTCCTTACACTGGCTTCCGGTTGCAGAGAGAATTCAGTTTAAGGCCCTTTGTCATATTCACAGGGCCATCTTTAATAAGGGTCCTGAAATGCTTAAAACACTGGCACAAATCTATGTTCCAGCTAGGCCACTCAGATCCTCATCAGCTAACCTGATCAAGGTACCGTCGGCTAGGAAGGCAAGATGGGGAGGAAGATCACTGGCATATCAAGGTGCTGTGCTGTGGAACAACCTGCCTTTCAGTATAAGATCTAATGCTCAAGAAACTTCCTTTAGGAAGGACCTGAAAACATGGTTATTTAAAATCTAAATTCTTCAACGAATAGAAATAGTTTCATCTTTGCGATGGCATTTGAAGCGCTACGAGGCCTTTTGGCAGTTAGGCGCTATATAAATACGCATAACATAACATAACATAACATACTGTCCACGACTCCAAACGGTTCTGGCTTCTAGTCTCCTGCGGCGATCAGAACCGAGCACCTTACCTGGAGTCCTATATCCCTCCTGACATTTGGCTCTCCTATTTTAAGGAACTGTATGGCTCTCCTCTGGCCAGTCACATCCCTGATATAACCTTGGGGGAGCTAACAACTCTTGATGAGCCCATGTTATTCTTGCCTCCCTTCTCATTGAACAAAACTGTGCTGGCCATCGCTGCTCAGAAAGCAGCGAAAGCCCCTGGGTCGGATGGGATCCCCTCCGACATGTTTAAAGTGGACCAGAGCACCTGGGGCCCATATATCAACAGGCTTTCTAATGCCATCTTGACTACCAGAATCTATCCTTACTCATGGAAAGAGGCAATCATTGTGCCCATACACAAGAAAGGAGAGCGGAACATCCCGGGTAATTATAGACCTATCAGCCTCCTCGACAACCTCCCAAAAATGTTTTGCCACCAGTTGTTGAGCAGGCTGAATAAGTGGTCAGTTGAAAACCAAATTTTAAATCACCTTCAAGCGGGCTTCAGAGAAAAAATCAGCACAATAGATCAGATATTTTGTTTTATTTCTATCAAATGGAAAGTCGTCGATGTTGACTTAGGCCATCTATATGTAGCATTTGTTGACCTAAAATCGGCCTTTGATCTAGTACCCCGCCACAAACTGTGGGAAGTCTTGTCTAAAACAGGAGTCCCGCGCCCTATCTTAAACATTATTAGAGATCTCTATACTGGCAATTATGGAAGAATCCGATGGGGCCCCCAAGGTGAATTAACTGAAAAAGTTCTTACTGCTCGAGGTGTAAGACAAGGCTGCGTGCTTGCCCCTACCTTATTCCTCCTTTTTATAAACGCATGCATCCCTTATGTCATGGAGTGTTCCAACGACTCCCCCAAACTAGGAGGGCAGAAGATTCCCTGCCTTCTATTTGCCGATGACACACTGCTGATATCTCAAACAGCCACAGGCCTCTCAACCTTGCTTTCAAGATTCATGGATTTTTGTAATGATCATGGCCTCAAAATTAATCGATCAAAAACTAAGTGCATGGTGTTTGGAGATAGAAAAGGCAGAATGCGACGACCTATTTATTTAGAGGGCTCTGCGTTGGAAAGAGTCAGCGACTTTGATTATCTAGGCCTGAAATTAAAAGACTCGCATAAGTGGCAGTGCCACATTCAGAAGGCCACCCTACGATTGAAACAGCGAGCGAGTGGCATTGTAAGATTCGCAGCTAGATCCCCTAGCTTTGCCATGACGCCCGCTGTGGAAATCTACAAATTACAAGCAAGAGGGGGAGCAATTTATGGAGCCGAATTGTGGGGCCATTGTTGCTTAGATGATTTGACAAAAGTGGAAAACTCTTTCTTAAGGTCACTGCTAAGAGTTCCTTCCAGCACCCCATTGCTCCCAATACGAATGGACCTAAATCTGCCCTCCATCAGCCAGATCGTCGCACTTAGGCCCCTGTTGTACTGGATTCGCTATGGTCATTAGATTCTCTCGCCCACTATAGATGTGGGCTAGCTAACTTGATGGCCAATAACACCAGCTAAAAAATTAAGTGGTGTGTATACGTAGAACGGACCTTCTCACTACTTGGCTTGAGGTCTTACTGGAAGGACCCATCATCTATCCCAAAAAATGCAACACAGACATTAAAGGATGCATTTTGGCTCCATGTCCAACTTTCACAACTGTCTGCTGTTTCGCCATCATCCATGACGGGAAATTTTCTACATTTTAAATGCCATTATGAATTTGCACAATATATGGATATAGTTTCTTCTCCGTTCGCTCGTGCATTATATATTAGATTTAGGGTGGGCTCTCTTCCTTTGCGCACCCTCACATATAAATGGTCTAATTTTAGTTGCTCTTCTAAGACGTGTCCGATGGGCTGTGCCAGAGAAGAATCAATAACCCACATCCTCTTCCAATGCCCCGCATACCGCAAACAAAGAGTCCGCTGGATCATTCCTTTATGCAGGATAATGGGTTTTAAAAACTGCTTGCTAGCTCTGAGAATTTTTAAATCTGACTTATCTGTTTTAGTGGTTTGTTGTCTGGCAAAATACTTAGATTCAATCTGGCGTATCAGACTGAACACGCTCAAAAAAACAGAGGGAAAACCAATAATGAATGTGGGGAGCAGTCATTGATGAATCTATTTTTGTATGCACCTACTACTTCAATTGGTTTAGACGTATCTCCCCTCTGCTGTTTTTATTTTGTTCTGTCTTAGATACTTTTATACTTTTAAATAGAAATGCCTTTTTTTTATCTGATATGTTTTGCCAGGTCTGTATTTGATTTTTTAATACCTACTATGGGCTTTTACGTAAATCTATAAGGTGTGATTGTACAGTAGGGAAATGCTTATGTCCAAACACCTTTTCTTTCTCTCCTTTTCTTTTTTAACCTTTTATGACTAAAATTGTCTATTATGTAGCTTGTTGCTCCTCTTTTAAATGTGATGTGCTTTTATGGTATTTATATTTACCGAAATAAAGCTAATAATGATAATGATGATGACACAATATTTTTGCACTAACAATATTCTTGACACAATATTTAGGTATCACCATAATAAAAACACCATATTTTGTAGAATTAGCCTCAGATTGATGGCATGCACACCAATGGTCACCCATGGTTTCTGATGCATACAATGGAAAAGGCAACATTTCTTGTCAATGTTTCTCTGAGATGTCTGTATTTTAACCTGTTCTGTGCCCAGGACGTAATGGTTAAGTCCTGAGGCACAGTGCTGCTGTTCCCAAGACGTAACCATTACGTCCTGGTCACAGAGCCCAGAGGGAGCGCTAGCGCTCCCTCTGTGGGGTTCCCCCCCACCCCCCCAAGTCAGGGATGGAAAGGGAAGCCCTTCCCCTTCCACCCCCGACCCCCTCAACCGCCTCTGTGACGTCAGTGCGCAAGCGCGCGCTGATTAGTCACAGGGTCTCCCCCATCGCGCTGCCGATTGAAAGAGAAATGCAAAGCATTTCTCTTTAAATCCCATGGGGGAGGCCCGGAGGGGCTTCAAAGGGAAGGAAATGTATTTCCTTCCCTTTGAAGTCTCTCCCAGGGTTTCAAAAGCCGGATTGCTTGCAATCTGGTTTTTGAAACCCCACTAGACACCAGGGATTTTTTGGTTGTTGTTTGAAAGTGAGAAAAGGGAGCGACCCCTTGGGCAAGGGTCGCTCCCAGGGGGGGCATTTTTGGGGGGCAGATCGGCCTATTATTTATTTATTTTTTTTCCTTTTTGTTATGTTTTCTTTTTTTTTTAGGTGGGGAGCGACTGTAGTGCTTTCCTCTTATCTAGTTTTAAAGCACTAACATAACACACTAGAAATGCACTTGTGAGGTCAAAGAAGACTTTTATTGTTGTTAATTCTTCCCCAACCCCAATTTTTATGTATGACGAATTAGTAGCTTTCAAGTCCGCGTTAATCAAGCAAAATATATCAGTTTGCAATATACACAGCAGGTTATATTTATAAGATATTGAATGCAAAGCAAAACAAATACTTCACCGTGTGGGAACTATCTACAGCTTCATCTTTCTAAGGTCTGCAAGCTGATGACCCCTGTCAGCCGCGGGAAAGAGATTCATCTACCCACACGGGATTGCTGGCAGCTGGCGCCAAGCTCCAGCACGAGGTCCGGCAGATTCGAATCTGACCCTCTGCAGCCTGTTACATTCGTTACAAAGGTGTGCCCCCTCCTCTCAGACCTGGGAAACTGAGCAAGCCCTTTGGAGACTGGCCAGGTCTCCAAGACTACTCCTGTTCCCAAGCTCAAGCAGAGAGAACAACACCCATGTACTCTCTCTTATCATGTCTAGTCTACTGTGAGAAAAACATCTTGGTTCTCTTGTGCAAAAACACAGCTTGGAAAAATACAGCTTGGATTCTCAACTGCAATGTCTAACTCCACGTTAAAGGCAATAGGCAGCTAACCTAAATATCAAATGCAATGTCATGTTAAAGGCAATAGGCAGCTAACCTAAATATCAAATGCAATGTCTAGTGTCATGTCAAAGCCAATAGGCATCTAAGCTGAATACAAAATGCAATGTATAATATCATGTCAAAGCCCATAGGCAGCTGAGCTGAATATAAAATGCAATGTATAATATCATGTCAAAGCCAATAGGCAGCGGAGCTGAATACAAAATGTAATGTATAATATCATGTCAAAGCCAATAGGCAGTGGAGCTGAATACAAAATGTAATGTATAATATCATGTCAAAGCCAATAGGCAGCCAAGCTGAATACAAAATGCAATATACAATATCATGTCAAAGCCAATAGGCAGAATATCTAATAGCATGAATACATCATGTCAAAGCCAATAGGAATGCAATGTCAAAGCCAATAGGCGGCTGGACTGGATACAGCATGTCAAAGCCAATAGGCAGAATACAGAATGTAATGGCTAATGCAATGTCAAAGTCCATAGGCGGCTAAACTGAACAAAACATACCATGTGCTACTGGTGAACATTGAGCAACTAATATGCGCAGTGGTGAAACACAAAGTCATTGGTCAAAACAAACTTTATCAAATGGCAGTACATTCCGCCCTTTGACCAATGAATTTTTGTTTCACATATCTCTTGTTTCAAACAAACACAAAAACATCAGCACAAAAAAAAAAAAACATTATATTTGAATGATCAAAGCAATCCCTGTAAAGCAATAGAAGTGAATTAACACATTGATCTCATAACTTTTCACATCAGATACATCTACATAGAAAAGACTGGGCAATTTTTATACTCTGAATGAGTCTCTAATTCAACAGTGTTAGCAATTTGATGTGGCATGAGTACTACTCATGTAAAGGTGCACGGTCCACCTGAAAGGTTTTCTGGAAGATAAGCAAAAGTCAGAGTTCCATATGAGAGGGAAGAAAAAAAAAAACACAGCTTAGTTCCAGTGGAAGAATGCAATCAAACAAGTTGAACTTGAACTGAAGGCGCAGTTTGCGCAAAATGGATCCATGGTGCTGGCACTTTACTCAGCCAGGTTCAGGTTGGGGGTTCGGTCCCTTCCCCGACCCCACACGCACACACCGGAAGGGGGACCACACAGCACACTCAGGGACAGTGGCGAAACGTGGTAGGATCTGCAAAAGAAACAAGTATGACTTTTCTTGCAAACAACATTTTTCATTTAAACTGCACCCTTCCTCTTCCTTTCCCTGTTTTCTAATCAGCAGGACGTTTTTGAGGCCCTTTGTTATATTTACTGCAGGTTCTGGAGGATCACTTGGGGCTTCAGCCCACACATCAGCACTGAGGTTTTTATCTGCTGCACCACAGCTTCCCTTTTCTTGCACTGTCAGAAGGGCTGGGGCAGACTCCTTCTTTACCAAACCTCCATTCACTGCACTTTTGTCAATTTGGGCCATTCTGTCTCCAATTTGTATGAATGAATCAGATTCTTTTCTAGGTATCAGCATAATTTCGATTTTTCCTTGGTAATCTGCAGCAATCACTTTCCCTAAAACCTGATCAATTTGCAATTTCTGTCCTGGTAACTTTCCTCTCCCCAACTGCTCTGTGACTGCTTGCATGACAGATTGCTTTTGTGCGTGCTGCACAGTTTTTATCAAATCTAGGGAAATGTGCATCTCTCTCATCTCTTCCCACCTGTAAGTGGCTTTTTCTCTCAGCTGTTCACATTTCTGGGGCACCCACTTAGCCATCCCCACTAAGGCAGAATTCTGGGTGAACACTTCTCTCTCTGAATTTTTCTCATTAACATCTGCAAGGTAATTGAACCAGTTAGGTGCTAAAACATTAGCAATGAACCAAAAATCAGCGTAAAAATGACACATCTCACGTAGCTCTTGCTTTAAAATCTGACACACATTATACAACGCTGTTCCTTCTACGGTGCCAGAAAACAACATTTCAGTCAATGAATCATTAGTAAAACAAACATGCTTTTTATCTTCAGTGGACACGAATTCAAATGGTGCACACAATTTCACCGGTAATTCTTTTACCTGTGGTACTCTAGCCCTGTCTTGCAAGTACCAGATCCATTGTATGATTCTAGCTAGGGGCACTATTTTCTTCCCTTGTTCTTGAATTACATGTACATCAGTTTTTTCTTCTTTCACTGCGCAGAAACCTAAAGTCTGCATTATTTAATTTGCCAAATCACAAGCGCGCAGCTGCATATAATTTTTCACAGTGACCATATACAAAAGTGTTAGGATTTCTCTCAAATGAGGGCTATTCTTTTTCCAAAAATCAAACAAGCTAATGAAAGTCGTCTCTTGCTCTAAAATCTTTCGTTTTACTTGTGCATTTTGCAACGGTAACTCGTAAATCACATTCTGGTCTCTCTCGTCCGTGTTATCAGTTAAGGAATGCATTTTGGCTGCCAAAAACCCTGGCTCACACGAAAACTCAGTGCAGCTCGGAGCTGTCTTAACCCCCTCATTACTGGAATGGGACAAGAAAGATTCTTCATTTTTATAACTTTCAGCATTATTTTGAATTATTGTATCCTGGCTAATTTGCTCACGTAAATTCCTATTTTCATGTTCCAACTTCCTACATTTCTCCTGCATTTCTCTGTAAGCAGATAAAGGTATCCAGACCGTTCTGTCATCATTACTTCCAAAAGACACGTTTTCTACATATGTACAACAGGAATTATTTCTCAAAGCATTATCAGGCCTTTTAGCTACACATGCATTTTCTTCTGTAATTCCCCAAACAGAAAACAATTCACAGTTTTTCTTAGCACCATCAGGCAGTTTATCAACACATGAATTCTCAGACATGGTCTGCCGTGCTACTGTGATTCTCCAAACAGAAAACAATTTCTGTAATTCTCCAAACAACAAAAAAAACAATTACACTTTTAAAGTGTGCACTTAGCAATCTACCAACTCGTCAACACCCTCTTAATCACCTCTTAATGACCGACCCCACGACTCCTGGTACCAATTGTAGTGCTTTTTCTCTGTTCTAGTTTTAAAGCACTAACATAACACACTAGAAATGCACTTGTGAGGTCAAAGAAGACTTTTATTGTTGTTAATTCATCCCCAACCCCAATTTTTATGTATGACGAATTAGTAGCTTTCAAGTCTGCGTTAATCAAACAAAATATATCAGTTTGCAATATACACAGCAGGTTATATTTATAAGATATTGAATGCAAAGCAAAACAAATACTTCACCGTGTGGGAACTATCTACAGCTTCATCTTTCTAAGGTCTGCAAGCTGATGACCCCTGTCAGCCGCGGGAAAGAGATTCATCTACCCACACGGGATTGCTGGCAGCTGGCGCCAAGCTCCAGCACGAGGTCCGGCAGATTCGAATCTGACCCTCTGCAGCCTGTTACATTCGTTACAAAGGTGTGCCCCCTCCTCTCAGACCTGGGAAACTGAGCAAGCCCTTTGGAGACTGGCCAGGTCTCCAAGACTACTCCTGTTCCCAAGCTCAAGCAGAGAGAACAACACCCATGTACTCTCTCTTATCATGTCTAGTCTACTGTGAGAAAAACATCTTGGTTCTCTTGTGCAAAAACACAGCTTGGAAAAATACAGCTTGGATTCTCAACTGCAATGTCTAACTCCACGTTAAAGGCAATAGGCAGCTAACCTAAATATCAAATGCAATGTCATGTTAAAGGCAATAGGCAGCTAACCTAAATATCAAATGCAATGTCTAGTGTCATGTCAAAGCCAATAGGCATCTAAGCTGAATACAAAATGCAATGTATAATATCATGTCAAAGCCCATAGGCAGCTGAGCTGAATATAAAATGCAATGTATAATATCATGTCAAAGCCAATAGGCAGCGGAGCTGAATACAAAATGTAATGTATAATATCATGTCAAAGCCAATAGGCAGCGGAGCTGAATACAAAATGTAATGTATAATATCATGTCAAAGCCAATAGGCAGCCAAGCTGAATACAAAATGCAATATACAATATCATGTCAAAGCCAATAGGCAGAATATCTAATAGCATGAATACATCATGTCAAAGCCAATAGGAATGCAATGTCAAAGCCAATAGGCGGCTAGACTGGATACAGCATGTCAAAGCCAATAGGCAGAATACAGAATGTAATGGCTAATGCAATGTCAAAGCCCATAGGCGGCTAAACTGAACAAAACATACCATGTGCTACTGGTGAACATTGAGCAACTAATATGCGCAGTGGTGAAACACAAAGTCATTGGTCAAAACAAACTTTATCAAATGGCAGTACAGCGACCCCTTAGGCAAGGGTCGCTCCCCTAGGGGGTAAATAATTTTTAGGCCAAGGGGGGCAGAAACCATTAGACACCAGGGAGTTATTTTTTTTTTTTGCGTGAATTTCACACAAGGGGAGCGACCCCTTGGGCAAGGGTCGCTCCCAGGGGGGGCATTTTTTTGGGAAGGCCTTTTCTGCCCCCCCTGGGGGCAGATCGGCCTATTATTAAGCTGACATGCCCCCAGGGGGGGGCAGAAACCTCTAGGCACCAGGGATCATTTATTTTTATTTTTTATTTTTGTTATGTTTTCTTTTGTTTTTAGGTGGGGAGCGACCCCTTAGGCAAGGGTCGCTCCCCTAGGGGGCAAATTATATTTAGGCCATTTCTGCCCCCCTTGGGGGCAGATTGGCCTATTTTGATGAGGCCAATCTGCCCCCAAGGGGGGCAGAAACCATTAGACACCAGGGAGTTTTTTTTTTGCGTGAATTTCACGCAAGGGGAGCGACCCCTTAGGCAAGGGTCGCTCCCTGGGGGGGGGGAATTATTTTAGGCCATTTCTGCCCCCGTGGGGGGTAGATCAGCCTATTTTGATTAGGCTGATCTGCCCCCAAGGGGGGCAGAAACCACTAGGCACCAGGGATTTATTTTATTTTTTTTGTTTTACAGATGGGGAGCGACCCCTTGGACAAGGGTCGCTCCCCTGGAGGGGCAAATTGTATTTAGGTCATTTCTGCCCGCTTTGGGTCAGGCCGATTTTAGGTCAATCTGCCCCTAAGGGGGGCAGAAACCACTAGGCACCAGGTATCTTTTTTTTGCGCCGTCACGCAAGGGGAGCGACCTTGTAGGCAAGGGTCGCTCCCCGGGGGGTGGGGGGGCACATTTATTTTAGGCCATTTCTTCCTATTTTGATGAGGCCAATCTGCCCCCAAGGGGGGCAGTAACGATTAGACACCAGGGAGTTTTTTTTTTGTGTTATGTTTTTTTTTTTTTTTTTTTTTAAAGAGATGGGGAGCGACCCATCAGGCAAGGGTCGCTCCCTTGGGGGGCAAATTGTATTTAGACCATTTCTGCCCCCGTTGGAGGCAGATTGGTCGATTTTAGGTCAATCTGCCCCCAAGGGGGCAGAAACCACTAGGCACCGGGGATTTGTTTTTTGGCGCCAATGTCACGCAGGGGGAGCGACCCCGTAGGCAAAGGTCGCTCCCGGGGGGGTGGGGTGGCGATGGGGGGGCAAATTTATTTTAGGACATTTCTGCTCCCAGGGGGGGGCAGAAACCTCTAGACGCCAGGGCATTTTTTTTTTTTTGTAGGTTTTTTTAGAGATGGGGAGCGACCCATTAGGCAAGGGTCGCTCCCTTGGGGGGCAAATTGTATTTAGACCATTTCTGCCCCCCTTGGAGGCAGATTGGTCGATTTTAGGTCAATCTGCCCCCAAGGGGGCAGAAACCACTAGGCACTGGGGATTTGTTTTTTGGCGCCAATGTCACGCAGGGGGAGCGACTCAGTAGGCAAGGGTCGCTCCCGGGGGGGAGGGGGTGGCATTGGGGGGGCAAATTTATTTTAGGCCATTTCTGCCCCCAGGGGGTCAGAAACCTGTAGGCGCCAGGGCAATTTTTTTTTTTTTTTTTTAGAGATGGGGAGCGACCCATCAGGCAAGGGTCGCTCCCCTGGGGGGCAAATTGTATTTAGGCCATTTCTGCCCCCCTTGGATGCAGATTGGTCGATTTTAGGTCAATCTGCCCCCAATGGGGCAGAAACCACTAGGCTCCGGGGATTTGTTTTTTGGCGCCAATGTCACGCAGGGGGAGCGACCCCTAGGCAAGGGTCGCTCCCGGGGGAAGGGTGGGGGTTGGGGGGCAAATTTATTTTACGGCATTTCTGCCCCCCCCTGGGGCCGGCTGAGCTAGAGGCCAAAATCCACAGGTAGCCACTTTGCAAAAAACACCTCTGTTTTCTGTGAGAAAATATGTTGTGTCCACGTTGTGTTTTGGGCCATTTCCTTTCCTGGGCACTAGGCCTACCCACAGAAGTGAGGTACCATTTTTATCGAGAGACTTAAGGGAACGCTGGGTGGAAGGGAATTTGTGGCTCCTCTCAGATTCCAGAACTTTCTGTCACCGAAATGAGAGGAAAAAGTGTTTTTTGGCCACATTTTGATGTTTTCAAAGGATTCTGGGTAACATAACCTGGTCAGAGCCCCGCAAGTCACCCCATCTTAGATTCCCCTGGGTTTCTAGTTTTCAAAAATGCACTGGTTTGCTAGGTTTCCCCAGGTGCCGGCTGAGCTACAGGCCAAAATCCACAGGTAGGCACTGTTTTCTATGAAAAAATTTGATGTGTCCACGTTGTGTTTTGGGCCATTTCCTTTCGTGGGCGCTAGTCCTACCCACACAAGTGAGGTATCATTTTTATTGGGAGACTTGGAGGAACGCTGGGTGGAAGGAAATGTGTGGCTCCTCTCAGATTCAAGAACTTTCTGCCACAGAAATGTGAGGAACATGTGTTTTTTTGGGCCAAATTTTGAGGTTTGCAAAGGATTCTGGGTAACAGAACCTGGTCCGAGCCCCACAAGTCACCCCATCTTGGATTCCCCTAGGTCTCTAGTTTTCAGAAATCCACAGGTTTGGTAGGTTTCCCTAGGTGCCGGCTGAGCTAGAGGCCAAAATCTACAGGTAGGCACTTTGCAAAAAACACCTCTGTTTTCTTTAAAAAAATTGGATGTGTCCACGTTGCGCTTTGGGGCATTTCCTGTCGCGGGCGCTAGGCCTACCCACACAAGTGAGGTATCATTTTTATCGGGAGACTTGGGGAAACGCTGGGTGGAAGGAAATTTGTGGCTCCTCTCAGATTCCAGAACTTTCTGCCACAGAAATGTGAGGAACATGTGTTTTTTTAGCGAAATTTTGAGGTTTGCAAAGGATTCTGGGTAACAGAACCTGGTCCGAGCCCCACAAGTCACCCCATCTTGGATTCCCCTAGGTCTCTAGTTTTCAGAAATGCACAGGTTTGGTAGGTTTCCCTAGGTGCCGGTTGAGCTAGAGGCCAAAATCTACAGGTAGGCACTTTGCAAAAAACACCTCTGTTTTCTTTCAAAAAATTGGATGTGTCCACGTTGCGCTTTGGGGCATTTCCTGTCGCGGGCGCTAGGCCTACCCACACAAGTGAGGTATCATTTTTATCGGGAGACTTGGGGGAACGCTGGGTGGAAGGAAATTTGTGGCTCCTCTCAGATTCCAGAACTTTCTGCCACAGAAATGTGAGGAACATGTGTTTTTTTAGCCAAATTTTGAGGTTTGCAAAGGATTCTGGGTAACAGAACCTGGTCAGAGCCCCACAAGTCACCCCATCTTGGATTCCTCTAGGTCTCTAGTTTACAAAAATGCACAGGTTTGGTTGGTTTCCCTAGGTGCCGGCTGAGCTAGAGGCCAAAATCTACAGGTAGGCACTTTGCAAAAAACACCTCTGTTTTCTTTCAAAAAACTGGATGTGTCTACGTTGCTCTTTGGGGCATTTCCTGTCGCGGGCGCTAGGCCTACCCACACAAGTGAGGTATCATTTTTATCGGGAGACTTGGGGGAACGCTGGGTGGAAGGAAATTTGTGGCTCCTCTCAGATTCCAGAACTTTCTGCCACAGAAATGTGAGGAACATGTGTTTTTTTAGCCAAATTTTGAGGTTTGCAAAGGATTCTGGGTAACAGAACCTGGTCCGAGCCCCACAAGTCACCCCATCTTGGATTTCCCTAGGTCTCTAGTTTTCAGAAATGCACAGGTTTGGTAGGTGCCAGCTGAGCTAGAGGCCAAAATCTACAGTTAGGCACTTTGCAAAAAACACCTCTGTTTTCTTTCAAAAATTTGGATGTGTCCACGTTGCGCTTTGGGGCATTTCCTGTCGCGGGCGCTAGGCCTACCCACACAAGTGAGGTATCATTTTTATCGGGAGACTTGGGGGAACGCTGGGTGGAAGGAAATTTGTGGCTCCTCTCAGATTCCAGAACTTTCTGCCACAGAAATGTGAGGAACATGTGTTTTTTTTGGCCAAATTTTGAGGTTTGCAAAGGATTCTGGGTAACAGAACCTGGTCCGAGCCCCACAAGTCACCCCATCTTGGATTCCCCTAGGTCTCTAGTTTTGAGAAATGCACAGGTTTGGTAGGTTTCCCTAGGTGCCGGCTGAGCTAGAGGCCAAAATCTACAGGTAGGCACTTTGCAAAAAACACCTCTGTTTTCTTTAAAAAAATTGGATGTGTCCACGTTGCGCTTTGGGGCATTTCCTGTGGCGGGCGCTAGGCCTACCCACACAAGTGAGGTATCATTTTTATCGGGAGACTTGGGGGAACGCTGGGTGGAAGGAAATTTGTGGCTCCTCTCAGATTCCAGAACTTTCTGCCACAGAAATGTGAGGAACATGTGTTTTATTAGCGAAATTTTGAGGTTTGCAAAGGATTCTGGGTAACAGAACCTGGTCCGAGCCCCACAAGTCACCCCATCTTGGATTCCCCTAGGTCTCTAGTTTTCAGAAATGCACAGGTTTGGTAGGTTTCCCTAGGTGCCGGTTGAGCTAGAGGCCAAAATCTACAGGTAGGCACTTTGCAAAAAACACCTCTGTTTTCTTTCAAAAAATTGGATGTGTCCACGTTGCGCTTTGGGGCATTTCCTGTTGCGGGCGCTAGGCCTACCCACACAAGTGAGGTATCATTTTTATCGGGAGACTTGGGGGAACGCTGGGTGGAAGGAAATTTGTGGCTCCTCTCAGATTCCAGAACTTTCTGCCACAGAAATGTGAGGAACATGTGTTTTTTTAGCCAAATTTTGAGGTTTGCAAAGGATTCTGGGTAACAGAACCTGGTCAGAGCCCCACAAGTCACCCCATCTTGGATTCCTCTAGGTCTCTAGTTTACAAAAATGCACAGGTTTGGTTGGTTTCCCTAGGTGCCGGCTGAGCTAGAGGCCAAAATCTACAGGTAGGCACTTTGCAAAAAACACCTCTGTTTTCTTTCAAAAAATTGGATGTGTCCACGATGCGCTTTGGGGCATTTCCTGTCGCGGGCGCTAGGCCTACCCACACAAGTGAGGTATCATTTTTATCGGGAGACTTGGGGGAACGCTGGGTGGAAGGAAATTTGTGGCTCCTCTCAGATTCCAGAACTTTCTGCCACAGAAATGTGAGGAACATGTGTTTTTTTAGCCAAATTTTGAGGTTTGCAAAGGATTCTGGGTAACAGAACCTGGTCAGAGCCCCACAAGTCACCCCATCTTGGATTCCTCTAGGTCTCTAGTTTACAAAAATGCACAGGTTTGGTTGGTTTCCCTAGGTGCCGGCTGAGCTAGAGGCCAAAATCTACAGGTAGGCACTTTGTAAAAAACACCTCTGTTTTCTTTCAAAAAATTGGATGTGTCCACGTTGCTCTTTGGGGCATTTCCTGTCGCGGGGGCTAGGCCTACCCACACAAGTGAGGTATCATTTTTATCGGGAGACTTGGGGGAACGCTGGGTGGAAGGAAATTTGTGGCTCCTCTCAGATTCCAGAACTTTCTGCCACAGAAATGTGAGGAACATGTGTTTTTTTTGGCCAAATTTTGAGGTTTGCAAAGGATTCTGGGTAACAGAACCTGGTCCGAGCCCCACAAGTCACCCCATCTTGGATTCCCCTAGGTCTCTAGTTTTGAGAAATGCACAGGTTTGGTAGGTTTCCCTAGGTGCCGGCTGAGCTAGAGGCCAAAATCTACAGGTAGGCACTTTGCAAAAAACACCTCTGTTTTCTTTAAAAAAATTGGATGTGTCCACGTTGCGCTTTGGGGCATTTCCTGTGGCGGGCGCTAGGCCTACCCACACAAGTGAGGTATCATTTTTATCGGGAGACTTGGGGGAACGCTGGGTGGAAGGAAATTTGTGGCTCCTCTCAGATTCCAGAACTTTCTGCCACAGAAATGTGAGGAACATGTGTTTTATTAGCGAAATTTTGAGGTTTGCAAAGGATTCTGGGTAACAGAACCTGGTCCGAGCCCCACAAGTCACCCCATCTTGGATTCCCCTAGGTCTCTAGTTTTCAGAAATGCACAGGTTTGGTAGGTTTCCCTAGGTGCCGGTTGAGCTAGAGGCCAAAATCTACAGGTAGGCACTTTGCAAAAAACACCTCTGTTTTCTTTCAAAAAATTGGATGTGTCCACGTTGCGCTTTGGGGCATTTCCTGTTGCGGGCGCTAGGCCTACCCACACAAGTGAGGTATCATTTTTATCGGGAGACTTGGGGGAACGCTGGGTGGAAGGAAATTTGTGGCTCCTCTCAGATTCCAGAACTTTCTGCCACAGAAATGTGAGGAACATGTGTTTTTTTAGCCAAATTTTGAGGTTTGCAAAGGATTCTGGGTAACAGAACCTGGTCAGAGCCCCACAAGTCACCCCATCTTGGATTCCTCTAGGTCTCTAGTTTACAAAAATGCACAGGTTTGGTTGGTTTCCCTAGGTGCCGGCTGAGCTAGAGGCCAAAATCTACAGGTAGGCACTTTGCAAAAAACACCTCTGTTTTCTTTCAAAAAACTGGATGTGTCTACGTTGCTCTTTGGGGCATTTCCTGTCGCGGGCGCTAGGCCTACCCACACAAGTGAGGTATCATTTTTATCGGGAGACTTGGGGGAACGCTGGGTGGAAGTAAATTTGTGGCTCCTCTCAGATTCCAGAACTTTCTGCCACAGAAATGTGAGGAACATGTGTTTTTTTAGCCAAATTTTGAGGTTTGCAAAGGATTCTGGGTAACAGAACCTGGTCCGAGCCCCACAAGTCACCCCATCTTGGATTTCCCTAGGTCTCTAGTTTTCAGAAATGCACAGGTTTGGTAGGTGCCAGCTGAGCTAGAGGCCAAAATCTACAGTTAGGCACTTTGCAAAAAACACCTCTGTTTTCTTTCAAAAATGTGGATGTGTCCACGTTGCGCTTTGGGGCATTTCCTGTCGCGGGCGCTAGGCCTACCCACACAAGTGAGGTATCATTTTTATCGGGAGACTTGGGGGAACGCTGGGTGGAAGGAAATTTGTGGCTCCTCTCAGATTCCAGAACTTTCTGCCACAGAAATGTGAGGAACATGTGTTTTTTTTGGCCAAATTTTGAGGTTTGCAAAGGATTCTGGGTAACAGAACCTGGTCCGAGCCCCACAAGTCACCCCATCTTGGATTCCCCTAGGTCTCTAGTTTTGAGAAATGCACAGGTTTGGTAGGTTTCCCTAGGTGCCGGCTGAGCTAGAGGCCAAAATCTACAGGTAGGCACTTTGCAAAAAACACCTCTGTTTTCTTTAAAAAAATTGGATGTGTCCACGTTGCGCTTTGGGGCATTTCCTGTGGCGGGCGCTAGGCCTACCCACACAAGTGAGGTATCATTTTTATCGGGAGACTTGGGGGAACGCTGGGTGGAAGGAAATTTGTGGCTCCTCTCAGATTCCAGAACTTTCTGCCACAGAAATGTGAGGAACATGTGTTTTTTTAGCCAACTTTTGAGGTTTGCAAAGGATTCTGGGTAACAGAACCTGGTCCGAGCCCCACAAGTCACCCCATCTTGGATTCCCCTAGGTCTCTAGTTTTCAGAAATGCACAGGTTTGGTAGGTTTCCCTAGGTGCCGGTTGAGCTAGAGGCCAAAATCTACAGGTAGGCACTTTGCAAAAAACACCTCTGTTTTCTTTCAAAAAATTGGATGTGTCCAC
Source organism: Pleurodeles waltl (assembly GCF_031143425.1). Lineage (NCBI taxonomy): Eukaryota > Metazoa > Chordata > Amphibia > Caudata > Salamandridae > Pleurodeles > Pleurodeles waltl. The sequence continues at coordinate 1,245,601,481 of NC_090437.1, forward strand.
GATGCGCTTTGGGGCATTTCCTGTCGCGGGCGCTAGGCCTACCCACACAAGTGAGGTATCATTTTTATCGGGAGACTTGGGGGAACGCTGGGTGGAAGGAAATTTGTGGCTCCTCTCAGATTCCAGAACTTTCTGCCACAGAAATGTGAGGAACATGTGTTTTTTTAGCCAAATTTTGAGGTTTGCAAAGGATTCTGGGTAACAGAACCTGGTCAGAGCCCCACAAGTCACCCCATCTTGGATTCCTCTAGGTCTCTAGTTTACAAAAATGCACAGGTTTGGTTGGTTTCCCTAGGTGCCGGCTGAGCTAGAGGCCAAAATCTACAGGTAGGCACTTTGTAAAAAACACCTCTGTTTTCTTTCAAAAAATTGGATGTGTCCACGTTGCTCTTTGGGGCATTTCCTGTCGCGGGGGCTAGGCCTACCCACACAAGTGAGGTATCATTTTTATCGGGAGACTTGGGGGAACGCTGGGTGGAAGGAAATTTGTGGCTCCTCTCAGATTCCAGAACTTTCTGCCACAGAAATGTGAGGAACATGTGTTTTTTTAGCCAAATTTTGAGGTTTGCAAAGGATTCTGGGTAACAGAACCTGGTCCGAGCCCCACAAGTCACCCCATCTTGGATTTCCCTAGGTCTCTAGTTTTCAGAAATGCACAGGTTTGGTAGGTTTCCCTAGGTGCCAGCTGAGCTAGAGGCCAAAATCTACAGTTAGGCACTTTGCAAAAAACACCTCTGTTTTCTTTCAAAAATTTGGATGTGTCCACGTTGCGCTTTGGGGCATTTCCTGTCGCGGGCGCTAGGCCTACCCACACAAGTGAGGTATCATTTTTATCGGGAGACTTGGGGGAACGCTGGGTGGAAGGAAATTTGTGGCTCCTCTCAGATTCCAGAACTTTCTGCCACAGAAATGTGAGGAACATGTGTTTTTTTAGCCAAATTTTGAGGTTTGCAAAGGATTCTGGGTAACAGAACCTGGTCAGAGCCCCACAAGTCACCCCATCTTGGATTCCTCTCGGTCTCTCGTTTTCAAAAATGCACAGGTTTGGTAGGTTTCCTGAAGTGCCGGCTGAGCTAGA